>NC_044035.1:269763295-270371041 GCF_901765095.1 Microcaecilia unicolor | reverse complement strand
AGTGGCCAAGATAGGTCACAAGTACCTTGCAGAAACCAAAATAACGGCAACATTCCATGCTACAAATCCCAGGGCAAGCAGTTGCTTCTCCTGTCTGTCTCAATAGCAGACTATAGACTTTTCCTGCAGGAACTTGTCCAAACCTTTTTTAAACCTAGATACGCTAACCGCTGTTACCACATCCTCTGGCAAAGAGTTTCAGAGCTGGTGTTATAAAGAAGGAATATACTGAATTTAAATGGAAGTAAAATTAAATTAAACTCTCCTTTCATTGGGGCATATAGAATCACATCTTCACTTCATTTATTTATTTTATTTATTGTTTGCATTTGTATCCCACATTTTCCCACCTCTTTGCAGGCTCAGTGTGGCTTACAATAAGATAAGAATGATGAAATTACATTTGTTACAAATAGGTTATGGGTTATATTGTACAAGTTATGCGAGATAATCGAATTATCATTAGGAAAATCACAATGGGACGTCAACATGAAGCTTAAGGGCAGTGTTAAGTCACAAGGGCATGTGGTGTACATATTTCTGTGAGTAAGTGTATGAGTAGTGTTGAATTATGGGGGATGGGAGATCATAAGTGGATGTATGATGCATTGATGAACAGTGAGTGTGGACTCTATGTGTTTTGGTTCTTTCCGTAAATTGTTTCAAATAGATGGGTCTTCAGTGATCTGCGGAAGGATGCTTGTTCGTGGGTCGCTCTTAAGTTGCGCGGCAGTGTGTTCCAAAGCTGCGTGCTCGTGTGAGAAAAGGTTGACGCGTGTAGCGTCTTGTATTTCACGCCCTTGCAAGTAGGGAAGTGGAGGTTGAGGTATGTTCGGGAAGATCTCCTAGCATTTCTGGGTGGTAAGTCAATCAACTCGGACATGTAGGCTGGGGCTTCGCCGTGAATGATCTTGTGGACTAGTGTGCATACCTTAAAAGTGATGCGTTCCTTAAGTGGAAGCCAGTGTAGTTTTTCTTGTAGTGGTGTTGCCCTTTCATACTTTGGTTTTCCGAAGATGAGTCTGGCTGCTGTGTTCTGGGCTGTTTGAAGTTTCCTCAGTGTTTGCTCTTTGCAGCCTGCGTATAATGAGTTGCAGTAATCCAGATGGCTAAGGACGAGTGATTGCACTAGGTTATGAACAACGAATCTTGGGAAGAATGGTCTTATCCTTTTCAGTTTCCACATGCAGTAGAACATCTTCTTAGTTGTGTTGTTTGCATGGGTTTCAAGTGTTATGTGGCGGTCGATAGTGACTCCAAGGATTTTTAGCGTTTTTGAGATTGGAAGGTTTAGGTTTGGTGTATTTATCACTTTGAATTCGTTAGTGTTGTATTGGGAGGTGAGTACCAGGCATTGAGTTTTATCAGTATTTAATTTCAGACGGAATGTGTCTGCCCATGTGTTCATGATGTGTAGACTTTGATTGATTTCGTTGAGGATTTCTTTGATGTCTTGTTTGAAAGGGATGTATATTGTCACATCATCGGCGTATATATATGGCGTATATATATATATATATATCATCTGTTTTGTAGAAGTTTATAGTGTATATACAATGAATTACGCGTGTACAAGATCTATCATATAGCTGGGACAAGTGCCACTAAGAAAAAAAAAGGACCAAGGTGCATAGCTATAGGAAGCCAGTGCATTCATAGTCATGAGGGATATAGCCTGAAGACCCAACTCATTTATGACCCTTGAGAACCGGAAGTGAATACCAATGCTATATATCCACACTTTGTTCCCTGGCTACTCACACTTGTTTTATCTAACATCCCTCTGTTGTCCTCCAGAGCTTCTCTCTTCCACAATTGCAATCATTTCTAGAGCACAAAATTCTTGAATGTTTATTCATTCATTAATACTAAATAGGACTGATAATTGAAGAGGTGAGTTTTGGTGAGATCCAAAGCCTGTTAAGTACACAAAGCTGTTTTCTGGATAAATGCAAGTTTTTATTTCCAAGAATTCTAGCTAACATAAGAACATTTATTTTTTCACTGAATATCATATACTTTATGAATAACTGTCTTTTAGTGCAAATTTCACACATCCTATGGCTGTCTATAAGTCTGTGTCCAGTATGAACTCATTTTTGAAAAAAAATGTACTTAGGTTTTGTAACTCACCTCTTCAGTTAGGATTTGTTATATTGTGTGTTATCAATGAGAAGTGCAAGATGATTACATTTGGTACAGACTGTGGCTATAAAGTTACTTAAGGAAAAGCAAAAAAATTTAAAAAATGATTGCATTACTCTTTTGTAAAACACACATCAGTAGAGGCCAGAAATAGGATTAAAAATCATGGGGCCCATATTCATCCTGTGGGGGTCATTTTTTTTTTAAATGCTGAGTATTCAGTCCTGGACCTTATCCAGATACTGAATATTTGAGTATTTATCAGCTTCCTCAAGTTAACTGTGTTCTAGTAATCTTCAGAACTGGTACCTAGATAACTAATCAGATTGGCTAGGACCACTTTTTATGTGGTTCTACTTGTCTGGTTAGTTCTTGGGACATTGTCTCTGAATATCGTCGGTACCCAGATAACTTAAGGACCTATCCTGACTCCATCCCCAGATGCATGAAATTATTATTGCAATAAGACATTTCATCCCAAAATATTGTTCAGCCTTAAATTTGAAAGGAACGCACTGAAGAACTCTCACAACTTACTTGTCCCCTTGAAAACAATGGGCAGCAGAGAGCAGCCATTCCTTTGATAAAACAGATGCACCACAATAGGCTGATCCAGCAAAATGGAGGCTAACTTGCCAGGGCCATTCACTTTCTTCTGCATCAGATCCACCTATTATTCGCTTCTGGGGGGTCATCTTCATGCCACATCCTTCAGCAAAGACAAATTGAGAAACAGAAGGGTCACTTCTCAACAACTTTAGGTGCCTAACTTTGGGGGTCTTTTACTAAGCCACAGTAGCATTTTTAGCTCATTGTAGCAACTGGTGATAAACACCGAGACACCCATTATATTTCTATGGGTGTGTCGGTGTTTACTGCCAGTTGATTTCTACCATGAGCTACAAATGCTACCGTGGCTTAGTAAAAGACCCCCTAGGGGCACTAATACTTTGAATTGTCTGTATCAGGGGTGTAGCTAGACTTCGGCTGGAGGGGGGTCCAGAGCCCGAGGTGAGGGGGCACATTTTAGCCCCCCCTGCCATTGCCAACCCCCCCCCCCCGCCACCTACCTTTGCTGGCGGGGGACCCCAACCCCCGCCAGCCGAGGCCCTCTTCTTCCGGTGCAAGGCTTCGTTCTGTTTCTGTGAGTCTGACGTCCTGCATGTACAACGTGCAGGACATCAGACTCAGAAACAGAACGAAGCCTTGCACCAGAAGAAGAGGGCCTCGGCTGGTGGGGGTTGGGGTCCCCCGCCATCAAAGGTAGGCGACGGCGGGTTGGCAGCGGGAGGGGGGGGTCGAGAGGGTCGTTGGCAGGGGGGTCCAGGACCAAATCTATGGGGGCCCAGGCCCCTGTGGCCCCACTTAGCTACGCCACTGGTCTGTATGTGAATACCAGAAGTCTAAAAAATAAGACTGGAGAGTTGGAATGCATGAGATTAAGAGTTGGGGTGGGGGGTGGGGGGTGGGAGGAAATTATCAACATGGGCTTCCACTAAAATGGGTTATTTTACCACAAATCATTATTTTTAGCTCAGGATCTCATTACATAAAATGATACCTTATGCTAAAATAGCATGACTTGTGCTAAATGGTTGTCTACTTCCCCCCCTGAATGAAACTATAGACATAATAGGCATCTCAGAGACCAGGTGAATGGAGGATAAGCAGTGGGATGCTGAGATAGCATGGTATAAATTATATCAAAATGATAGAACAAATCAGAAGGGTGGTTCTATATGTTAAGGAAGATCTAGAATCAAGCAGGATAAATGCCCTGCAGGAAACACAATGTACCATGGAAACTTTATGAATAGAAATTCCATGTGTGATGGGGCAGAGTACAGCACTGAGACCATACCATCATCCACCTGGCTAGGATAAGGAAACAGATATAAGTACATAAGTACATAAGTAATGCCACACTGGGAAAAGACCAAGGGTCCATTGAGCCCAGCATCCTGTCCACGACAGTGGCCAATCCAGGCCAAGAGCACCTGGCAAGCTTCCCAAACGTACAATTATTCTATACATGTTATTCCCGGAATTGTGGATTTTTCCCAAGTCCATTTAGTAGCGGTTTATGGACTTGTCCTTTAGGAAACCGTTTAACCCCCTTTTAAACTCTGCCAAGCTAACCGCCTTCACCACGTTCTCCGGCAACGAATTCCAGAGTTTAATTACGCATTGGGTGAAGAAAACTTTTCTCCAATTTGTTTTAAATTTACTACACTGTAGTTTCATCGCATGCCCCCTAGTCCTAGTATTTTTGGAAAGCGTGAACAGACGCTTCACATCCACCTGTTCCACTCCACTCATTATTTTATATACCTCTATCATGTCTCCCCTCAGCCGTCTCTTCTCCAAGCTGAAAAGCCCTAGCCTCCTTAGCGTTTCTTCATAGGGAAGTCGTCCCAGCCCCGCTATGATTTAGTCGCCCTTCGCTGCACCTTTTCCAATTCCACTATATCTTTCTTGAGATGTGGCGACCAGAATTGAACACGATACTCAAAGTGCGATTGCACCATGGAGCGATATAATGGCATTATAACATCCTCACACCTGTTTTCCATACCTTTCCTAATAATACCCAACATTCTATTCGCTCTCTGAGCCGCAGCAGCACACTGAGCAGAAGGTTTCAGTGTATTATCGACAATGACACCCAGATCCCTTTCTTGGTCCGTAACTCCTAACGTGGAACCTTGCATGACGTAGCTATAATTCGGGTTCTTTTTTCCCACATGCATCACCTTGCACTTGCTCACATTAAACGTCATCTGCCATTTAGCCGCCCAGTCTCCCAGTCTCGTAAGGTCCTTCTGTAATTTTTCACAATCCTGTCGCGAGTTAACGACTTTGAATAACTTTGTGTCATCAACAAATTTAATTACCTCGCTAGTTACTCCCATCTCTAAATCATTTATAGATATATTAAAAAGCAGCGGTCCTAGCACAGACCCCTGAGGAACCCCACTAACTACCCTTCTCCATTGTGAATACTGCCCATTTAACCCCACTCTCTGTTTCCTATCCTTCAACCAGTTTTTAATCCACAATAGGACTTTTCCTCATATCCCATGACCCTCCAATTTCCTCTGTAGCCTTTCATGAGGTACCTTGTCAAACGCCTTTTGAAAATCCAGATACAGATAGTGAAATGCTAGCAGAAATTGGAAAAGCTAACAAAGTTGGCAACACAGGTATAATGTGAAACTTCGAATAACCTAGTATTAATTGGGTTATGGGTAAATATCTCATTTTGAGACATGCTAGGGAAGTAAAGTTTCTAGACACCATAAATGACTGCTTCATGAAACAGCTGATCCTGTAACTGACAAGAGGAGTGTAAGTCCTGATTAAAATGCTGGACCTGGTGCAAGGAGTAACAGTGGTGTGGCCATTTAGAAATAGTCTGGTCAATATTCAGCTGGCAGTGGTCAGCGGATTTTTAAATGTTGACCGTTGCCAGCTAAATTAGACTCAGATATTCAATACCTCACCATCTGAACATACGTGGGTTCTGGCTGATATTCAGCCTGAATTTGAAAAGAATACATTGAAGAACTCTCATGAGCTAGAGGTCCCGGCAGCCATTTTCAATCAGGAGCTATGATGGGCAAGAGCAAGTGAGGTTCACTTCATCCCCAAGGACCATTAAACCACCAGGCCTGTAAAGGTAGGCGGGGGGTTGGGGGGGCTACTGTGACTTGCTTGCTCCTCTACTTCCACCATGGGACACCCTACTCCTGTCCACTTTCAAAATGGCTGGTTAGTACTGATATTCAGTGGCACTGGCCAGTTCACACTGAATATCAGCGACTGGTCTGTTGAGTGTGATTTAAGTGGGCAAGATCCTCTGTTTTCTATCTTTTAACCAGTTCCCAATTCACAACAGAACATTGCCTTCTATCCCATGACTTTTGAATTTTCTCAGAAGTCTCTCATGAGGGACTTTGTCAAAAGCTTTTTGAAAATCTAGATACACTACATCAACCAACTCACTTTTATCTACATGTTTATTCTCTCCTTCAAATAAATGAAGCAAATTGGTGAGGTAAGATTTCCCTCAGCTGAATCCATGTTGACTCTATCCCATTAAACCATATTTGTCTAGGTTAGGGGTTGGGAACCTTGGGCCTCAAGGACCGCAACCCAGTCAGGTTTTCAGGATTTCCTGATTGAATATGAATGAGACTCTGGAATGAGAGGGCAAAGGATGATGTTAAGAGGAAATCAGCTCAGGAGTAATCTAAGAAAATACTCTTTCACGGAAAGGATGGTGGATGCATGGGATGGCCTTTTGGTGGAGGTTGTGGAGACAAGGACTGTGTCTGAATTTAAGAAAGCATGAGATAGGCATGTGGAATCTCATAGGAAAAGAAGGAGTTAATGGTTACTGAGGATGGGCAGACTGGATGGGCCATTTGGCCCTTATCTGCTATCATGATTCTATTAGATCTATTTGTATGCATTGCCTCCATTGTATACAACTAGGTCTTAAGTATATCCATCGAAGAATCTTGAAAACCCGTTCGAGGACTGAGGTTGCCCACCCCTGGTCTAGGTGTTTGGTCATTTTATTTTTTATAATAGTTTCTATCATTTTGCCCAGCACTGATGCCAGACTTACTGGTCTGTTATTTCCCTGAACACCCCTGGAAACCTTTTTAAAAGTCAGTGTTACATTGGCCACCTTCCAATCTTCAGGTACCTCAAATGATTTTAATGACAGGAGGTCCTTTTACTAAAGCTTAGCATACACTAAATGCTGGGCATCCTATTTTATACCTATAAAATACCTGGCACTTAGCGCCTGCTAACGTCCATTAGCATGCTAAGCTTAAGTAAAAGGGCCCCAAATAGTAGATCAGCTGGTACACGCTTACAGACATTCCACTTTTTGTTTTCAAATAAAATAAAGTATTACGACAGCTGGACAATGAATATCCCTGTGAAATAGTTGATGATCATGACTGGGCAGAAATAGTTCCAGGCAGAAGAGCATTTGATACAGATGTACAAAGAAAGGCTAGACTGAAACACAGATAAAGAAAAACTGACCTAGAAAGAGTTGAAGGAAAACTTACTGCAGCTTCTTTCATCACTTCCGTCTGGACAATCCATCAGCTTATCACACTTTGCATTTTTCTTTTTAATACAAATGTTATCACTGCACCTGAATGAATTGCTGTTGCAAGGAACACCTTACAAAGTAGAAAGCAGATGTTAAATATGTTACTCAGCAATATTTGTATGAGACAGATGATAGAAACTTTCTGTGACTTTTATTTTTGTGTCTGTAATTCCAGAGGCAAGTCCTGGTTAGAAATAGAAACTTCAAAGTTGATATTGTCGTGGTTAGTTGAGGGGGTGATATTTTGCCATGGATGTTTTGTAAAACCATTCTGACCTAGCGCTGATGCAGGAAAGGTATCTCCAACCCTAAGGCCATTGTGAGAAGTTAAGAATGGCCACTGTCAAAGGCAGGATGCTGGATTTGATGACTGTTGGTCTGACCCAGCATGGTACTTCATGTTCTTCAGATTCAGTGGATTTATACTGATATTTTTGTATTGATAAATAGATGGATGATTATATAGGAAAGCCAGCATCAATTTAGGAAGGAGCACAAAGATGATTCTTACTCTCAGTGCAGTTCTGTTCATCTCTGCCATCTTCACAGTCATTCACTCCATTGCAGACAAATGAATTATGCTGGTTGGAGAAACTGGCATTGCAGTCTTTTTGGGGGATAGCTAAAATTCAAAGCAACAATAAAAAAAAAATTTGTATTGGCAAGCTTTCTCTATCTTACCACACCTTGATTTACCACAGGAGTCGCCAACCTGCAGTATCACAGTCCCGCATGTTCAGATTTACCAAGTCTTCCACTTTCAGCTTTTACAGGTAATCTTACGCAGTCCCACCAAGGAGCTGGGATTTCCTGCTGAGCAGCCTCCCTTTCCAGCAGCAGCAGGGGAGGCCTTCCTAAAACATTAACTCCTGCTGCTGCTGCTGGTCCCCCAGCAGCAGGAAATGATATTTTAGAAAGGCATCTCCTGCTGCTGCTGGAAAAAGAGGCTACCACTGGCGCAGCTGTGGGACGGGCTGGGCAGAGTTGTGGGCTAGGCTGAGTGGAGTTATGGATGGGGATGAGCAAAGTTATGGGTAGGGCAGGGTGGGGTGGATCCTAAATCTCCCGCTTAGGAGGTGGGTCCCCTTGGCAGCTCTGCATGTTATTGACTGCTGTAATAAATAAATAATGCTGTTGAAGAGCATTATTCCAGCGGCTCAGGAGCATTGGGCCACAAAGCCATGACCAGATGCTTTGGGTAGCATCATCTAGGGGTTGTGGTGCTGTCCCCACACCTCCTGATGATCACCCGTCCCCTACACCCCCTGAGCAAGTCCTCCTGATTAAGCCCCTGTCCTAATCAAGTCACCTCAAAACAAACCCCTACCCTCCAAATGACCCCACCCCTACCTCATTTTCTGGTGGTTTACTGGGCCCCCAGGCAGAATAATTCTCTGTCTCCTACCCTTCTGGTGCCATCACACAAAATGGCACCCCTGGTGGTAGTCTTGTGATACTATGGCTAGTGATGATGTTTGAGCACCAGAAGGGCAGAAACATCATCACCCCTTCTTCAGGACCCACTAAAAATAACCAAGGAATGAGATAGGATTACCTGGGATGGGGACTTGCTTAGGGGGGGCTTGACTGAGGGGCCCTGATAGAGGACTCACTCAGGGGGTAGTGGGCTTGCTCAGGAAGATGGGGGTCTTGACTGGGGGGGGTAATCATGGGGGGGGGAGGCCCTTGGAAATGGTAGCTGGGAGCATCAGGCTGTGGCTTTGCATCCTGATGTGCCTGGACTGGTAAAATAACCCCATCTTATTTTACCATCATTGTAGGGCTATGATATTATTTGCAGTGTGTACCCAATGTTCACTGCAAGCAACATTATGGAATTTATGTAGAAATCATCTGCTTTACATGCATTTGAATGTTTTGCATCTAATTGCTATGTATCATGGGGCAAGAAACCCAGTGTTTTAGAGCCCTTTAAGTCATGTTAAATGGCCAATAATGTGGATTTTTGCCCTAATATAGCTTGATAACTTCCCCCTTAATACCAAAGTCAGTTACAGCACAGTCCTTGTTTTACTTATGTCTGTGTAAGATTAAAAGATGTTGGTTTTAATAACTCCCCCTTTTCAAGTAAGTTATATTTTAGGTACATCCATGAGCCAGAGGGGGCTTATAATTTAAATTGGTGCCTGGAAGTAATGAAGGTCAAAGTGACTTGCTCAATAAGATTTTAACTTTGACTTCTCTAGTCTGTAGCCTACCACTCTAAGGAGTAAACTTCTCCTTCTGCAGACCAGAGAAGTCAGAATTCAAATCCTACTCTTCCTGCTTGGGACCTTGAGCAAGTCACTTTTTCCTTCTGAGTGCTAGATGTGCCTGAGTTGGACTGGACAGTGCAGCATGGTGGAGCTGCAATGTATGCTCATGTTTTATAACATATGCATGTACACAAAGGGAGAATAGGGGCTTGCTCCAGTGCCCTTTGAGGGGTCTTGCTCCAGTGCCCTGTGAGAGTTTCCTGCAGGAAGAGGTCTGGATGCCTCCCATGAGAGCCAGATGAGTGGGAGGGAGTGGGAGGGGCGGGGTGAGGAAGGTAATTCTTACATTGTTTAGTGTAAATTATTGGAATTGGTCTATGGGGGTTTGGGTGGATGGAATGTTTGTTTGTTTTAAGAGAAAGGTGGTATGTCTCCGTCTCTTGCAAGACCTCCTTGGTTACAAAAGACACATGTGCAGTGGCGATCCTAGGTCGGCTGACACCCGGGGCAGATCGCCGCTGCGCACCCCCCCCCAGGTGCAGCACGACACTCCTCCCCCCGGTGAATCAACCCCCCCCTTCTGGTGCATGAACTCCCCCCCCCCTCAGCGCATCAACACCCCCCCCTGGCGAATCAACCCTCCCCCTTCTGGCGCATAAACTCCCCCCCTCAGCGCATTAACCCCCCCCCCCGGCAAATCAACTCTCCCCCTTCCAGCGCATGAACTCCCCCCCCTCAGCGTATCAACACCCCTCCTAGCGAATCAACCCCCCCCTTCCAGTGCATCAACTCACCCCTTCGGTGCACAAACATCCCCCCCGGGTGCCTTCTTGGCTGCTGGAGGGGGGGGGTGCTGCGCGTCTGTCGTCTCCGTTGGCCCTGCTCCCTCTGTTCCGGGGCAGAGAGAGAGCAGGGAACCACGGAGATGACAGGCGCGCGGCACCCCTCCAGCAGCGTGCACCCGGGGCGGACCGCCCCTGCCCCCCTCCTTGGTATGCCACTGCACATGTGATAGATTCTTTTTCTTTAAAATTATGACTCAGGAGCGTGCTGCCACAGTTCTGACCCCCGCTGCACTTACCCCGCGGAGTGGCTTGTGGGATGGCATCCTTCCATGCTTGCTGTCATACACACCCATTTAGGTCACGAGCACAGGCCGCAGCCCAATTGTTATAGGGCTAGTGGCAGGACAATGGAGAGGTGTGGTGGTGACGTCATGGGCCTGGGTGCTTTTAGGCAAGCCCAGCCCCACTTTGAGTGCCTTTGCAACTGGTTCCTGCTTGCCAAGTCCGCTTCTCTCCTGATTCCTGCTTTGCCAATTCCACTTGTCTCCTAGTTCCTGCTTTGCCAAGTCCAGCTTGTCTCCTGGTTCCTGTTTACCAAGTCTACTTGTCTCCTGGTTCCTGCTTGCCAAGTCCGCTTATCTCCTGATTCCTGCTTTGCCAAATCCAGTTTGTCTCCTGGTTTCTGCTTTGCTAAGTTCCACTTGTCTTCTGGTTCCTGCTGTGCCAAGTTCTTGTCTTGCGAGCCCTAGAATGCCAGGACAGTCACAGGCCTTTTTGGTTGGCTCCCACATTCCAACATAAGCCTGCACCTCCCCTTTCGCAGTCTGCTTCACCTACCAACAATGGGGAACATATGTAGGTGGATTGGCTGGGGCTTTCAGATTAAGAGAGACAGCTGAGACGGGCACAGGATTTAAGCTTGCACTGCAGTAAGAAAGGGCATTATGCCCGCCAGTTCCTTAAGAAGCTGGGAAACTTGCAAGTCTAGTTCTGGCCAGGGAGGCAGGACTAGAACCCTTCCAACAAACTCCCCACACCCAGTTATTGGTTCCAGCCACAACTGATTTGGAACCCAAGTTCTTCACTGAAGAGTTAGTAGATTCTGGGGCAAGAGACAACTTAATTGATGAGGCCCTGGTCCGTCATTATCATATTCCCTCTCAAAACGTGCCTCAACCCATCCCCATGTCCTCTGTCTATGGGCACATTCAGGAAGTCATAAAGACCAAAACACTCCTACTCAGACTCCAGATTGGGGTGTTTCATAGGGAGGCCATAACACTATGTTTTACAAATGGCCGTGAACCCCATCGTACTGGGCCTCCCTTGGTTACAATGGCACAACCCCCAGATAGATTGGGATCAGAGTCAAATAGCAGGTTTGCGTCGGCCCTGTCGAGGATGGTGTTTGAGTTCCATTACGCTCCCCATGTCAATGGCCATTAATAAGCTGGAAGTCAGGAAGACCCTACCTTAGACCTACCAGGAGTTTGCAGATGTCTTCTCTAAACAATGGGCAGAAATTCTTCCACTGCACCAGGTCTACGACTCTCCCATTGAGCTGTTGCCTGGGATGACACCTCCCTGGGGCAGAGTCTACCCACTGTCGCGCCCTGAGGCTGAAGCCATGTCCACCTATATCAAGGATAATCTGCAGCAGGGGTTCATCTATCCCTCTACATCTCCAGCCAAGAAGGAATTCTTCTTCGTAGATGATAAAGATGAGGGGCTGCAGCCATGCATCAACTACAGGGGCATAAACGTAATTACTGTGAAGAATAAATATCCCCTATCACTCATTTCTGAACTCTTTGACCGACTCCAGGGCGCCTATGTCTTCACCAAATTAGATCTACGAGGAGCCTATAACCTCATCCATATCCAGGAGGGGGATGAGTTGAAAACAACCTTCAACACCAGAGACAGGCACTATGAACATCTCGTTATGCCCTTTGGTCTGGCTAATGCTCCCGCTGTTTTCTAAACTCTATTGTACAAATGCATTTTTGTCTATCTCAATGACTTCCTGATCTTCTTTCGTTTGCTGGAACAACATAGGCAGCATGTCAAGATGATGCTCCAATGTCTGCCGACTATTCACCAAACTGGAAAAATGTGTCTTTGAATGCTCCAAAATAGCCTTTTTGGGGTACATCATCTTTTATCAGGGGCTACGAATGAACTCGGCCAAGCTGTCTGCTATTCTTGACTGGCCTCGACCTTTGGATCATCAAGCTCTCCAGAGATTTCTGGGCTTTGCCAACTATTTGCAGCACTTCATCCTGAATTATTCCATGGTTCAGAACAATGTTTCTTTCAAAGATATCACCAAAACAGGGAAGATAGGGTATCCCAATAGCGAGGTTGCAATAGAGACCTTAATAGACCAGGTGTCTTTAAATAAAAAGCAGACAAAAGATTGCAAATTATCACTGTCAACTGCTGAGCAAGATACAAACAGGAACAACAAACATAGTTTGAAATGTCTGTATGCGAATGCCAGAAGTCTAAAAAATAATATGGGAGAGCTGGAATATATTGCACTAAATGACATGTTAGATATAATAGGCATCTCTGTGACCTGGTGGAAGAAGGATAACCAGTGGGACTGTCATACCGGGGTACAAATTATATTGTAGTGATAGGGTGGATCGAATTGGTGGAGGGGTAGCACTGTATGTTAAGGAGGGCCTTGAATCAAATAGATTGAAAATTCTGCAGGAAACAAAACACATCTTGGAATCCCTATGGATTGAAATTTCATGTTTAAAGGAGAAAAGGATAGTGATAGGAATGTACTACTGTCCACCTGGCCAGGATGAACAGACAGATGTATAAATGTTATCAGAAATTAGAAAGGCTAACAAACTTTGGAACACAAAAATAATGGGTGATTTCAATTAGCCCAATATTAACTGGGTAAATGTAACATCAGGGCATGCTAGGGAGGTAAAATTCTTTACTACAGAAGGCAGGAGACGAAGGAGGGGAGGCCCCAGACCAGGCCTGTGGGGGATCTTCTTCATAGCATAAACAATGCCGGACCCGTGTGGGGGAAGGGGGCACAGTGCTGGAGGAGGACTGGAACTAAGAGGGGCAGAATTGGAGAGAGGGAGGGAGAGAGGGGGCAGCACTGGAGGGAGGGCTGGAGCTGAAAGGGACAGAGGCAACGCTGGAGAGAGGGAGGGCAAGAGCTGAAGGGGAAAGGAGCAGCGCTGGAGGGGAAGGAAGGAAGGAAGGGAGGGTGAGATGCTGCATGCGGATGGTATATGGACACAGAGGGGGCACTGCCAGACATGGGAGAGGGTATATGGATACAGAGGGATGATGCTAGAAATGGTGGAGAATAGCAACATAGAAGGGAGATGCTGGACTTGGGGGATATAGGGACAGAAGCGTGATGGCTAGACAGAGGGGGAGGGGAAGGGACATAGAGTGGTGATGATGAATGCGGGGAGATGGACACAGTGGAGATGCTAGACAGAAAAGTATAGGTGACACAGAGAAGGGAGATTCTGAACATGGGGAAAGATAGGTGCACAAAGATGGAAGATGGATGGTTAGCATGGAGAAAGGAATATCAAATGGGCAGGAGACCTTGGCGAGTGAGTTGAGAAGACAGAAGGAAACAGAATACAGAGCCTGGGGACCAACATGATTTGAAAAATAAAATGACCAGACAACAAAAGGTAGAACATTTTTTTTTTCTATTTTGTGATTAGCAAATGTCAGATTTGAAATGTGTATCCTTCCAGAACCGATGTTAGATGTGGCTAGGGTCCAGGGCAGAAATTTGGGAGGGGATCCCAAAGCCCACTACCAGGCCATGCCTTCTTCAGCTTCCTGCAGGCTTAGGGCTTTTTCTGGCCAGGGGGCAGTTGGCCTAGTTGCACTCCCCTAACACCATCCCTGGCATGTATGATCTTTATATTTTGCATGGTATAAGAGGAAGTACATAAGTAATGCCACACTGGGAAAAGACCAAGGGTCTATCAAGCCCAGCATCCTGTCCACGACAGCGGCCAATCCAGGCCAAGGGCACCTGGCAAGCTTCCCAAACATACAAACAATTCCTGGAATTGTGGATTTTTCCGAAGTCCATTTAGTAGCGGTTTATGGACTTGTCCTTTAGGAAACCGTCTAACCCCCTTTTAAACTCTGCCAAGCTAACCACCTTCACCATGTTCTCCGGCAACAAAATGCATCTCTTTCTATTTCTTTGGTGTTGTACTACATGTGAGGTGTTGCTTCTTGAAATTATGGTTTAATTTATGTTTATCATTTTTGGTCAGCTATTATGTATTTGGCATTTGTGTTCTGAGTGTACGACCGAGAATTCTGTAGTAATTTGACTTATTCCATTTTCCCAATAGTGGAGGGGATATTTATGAAGGGGGAGGGATGACCGGGCTTTTTAAAAATCCTTGTTCTGTATTAGTTGTGATTTATAAAATTACAGTTATACAGAATATTGTTTCTTTTTATATTTTAACTAGCTGTCCCCACTGGCGTTAATACTTTGTAATTGAGAAAAGTAAGGGGGCTGTACTACTGGGGGGGGGGGGGGGGATTGTGAGAATGAGTGTGAATGGGGGTGTACTGCTGAGGGGTGAGTGTGAGAATGAATGAATGTGAATGGAGGTGTACTGGTGAAGAGGTTTTGAGTGGGGGTTTTCTGGTGAGAGGTGTGTGAGAATGGGTGAGTATGAGTGTTTTGCTGAGGGGTATGTAAGAATGGGTGAGTGGGAGTATTTTGCTGATGGTGTGTGAGAACAGATGAGTGTGAGTGGTGGTGTGCTATTCTGTGGTGTGTGAGTGGGGGTGGACTGCTGAGGAATGAGTGTGTGTGGAGGTGTGCTACTCTGGAGTGTGTGAGAACTGATGAGTGTCAGTGGGAGTGTGGTATTGAGGGGTGAGTGTGAGTGGAAGTGTGCTATTCTGGGGTATGTGATTGGGGTTGTTTTGTTGAGAGGTGTGTGAGAACAAATGAGTGTGAGTGGGGTGTTTTGCTGAGTGCTGTATTAGAATGGGTGAGTGTGAGTGGGGGGGTGTAATAGTGGCTGAGTATGACTGGGGTGTTTTGCTGAGGGGTATGAGAAAGGGTGACATTGACATTGAGTTTAATACTCCCTTAAATCAGAAAATGTGGATCCCTACCTAGCACTAACTTTTCTTTTCCGGTCAATTTGTTTAGGTTGATTTTCTTGATTAGTTGTTTCTTTCAATCTAGCAAGTGCCTGCCGTTTTCCTGTCCCAAGCAGTTTGTGCTTAGCAACAGCAAGGAAGAACTTTCCATTTCCAACCTGTAGCCTATTAATTTAATGGTATTTCTCCCCCTCCCCTGAGTGCCCCCATGAATCAAAACTCTTCAAACTATACAATAACCTCGGCAACAGCGGGTTGAGTCTGCATGCCGGATTTGGTGGCTGTAGCTCTTTGGGGGCCGGAGGAGTTCGGACATGGACAAACAAACACACCCGTCTGATTTATATACATAGATAAAATTATTTAAATATAAAATTATAACTGTTCAACACTTCTGTGGATGGGATTAGACAGAGCTTGTGGGGACAGGGACAGAGCTCATAGGGATGGGACGGGGACGAGGACAGAGTCCGCGGGGACAGGGCAGGGATGGGGACAAACTTTGTCCCCATGTCATTCTCTAGTCTGAGGATCTCAAGGTGGCAAAACAGTGTGATAAGGCGGTGGCCACAGCCAGAAAGATGCTAGGCTGCATAGGGAGAGGTATAACTATCAGAGGAGATGTTGACACTCTTGTACAAGTCATTGGTGAGGCCCCACATGGAGTATTGTATTCAGTTTTGGAGGCCGTATCTCATTAAGGACATAGAAAGATTTGAGGCAGTTCAAAAAAAAGCAACAATAATGAGGTTTGCACCAGAAGTCGTATAAAAAGAATCTTGGAGGTGTATTTTCAAAGCACTTAGACTTACAAAGTTACATACAGGCTCATTTTCGAAAGAGATGGATGTCCAAAAAGTGACATAAATCGGCACTTGGACGTCCATCTCACAGAAACGTCCAAATCGGTATAATCGAAACCGCATTTTGGACGTCTTTCTCAGAAGTCCTTCGGAAGGACGTCCAAATCTCAAGGGGGTGTATTAGAGGCGTGTTCAAGGTGGGATTTGGGTGTTCCTAAGACTTGGACATCTTTGAGCCATAATGGAACAAAGCAAAAACGTCCAGCACTAAAACTTGGACATTTTGAGCTGGACCTGTTTTTATTACGAATAAGGCAGAAAAAGGTGCCCCAAATGACCAGATGACCACTGGAGGGAATCAGGGATGACTTCCCCTTACTCCCCCAGTGGTCACTACCCCCCTCCCACCCCCAAAAAGTGTGGTGAAGAACATTACTTGCCAACCTCTGTGCCAGCCTCAGATGTCATATTCAGGGTCCCTGGAGTAGTTTAGTGCACTTCAGACAGGTGAACCCAGGCCCATCCCCCCACTACCTGTTACACTTGTGCAGGAAACTGTGAGCCCTCCAAAACCTACCAGAAACCCACTGTACTCACATATAGGTGCCCCTTCACCTGTAAGGGCTATGGTAGTGGTGTACAGTTGGGGGTAGTGGGTTTTGGGGAGGTTTTGGGGCGCTCAGCTTACAAGGTAAGGGAGCTGTGTACCTGGGAGCATTTTATGAGGTTCAATGCAGTGCCCCCTAGGGTGCCCAACTGCTGTCCTGGCATGTCAGGAGGACCAGTCTACTAAAAATGCTGGCTCCTCCACATCCAAATGGCTTCACTTTTAGACTTGGACGTCTTTGTTTCGAAAATGGCCGAAAATCAAAAACGTCCAAATCGCAAAACATCCAAATCCAAGGATGTCTATGTTATTTTCGAACACAAAAGATGGACGTCCATCTTTTTCGAAAATGATCTTCTCCCCACCTTGGAATTTGGACGTCTTTGTAAAACATCCAAATTCCAACTTAGATGTTTCTTTTGAAAATGCCCCTCACAGTAACCTATGAAACTTTGTAAGTCTAAGTGCTTTGAAAATGAGCCCCAATATTGTGACCTGAAGACTTATACCCTGTAGGAGATAGGGGTGATATGATACAGACGTTCAAATATTTGAAAGATATAATATAGAAACACATCTTTTACAGAGACAGGATGGTGGTAGAACTAGAGGACATGAATTGAGGTTGCAGGGGAGCTGACTCAGGAATAGCATCAAGAAGTACTTTTTCATGGAGAGGATAGAAGATACCTGGAATTCCCTCCCATAGGAGGTGGTGGAGATGAAGATGATAACAAAATTCAAAAATGTGTGGGATAAACACAAAGGAATCCTATATAGAAAGAGAATGGAACCAAACAAACTTAGCAGTGTTTAGATGGCAACTCCAGTAACTGGGAAGCAAAGAAAGAGCTGGGAAGACTTTTATGGTCTGTGCCCTGATCATGGCTGGACAGATCTGATTGGGCTGGAGTGGGGCCTTGATGACAACGTCAGTAGATAGGGATCAAGGCCAGAGCTGGGCAGACTTCTTGGTGCACTGAAAATGGAAAGGACAAATCAAGATCAAGTATGTATATGTACCTTATGCTATGAGTTATCTTGTTGGGCAGACTGAATGGAGCGTACAGGTCTTTATCTGCCAATCAGGGGCATAATCGAACGCGAACGCCCATCTCCATGGGCGACTATCTCCGAGGAAGGGTACACCAAGGGGCGGGACAGACTGTATTTTCGAAAAAGATGGGCGTCCATCTTTTGTTTCAATAATACGGTTGGTGCCGGGCAAATGCATCGGATTTGGGCGGATTTGAGATGGGCGGTATCAGTTTTTAGCGATAATGGAAACCGAAGCCGCCCAGCTCAAAAACGAACACATCCAAGGCATTTGGTCATGGGAGGGGCCAGGATTTGTAGTGCACTGGTCTCCCTCACATGCCAGGACACCAACCGGGCACCCTAGGGGGCACTTGTAAAAATTAAAAAAAATCATTTTTAATACCTCCCAAGTCCATAGCTCCCTTACCTTGGGTGCTGAGCCCCCCAAATCCTGCCCCAAAACCCACTCCCCACAACTCTACACCATTACCATAGCACTTATGGGTGAAGGGGGGCACCTAGATATGGGTACAGTGGGTTTTGGGGGCAGTTTGGAGGGCTCCCATTTACCAGCACAAGTGTAACAGGTGGGGGGGGGGGGTGGGCCTGGGTCCACCTGCCTGAAGTCCACTGCACCCACTAACAACTGCTCCAGGGACCTGCATACTGCTGTGATGGAGCTGGGTATGACATTTGAGGCTGGCATAAAAGCTGGCAAAAAAAAGTTTTTAAAGTTCTTTTTTTTTGGTGGGAGGGGGTTAGTGACCACTGGGGGAGTCAGGGGAAGTCATCCCCGATTTCCTCCGGTGGTCATCTGGGCAGTTGGGGCACTTTTTGGGGACTTGTTCATGAAAAAAAAAGGGTCCAAAAAAAGCGGCCCAAATTCTCGCTTCTGCCGCCCTTCTTTTTTCCATTATCGGCCGAGCGCGCCCATCTCTCCTCGGCCGATAAACACGCCTCAGTCCCACCTTCACCACGCCTCTGACATGCCCCCATCAACTCTGTTCGTTCCTGCGACAGACTGCAGTTGGAGGTGCCCAAAATCGGCTTTCGATTATACCGATTTGGGCGCCCACGGGAGAAAGGCGCCCATCTCCCGATTTGGGTCGAAATATGGGCGTCTTTCTCTTTCTAAAATAAGCCTGATTATCTACTATGTTATAATTACATCTTCCTTAAGAGCAGGTGTAAATTTTGTGCAAGCTTATCTGTGTGTTACTATCCACCTTATAATCGAAAGAGAAAAATGCCCATATTCCGACCTAAATCGGGAGATGGACGTCTTTCTCTCGCGGGCGCCCAAATCGGTATAATCAAAAGCTGATTTTGGGCATCTTCAACTGCACTCCGTCGCAGGAACGAATAAAGTTGACAGGGGCGTGTTGGAGGCGTGGCGAAGCCGGGACTGTGGCGTGGTTATCGGCCGAGGAGAGATGGGCGTCTTTAGCTGATAATCGAAAAAAAAGGCGTAGATTTTGGGTCACTTTTTTTGGACCCTTTTTTTTTCATGAACAAGTCCCAAAAAAGTGGCCCAACTGACCAGATGACCACTGGAGGGAATCGGGGATCACCTGTCCTGACTCCCCCAGTGGTCACTAACCTCCTCCCACCAAAAAAACCCCCCACTTTACAAACATTTTTCCCCAGCCTGTATGCCAGCCTCAAATTCCATACCCACCTCCATGACAGCAGAATGTGTTCTATCCTCTGACAGACTTTCCCTGGTTCTGATGTGGGTCTCGGGTGAGTGTGACACCTTTTCTGTTAAGGGCACTGCAGAGTCACATCAGCAATGCATTGTGGTGGGTGTAGGGTATTGGGCTCCGTGATTCCACTAGCTTGTGTTAAATGCTCACGATGTTGGTAGTTGGTAGGCTATACTCCCATGGTGTTTTTCCCTCTGCTTATTGGGTCAGAGTGTGCCCTGTTTTGTTTCCGGTAGTCCATGAGGTAGTGGCCATTTTTGTAAGCCAGTTTTAGATCCTGTTCTTGTGTTAGCCACGTTATAGCACTTAGTTCTTACCTTGAATGTTGCTGAAAGAGGGCATTGTACATCATTCTGCCAGCTCGGACCTACTGCTAATCTCAGTACCAGCGAGACTCGTTGCCAGTGGGGCACAACCTCTGATCTGCAGTTAACTGTGAGTAAACGTGCTTATTCAAATAAAGGACGTTTTCAGTGAGATTAGTCTTCAGGTGTCAGCTGGTGTGCCAAGGTTATACAGCAGCAACAAGTCCTGTCCCTGGAGCACTTTTAGTGGGTACTGCAGTGCACTTCAGGCAGGCAGACCCAGGCCCCCCCCCCCACCTGTAACACTTGTGGTGGTAAATGGGAGGCCTCTGAAACCCACTATACCCACATGTAGTTGCCCCCTTCACCCCTAAGAGCTATGGCAGTGTTGTACATTTGTCCCTCCCACGACCAAATGGCTTGGATTAGGACGTTTCTGAGCTGGACGTTTTTATTTTCCATTATCGCAAAAAAAAAAAAAACCCGCCCAGCTCAGAAAGGACCAAATCCATGGCATTTGATCCGTCCAAACCGTATTTTCAAAACAAAAGATGGACGCCCATTTTTTTCCAAAATACGGTCTGTCCTGCTTCTTCACGTACCTGTTTTCGGACATAGACGTCCATGGAGATGGGCGTTCGCATTCGATTATGCCCCTCCACGGGTCCTTGTACATGCTCATTTTATAATGACACGTGGGCACCTTTATGAAATAGGCCTACATCCCCTAATTCTATAAACTTGTGTGCCCAATTTTACACTTAGCATGCGAAGTTGTGTGCACAAGTTATAGAATAGTGTCAGCTGTGCATGTAACTTAATTTAATAATTAGTTTCTAAATAGCACTAATTGACACTAAGTTAGCAGTTACTGTATGTGCACAACTGCCTTTTCAATCGTTAATCTGTCGGTTCCCGGTCAAGCACTGATGCAGTTTATTTGTTATATTAAGCATCCAGCTGTATTTGTGGTATCTTTTGGTGTCTTTTAGCATCTTCAGACAGAGCAGTATTTCACTGCTATTTTGTGCATCTTGTGGACATCATGCACTGTTTCAAGACCCCTGACGCAGGCGGTTTTTGCCAAAATATGGACAGTGTCAGGTCAGTTCAATAAAATTTGAGTTGACGCCCCTATCTTGAAGGCTCCTTGTGCTTTTGTTCTCCATTCCTGTGTGAGTGTACTTTGGTTTCCCTCTCCTGTGTTTCCACAACTGCCTTTAGTCAGGATACTGGAAATTGCACGCACAAAACCCATTGTGTGCAACTGCAAAGGGAGTGTAGACGTCAAAGGGGCATGGGCGGGTTAGGGGTGTGGCCAGCACTTACACGCATGAGTTCTAGAATGCTATCAAGTTAAATGCGAGCATTTACACCAGCCATTGAGCTAGTGTAAGTGCTCATGTCTAAAGTTAGGTGAATAGATGCGGACTTATGCCGGTATTCTAAATGGAATTTGTGCTTTGCACGTTTCATCCCAGGGCCTAACTATAGAATTATCCCTAAAATGTGCACCTTTTGAGACACCACATAGACACTTTGCCATAAAATTAGCCACCTCCTCTACATTTTGTATGCCAGTTACTTCTCATTAATCAGATTTAAATTATCTAGGCCTGGGAACATTTTTCTTTTGGGCTCTGTAAAATATTAACCTGAAAGCATAAAGTTTCTGTTATCAAGCGTGTAAGAAAAATATATTACTGATTTATCCAACAGGAGACCTTAATGCATGCGCAAATCTTGGGAAAGTGGTGGAAAACTGATTAAGAGATTCAATGAGCTGAAATTTGCCCAAACATGAAGCTCATAAAAACCTGAGCCGAGTTAATAAAATACACAACAGTCATTTCATCAGCAGCTTTCCCCTGGCTCTCGCTGACCTTGGCAGAATTACAAGGTGGGGGGTATAAGTCCACACAGATGAGTTAGTTTTCAATATCTCCTGCTGGCATTATCTGACAAACTAGCTTTTGTTCCATGCACACGTCTTCTCGTTTCGTCAGTAAACATACAGTGTTTGTGAGCACTGAATGGAAAATTAGCCTCTCTATTACTAGATCTGTCCCACCTGTTAATAACAGGACCAGCAGCTTCTCAGGCAAATGCCCCATCATGTTGGGATAGGATCCCTCTTTCAGACTCAGCTGCCACTGATCAAATTGTAAAGTGACCAGCTATGACAGTCTTTTATGGTTTGGGGGGACTGGGGTCAAGTGAGGCTGTCAACTTCCATCCATTGTGGTGCTTCAGGATCTAATGAAGGTTCTTCTAATCTCAAACAACCAGCATTTTGGGGCTGGTTGTTAAGTAAGAGAGAGACTGTCGCTTCCTGAGCTAAGGAAATCATGCTAGCATGTCGAACTTTTCCTGATAGATAAACCCTCAAGGCCTTCCTATTTCTGATCCATGTCTTCCCTCCATCCCCACCCTGCCATTTGTGTGCTTCCGAGGTCCCCTCCAGCTGCAGTAACCTGGGGAACAGTGAAGCTTTGGAACCAATAATACAATTGTTGGAGTGGTTTTCCCAGACTCTGCCCCTCAAGGGTTCATCAAGAATAAGGCCCCAAAAATATCAAAAAGAGATTTAAACATCTGTATTGAGAATTTGGGCTTCTCCTGAATTCACTCTGCTCCTGCCTGGTTACATCACTTGCCGCTACCTAACCACTGATATTCAGTGGCAATTAACTGGACACTGCGCTGAGTATCATCACTAACTACCTCTGTACTGTTAGTGACAGGGTGATCCTTGGGTGGAACCTGGGGGTAACTGGTACTTAACAGGTTAGCGGTGATAGTCAGACCACTAATTTGTTATGCAAGTGACTAAAGTTAGGACAGCAAAAAGGCTATAATTTCATTTTTGGTGTGCAGGAGTGGTGCCTAAATGGCAGCTCCAAAAGTGGGGAAGTGAAGCAGTGGTGTACCAACGACGGGGAGGTGGGGGTAGTCTGCCCCAGGTGCTCGCTGCAAATGGGTGCAGGGAGCAGCCATGTTGGCTCCGCCAGTTACCTGCTCCCTTTGACGTTACTTCCTGTTCCAGGGCAGGGAACCAATGGAGCTGACAGCTGCGTGACTGCTCCCTGCACCCCCCAGGAGGTAAGAGTGATGCCCTGGGGGGGGGGGGGGGGGGTTGTGACTTGCAGTGGGAGGTTGATTTGCTGGGGTGGATGATGCACTGGGGGGGGGGGGGGGGGGTGCGCAGCAGCAATCTGCTCCGGGTGGCAGCCGATCTAGGAACACCTCTGAAGTGAAGCCAATATGGCAAGACAGATCAGGATGGGCTGGAGTGGGCTTCAACGGCAACTCCAGCAGTGGGAAAGTGAGGCAAATGCCAGGTGGACTTCTACAGTCTGTGTTCCATATATGGCAAGACGGATCAGCATGGGCTGGAGTGGATTTGGATGGCAACTCCAGTAGCTGGGAAGTAGGGCCAGTGCAGGGCAGACCTTTTTATCGTCTGAGTCCCGGAAATGGCAAGGAGGGATCAGGAGCATGTATGCATATGTTATACTACATTCATATTGTATAAGTGCGGGTCTTGTATATCTCAGTGGGGCAGGGGAAGACATTGCATAGTGGAACTTAGTGAGTAAAATGTTGTAATAACACTGTTGGATTGTTGGTTCAATAATGCTTTGGTAATGAATGTGACTGTTTTGGCAGACTGAATAGACCATGCAGGTTTTTATCTGTTATCAGTTACTATGTTACTATAGGGCTCATTTTTGAAAGAGAAAAAAAGTGTTTTAAAGCAGCATTTTGACAAATTTCTTCTCCAAATGTCCAAATCTGTATTTTCAAAACCTATTTTGCAGACGTTTATCTATGCAATTCATCTGCAGTGCATCCAAATCACAAGAGGGCATGTCAGGGGCGTTTCAGGGGCGGGCTTAGGGCTTAGGACTTGGATGTTTTACAGCCGTAATGGAACAAAATGAAAACGTCTAGGGCTGAAACATCAATGTTTTGGTCTAGACCTGTTTTTAGAATGAATAAAGCAAAAAAGATGCCCTAAATGGCCAGATGACCACTGCAGGGAATAAGGGACCACCCCCTTACTCCCCCAGTGGTCACTGACACCCTCCCATCCTCCAAAGATGTGATTAAAAATGTTACATTACCAGCCTCTGTGACAGTTTCAGATTTAATATCCAGGTCTATTAGAGCAGCAAGCAGGTCCCTGAAATAGTGTAGTGGTCAGTGGAGTGCACTATAGAGAGAAGGACCCAGGCTCGAAGCCCACTCTGTTACACTTGTGGTGGAAAATGTGAGCCCTCCCACATTCCCCGAAAACCTACTGTACCCGCATATAGGTGACCCCTTCACCCATAAGGGCTATTGTAGTGGTGTACAGTTGGGTACAGTAGGATTTTGGTGTGTTTTGGAGGGTTCAGCATACAATATAAGGGGTAACAGTGAGATGTGTACCTGGGAGCTTTTATATGAAGTCCACTGCCTCCTAGGGTGCCCCATTGCTCTCCTAGGATGTCTGTGTGGCTACTCTACTAAGAAGGCTGGCTCCTCCTTCATCCCAATGGCTTGATTTTCTATGTTTTTTCACTTGGACCAAAAATGGACCAAAAAGATAATCACACAGAAAATGAAAACATCTTGCATGTGGCCATTTTCAGGAAAAAAGATAGATGTTTTGCTGTTTCGAAAATGGCCATATTTCCTATTCGGATTTTGGAAGTTTTGTGCTAAATGTCCAAAGTTTGACTTAGATGTCATGTTGAAAATGCCCCTCTCTATCACAGAGCTAAACAGGCACCCGGTCTGAATATTGGCCAATGGGGTAGTGGCAAGAGGAAGATCAGGTGCCCTTTCCCCCATCCTGATCCTGATCCCCCCACCCCAAGCTGAATATTGGCCAGGGACCCACATTTTGAATTAATTCTGGATATTCAGTGC
The DNA here is from genome assembly GCF_901765095.1 of Microcaecilia unicolor. NCBI lineage: Eukaryota > Metazoa > Chordata > Amphibia > Gymnophiona > Siphonopidae > Microcaecilia > Microcaecilia unicolor. The sequence goes on along the minus strand of NC_044035.1, from coordinate 270,346,237 downwards.
CAGTGCCCAGACATGGCCGTATTGGATCTAAATCTGCTTGTGGTGGTCAGCATTTAAGAAAATGTTGAACGCTGAGGGCTGAATATTGACCAGACTGTTTATAGATGGCCTTAATTTGGATTCCAAATTTTCATCTGGTTTATTGACAGTAAAAATAAGCATGCAGATGTAAAACTGTTGATACTAACCACAAAAGAGTTCATCACTTCCATCAAAGCAGTCATCCACCCCATTGCAGTGCTGAGCCTGCTGAATGCATATGCCGGAGGTGCACTGAAAATGCCCTACAGGACATGCTGAGACAAAGGCAGTGGTGCATTAGTTAGACTTAAGCATGCAACTATCATACACTATTCAAAACATCTACACACAACCCTAGTTGCGATGCATGCATTCAAAAATTCACATTTCTTTCTCAGTTTCCCTTTCTGCAACATGTTGATGCAGACTGGGCTTCCAGGCAACAAAGATTTTGATCCTTACAATCATCTGTTGAACAGCACAGGTTAAATGGAATAGCAACATCACTGGAGCTTATGCCACTGATAGAAAACAAATACTGAAAACCTTATTTAGGTAGAATTCTGGGTCCTCTAATGGAGTCTCTTGCTTTTTTCTCCAAAGCTTTTTAGAAAATGAAATTAGTGAAGACAGCTCCATAGGTTGTCCATTGTGGGCCCCAAGCCTAACAAATGGCAGCCTAATGACCAGTGTTTCTTTAGTATCTCTCCTGTATTATCTGTCACCCTAAAAATATGGAGGCTAATATTATATCAGGTCACTTATATATGAAGGCCAAGTACTACTACTACTTAACATTTCTAAAGCGCAAGTAGGTACCCAGGGCCGCCGAGAGGGAAGAGCGGAGGTGGGGGCGCAAAATTCCCCAGGGCCCGGCGCTAGCATTGCTCACCTGTTCTTGTGCGCGCCAGCGCCACAGAGCAGAGTACTTCCTTCCTGCTGCGTCCAAACAGCCTCTTTGGATGTGGCAGGAAGGAAGGAAGGAAGGACTCTGCTCTATGGCACTGCCACACACAGGAACAAGAGAGCAATGCTAGCACTGGGTCCTGGGAATTTTGCCGCGCACAGTGACAAGAGCTGGACAAGTAAGCAGGGTGGGCCCGGAAGGGGAGCGGGTCCAGGGGGTGTTTGCACTGGGCCCGGCTTTGTCTGTCAGCAGCCCTGTAGGTACCTATGTAGGTCCTGGCCCATACTGAGCTGGGGTTCACATAAGTGTGTTATGCAGGTCCCAGATAAATATCGGCCGGGACCCACATAAGCTCCATCAGCTTTGGTAGTAAGAATTGGGCCCAGATATTCAATGCTGGTGTCCGGACATGCCCTGGGGTTGATCATCTGGAACTAATTCTGCCTGCAGTGTTTAAAAAATGGAGCCTGAATGTTGACTGGGTTGTTTTTATAAAATAGGCACCATCTTGGACTTTCAACATAGATATCTTGTTATAACATTACTTCTGATAGGGGTGATTCTATAATGAGCGTGCCACAATTTAGGTGCCAAGGGCATATATATGCCTATGTGCAAACATACAAGTTCAAATTTAATTGCATTTGTTATACCGCCCATTAGTTACCACACACTTAACCCGTAATTCTATAAAAGTCGCCAAAAATTGCGTGCACAAATTTGGGTGTTCATCTAATTTGCACACACAATTTAATTGAATAACAAACTAATTAGTGCCAATAACTGGCTTTTTAACAAGCAATTATTGGCACTAATTAGATTTAATTGGAACTTACCTGTGTAAATGTACCACACCTAAATTTTACATGTGAGTAAAAAAAAGGGGAGGGTTATGGATGGAACGTGGACATTCCTAGCATTTACACGTGTTGTTATAGAATACGGAGGAAACGCGCCCAATTTAGGTGCATACATTTGCACCACGTTTCAGTTGGTGCAATTGGCCATTCCGGGCATAAGCACTACTCTATAAAACCGCACCTAACTTAAGGACCTTTTTACAAAATGACGGTAAGCCCAACACGGGCTTACTGCTCGCTAAACAGGAAGTACCGCTAGGCTACTGCAACAGCCTGGTGGTACTTCCCACCCCCAGTGCGTCATCATATATTTTTGAAGCGCCAGGATGTACCTGGCGGTAATCAGACATAATTACCTTATTTAAAGGTGTGGGGGGATAATTATGGGAAATGTCACTTTGGCTTTTCCTCCTCCACGTACTTGGCTTGCCTCCCTGATGCCACTTCAGATATTTCTGTCTAGAGACCCCACAAGCCTGTGAGTGCACACCTGCTTACATGCTGTGCAATACCTTCTTTCCATTGCTGCTATGTGCTGGTCCAGATGGGAAGGAATGGAGCCAGCTGGACCCTTACTGCCATGGCTTTGGTAGAACTGGGAACTTCACAAGATTTCTGCGGAAGTCTTGCGAGACCGCCACTAGAACTCTCGGCAGCCATTCTGAAGCAGCACCAGCAGCGAGTGGTGTGCGGCAGCCCCGGGCAGGAAAGAGGGGGCCCTTTCCTGCCCTGAAGAGACTACTAGACCACCAGGCACGAGTAAGGTACAATATGGAAGGGGAAGGGAGGACACTCTGAGGCCCTCCCGCCCACAAGCAAGCCAGCCTTCCCGCAAACCTGGACAAACGGGCAGGCTGGGAAAACCCGCCCAGATGCCCCACAGTGTCTTCAAAAAAAGGACATGTCCTGGAAAACCCAGACATATGGCAACCCTAGCTATGCCAGTGCCTCACATGCTGCTTGCATTGTCTGCTCTAGCCTCACTCACTCCCCTCCAGTGGGGACAGGAGGGAGGATGTAGCTGAAGCAGATATTACAGAGCAGAAGACAATTGCTCTGTTCTTTCTCCAGCCCCTCCACTCCAATTCCCTGCATGCGGCCTGAAGGGGAGAGGCTTGAGAAGTATAGCAAGTACCGAGGTATGGTATAAGGATCATCAGATGGCAAGTTCAGACATTGCCTCTGGGGTAAATGCAGGCCTGTGCAGTGTCCACAATGAAAGTACTTTTAGCCACATTACATGCATTTTCTGCTTAAAAATTATACTTGCATGAAAACAGGTGCAAGTGTGCCTGATTATTCTGTACCTGAAACAAGTTGCAAAGGGATAGTACATGAGTATGACCTCTTTGAGAATAAGTGCAAAGCCCTGGGGTACCAAATACCCGCAGACTTTACACCAGTGCAAGCAGTTTGAAAATTCCCTCTAATGAAGGTCATTTTCAAAGTCATTTGCCTTGGTAAAAATCGGCCTAGTATTTATATAACCATCACATTGTGCTTTAACAAACAACCTTTTAAAGCAAATGAATTTATTGGGTGCCAGCCCATACATAATCAAGAAGAACCTTTAGGACCTACTGCCAAAACATGCAGGGTACAGTTTTTCAGGCATTATATTTCATCTATGAAAGCTGGAATGAGCCCAGGGAGAGAAATGAAATGCAAGTGAGATGATGAAGATCTTACGAAGACTGATGTTATAATTGCTGTACTCGGCGAGGAATGATTCCTGGGAGAGCTTGGAGCTACAGTGAAACTCAACATTCACTGTGGGACTTGCAATCCGGAAGACAGTTTGATGGTCAATGTAATAGCCACAGTACCTGAGAAGACCAATATGTATATTAGGACCTGCTCAAACAATAGCGATCCTGACGGGGGTTTTTTTTTGGGGGGGGGGGGGGGGGTTGACTGTCTACTCTTGCTCTTTTGGGGTTCCAGCTCTATCTGAACCAGGTCTGGGATCCAGTGCTATAAGCCTTCATGGCAACTGCTCAGATATGTTTTTTCTGTCATTCCTGACTCATTTAGTCCCATCTTTGCATGGACAGTACCAACATGGACTACACACTGAGACTCATTCCATCACACAGCAATCACAGGCCTGAAATCCAGCCACTAGGTTCCCCCCTCCCCCCCCCAGGAGTTGTTAATGCTGACCTCACAGCATTCCCTGCCCCTGACAATGTGGGGAGCAGAAAAGCAGAACCAAGAACGAGACCTAAGATTTCTGCACTACTATTGTGGCTCTGGGCACGCACCTGCTTCATTTGAAAGCTTTACTTTATACAGGCTTGATTCTCCTTGTTGGGAAGGAGATTATTTCTTACTTCACATGAAGGCAACATTATAGCACTGAACACCCTTGGGGAAGAATTCTAATGTTGGCTGCTTTAAGGGGTCCTTTTACAAAGGCAAGGTGGGCCTAACTCGTGGGTAGCGTGCACCAAATCGGCACTACCGCCGTAGTAGTGCGGGCGCACAGAGGTAATTTCAAAGTTGGCACTTGCTGTTTCCCGCAGTAGAAAATATTTTTTTATTTTGTATCGCGGGGCTGTTCCTGGTGGTAATCGACAGCATTGCCACATTGGTGCACGCTGCATGATTTCTGTGTGTGTAGTGCGTGAGCCCAGTGGCGTTCCTAGGGCGGCTGACACCCGGGGTGGATCGCCGATGCGCCTCCCCCCCCGGCGAAACGACACCTCTCCTCCCCCCCGGGTGCATTTTTACCTGCTGGGGGGGGGGGGGGTGCCGCGCGCCTGTTCCGGGGCAGAGGGAGCACGGAACGAGCAGAGCAGACAGGCGCACGTGGCACCCCCCCCCCAGCGGCGTACACCCGGGGCGGACCGCCCCCTAGGAACGCCACTGCGTGAGCCCTTACCACCAGGGGGCATAGCTAAGTGGGGCCACGGGGGCGTGGGCCCCTACAGATTACGCCCTGGCCCCCTCTACATTTGACCCCCCCCGCCGTCGCCGCCCACCCCATCAGGTACCTTGTTTGCTGGCAGGGGTCCCCAATCCCTGCCAGCCGAAGAGTTTTCTTCAACACCGGTCGACTCCAGCGCCTTCGTTGTGGGATCATCTGTTTCTGATGCTTTACGTCCTGTACAGGGCTACATGCATGGTGCAGGACGTAAGGTATCAGAAACAGATGATCCCACAACGAAGGCGCTGGAGTCGACCGGCGCTGAAGAAAACTCTACGGCTGGTGGGGATTGGGGACCCCTGCCAGCAAACAAGGTACCTGAAGCAGCGACGGGGCAGGGGGTGGCGGCAGTGTGTGGGGGGTTGCGGTTGCAGTGGTGGGGGGGGGGGTCCAAAGTGGCAGGGGGGCGGTGGCTAAACAGTGCCCCCCCACCTCAGGCTCTGGCCCCCCCTCCCGCCGAGGTCTGGCTATGCCCCTGCTTACCACTAGGTCAATGGGTAGCGGTAAGGGCTCAGGTAGTAAATAGCCACGTGCTACTTTTAATTTTAGCACATGGCCATTTACTGCCCCATTGAAAAATGTCTTTTGCCCAGCCACAAACACGCACCACAAACACGCACCCACACTACCGCAGGCCACTTTTTACTGCTGCTTAGTAAAAGGACCCCTAAGTTTGGAAGCAAAATTAGTATTCCCACACCCACTTTTCAGATAAAACTGTTCATTTATGGGCTGATGCAGAAAGCTGCGTGGTACAGCCATGCGCCGCTGGCTGAGCTTACAGCTTCTGGCACGAATGTAATATGGAAGCTTTGCCGGCCAATGCAGTAAGCTAATCATTTGCAAATCTGAAACCGGCAGGACTTGTGCACTAATTGGGGTGAGCACACTAAATGCATGCGCATAATATTCCACGCTAAGGGCATCTAATATTGTGTGTATGTCTGAGCGAAACGAAAGTGTCGGCACATATCTGCACATGTGGTGGAAAGTTATTCTGTGGATATGTATCGGCTTCACAACAATTTCTTGTGCATACAAATTTTCAGGATCCTAATATTTATGAGTGGAACAATATTCCAGCACATTTGCAGATACCATTTTTTTTTCTGTTTGCAAAGGCTTAAATTCCACCTCCCCTCCCTCTCAGGGGTTGCAAATCTGCTTTCTCCAACCCTGGCCAGAAACCAGGTTTGGAAATCGAACCATGACCCTTTGCAGCTCGGTCAGCCCTACTTACATCCAACTTAATGTTTATTCTGTTTTAAATATCCTTCCTTATTCTTAGTTGGCTCGATGGGCATCACCTTTTTTAGTACTGCTTTTCAGCTTTAAATCACTCATTGGGTTGCCTTATTCCTTATATTGGTATACAGTGGGTCTCTTGATGTGCCAGCAGATGGAATATGAACTTGTTCCTACAGCTGTGCTTTCATCTTCAACATGGACAGGCCCAGATGCATTAAAAAATCGTTAGAGCCCTTCCCTTACCGATTCCCTTAGCGAATCGGTAAGGAACGGGCATGCATCAAGGAATAGGAATGCAAATGAGCTGCTCATTGTAGCTCACTTGCATTCTCTATTCCATCGGTAAACAGTCGGCCCGTGGAGCATGCTCAGAGCAGCCAAGCGTTATGCTGGCTGCTCTGCGCATGCCAAGAACATCCTTTATGGACGTGCTTCACTTTAAAAAACAAAACTTTAAAAACACTTTAAAAACAACAAAAAAAAGACGAGCACGTTTAGCTCTGCTCAGCCCACCCCCCTGAGGCAATCGGAAAAGGTTAGTGCATCTCATTACAATAGGGTTTCTACACAATTTGCTCATCTGCATTCCATTTTCATTAGCTGCTACCGTCTTCGTGGGAAAAAAGTCTTTAGTGCATGCCAGGGTTTACTACTTGCTCCTTAATGGCTCCTTACATTTAGTGCATCTGGCCCTCAATGCTGAAAGCATACCATCTCATGATAGCACATGCCTCGTGTTTGCAGTGGTTGGTCATTTAATGTTCCCTCAGTGTTTGCACTCTTCTACACAGGTGCATGAATCAGTAGAGCGAATAGTTTTTATAGCTGAGATGCCTAATGGTGAGAACATTTGTGATACATACTTACATCTGCTCATTAATCTTCCACCAGCCATGATCGCAGCCACTTATGGTCTTTGCACGTATGACGTAGTTTGGAAATTTCAGTGCTATACCCAGGCGAGGGTGATGAGTCTAATGTGAACAAATTAAGACAAGGAAGCAGAGTGGATCTATTTATGCTTTTCAGTGGTTCATTATGGGAATAATTCACTCACAACCTAGGCCACAGTATCTGTGTCCTTTGGTTTGGCTGCCCTATATGCTGGTAAAGACATATGATTCCCCCCCCCCCCCCCCCCCCCCCACACACACCCTCTCCAGGAGTTTGGGAAAGATGAAAGTTTATTTTGCTGGAGAGAAAAAGAAAAGAACTTGTTCACTGTTGGAATAAACTCAGCACAGGAGAGGAAAAGTTACAAACTGTAATGATATATCGGTGGGTAACTAGGCAAGGATTGTACCCAGACTAGAGGGCGCTGCTTTGGCAGGACATGCAAATTACTGACTTTCACTGAGGGGAGAAATTCATAATGTGGTATATTTTATCACTGTTATTTACATACATAATCACATAATATCATTCAAAGTTGAAGGGTGAGAATATATATATATTGGGAAGAGATGGCAGGAAAGTATATTCAGGGAAGGCAGACTCTCCACCCCAACCAGAAAGGGTAGGATTTTGCCCTAGTATTTGACTTCCCAGCATATGAGAATTCAAGAGAGAGTTGATGGGTAAGAGGTTGCACGTTTGTCTCTTTCATTTTTACCTGTTTTTTTTAGCCCTTTGGTTAAAAGAGGAGGGTGTCTATCTAGGCTGGGTAAGCGTGCAGCCTATATATATTTTTTGTTACGGAATGTTGGGTTTATGTGGACAGCAGAGGGATATTGTTGGTTTTAATAGTTACTCTCTACCTCAGAGAGATACTCACTAGCAACTGCATACTGAACAATAATGAATGATACCCCTCAGGAACTAGGCCCTGGTAGCAATTACAACATCCAGGGCTCATTCACCAGCTCTTCCTCCAGTGTAATATGTGCCATCATCTGCCAGCAATGTCTCTCTGCTCTCTACATAGGACAAACAGATCAGTCCTTAAGAAACGGACACAAATGTGACATTAGAAATGGCAACACTCAAAAACCTTCCAGAATACTCTATCTGACGACCTTAGGCTTGCCATGCTACTGCAAAGGAATTTCAAAGGGATACTGCCAAATTGGGACTCATTATCACCCTGGTCTTGACATCACCCCGGTCTTGAATAGTGACAGTGGATTCCTGGCTCATTACAGTTATGAATTGACTTAACTATTCTGAGGCCATAGGAGCCAACTTTTCAAACTTATTGGGGGTGCTAAGCCCAATGGAAATAACCCCTCCCTGGACACATACAAGGAATTTTCTAAATATTGGGGGTGCTCAAGCACCCACAGAGTCGGCTCTTATGTCTGAGGCCATCCTGTCTTTGTTTTCTCTCACTTACAGTTATCAGCAAACTGAACTATGCTTTTCATACCCTACCCTGCACGTACATTATGAGGCACTGGCTCTGCCTCTGTAGAACATTGCTGTGCTTTTTCAACCTGATCCTCTAGCTGGGACAGGAACATTTGAAGAGAGGGGATTGGGGGGAGGGAGTAAAAGGAAGAGGTGGAGATGTTGCATCCTGTGTTTGGAGGAGAGGGAAGGGTTGGGAAGGAGACTGAGAGGAATTCTGGCCCCGATGCTCAGAGGTAAATGCAGGCGCTAGAGGCCATTAACGGTGGACTAGCACCTGCATTTACCAGCGCACAATGCAAAAAAGGCCCTACCGCGGGAAACAATGAGTGCAGGCAGGAACACTTTAAATGATATGGAAAACATGGATATGAGATTATCAACAGAAAGCATGCCTCACAAGGGTGCTCTTAGCACTTTAAACCCTACAACAGTTTGGAGCTGCTGTAGGATTTCTGAAGAAGGGAAAGGGAATGGAACTTGATATACCAGCTTTCTGTGGCTTTTGCAACTACATTCAAAGCAATGTACATAGTATATACAGGTACTTATTTGCAGTGCCGGTACGCACCAGTACGGCGTACCGGCACCTTTTTTTCTAGGTCCGGGAACTCACCTGCCCGCTCCCTGCTGTTTGCACCCGGCCGTGATCCCTGCCTTGTAAAACTTTTCTTTTTTTACCAAAGTCGCGAACCGGCAGCCTGAAGACTGAAGAAAGCAAACAGCAGGCAGGCTCACCTCCTTCCTTGCATTGCGTCGCTTCGTTTCCCTGCATTCTCAGCGCGTCCCACCCTCCTCTGATGTCATTTCCTTTCCTCGAGGGTGGGACGCACTGAGAATGCAGGGAAACGAAGCGACGCTATGCAACGAGGCGAGCCTGCCTGCTGTTTGCTTTCTTCAGTCTTCAGGCTGCCAGTTCGCGACTTCGGTAAAAAAGAAAAGTTTTGTAAGGCAGGGAACACAGCCAGGAGCAAATGGAAGGGAGTGGGCAGGGGAGGGTGGGCAAGTGGGGCTGGGGGTGTGTGTGGGCAAGTGGGGCTGGGGGTGTGTGTGGGCAAGTAGGGCTGGGGGGTGTGTGGGTAAGTGGGGCTGGAGGTGTGTGGGCAAGTGGGGCTGGGGGTGTGTGTGGGCAAGTGGGGCTGGGGGTGTGTGTGGGCAAGTGGGGCTGGGGATGTGTGTGGGCAAGTGGGGCTGGGGGTGTGTGTGGGCAAGTAGGGCTGGGGGGTGTGTGGGTAAGTGGGGCTGGAGATGTGTGTGGGCAAGTGGGGCTGGGGGTGTGTGTGGGCAAGTAGGGCTGAGGGGGGCGTAGGCAAGTGGGGCTGGGGGTGTGTGTGGGCAAGTGGGGCTGGGGGTGTGTGTGGGCAAGTAGGGCTGGGGGGTGTGTGGGTAAGTGGGGCTGGAGATGTGTGTGGGCAAGTGGGGCTGGGGGTGTGTGTGGGCAAGTAGGGCTGAGGGGGGCGTAGGCAAGTGGGGCTGGGGGTGTGTGTGGGCAAGTGGGGCTGGGGGTGTGTGTGGGCAAGTGGGGCTGGGGGGTGTGTGGGGGCAAGTAGGGCTGGGGGTGTGTGGGCAAGTAGGGCTTTGTGTGTGTGGGCAAGTGGGGCTTGGTGTGTGTGTGTGTGTGTGTGTGTGTGTGTGTGTGTGTGTGTGTGGGCAAGTGGGGCTGGGGGGACTGGGCAAATGGGGCTGGGATTTGAATGATCTTGGGGGCAGGTGGAGGCTGGGGTGAGTCACTGGACATGGAAGGGAGGGGGAGGATAGGGGGCAAAAGAGAATCGCTGGACATGGAGGGGAGGGAGGAGAATCATTCTGGACATGGATTGGATGGGATGACAGGGGAGGGCAGGGGAGAGAGGAGAATGCAGAATTGCTGGATATGGATGGTAGGGGAAGGCAGGGAAGAGAGAATTGCTGGACTTGGATAGGGGGGAATAGGAGAGAAGGGCAGGGGAGAGAGGAGAACCGCTGGACATGGAGGGGAGGGGAGAGAGGAGAATCATTCTGGACATGGATTGGGTGGGATGGCAGGGCAGGGCAGGGGAGGGGAGAGAGAAGAATGGAGAATTGCTGGGCAGAGGAGAGAGGAGAATGGAGAATTGCTGGACATGGATGGAAGGAAAAGGCAGGGAAGAGAGAATTGCTGGACTTGGATAGGAGAGGAGGGGAGGGCAGGGGAGAGAGGAGAATCACTGGACATGGGAGGGGAGGGCAGGGGAGAGAGGAGACATGCTGGACATGGATGGAGGGGAGGGAAGATAGGAAGGAGATGCACATGGATGGGATGGCAGGGGAGGAAGGAGAAATGCTGGAAATGGATGGAGAGGAGAGCAGAGCAGGAGATAGAGGAGAATTGCTGGACATGGATGGATGGAGGGGTTGGCGGGGAGAGAGGAGAAATGCTGTACATGGAAGAATAAAGGAGGAAAGTAAAGCAATAAATGGAAAGGAAGCCCTGGAAACGGAGTTAAGAGAACAGATAGAGAGCAGCAGAATCAGACACTTGGACCAGTATGGATAGAAAACAGTAACCAGACAACAAAGGTAGAAAAAAATCATTTTATTTTCTTTTTAGTGTTTGGAATTTGTCCAATTTGAGAATTTAAATTTGCTGTCTTATTTTGCACTGGGTATACTGGAGCTGTAACATCTTACAGAAATGATTTATAATGAAAAAAAATCACAAGTTATTGTTTTTCTCCTATACTAGTATATTTTCAATAATGTCTGTTTATATGCGCCATGGCTGGTATAAGGGGTGTGGCTAATGTGGGCATGGCTACCATAGGGGTGGAGCCATATGTGGTGACCCCGCCCATAATGAGTACGGGCACCTTTTTTTCTACAAAAAAAGCACTGCTTATTTGTACCTGGGGCAGTGGAGGGTTAAGTGACTTGCCCAGAGTTACAAGAAGCTGCAGTGGGAATCAAACCCAGATCCCTCCAATCAAAGTCCACTGCACTAACCACTAGGCTACTCCTTCACAGAATAGTTCAGCTGCATAATTCTTTGCTGTAGTCCCCCGGCCGGGCTTCAGGGCTCAACAGTACCACGGCGAACAGGGTTTGACAGATACACAGACTTTGCTGATGCCTTTAAAAACTGTGATTTATGCAGATCTGAGAGGAGTGAAATAATTTGCAATGGAGTGACCCTCTCTATAGGAATTGGGTTTTTTTTTGTGTGTGCTTACTGTTCTCCTGTAATCTCATGCTGTATCTTCAATTTTCATTGAACTCCATCCCACTATGCATGGACAAGCTCCTTCCCCTCCTCCTGTCCTCTTGAGAGTGAGAGTGACCAGCTTGTCTTCTGACCAGATACCGGGGAGTTCTTACCTCTATCCAAAAAGCACAGCAGTCGGGGAAAGAGCTGTTCAGTATCGCTGCAGTTGTGCAAGAAGGATATACAGGTCTTGTGCTGGGCAAGCCCCCCTTACTTCCCAGTGCTCAGCACTAACAGCGTGCATAACATTTACATATCATGAGCATTGGCAGTTACTGTTTGGCACTGTTTTCCAGTGCTGTTTTGTACAGCACCAGAGTTTTAAGCATCTGCCCATCTGTGCTGCAGCATTTGCGAGGACGGGGCAATTCCCATGGATGGGAGCGCAGTTTTGGCGACCCTGCCTCCAGTGTGGCTGCAGCAGCCACAAATACCTTGATAAGGCCCTGGCTCATGCCTCAATAAATTGGTTAGTCTACAAGGTACCACCTACCTCTTTCATTTTTAACTCAGTTTCCTATCTGAAGTTAGCAGGTGTAAATAGGTTCAGTTACTTTTCTGAGATCATTTTCAAAATGAAGGTATCTACATACTTTTACTTTGAAAATTCAGCAAGGTCTACGAAGTGTATGTGTGTACTTTTTGGACATGCAAGTTTTTCTAAAATCACCCCCAAAATATGAAACATGGCATCTTTTAAAGCTATCATTCATATTCGGGTTCAAGGATGGAGACGCACAGGCCTGGGAGAGGTTTGCTTATAATCAGACACATACATTTAAAGGGGAAGTCGTGTTAATAATAAAGGCCGTGTGAGTTCAGTAAACTTTCTTTCCTGCCCTTTGAGATTTTTTAACTTACAGGATCTGCATCATTTTCTGTATTACAATGGAAGATTTGTTCCAATAGGCTTTATTGTTTAAAGATATGATCTAGCCTTATACAAAATTGATATTTATTTCTACATTGAAGCAGTTTTTTCTCTTCAGGTGGACTCCTTTAATCTTCTGAACATTCCATATCTGTCAAACATATCGTTGACATGTTTGATTTCATTTGGTTGCAGTCGTAGGCTGAGATCTACTCTTTACGTGCAATATCCCCTACACATATCCTATGTCAAAACCTTCATTTTTCTCTTTCCCTTCAAGTAAAGATAGTGGTATAAATGAACCTTATGCAAACATTATGACCCCATTTTTCACAGGTTGTCTAGACGGGGAATCGGAAAAAACCAGGTCAGGACATCCACAATTTCCCTGGCATTGTACAAGAGGTCTAATGAACAGGGTGCACTTTGCAAACTATGTTTAAGGACTTGCTGGAGTAACATGTAGGTTACAGCACGTCCAGTGGGAATAACCATTTCAATAAAAAAATCATCCCCAAAGAAAAAACAGCACCACACAGGGTTCTCCCCATGTAAGGGCCAACACTTATCCATATGAAATAAATCATCCCTTAAACCACTCAGGTTCATCAAACAACACCTCTCACACGACCTTACCTAACACCTTCCCATCTAAATCCTCATCTATCGTCAGCCTACTATTGACTGTATTTAAGATTATGTAATGACTACATTATAATAACACTCTGTAAGCCACATTGAGCCTGCAAAAAGGTGGGAAAAGGTGGGGTACAAATGAGATAAATAAATAAATAAATATCCTACACGTATAAATGTTGGTACTTATATGCATATGTGGTGGATTGGACAAAATTGGATGTTGAGGATCAGCCAATTAAGAAGTCAAGTGAAATAACTCTTTCTAGTGAACTTCATGGGGGAGGGGGTTAAAACATCAGATAGATAGGCACAACTGCTCCCGCAATCACTGGTACAAACTCAAGGTTCAAACCAGCAGTCACCTGACACGTCCTCCAAACAGGTGTAAATGCTGATGGCCATATTTTCTCAAGTGTATGTGTATTACCATTGCAAAATCTGAATTATACTTGTACTTTTCAGGCCCTCTCAAAACACAACCTACCCCCTTCCAAATTGCCAGTAGTGGCTTTTCCAAATTGCTATTTGCACCTGTGGGGCTTTTTCACATGCAGATGCTGCTCTTGATGTGTAAAAGTTGCACAAAGCTTCTAAAATGACCTTCTAAATGTTTAGGTGCCCTTTTAACTAGACAAAGCATGTTACAGTTTGTTATGCTGACAGTCTTAAAAGTATGCAAATGAAGGACAGTAAATAAAACTATTTGGAGTTACCTTTTTACTGGACTGAATATATTTCTTACTAGCTGACCTGAGGAAGGTAATATAGCTTCCAAAGGATAATTACAAATGTATCAATTGAGCCCAATAACAAGATATCACTCCATTTTATTTTGTTTAGTGACCTTTATTTTCACGAGTTTATGTGGACTAATCATCCAAGATTCCTATAAGGGAAACCGAGAGAAGAGTTACCTGAAAGCTCCAGGTGCAAATACATTTTGGAGGATAGTAACTCGGATAATGCGGACTTAGGATTTTTCCTTCAAATCCAGTTCCTGTGGTTGTTGATATGGTGCCTCCACATTCTGATGAAAAGATTCAAATATGGTAATTAATTTTACTTTTAGTGGTGTTTTGGTTTTCTATACTATTGGTAATATTAGAGCTTCTTATTCTCTTTGCATTTTGGGATGTATTGAAGCAGGGGTCAGACATATCAAGGATTTTTCTCAAGCTAACAGTCTAACATTGTTCTTTTTACCTTGACTACATTGGTTAAATACTTAGGGGGGGGGGGGGGGGGTTCTATATATGGTGCCTAAAAAATCCATGTAGAAAACATTTATGCCTAAGCGTTCTATAAGCAGACACCCTAGCGCCTAAATCTATGCACCTTCATTTACTCCAGTGAAAACATGGCGTAAATCCCAGCACGTAGATTTAGGCAGAGAGGGCCATATTCTATAACAGTGTGCATAAATTTTGGAATGCCCACAAAATGCCCATTTCCTCACCCATAACCACGCCCCTTTTTTGCCTACGCACATTAAAATTTAGGCGTTGTACATTACAGAATACACTTAGCGAATTGCACGTGTAAATCTGAATTATTGTCAAATGGTGCTCATTATTGCTTGTTAAGTGCTGTTAACAACTCTGATTGGCTTCTTAAGCCAATTAAGTTTCCCGCTTTCTTATAGAATATGCTTAAATTTTGGAGCAGAATGCTAGGTGTGCTACATACAAGCTGGGGGTTAATGTAGAAATAAAGGGCAAGAAACAAGTTACACGTGGGCCATTTTTATTGTCCTAACTTAATATATTTGCCACAAACATTTCATAAGTACATAAGTAATGCCACACTGGGAAAGACCAAGGGTCCATCGAGCCCAGCATGCTGTCCACGACAGCGGCCAATCCAGGCCAAGGGCACCTGGCAAGCTTCCCAAACGTACAAACATTCTATACATGTTATTCCTGGAATTTTGGATTTTTCCCAAGTCCATTTAGTAGTGGTTTATGGACTTGTCCTTCGGGAAACTGTCTAACCCCTTTTTAAACTCTGCTAAGCTAACCGCCTTCACCACATTCTCCGGAAACGAATTCCAGAGTTTAATTATGCGTTGGGTGAAGAAATATTTTCTCCGATTTGTTTTAAATTTACTACGCTGTAGTTTCATCGCATGCCCCTTAGTCCTAGTATTTTTGGAAAGTGTGAACAGACGCTTCACATCCACCTGTTCCATTCCACTCATTATTTTATATACCTCTATCATGTCTCCCCTCAGCCGTCTCTTCTCCAAGCTGAAAAGCCCTAACCTCCTTAGTCTTTCTTCATAGGGAAGTCGTCCCATCCCGCTATCATTTTAGTCGCCCTTCGCTGCACCTTTTCCAATTCTACTATATCTTTCTTGAGATGCGGCGACCAGAATTGAACACAATACTCAAGGTGCGGTCACACCATGGAGCGATACAATGGCATTATAACATCCTCACACCTGTTTTCCATACCTTTCCTAATAATACCCAACATTCTATTCGCTTTTCCTAGCTGTAGCAGATATACACTCCTGCATCAGGTGAGAAAAGAGGACTGTAGTTACATATCTTAAATTTAACCAAAGTAAAATATGAAATTCTAGATTATTACCAGAGCCCCCTTCAGAACAGTGATGTAGCCAGACCTTGACATGTGGGGGTCCAGAGCCCAAAGTTGGGGGAGGACATTTTGGCCCACCTCCCCACCGCCGCTTCCCATACCTTGGCTGTCAGGGGTCCCCAACCCCCGCTAGCTGAAGCCAGCACTGGTTTCTGCCTCATTGCCTGCCCTGCTCTTCCTCTCACATCGCGTGCATGCATGCTTGTTTTAGTGAAACTGAGCATGTGCGAGGTGTCAGGCGTGCTCAATTTCACTAAAACAAGCATGTATGCAATGTGAGGGGAAGAGCAGGGCAGGCAATATGGCAGAGAACCGAAAACCAGCGCTGGACAAACGCTTCAGCTGAGGGGGTTGGGGTCCCCGCCAGCCAAACCAGGGGCCCCAGAGCAAATTTGGGGGGCCCAGGCCCCTGTGGCTCCCCGTAGCTATGCCACTGCTTCAAACATATAAATCTCATGCTAAGGTTTGAGAGGGGAAATGTCTGATTCCTATAGCAGCCATGCCACCTTTCTAATCCCCATAAGGAAAAGGTTGGAATCTAATGGTTAGAGTAGCAGGCTGAGAACCAGGGGAGTCCAGCTCAGACCCCACTGCACCTCCTTGTGATCTTGGGCAAGTCACTTAACCTTCCATTGTTTCAGATACAAACAGATAGTGAGCCCTCCAGGGACAGGGAATTACCTGGTGTACCTGAATGTACACCACTTCAATAGCCTTTGAACTTGTAGGCAGTATATAAGAAATTATAAAGAAACTAGTAAAAAACGCCTGTTTCGGTATGAAATGAAACGGGCGCTAGCAAGGTTATCCCTCTCTCCCTCCCTCCCTCGCTCTCTCTCCCTCTGTCCCCTCCAAGTCCCACGGCCCCCTTTCTTCCCTTCCGATTTCCAGGCCCTCCCTCCCTCTCTCGCTCCCTCCCCCAAATTCCAGTCCCCCCTCCTCTCTGTCTCACAGATATGTCCTTGCGATGCCTCCACCCGCGGCCCTCCCCTCCCCAACACTGGCCCCACCCATCCCCCTACGTGCACGTCGCCCCCCCCTCCAAAATCACCAACCCCCCTCTGCTACCCTCCCCTCCCTCCCTCTTACTGGGGTCCCGATGGCAGCAGTGAAGAGCCTCGCGAGTCTGCTGTCTTCCCTTCTCTTCACTCTCAGCTCTGACTCTGGTCCCGCCCTTGCGGAAACAGGAAATGAGGGCGGGACCAGAGTCAGAGCTGAGAGCGAAGAGAAGGGAAGGCAGCAGACTCGCGAGGCTCTTCACTGCTGCCACCGGGACTCCGGTAAGAGGGGGGAGGGGAGGGTAGCAGAGGAGGGTTGGCGATTTGGGGGGGGGGCGACGTGCACGTAGGGACGTCTCTGCCCGCTCCCGCTGTTCTTCAACGCGCGTCTCTCACTGGGATCGTAACCCCCTGCTGACGTCAGGCAAGCAGGGTTCTACTGCTGGCCAGTGACGTCAGCAGGTGGATACGATCCCAGTGAGACACTTTAGAACGTTCACATAGCAAATTATTATATTAGATAAACATTTGGAATCCTATATAGCTGGTTTGAACTGCAATAAGAATCAGTGATCTCTTTGGGAATTTATGATCATAAATTGTGTTAAAACAGCAGTGGATCTTCATACATTCTCAGCGAGGTATTGGGCCTATGCAATATCTTCTTCCACTGCATAATTTTATTTATTTTTATTTTATTTGTTACATTTATACCCCACATTTTCCTACTTATTTGCAGGCTCAATGTGGCTTACAAAGTATCATAATGGCGATTGCTATTACTGTTGATAACAAATACAAGGTTGTGTTATGGTCACAGGTAAAAGTGTTTCAGGCGTCATGGGGTTGAGGATACGATCATAGATTATCTTGTGTTGCTGGGTGTGGGAATTTATGTTGGATCAGTGGGATAAGCTTTTTTGAAGAGGAGGGTTTTCAGTGATTTCCTGAAGTTTAGGTGGTCATGTATTGTTTTCACTGCATACGGGAGTCCATTCCATAGTTGTGCGCTCATGTAGTAGAAGCTAGATGCGTGAGTTGTTTTATATTTTAGCCCTTTACAGTTTGGGTAATGTAGGTTTAGGTATGATCGTGCTAATCCGAGTCTGTTTCTAGTTGGTAGATCAATGAGGTCTGTCATGTATCCTGGGACTATGCCGTAGATGATTTTGTGGACTAAAGCGCAGATTTTGAAGATGATCCGTTCTTTGATTGGGAGCCAGTGCAGCTTTTCTCGAAGGGGTTTAGCATAAAAGACATTTAGCCCAACTCGATGGATATTTACCTCATGGGGATTTACTCTCATGCATGATTTAATGCACAAACTGGATATGATAGAATGAAGGCTAATAGGAGCTTTTTCTGTGTAAGATACTGATTGATCCCAAAGCATCCTTTGTTTCCTAAGAGTATTAGATTTGCAGCTGATGATGACTAATTTTGTGCTGCCACTCTACTTTTATTTAATAAGAGAAAGTATTTTTTAATGGCACACTGTAGAACTTACGTTCTTGTGGAATTGCTTCAAAATAGCCATCTAATTTTGGCAGCGATTTAATCTGGGCTGATTTCAGTGATAGAAGCATGACATTGTTCGTGGAGACAAATGACATCAGAGACTCATTGAAGGATTCACAAATTCTGCAAAATAGAGCAGAATGCTCACAGCTACTGATACTTACAGTGAACCACTTATTATGCCGCTCATCGTTTTTAATTAAACTCTTAACACTTTTCTGTGGAATAAAAACTATGGATCCCAAAAGCATAACCCTTTCATTAGCAAGGTGAGAGCAGGATATTTATAATGACGTTAAAACACTCCTGGGCTCTCACCATCCTCTGATTATAGTTTGAGACCAACTAAGATTTCCTTTCACTACTTTGTGGCTTAGTTATCAACATGGGCTACTGTTGACATGTTATTTTTCCAGTACCTCGTGCTATTTTAGAACAGATCTCACTTTTTTTGCAATGAAACCTAATTACTAATAACTGTGGTTAATAGTAAAAATAACACCTCTAAACAGTAGCCCACATTGATAACGTCCTCCCTTTGAAACAAGCTATCCTCTCTTGCTTTCCATGAGATTTGAATTATATATCTTAAAAAAAAACATATCTGGTCTCTAAGCCATAATTATTCTGATGTGTCCATTAATTACAAGTGATAGGTATGTGGAAGAACAGGAATTTTATGACGGGGTTTTCTCTGACGAGCACATAACTAAAAAAAGCCACATAACAATGTAAAATTTGTGAACAGAGACGTACTGGTATAAAATCAGGCTTTTTATGGGCATCAGTGAATCATAGAGAGTCAGTGAGTCTGTGATGCAGTTATCTGCTGTGAGCTGAATAGAGACAACCGTAAGGCGGAGGACATGGCCCAGTAAAGCGATTAGTTTGATATGGCAAGCCCCTGAGACTGCAGACACATCTAGAGGGAAACGCTGACCCAGCCGATCGGCATGCAGGTCATAGATACAACCCAAATCTGTGAAAACAAGAAAAAACTGTTAGGACATGTTGCATGTTAAAGAAAAGTAAGTTGCAGGAGGATATGGCAGAAAAAAAGTGCAATCAAAATAAAATCTTTGAGTTTCACTCTGTAGATGGCACCAGCTGCATCGAGGCATGCGGGTAATACAAGCAGATGCCATGCCTCCTCTTGCACTTGGCACCAACTTCACATTCAATTAACATTCAGCTAATAAAACACAACTTAGGCCTGTGGAAAATAAACAGGCCACCACCACAACAATGGCAAACAATTCAACCCTGTCAGCAGCCAAGTCATGTTCAAGTGAAACAGTAGCACTTCTTCTCTGCCCTCCAAAGACCCGCCATTCTAGGTCACATGGCAAGTTAATGTTAATATTGGAAAGGTATTAATCCGCAAACGAACCTTTTCCGAAGACGGGAAGGCGGTAGAACTAGAGGACATGAATTGAGGTTGAAGGGGGGCAGACTCAGGACTAATGTCAAGAAGTATTTTTTCATGGAGAGGGTGGTGGATATAAGGAATGCTCTGCCGCGGGAGGTGGTGGAGATGAAAACGGTAATGGAATTCAAACATGCGTGGGATAAACACAAAGGAATCCTGTTTAGAAGGAATGGTTCTGTGAAATCTTAGCGGAGATTGGGTGGCGACGCCGGTAATTGGAAATAAAACGGGAGCTGGGCATAATTGGAAACAAAACGGGAGCTGGGCAGACTGGATGGACTGTACAGGTCTTTATCTGCCGTCATTTACTATGTTAGATCTGGGACCCTTCACACAGTCAGCCTGAAATAATGTCATTTACTTGAAAACTGCTTTTGTTTGTTTTCAGTTATTTCTGAGGAACTTGTTATAGCTAAAAGTTCCTTAAATGCAAAATGAAAGCAAAACCCTGTGTTCTAAGTGGCTGGAGAAGTAGCCTGGAGTGCAGGATTAGCCTAATGGTCAGTGCAGTTGGCTGAGACATTGCAGAATTGGGTTTGACTCCCACTGCAGCAACTTGTGACTCTGGAAAAGTTACTTAACCCTCCATTGCCCCAGGTAATAAAATTTAGAATGTGAGCCCATTGGGGATAAAGAACCTGCATACAATAAATGTACTTTACTGAGGAAACATTTAGTAGAGCTGGCGCTAATAAGACTACGGGGGGTAGGTCCTTGAGACAGCTCGCTTGTGCGAGCAAAACATGCATGTCGGACATTAATACCCCCGAGTCCAACAGATAAGTGATTTGTTTAAAATCTTTAAAAATTTATAAGAAAACAATAGTGTACCGATGAAGAGGCTGATGTTGATATATATCGCCACGTAAAGCCTGTAAGGGTGGTGGGCGGTGAACATCACTGAGGTCACTTTGATAAAACAACGTATGAATGCTGTATATTTATTTTTATGAATTGGTTGAAGGATTGTTTGAGACAATATGTGAATCTATTGTGAAAAAAATATGGGAAGATATTGACTAGGTTCATAAATGTTTGTGTGAAATGTTTGATATTGGACCAGTCTAAATTTAGAATTTTGGCCGAACATTGAGTGTTGTACAATAAATGTAAAGCACTTTGGTTGTACCATAGAAAGATGGGTATATCAAATCCATGATCCTTTACTTTTTAAATTGTAAATGGAAGCCAGTTCTGACTTACTTTGGGGAGCCAGAATAGAGCAATCTGAGTCTAGTGAACAGAGACAAGATGCAGATTAGAACTAATTAGAATACTGCATATAAATAAGACAAGTAATATGAACACAAGAAATAGAATTACCTGTTCCAGTTGTGGAAGTGTAATCTGATCGAAGACCAACTACATATATGTATATAAAAACAAAATCAAACACAAAATGAGAACAGTATGTATTATATTTAGAAATAATCTGGGCTTTTGCCAGTTTTTAATCAAAATTAAGAATAGGGCTGATATGCAAAAGAAGTGATGCTATGTGCTTAGAGGCAGCTAATAAACATGAAACTTCCCTACTCATAGATTTTCCACCATTATGTTGATAATATATGGGCAGAAAATCTATCTCAATGCCCCTATTATCCATATAACGAAGGTGCAGAGAGCAGATGTGACAAAGATGGTGCTGTGAAAACTATCCAGTATTGTTTGGATAAACTAGATGTTTAATCCTAGCACCTCATTTAATTGACATGGTCACTGTGTGAGTTTTCTTTAATTCACTTCATCACTTCTCCCAAGAACAATTCTGTAAAAACACAAAATTGGACATCACACTTTTAAATATTAAACTTTTATTCATATGTAGGGGTTTACCCTACCATTCCCTGCCCTCCCCCCCCATAATAGTTTATCTGGTGGCGAATATCATTCCTGCACAACAGACATGGTCACTGTTCAGTCAGTGGAGCTCTACCCAGTCCTTAGGACATACCCAGTTAGTCTAGTTTTTAGGATGCCCACAATTAATATGTATGAGATACATTTGCATGTATTATTTTTATTAGGAGATGTGGTCTAATGGTTACCACAGTGGCAGTGGCATCCCTAGAAAAAAAATATTTGGGGTGGCAACAGGGGGAGGGGCAAGTTACATAAGTGTGGGAGGGGAGTCAAAGTGACATTTCTGCACATCATAACCCCCCTTTGACCTCTTTTAAATTAGCAATAAAATACCACAGTCTTCTATGCACAAAAGAACCCCCCACCCAGCCAATTTCAATTACCTGGTAAAACCGTCATTATAATTGATAGCTCCAGCTCTGTATCACAAACTCCACATTCCCCAACAATGAAGCTATCTCCCTAACAATTTACTACACAAAAAATATTAAATTGTGATTATCGCCTCAGGAACAGTACATGCTCGTTCCACTGCCAGACACTTTATTTGAAACAGATGGGTTTTCGTTTGAGTTGTGACTCTACCAGATGTAGAGACCACTAGGCCTGAGCAATTTTAATTTTCAAACAGGCCAGACACTTTGCAAAATAACGCAAAACTCTGCAAAACAAAATCCATATAGGAAACTTACCAAACCATAATAGCCCTTACTCACCTATGAAAAGACAGTGCTATAAATATTTCACTTGGCCCTAGAGCACCAATATTCCTGCTTCTGGGAAACTGGAGCAAGATGGACTATTACACAATCCTACACAGACACTACATGCTAGCAGAATCCTTCACCTCAGTTGCAGATGCAGAACATGACTCTCACCTGATACAAAATAAGGAACTACAAAAAAGCATGCAGAGAAAAACTGAAATGGAGACAAAATCTGAAACCAGAGATACCAGACTCTGCATGTCATACACCACCACAGAAATAGAAAGAAATGCATGTCTTCCTGTACAGTGCAAAGTAAAGCTGACCAATGTAAGTTCTCAACACTGACATAATTCAGTCACTAAACTGAAAATAAAATCATTTTTCCTACCTTTACTGTCTGGTGAATTTATTTTTCTTATCATCTTGTTCTCAGTCTCTGGTTCTGCTTCCCTCTTAACTCAGTTTCCCAGGGCCTCCTATTTATTTGCTATTTCTTTTCTCACCTCCTTTCTTCTTTACTTCCTGCCCTACATTTGTGTTTGACACTGATCTTTCACGTTCAGCTTTCTTCCATTTTTCTGACTCAATGCTATTTAGTTTTCCATCTTCTGTTCCTTCCTGTGCAGCACTCCCCCTCACCTTCATGTGCAATATGTCTCCCTTCTACTTTTCCCGTCCCTTCATGTACAACATGTCTCCCCACTTCCCTTCATATGCTACATTTCTCTTCTCTACTTTCCCTTCCCTTCATGTGCAATGTGTCTTCCCTGCTTCCCTTCCCTTTCTGTGCAGCATCTTTCCCTCTTCTTCCCACCCCCATTCCCTCCCATGGTTCCAATCTCTTCCATTTCATTCCCAGAATTTATATCCAGCTTATTCATCTTGGAATCAAAGTGGGGCACAGAAACACACAACCACCATAACATATATTACAAGATCAAAAATATTTACTGAAAAGATAGGTCTTCTCTTTCCCTACCTTCTTCCTCCTTCCCAATCCAGTCTCTCTCTCCTTCACCACGAGTTTACAAACTTGTTATGGTCACTGGCAACCATTAGATCAGGCTTTCCCTCTGCTGCCCACATGGCAAAAGGAAGTTGTAACAGAGCAAAGGGCCATGGGGCTGGCCAGAAGAAGGCCTGATCTAATTGCTGCCGGCACCTGCAACAAGTTTGTAAACTCAAGACGGAGGGCACAGAAACCGGACCCAAGGGATGAAAGAGGAGAAGAAAGATAGGGAGGTGATGCCAGAGTATGCTGACTCTGGTTGGGGTGGCAAGGCAGTTTTTTGGGGTGGCAATGCTGCCCAATAGCAACATCTATGTATAATGGGCTAGGAACCTGGGGAACTGGTTCAGTTCCCACTGCAGCTCCTTGTGGCTCTGGGCAATTCACTTAATCCTCCATTGTTGGAATGTATTGTATTTTGCATGCATTGCCTGTCACCTATTATTTCTCTGTGATTACTCTGTGACCTCTGATGTGAATTACTTAGAGAGGTCACACAGCTATGCAACTTCCTGTGGGGGTTAGATGCAGCAGATGCAGCACATGGAGCACATGGAGCTCATGATCTCTCCTAACCTGAGAGGATCTATGGTGGTGTGAGCATCCATTACCATCTAAGCACATGGAAAGAGCTGATAATACAAATGTATAGTAATATGTATATATAAGCCTGTCTGATTATAATCTAACTACAAACTGTGAGTAAACAGATGTTTTGTTACTTCAACTTTAAAGTGACTCAGCAGTGAATTATTCTGGGGTGAATGAGAGAGAGATGAAGAAAGAAATTAACATTTCTAAAGCTGAAGCTGTGTGTACTAAAATCTGCTAATTATTTACTACAAATAATCCAACAAAAGGGTTATGGGCCCAGGGCTCAGGAATTGAAAAAGAAGAGAAATATTACCAGGCAGAAAAAAAGGCCACATTTTTCTCTTAAGTCTTTAAAGGAAAGATTCAGTCTGTCTCTCTCTCCCCCCACACAGCAGACAGAAGGCTAAGAAAATGGCTGAGGGAAGAAATTCACCATTGTTCTATTCTCTCAAGGTGCCTAGATTAACTGAGTTTAATTATCGGCAGTGGGAACTAAGATTCATATGTCTCCTTCGAGCAAAAAGATTAGATATATGCTTAGACCAAGACAGAACAGCTGAAAATATGGCTGAATGGGACAGTGCAAACTATTATGTGAAGTGCATGCTTTTGGAAGCTCTCTCAGAGAAACAAGCCATATTAGTGGAGGGAAAAGATACACCAAAGGACATTTTATATAAACTGAGAACTATGTATGCAACTACATATGCAAAGCAGCAACCAATTTGGTTGGCAGAGTTGAATGAAACCAAATTAAGGGATAAAAGTAAATGTAATGATCACATTATGCATCTTATGTCTTCATTTCAAAAGCTAGAACTTTCTGGAATTCCCATGTGTGATGCATTGAAAAGAGCATTTCTTTTTACCTCACTATCAAAGAAGTTTGATGTTTTTAGGTCTGTAAATGAGGCCATTGAAGGGCAATCTTTTGAACAGGCAACATCAAAACTAAGGCAGGAATGCATAGTAAATGATTCTGAGGAGATGTGTTCTCAAAGCAAGTCAGAGAGAAATGAAACAAATTTCTTGGCAAAGAACAGAGGAAGGCGGAGCTATGGGAAAACTCCACCCAAGGGCAAGCTGATTTGCTACTCATGTGGAAAGGAGGGACATGTATCTAAATGGTGTAAGGAAACACAAAACACTCCCTCTAGCTCACCTAAGCCAATGGAACTAAAGAATTTCCAAACCAGGAAATGTATGAAGGACAAAGATAAACACAAGGGCTTTCTAATGACAGAAAAATCTTTGACTATGGTAAATAATAATTCAAATGAAAGTACTTGGATTTTGGATTCAGGGAGCACATGCCATTTAACCAATTGTAAGGATTTCTTTCAGGAAATGTGTCCAGAGGAAGGTATCCTTAAAACTGCAAACGCAGGGACTGCTAAGATCCAAGCAAAAGGTATTGGATTCTTAAAATGCAAAGTGTCTAATGAAGTTAAAGAAATTCCTGTAAGTGATGTCTTGTATATTCCCCAAGCAGTTTGCAATATGCTTAGTGTATCTACATTAGATAAGAAGGGATTTGTGATTCATTTTGAAAACAGTAAGTGCACAATCTCTAAAAATGATGAAGTGTATGCTGAAGCTTTTATGCATAATGATGTTTATAAGCTGAACATTTCAGGTGAAGCCTCACATATGGCGCAAGTAAGGAAGAATGATGGTAAATGTAGTCTGGAAATCTGGCACCGCCGCCTGGGACATCGTGATTTTAAGGTGATCCAGGATCTTTACAGTAAGCAACTAGCCACCGGCATTCAGATAAGTGCAGATGCTGGTAAAATGGAGAAATGCATAGACTGTGTTACTCAAAAGGGTGCGAGACCCTCATTTCCTGCATACACAGGAAATAGGAGTAATAAAGTACTGGACTTAATACACAGTGACTTATGTGGACCGTTTAATATCCCATCATTGGGAAATAACAGATTTGTGCTAATATTCTTGGATGATTTCTCTAGATATTGTGTGGCCTATTTGCTGAAAGAGAAAAGTCAAGTCACAGACATGCTGAAGAAATACGTAGCCATGGTGAGCAATAAATTTGAAAGAAAACCAAAGGTTCTTCAGACTGACAATGGTGGTGAGTTCATTTCACAAAGCATGCGCACATTTCTAGAACAAGAAGGCATTCAGCATATCACAACAGTAGCTTATACACCAGAGCAAAATTCTGTTGCAGAGAGAAAATTTAGGTCACTTGTGGAAATGACCAGATGTATGCTGTCAGATAGCAATCTCCCTAAAAGACTATGGGGGGAAGCCATTCTCACAGCAGTGTACCTACAAAACAGAATGCCAACTAAAGGCGCTGAGCGCACACCACATGAGACATGGCATGGTAGGAAGCCAAACCTGTCACACATAAGAACATTTGGAAGTACAGCATATGCTCATGTACCAAAGCAAAGAAGGCATAAGCTGGATTCCACAACAGAAAGGGGCATTTTAGTTGGCTATGCTCCAGGACACAAAGGATATAGAATTTTGAATCTGAAAACTGGCATTGTTGGCATAAGACATGTTACATATTTTGATGAAAACAAAAGGGTTGATAAAGGCTGGATTATCCCAGATGAGCCTTATCATCCAGAATATGAAACTAGAACCATAATAGACATGCCAGTGTATATAAATGCCATACCAAGGCAGATGTCTGAAAGCAACTCATCTGTATCTAACGAGGAACAGACAGAGGAAGCAGACACAGAAAGGATCATTGAAGAAGACAGTACAGTTGGAGAAGGGGAATCAATTGGAGAAGAACTCTCAGATTTAGAGGATGCGGAAAGGTCAGACCAACCTGTTGTCAGACGCTCATCCAGGGAAAACAAAGGTGTTCCACCCCCAAGACTGTCTTACCTAACAAAGTCAGCAGAAGCTCAAGAGCCCTTAACATGGGATGAGATTGAGAAAATGCCAGCAGAAGAAGCTGCTGAATGGCATAAAGCTGCACAAGAAGAAATTGATGCATTGGATAAAAATAATACTTGGATTCTTACAAAATTACCTCCTGGCAAGAAAGCTATAGGATGCAAATGGGTATTCAAGTTAAAAAGGAATGCACAAGGAAAAGTGGAAAGGTATAAAGCCAGATTAGTGGCAAAGGGATATCTTCAAAAATATGGAGAAGATTTTGATGAAGTGTTTGCACCTGTAGTGAAACACACGACAATCAGAACACTTCTGAGCATTGCAGTCTCAAAAGGCATGCAAGTCAAACACATTGATGTGAAAACAGCGTTTCTTCACGGAGATATAACTGAAGACTTGTACATGGAACAACCAACAGGTTTCATAAATACAAAACAAAGACAGCTAGTGTGTAAATTAAACAAAGGTCTTTATGGATTAAAGCAAAGTGCAAAATGTTGGAATGAAAAATTGCATGAAATATTGACAAATTTAGGATTTAAGCAAGGTGAAGCAGATAAATGCTTGTACACTAGGTGCACAAATGGACAATATGCATACATTTTAGCTTTTGTTGATGATCTGCTCATTGCAAGCAAAAGTGAGCAAGAGTACAAGGACATTGTAAAGTGTTTAAACCACAATGTTGAGATAAAAGAACTTGGTAATGTGTCATACTATCTTGGTATAGAAATTGAGAAACAAAATGATGGTTCTTATCTTCTAAGCCAGAAGCAGAAAATAAATGAGCTTATTGAAAGTTTAGGTATGCAAGATGCCCAAGTTGTAAGCACTCCCATGATCACTGATTTTCTGAAGGATGAAACAGTAAGAGAACCTTTACCAGATAACATCCAATATAGATCAGCCATAGGTAAGCTTTTATATCTAGCTACCACATACAGGGCTGATATAGCAAATGCAGTAGGAATTTTGAGCAGAAGGGTCAGCTCACCTACCAAATCAGATTGGACTGCAGTTAAAAGGATGGTAAGGTATTTAAAGGGTACCATTGATTGTAAATTAAAGATTTCAGCCAATAGTAATCCAAAACTAATATGTTACTGTGATTCAGATTGGGCAGGGGATCATTCTGATTATAAATCCACAAGTGGATATGTGTTTATGTATGGAAATGTACAAATTTCATGGGCCAGTCATAAACAAAGTATTGTGAGTTTGTCTTCTACAGAAGCTGAATACGTGGCCGTATCGGAAGCGTGCAGAGAACTGATGTGGATTGAAAAACTTATGCTGGATTTCGGAATAGCTGAAAAGAGACCAATCCAGATAATGGAAGATAATCAGAGCTGCATCCGACTGTCACAGAATGACAAGGTTCAGTCACGCACCAAGCACATCGCAACGAAATACCACAACGTGCGAGAGTTGGCGAAAGAAGGGGTCATCAGTCTACACTATTGTCACACCAGTGAGATGACAGCTGACATCATGACCAAACCGTTACCCAGAGAACATTTTGTGAATCTGCGTATAAAGCTTGGACTTTGTATGAATAAATAATTGCATGACAGTTATGCATGAGAAGGGGTTTGTTGGAATGTATTGTATTTTGCATGCATTGCCTGTCACCTATTATTTCTCTGTGATTACTCTGTGACCTCTGATGTGAATTACTTAGAGAGGTCACACAGCTATGCAACTTCCTGTGGGGGTTAGATGCAGCAGATGCAGCACATGGAGCACATGGAGCTCATGATCTCTCCTAACCTGAGAGGATCTATGGTGGTGTGAGCATCCATTACCATCTAAGCACATGGAAAGAGCTGATAATACAAATGTATAGTAATATGTATATATAAGCCTGTCTGATTATAATCTAACTACAAACTGTGAGTAAACAGATGTTTTGTTACTTCAACTTTAAAGTGACTCAGCAGTGAATTATTCTGGGGTGAATGAGAGAGAGATGAAGAAAG
Source organism: Microcaecilia unicolor (assembly GCF_901765095.1). NCBI lineage: Eukaryota > Metazoa > Chordata > Amphibia > Gymnophiona > Siphonopidae > Microcaecilia > Microcaecilia unicolor. The sequence goes on along the minus strand of NC_044035.1, from coordinate 270,317,609 downwards.
AAATTAACATTTCTAAAGCTGAAGCTGTGTGTACTAAAATCTGCTAATTATTTACTACAAATAATCCAACATCCATTGCCCCTGGTAAAAAACTTAGATTGTTTATCCCACCAGGGAGAAAGTACTCAAACAACTCTATCTCACAAATATTTATTGTGGCTATAGTGAAAACCCAACTGGTTGGGTTTGTCTGAAACCCTTGAGCAGCCTTTTATTCTCCACAGGATCTGTATGTTGGGAGAAGTACATTATGGGATACTGTATGTCTAAAGGAAAGATGTTGCAGTGATACAATGGGATAACTCCAAGTAAGGAGGGGTTTGGGGGTCTTGTTTTTCATCCTCCACTCTATAAGGGGGGAGGCGTGTTCCTGGACTCTGCAGTAATGGGTTGATTGGACTGGAAATTGGAAATCCTGTGGGGAGTCCTCATCCTAATGGTGGACAACTAGGCCAAAGGAGGGCACCTGGTCCCATACTGAGGGGTTGCCTGACTGAAAGTTGCCTGGAATGGATCAGAATCAGATGATAGGAGGACCACACAAGGTTGTGTTCAACAGAGGCTAAGAAGGGAAGAGGAGGAAGGTATTGTGTGTTACAGATCCCAGAATAGGAAGAACCAGAAGGAGAAGAAGAAGACTAAAAAGCTGGCTACAACCTCCAGTAAGTGAAGAAAGAGGAGAAAATTTATACTAACTTACAGTATTTTGATAGAAGATTTTGTTTGCCCTTACCCCTGTGTGTTTTTTCTGGACTATTTATCTACGGATTACATTGTGTTTTTATTCTGATCGTGGCCTGGTCAGTGAACTTTGTAGTGTGCCTGAGAAGTGATGAACTCGTGCAAACTAAATGAGGAAGACATTTTCCAGTAGATGACAGGGTCTTTTGAGTTTACTGTCCCCCTACCCAATATGATCTTCGGTCAGGAGCATGATGGAACTGTCAGGATCTGTTATCTTGTTTTAGCTACAGCTGCTCTTTGATGCCCACCAGAAGCTCTGCCTAATCCTATGTAAAGCCTGCAATGTAACCAAGACAGTTGCTCTGTGCTGTTAAGTTGCTATCAGAATGAAGACTGGCTGTGGAATCCTGGAATGGACTGGGACACCTAGAGAAGACCTCAATAAGCTGACATTACTTTACATGACCTCTCATTCTGATTCAGCCCATCCTATGCTCAGCAGGGATCAGTGCATTTCCTTTTCTCCCTTACTACTGGTGAGCATCAGTTGTGGAACAGTTAAAAGACAATTAGGATAATAAGTAAGACATTTACTATTCAAAACAAAGGAGTCCATGTCCACAGCCAGGTTCTGCAGGCTCCCCACCGACGTCCGGTTGAGAATGCTTGTCTGCACAGAGTCCTTCAGAATAGAGCTGATGCAGTCTTCACAGAAAGTCTGGCCCTTCCCCTGCGGCACCACGAACACAAGCCAGAAATGAACCAGGAGACCCCCATGGTTGTTGCTACTGGAAAACAAAAAGCAAGTACACATGCACGTAGCATGACAGCTCAGTAACCACACTGACTTTATAGTTAGCCCCAGAACTGGGAGCAAAACCCTGGAGTGGAGTCACTTTCATACCTCCTCGACTTTTTCATGGGAACTGGGCTGCTGAAATAGTTGTGGTGATGTAACTGGGTGACTGTGAGCAGAGATCCTTGGGTCCTTACTGGGGTCTCAATGTGTGAAAAGCATGGAGGCTTTTCTCTTTACCCTCTAATTCTTAAGTGCTAAAATGGAATTTACATGCCAAAATGAAGGTAAATGGCAGTTTGCCACATAACTGCACTAAGGCAGTATTCTATAAGGTAGCACATAACTGCAAAGAGGTATGCATTTTGGTGGGTCATACACTTACATGTGAAACATAAGAATTATGTAAGTTGACTGCATTAGTGACAACATTTAGGCACATACGTTTCCACCCATTATAGACATAAGTTGGTGTACCTAAATTTAGGTGTGTCACTGCTGAATTACGCTAGTATTCTTATAGAGGCATAACCAGACTTTGGTGGGAGGGGGGTCCAGAGCCCGAGGTGAGGGGGCACATTTCAGCCCCCCTGCCATTGCAACCCCCCCAAACCCGTCGCCACCAACTTTGACGATCCCTGCCGACGACCCTCTCACCCCCCCCGCCGCCAACCCTCCCCTGCCATGGGCTACCTTTGCTGGTGGGGGACCCCAATCCCCGCCAGCCGAGGAGGTTCTCTTCTTCCCATGAAGGCTTTGTTCTGTTTCTGACGTCCTGCACGTCCTGGCTGATCTGCAAGGCTTTGTTCTGTTTCTGTGAGTCTGTCGTCCTGCACGTACAACGTGCAGGATGTCAGAAACAGAACGAAGCCTTCGTGGGAAGAAGAGGACCTCCTCGGCTGGCAGCGATTGGGGTCCCCTGTCAGCAAAGGTGGCCCACGGCAGGAGGGGGGGGTCGAGAGGGTCATCGGCAGGGGGGTCAAGGGCCAAATCTATGGGGGCCCAGGCCCCCCTGGCCCCACGTAGCTACACCACTGGTATTCTGTAATGGCTTTGGTACACAAATTTGCCATTACAGAGCACTTGGTGCGCAGAATTTTAGTGCTTAATTTTTAGCGCCCTTTATAAAATTGCCCACTTAGGGCCTATGGAAACAAAGCTTAGTAGCTTATACTCATGTTTCTTTACAGAGGGCTTCATTTTAGAGCACTGGAGACTCAGGAGGGAGTTATCAATGTGGGCTACTGTTAAGACGTGTTATTTTACTAACTCATGCTGTTTTAGCACAGGTCCCATTTTATGCAATGAGACCTGTTACTAATAACTGGGGTTAACAGTAAAAGAACACATCTTAACCGCAGTCCACTTTGATAATTTCTCCCCTTAAAGAAAAAACAAATGTCTCTAGAAATTGCTATATGTAATAGAAGTGAGCCAAGTGTTGGACAATCAAGTCATTTTGACATCACTGTTGAGGCTGGCTCTTAGGCATTGATGGAATGAGGCATTATGACATCACAATATCAGCTCCGGCAGAGGCTCAAACTCTTCACACTAAGGGAGGAAGTTATCAACATGGGCTATCATTAAAATGCGTTATTTTACCACTAACTTATGCTATTGTAGCACAGCCCCATTTTATACAATGTGACCTAGTTACTAACAACTGGGATTAACACTAAAATAACCCATTTTAACAGTAGCTCACATTGATAAATTCCTCCCTAAGTCATCTCTATGTTGATGTCACACCAGAAACCTTCTATATACCTGGGTGTCAGATAATCATTTCTGGTGTTTCTCTGCCAAATCCTAAAAAGGATGGGTACCCAGGATTTCATAGATCTGAAGAATGCACTAACATATAACCCACCAGTACAGTGTTTCAAGTTAAGGGGCCTCGAAATGTGCATATTTTGGACATTTTTGTTTAAGATTCCTGTTTCCCCTTGCTCTGTACTTTGCAGGCAGAGGAACAAGGCATGGACATGGAGATGTACCAGTGTTATCAAACCAGTTCAATAAATAAACACTTTATTTTACCTGATATCTGACACGATGGACAGCTTATAATATTTAGAAAAGGTTGATGTTTTATAAACTTGGTTCATCTGAAAAAAAAAAAAGAAATAAAAAGTTTGCAGTACATTCTTGACCAGACTGTAACTTTTTGCACACATGCTTTTAAATCTCGTTCCCTAATTCCTTATAACAGGGCACCCAATGCAGGCACTGGTTATGATGCCTATTTTAAGCCTATTCTTTAAAGAAAAGTAAGTACTGACTTTTCTTTATAGACACAAATGGCTGAAAACATTCATGCCTTAAGGTTCAATAATTTACACTGGCCCTATAGCTTAGCATGTATGTGTATAAATGGTAGAATTCTATAATTTATGCATGTACCTCTCTGCGCCATCATCCCACAAAATACACACCGCCAAATTATAATACTTCCTTTTCTGCTAGTCAGTATTCTAAAGAGGTCAGTAATGCACATAGGTGGCCACTTACCTGGCTAAGGGACCCTTTTACTAAGCCATGGTAGGCCTACCATGGGATGCGCTGAGGAATCCAGCCGCAGTGTTCTGCTTAGTGGGCTCTAATTCCACACTATGCAGGAGGCGTGTCTGGGGGTGGAGAGTAGGCATGCCTGCGCTAATTGGGTAGTGCGTGCATATTACCACATGTCACCCGATTAACGCAGGAGTTAAGAGAGATACCAGATAAGAAGGGAGAGATTTGTAAGCTCGACTCAGGAGAGAGAACTTGGGGTGTTGGTGTCGGAGGATCTGAAGGTGAAGAAACAATGCGACAAGGCGATGGCTGTGGCCAGAAGGATGCTAGGCTGCGTAGAGAGGGGCATAACCAGCAGAAGAAAGGAGGTGTCGATGCCCCTCTACAAGTCGTTGGTGAGGCCCCACTTGGAGTATTGTGTTCAGTTTTGGAGGCTGTATCTTGCTAAAGATGTAAAAAGACTGGAAGCAGTGCAAAGAAAAGCTATGAAAATGGTATGGGATTTGTGTTGCAAACCGTACGAGGAGAGACTTGCTGACCTGAACATGTATACCTTGGAGGAAAGTAGAAACAGGGGTGATATGATACAGACGTTTAAATATTTGAAAGGTATTAATCCGCAAACAAACCTTTTCCGGAGACGGGAAGGCGGTAGAACTAGAGGTCTTGAATTGAGGTTGAAGGGGGGCAGACTCAGGACTAATGTCAGGAAGTATTTTTTCACGGAGAGGGTGGTGGATATGTGGAATGCCCTGCCGCGGGAGGTGGTGGAGATGAAAACGGTAATGGAATTCAAACATGCGTGGAGAGTAGCCTAGTGGTTAGTGCAGTGGACTCTGATCCTGGGGAACTGGGTTTGATTCCCACTGCAGCTCCTTGTGACTCTGGGCAAGTCACTTAACCCTCCATTGTCCCAGGTACAAATAAGTACCTGTATATAATATGTAAACCGCTTTGAATGTAGTTGGAAAAACCACAGAAAGGTGGTATATAAGTCCCATTCCCATAAACACAAAGGAATCCTGTTTAGAACGAATGGTTCCATGGAATCTTAGCGGAGATTGGGTGACAACGCCAGTAATTGGAAACAAAACGGGAGCTGGGCAGACTTCTACAGTCTACGCCCTGATCATGACTGAATAGGTAGGGATGGGCTGGAGTGTAAATTTTAAGGGGCTTTAATGTTAGCTTCAGAACTTAGTACAAGAACAGTACTGGGCAGACTTCTATGGTCTGTGCCCTGAGAAAGGCAAGGACAAATCAAACTCGGGTATACATATAAACTATCACATACTATGTAAAATGAGTTTATCTTGTTGGGCAGACTGGAAAACTCTTTTTATTGGAAAAAACTAAAAACAAATAACATACAAATCAAAACCAAGCCCCTAGCTATACACGGTCCTCCTATCTATGTACACCCCCTCCCCCTCCTCAATAGTACAGTGGAAACTGTTTATTAGAAAGACCAAAGAAAAAAAACCGGACATGCAAATCAAACCCCAGGCTCCTAGCTAGACATGGTCTGCCTATCTATGTACACCCCCTCCTCAATAATACAATGGATCAACCCCCCCCCCGACCCCCCACAACCCCTTCAGACAACTGGCACACAATCCCCTGGGAAGCATGTCCCCTCATGGCGGCTTAAGCCTCACGTGTCTCCACCACCTCGAAGCCACCCCCACCCCTTTTTCCACCCTTTCCCACTTCGCCGCTTCCTGCACCGCCCTTACCACATCCCAGCTGACTACCTCCGCCGGCCGGACCTCCTGGTACAGGGACACCCTGCAGCGCGCCATCCAGAGGCAGTACCGCAATATCACCGAAATCAGAAAGCGTGTTACCGGATCCCCGCGTCCCTCTCCACCCTCTGGGCCATACACCCAGTCCGCATAGCTGTAGTTGCGGAAACTGGGGATCTGCAGCAACGAGGAAACCCGGTCAGAGACCTGGACTGTAAATGGGCACCTCACCAGGAAATGCTCCATCGTCTCTTCAGTTCCAGCACATTCCTCCCGTGGGCACCCTCTATCCCGCACATTGCGATATTTCAAATTTCCTCGGACGTACAGTCTACCGTGAAAGGACAGCCACGCCAGGTCTTTATACTTCACCGGGATGCGGTTCGAAGCAATCAACCGTAACCCCTGCTGCATCCGTGGGGCCGGCGCGTCCCTCAGCGCCAGAGGAGCTGAGAACACCTGCGCCCGTACTCTGTCCATCCAGACCCCCCGTTGTCCTGCCTTCACCTCCCCCACCGTCAGCCCCCACACCCTCACCAATTTCACTAGGGTCTTGCAATAACTCACCCCCCCCGGAGCCCCCCTTCGCAGTGCCACTACCCTCCCCCCCTCCCGCCATAGGTCCCAATATCTCGGCCACCACTGCAGGACACTCCTAGCCCACCCCGGTGGCTCCCGCCCTACCGCCCTCCCCAGATTGAACTGCAGGAACAAAGCGCTGAAAAACAGGACTGGGTTTATCATGCCCACCCCCCCCTCCCTCCTAGGCAGATAGGTAACATTCCGTTTTACCGGATTCGTCCTGTTGCCCCAGAGCAGCCGGAAGAACACCCCATACAAGGCCGTGTACCGGCTCTCCGGCAGCAGGCAGATGTAACTGACGAACAGAAACAAAGGAACTAAGTGTGCCTTGATGAGCTGTACCCGCTCCCCCATGGTCATTTTCCACCCCTTCCATCTATCCACCCTCCCCTTCACTTCTTGGAGACACCTATCCCAGTTGTAGAGCCTATAATCCCCCTTCTCGAAGTATATTCCCAAGACCCGTATACGTTCCACAGCTGTAGGAAACCTACCTCCCAACTCAAATTGCAGCCCCTGATCCCCAACCCACAGGCTATTGGACTTTTGAAAATTGACCTGCGACGCTGTTGCCTGCGAGTATTCCTGGATCAGGTTCTGCAATCTACCTCCCTCCCTCTGGTCCGCTACCCACACTGTAACGTCATCTGCATACGCCACGACCCTTAACTGGTTATTGTCCCCCACCTCCACCCCTTCCAGCCCCTCCGCCCCCCCCTTCTCCAGCCGTCTTATAAAAGGGTCGATGGCGTATGCATACAACAGCGGGCTGAGTGGGCACCCCTGTCGGACCCCTGCCCCTACCTCAAACCCCTGCCCTCTCCACCCGTTAACCAGGGGAAAACACCCCGCATGCCGATAGAGTAGCTGTAATTGCTCTATCCAACCCTTCGGAAACCCATAGCGCTCCAGAATGCTCCATAGGACACCCCACTGCACTCTATCAAACGCTTTTTCCTGGTCGAGTGTTACCAACAGCCTACCATGCCCTCCCACTCTACTGCGTTCTACCCCCTCCCGCACCCACGCTGCAGCTTCCAAGACCCCTCTCCCTTTAACCCCACATGCTTGCGAGGCTGCTAGCAAATCCCCAGACACCTGCCTCATTCTCTGGAATAGCATTCGCGCAAAGATTTTTCGATCCGTATTAAGCAGTGCTATAGGCCGCCAGTTGGCCAGCATCGCCGGGTCCTTCCCCTTACTTAGTAGGATAAGAGCCGCCTCTGTCAAGGAACTAGGCAAGGAACCCTCCAACTGGGCTGCCCCCCATACCCTCACCAGGATCGGCACCAGCTGCTCCTTAAAGGCCTGGTAGAACTCAGTTGTTAGCCCATCCGGCCCCGGCGAGGTCTTCCTGTGGAGCGCCCCGATGGCTTCCTCCACCTCCTGTTCTGTCCACGGGTTCAAGAGGGCCTGAAGCTGGGGTCCCCTGTGACCTATCCCCGGGGTTCCTTCCACATAACACTCCATCTGCTCCATATCAATCTGCTGGGCTGAAAGGAACGCCGCAAAGTGGTCCCTCACTGCCCCCAGAATCCCCTCCTTGGTGTCCTGCAGGACCCCCTGTGCATCCCGCACCCCCTCCATCACCCTGCGCGCCCTCCGCTCCCGGCAGCATGCGAAGGGGTCCGGGCTACACATTTTCCCGAAGTCCCGCTCATACACCAAGGAGGTGTAGCGGTTGTACTGTACCTGCTCCAGGAGTGCTTGGAGATCATGTATTTCTTCCTCCCTCCCCCCTTGTGAAATCAATGTGTCCCTCTTTTTCTTTATTGCCATGCCCAACTTTGTCCTTTCCCTCCCCTCCCTTCTCGCCTGTCTGAGAAAGAATCCCCGCGTTCGTCTTTTCACTGTATCCCACCACTCCCCCAATGACTGAAATGCCCCCTGCACTGACACCTGATCTTCCAAAAACCGGCGGTACTCCTCCCGCACCTGCTCGCTACCTAACCACTTTAAATTTAGTCGCCATAACCCCCTCCCTGGCCTCTGCGCTGCCGCCCCCCCCACCTGAAGGAGGACCATGTGGTGGTCTGAAAAGTCCACGTCCACGGTTCGTGGACCCCCCAGACAAACCCCCTTCTTTACCAGGAATCTATCGATTCTACTTTTACACTGCCCTCGAAAGAACGTGAACCCCTCCTGTTCCTCACAGAAGGCCACATGCGCGTCTACCAGCTCCGCCTCCCGCATGATCCCTGCCAGCCTCACCCCGTCATAGCCCACCTGTACCGATCGTCCCCCACTATCCTTTTTCCGCAATATGGTGTTAAAATCTCCCCCCCAGACTACTTGGCGCGAAGTGTATAGGTAGGGCTTGATCTTCCCAAAGAGGAGCACCCTTTCCTTCTTGCTTTGGGGCCCGTACACATTCACCACCCTCAGTGCTCTATCCTCCCAAATCGCATCCACAACAAGACATCTCCCCACCCCCAGCTCCACCACTCGCTGAATATTCACCCGGTGGGACTTAAATAAGATCCCCACCCCACCATACCTCTCCCCCGCCAACCCCCACACCGAGGGACCCCACTTCCAGGCCCGCCTTGCCCGCCTGATCACCTCAATGGACCGCAGCCGAGTCTCCTGGAGCAGGAAGCAATCTGCTTGGACCCTCGCGAACCAGTCATACGCTAAACCCTGCTTCTTCGGAGAGGCGATGCTGGCCACATTCAGCGTGGCAAATGTCAACACTAAGCCTGCCATCCTCATTGCGAGTCACGGGTCTGCTCACTCCCAACTTCTTTCCTTATCTCCTGGGATACCCCCTTCTTACCCTGAAGCAGGTCCTCTGCTATGCGGTCTACATCATCCCCTGCCAGATCCCCCTCCCCCCCCCGCAGCCGTCCTGTCTGCACCTTACCCCCCCCTCCCCCTTTCTTCCTTCCTTTCTTCTTTGCTCTATCCGGACCCACCCCCTGATCCCTCCCTCTCCCCTCTTCACCCCCGCCCCCTACCTCCTCCTCCGAGTCCTCCACCTCCCCCAAGTCCTCCAAGTCCTCCAGATCCTCCTCTAGCTCCACTCTGTCCCCCCAAGCCTGCACTTGGGCCTTCACCACCTGCCCGGCCCCCTCAGCTTTCCTCTTACTCCCCTTTCCCCTCCCTCCCTCCCTTCCCTCTTCCTCCTCCCTCACCCCTCCCCCTCCCCCCAGAGCCTTCCCGCCCTTCTTCCTACCACCAGTACCCTCCTCCAGTGCTTCCTCATATTTCCGTTTGCCCTCTCCAATCCCCCCTGCCGCCCCCTCTTCCTCCATTAACTCCACCTCTTCTCCTTCCCCCTGTTCTTCCTCCTCCCTCCCAACCTCCCTATCCTCCTCCTCCTCCTCCAACACCTGAAATCTGTTCCTCCCCCTCTTCCCCTGCAGCGACCCCTCCCTGCCCACCCCTACTTTCCCCCCCCTCCGAAACTTCCCTTTCCTCTGTGGCACTTGTACCCACTCCCCCTCTCCCCCCTGCTCCACTCCTGACCCAGCCCCCTGCCGCCCCCCCTCCTGCATCCCCTCCTTCTCCCCCCCTTGCCCCTCCCTGCCTATCACCCCCTGCCCTATCCCCTCCTCCATTACCCCCCCTCCCCGTCCCTTCCCCCACATATCCCACTCGTTATGGGCCGCCCTAGGGCAGTTCCGATATGCATGGCCTAACCCGCCGCAGAGGTTGCACCTGATCGCGGTGCAGTCCTCTGTGGCATGCTGATCCCCGCATCTTCCACACTTTACCACTGGGCATGACATGCTGAAGTGCCTAAACGAACCACATCTGAAGCACTGCCGCGGCTGCCCCTTGTAAAAGCACAGTATCCTGTCACGACCGATAAAGGCAGCCGAAGGAATGTGCTGGACCACATGGCTCTCCTGTCTCAATTTGACCAGGGCTCCCCAACCTCCTGCCCAAACCCTGCTTGGATCCGGTAACTTTGTAAGTGGGGATCTCAGCTCCGCGTACCTCTGTAGCCAGTAGGCTAAATCTGCCCCAGAGATAGACTCATTTCTCACGAGCAGGGTGATCTGCACCAGGTCCGGCTTGCTGACTGGAATGGCCCTGAGGTCCCGCCACTCCCCCTTTCCCCTCACCCCCTCGTACCTTTCCCAGAATATTTCCATCCCCCTCTGGGTCATGAAGCTCAAGTCATATTCTGGGATGTTGATGGGGTGTATACACGCGTAAAAGTCCTCGGGTATAAACCCCATCCCCATCACCAGCCTCAAGACCCGATCCCTGGAGGGCATTGCCCCCTCCCCTATCCATTTGAGCTGTACCACATTTCGCCGCTTAGGCAGCTGTCCACCCCCTGTCCCCGCTCCCCCCCAACCCCTCCCTGGGCCCTCAAAACCACCCGATCTCCCCCCCTCCCTCCTTCCCCCTCCCTGGACTACTGCCGCAAAGGACTTGGACCCCAGCCCCCACCGCCCCCCCTCCACACTTGTTCCAGCCCTTCCCTCTGCCTCCCCCCCCTTCTGTCCCTCTGCCCCTCCCCTCATCCCTCTCCCTTCCTCAATATCCACCGCCCCCTCCCCCTCCCGTTGTCCCCCGTCCCCTTCCCTCTCAGACAAACATCCAGCAACGTCCATAGTCAGTTCTGCGGCTTGGGCTGCCTCCAACTGATTGTCCTGCCCATCACCACTTCCTGGAACGTCCCTGCTCGTCCCTGCCACTGCAGGCTCCAGCCTCTGGGCTAATCGCCTCCTCTCCTCTGTCTCCTGGCGATACTCTGGCACCTGCCCAGTCAGGTCTGCAGCTGGCGATACCAGACTCCCTGCTCGCTCTGCCCCCGAACTCCCTCCAACCTCCGGCACCAGGGGCGAAGCCTCCGGAACTCCGCCGCTCCCCTTGGCTCCTCGCTCCCAGCCGTCCTGCTGGCAGGTCTGCTCCACCACCCGCTGCACATCTGTTAGACTTGCCATGTCCACTTCTGTAGTCAACGAAAGTCTCTCAACAATCGGGTTACTTCCCTCTTGCTTCTGGTGCAGTCCCTCCTGCGTTCTCCCAATGGCTGGCGCTTCCCGGGGGCATGGCTTGTCTGTTCCTGATTCCGCCACAGGCTGGCTGTTAGCACCCCCCGATTTCACCTCTTGTAATGGACAGCTGGTCAAATGAGCTCCCAGCTGCTGCCCGCTCCTATTCCTCTCTCTCCGACCCCTCTCCTGTAAACCGCCAGCTACTCCATGCTCAGGGAAGACATCCCCTGCTCCCGGACTTCGTGGGCGGGGCTTCTCCAGATGCCATGCTGCTTCGGTTTCCACTTCAGTCATTGCAGACCCGGCCAAAAATACCGGAGTCTGCCTCTGCTGACCCTTTTCCAACAGGGCCTCCTTCACGGCAACTGTCTCTGCTGTTTGCACAACTGCAGGTAAGCCCTCTGAGACTTCGACCACCACCTCTGTAGAAAACAGGCTGCTACCTGCGTCTCCCTCTGCTGCCTCCATTATCTGGAGTTTTGAAAAGTTACTGAGTTCTGTCCTCCCCTCCACAGGTAGGATCTCTACTCCAGCCCCCACCTCAGAGCCATGTCCTGCCGCTGCCTCCTTATCCTCTGGCTGCTGGGTAAGTGCTCTAGACTGTGTTGCCAACTGTCTCATGTATTTTAAAGTGGGGTCACCTCTGAACCCAGACAACTCTTTTGAGTCTAATGCTGCTGAAGACACTGAAGCTTGCTGCAACTGTAGTGTTCCTGAACCCCCAGACTGTGGTATTGAAGCCATCCTTTCTCGGTTAACATAGAGCTCCCTCAAAGGATTCACAGAGCCCTTTTTTAAACAGTTCAACAAGTGTTCTTTTTTCCCCAACAACTTTGATATCCGGGCTTCCTCTTTAACATACATTTGTCTGTGCTCCGCTGGGGCAAATTTACACATAGTTCTTGCCATTTTCAGACGTTTTCCTAGCTCCACTACTTCTTTTTCCACCAGCTTAATTCGTCTTACAATATTTACCACACTACTTGCTGGATCATCAGGGTCATAGCTCACTTCAAGGAACTCCTCATCTGACGATCCACTCTCCTCACTCTCACTCTCAGCTGCCTCCAGCAAAGGCTTCTGGCAAACTTCCATCGCCTCTTCCTTCTCCCTTCCTTGGAAGCGCCCTTCTGGGGCCTGTACTATCTTCCTCCCCCCTCCACTGTCTTCTCGCTTACCTTCCGCAAGCTGGGCCATGGAGGGGGAAATGCTCTGGTGGCCTCCACTGGGCTGCTTCTCCCTTCGGTCCACTGGACTCCTTTCCCTTCTCCCGGTAGTCAAACCAGGGAGAGAGCCACTCCTTTCGGCCTTCTGGTCCCGGGCCCCAGGAGGCCCCATAGCCTGGGACTTTCCTGAGGCCTTCTCCCCAGGGACCCTCCTCATCTTTGGGGAGGGAGCTAGGTCTCACTCCCTTTCCACTGGAAGTCAGCAGAGCTCTCTAAAACACCTCCTTCCTCCTCAGCAGACTGGATGGACCGTGCAGGTCTTTTTCTGCCGTCATTTACTATGTTACTATGAGTAGCATGGGAACCCTTACCGCCTCCTAAATAGGTGGTGGTAAGGACTCCTGGCAGTAATGGCCACGTGCTAATGGGAAAATTAGCATGTGGCCATTACAAAAAAAACAAAACAAATGCAGCCATTTTACTGCCACGCTAAAAGTGACTGCAGTGCATGGGAAATCCACCCACTGATAGCAGCGTCAGTCACTTTTTAGCGCAGCTTAGTAAAAGGACCCCTAAATCACCTTCCTGCTTCATAAAAGCAGCCAGCTTCTTATAGCATTACCACCATATGCACACTATGAACTCTGCCCAAATCTTAGTTTACAAAAATACCAGCTTCGACCAAATCTGTTAAAAGACCAAACTTCAAAGCTTGCAACTGAGAGTTCATTTTAAGGACCTCAGAGCCAAGGAATTGTTGCAGTAATGGTCCTTGCACTAAAATGAATGCTCATTACTACAGGCTTTGACATTTTCCTTTAACAGATTCGATTGGAGCTAGATATCAACTGTTATTACATTTAAGTTCTCTGCACTTGATTGAGGTGTTTGAATGTGCAAAATCTTATTTTAGGCATGCAAGCCAGAGAGAATAGACAGAAAAAGAATATATGGCTAATCTCATTTGGAGGGGGAGCTCATTTTCAACAGGAAGCAGGTGAAATATTAACTAGTTACTGGACTTGGATTCTCTCAGGAATTGATTTAAGTGTAATACTTTCATAGATGAAAAGTTCAGATCATTCGGTTTGGTTGGTGAAGTTGGGTTTTTCCCATGGTACAATTGCTCATATGTGGTGAACACGTGTACATGAAAGAGGTGAATCAAATTCCAAGAACTGCTCTCCTCCTCTAAGAACAGAACAGGAGCCATCACATGGTGCGCAATGGAAGAAGATTTACCCCCCAGGAAAGGGCCATAGCAGACGTATTCATGACATGGTCCTTGTCAGGTTCCAGGGGATCACAGTTCTGCTGCATAACCTGCCATTCAGATTCAGTCTTTTGTGTGATCTATACCTTCTCAGTCAGAAATACTCACTGCCTCCAATGGCTTGGATCGACTCTTTTTGAAACTGGTCTCACTCGCTCACCTCAAAGGGGGAGAAAGAAGGAGAAAGAGGCAGAGCTGGCATTGTAAGGAGAATTCTATAACAGGGTGTCTTCATGTTCGCACCACTTGTGCAGTATACCAGCACTGCAAGTAAGTGATATAGCATGCAAATGTAAGGGGGCGTTCACATGGGAGGAGCCTGGGTGCTGCTGCCACTTACACTTGGAATTACAGAATACGGTAAGTTACACATGCCCTTGCTACATTTATGCAACTGTAGTTAGGGGTAGCCAGGGCCAGCCCAAGATAAGATGCCGCCTGAGGCAGAGCTAATGTGCTGCCCCCCCCTCCTGGGCCAAGATGTCGCCCCTTCCCTTTGTGGCATTTTACCTCACAATGATGTTCCAAATCCAGCAGCGGTATCAATTCCCATATGCTGTCCTGCCGTCACTGGCACCCGCCTCTTCCCTTTACTGCGGCTACCTGAGCCTCTGATGGAACAGGAAGTTACACCAGAGAGGCGGCCGCAGTAAAGAGAAGAGGCGGGTGCCTGCGGCAGCAGGGCAGCGTATGGGAATTGCTGCTGCTGCCGGGTTTGGAATGTCACTGTGAGGTAAAACACCGCGAAGGGGAAGATGCTGCCCCTCCGAGGTGCCACTCCTGATGAGTGCCGTTTGAGGTCCCCGCCTCAGGTGGCCTAATGGTCGGGCCACCCATGGGGGCAGCTCAAGACAATCTGTCGCTTGAGGCAAGATATGAGCTGCTGCCCTGGCTCCTCTGCCACCACCCCCTTCCTTTCTCAACCCCCTTCCCTGAAATAACCTTTTCTATTCTTTTCTTATTTTTCAAAAGACGCAGCAGGAGCGATTCCCATAGGCTGCCCTGCCACCGGTCCCAGTTTCTTCTCTCTGCTGCAGGAAGTCCACCTTTCTGACGTAATTTCCTGTTTCCTTGGAGGCAGGACACGCCCACCATAGAGACAAGGGGCCAGGACTGGCAGCAGGGCGGCCTATGGGAATCACTGCCACTGCATTCTTTTGAAAAACAAGAAAAGAATAGAGAAGGTCATTTTGGGGAAGGGGGTTGGGGAGGGGGGGGGTTGATGCTGCCTCAGAAAAGTGCTGCCTGAGGCCCCCACCTCAGGTGGCTTTATGGTAGGGCTACCATTGACTGTGGTTATGCCAGGTCTATGGCTTCTACATGGACCTGTGCCAATGCCAAATTGCAATAGTATTCTAGAATGGCAACCAGGCACCCAGATGCTGTTATAAGACTCTCACCATGCAGCATCTAAAGGGAGGCACCCACTTATAGAATTGGCCCTGTTAAGTCTTAAAGGACAGCAGCAGACTCTTGAAAATAAAATTCAAAGTGGATAGGCTCTTTGCTCAGTATACCTGAAAGCTCGTGCTGAGAGCTGCAGTAAGGACCCTTTTCAATGTGAAACTCAACTAACAACATTCATTCTTTTCAGATAGCATTGTATTGTCTTACCACCTGCTGAATATTTTCAGACATGGAAACAAATTCTTTGGAACCCCGCTGTCGGTATTCAGGAAGGAATTCCACATTTGCCAAACGGAACAATCCCACAAAATATAGGACATCCTTATTTTCTATTCGAACTGCGAAATGAAGTACAATGAATCAGTTAGATGAAGACATCTGTTTGATCATTAGAATGTTACGGGCAAATTACTTCCAAGGGTAAATCATGACATGGGCAGAATGATTAGGATAATAGATTGCCATTCATGTTTGAAGGGAACAATTTTCCAAGGGATTTTCCACGGGTAAATGCATGTTTAACCAAGGAGAAAGCCCCTTTTAACTTTGCCTCCCAGGCATGAGGAAAAGGATGCATGTACATTTTCCCAATGAGAAGAGAAGCTGTACAGGGGATGGGACCTGGGTTATTTCAGCAAACTATGTGCACAAGTTATTTTTAACTACCCACACATACTTCCTGGAGGGGAATTTGCATCTGGAACCTCTGCAATTACTTATGTACATGCAACCCCTACTGGGTAAGATATTTTTAAAGAGAAATGCCATGAGGAGGTTGCCTTTGACAATGAGCCTTCATGCATCTCCAGGCATGCAACTTCTATGGGCAGACAGAAAATTGCCGTTTTGCATTGTAAACTGGTTTTGTATTCATTCTGTTATGGGGGAAGAGGGGTTTTGCTTTTCATAAGACACGTTAACATTTTTTAGAAAAACAAAGGCACTGATGTTCAGCAGCACTAAGCCTCTGTATGGGAAATTCACAGATACAGAGAAGCACCTGAATTACATCCCTGTTCTGAAAATCTTTACAACCAGAGCAAACCTCCGAGGGACCAGACCATACATCCATTTGGCATCCTATGAAATACTGCTGCAGGTGGAATCTCTCTCAGAATTTTGCAGAGCCAGCCCAGTCCTTAATGTGCATCACTCACAGATAAAGACCCAGAGCAGACTCCACGTGATTACTGCTATCACAAAGAGAACGGCTGTGAACAGAATGATCTTATTTGGAAAATCCCATAATGCCTTCTTCTTTGCCTTTTTCCTGGACTTCAGCTGGCTGTGGGCCTTCCTTAGGACTCTCCTCTTGGCAGGCTTGCCTTCAGTGCTGTCCATCTGAAGGGACACATTGGACACCTGAGAGCCAGGAAGAACCAAAGACTTCAGTTTGGAATTCAATGTGTTCCCCAGGGTTTGTTTGTGTTTTTTGTTCTTGAGGGTGAGGTAGGAGAGATGGGGAGGAAGGAGAACTTTTTCAAGAGTCTGAGAAGTCAATTGTTCTAGCTGTCTATAATGCTTTCTTGCAGTGGGATAGGCAAAGGGAATGAGGAATGATGGCAGTAATGGCATGAAAATAAATAAAATAACACTAATACCGGTAATAACGTCAATATTGTTACATGTAAAATTGCATTTCCAAGTATTTATTTCATAAACCACTTTTACAAATGCAAAAAGCAGTGTACAGCACAAACACAATTACTCTGGCAATGTAGTGTCTTGTTTAATAATACTTTCACTTTTTTGCTCATCAGTTTCTTTCTGCTCTTTTGGGCTTTCTGTGACTTGCTCATGGCAAAACTTCTGAAAACAGAACCAAGTCACATGCATCAGGAACATTTTTACAAATTTCTAGATGTTCATGTAAAGCTCATTTCAAACAGCCAGGGCCATGTACAGAGAAAGAACTTTTGAGGTAAATGGAGGGTGGGGGTGAGAGAGGGGGAGTGCCCAACCTGAGGGGGATGGTGGTGAGAGAGGGGGGAGTGCCAGACCTGGGGACAGAGGGGGGAGGGGTGAGAGATGTGGGACCCAGGGTGGAAGGGGAGAGATATGAGACCCAGGGGTGGGGGGCCAAGGACCCTCTTATTACCTGGGAACCCAGATCACCGTCAGTCCACCCCTGACAGCATGTGCTAATTCACGTGCTCTCTGCATGCCTGGTTATGGGATGGGGAATGGGCATGGACTGTGTATCACAGTTAACACATGGCACCTCACCACACACTGTCACTGGAGCAGATAATGTGCATTCACTTACTGTCTGCTTAATAGGAGGCAGTAAGTCCATCCGAACTATCTGAAAGTACACTTACCACAAGGTAAAGTATCTCTCTCTGCAGTAAGGGGGGAATTCTATAAATAGTGCTCAAACATGGGTACGAAGTGCTATTCTGTAAGGGGCACGTGTTCTTTCTAGAACTGCACGTAGCAGTGATTCCGACACCTAATTGTGGGTGTCAGACTTATGCCTGCTAACACCTGGTGTAAGTGCTGGCACCCAAGTTAGGCACGCTGAGGCAGTATTCTGTAACTACCTGCGTAACATTTCAGAACGCCCCTGACATGCCTAAGCCCCTTCCATGGCCACGCCCCCTTTAAGCTATGTGCTATAGGAATTAGGCACCCTGCCTTATAGAATAGCACACTGCCAGATGTGTGTGCAAAAATTTTTTTTAATTAAATTTTGCACACACATCTTGGCAGTGCACCCAAATTTGGATGCCATGTATAAAATCTGGAAGTAAGTGTACGTGAAGATGTTGGGAACATTCCTAACAGTTAATGCACAGGCTTTTCCAGTACTGCACAGTGATAAAATTAGCCACACGTTACTTAAAGAATCCCTAAATCTAGTTCTAATGTAAAGTTCATTCCTGCTCCTTGTAACTTTGGGCAAGTCACTTTACCCTCCATGACCTCAAGCACAAATTCGAGGGGAAGGGGACAGGGGGCAGTGGACAGAGGAATACCTGCTGCACCTGAATGTAACTCGCCTTGAGTCATCAATGAAAATGTGTGAATTAAATCCAGATAAATAAAGTGCTATGTATGGGTACCATGGCTAATAGCTTGGATGAATTAACTGATATCCATGGAAAATGTTAAAATGCAACATTCATAAAACAACTATCTTTGATGATCTGAGCCATTGTTTTGCTGGCTAGATGCGTTCATTACACTTGATATGCTTTGAGTGTCATGGATCAAATGTAAATTATTCACGATTTCATGCTTTCTGCTTGCTTGCTGTAAGGACACTGCACATGGAAACACCAACTGAGCTCATGTCTCAGTCTCTTCTTGCTTTTCATCAAACAATTATTACTCAGCAATACAGTACAGGGAAATATGAAAGGAACGATACATCACCAGGGAAATGTCATATTGACACCCATACAACACCCTTAAACCAACATGCAGCAGGAAGTTTTAGGAAAGATCATTAAACACAATCATAAATGCAGAGAATGGTCTGTGTAGATATGAAGGATCCACAAGGGGCGGTACTTACACTAAGCTCCTCCTCTGGTTTTGATGTCTCTTTCTCCATGTGTGTCTCTATGCTTAAAAAGTCTCCAGGCTGAGTGTGTTCATAGCCGAATGTGGAGAAGAAACTGATCTCCAACTGCTCCTCATGCCGGCTGCTCACTGTACTGAGAGGAACTGATAGTCCTGGTTTCTGCCTGTTCGTAAGGCATCAACTTACACCTTGCATAGCTTCCTGCTGTAACTTCATCTGGCCTGAAACTCTACCACATGTCATACTCAAAACATAACACTGAAGGACCCCAGGACGGATCATTTTCAGAGCTGCCATGTAATTCAGTTCCTGGAGGGAGATTCTAGGCCACTCCTAGATTTCTGACAAAGACTACAGATACAACCATGCATAGGGATGGGATTTCAGAACCCCAGAAAATCTTCCTGGAACAGAGCAATAGGGCTAAAGCCATTGAAGGGCTGTAGGGGCCCGTATGCCCACACTTGTGACTTAGAAGAAACTCCCGAAAGGACTAGTGTAGTTGGCAGGAATCCAGTCCCATCAGCTTAAGAAAAACAACATTTCAAAATGATTGGAGGTGCCAAACAACCTACAAATTGCCCCCTGTGAACATAAATGAAGGTGTTTGCTCAATTCTGGGACTGCCCAGCGAACACGAACACACACACGAACACACACACACACTAGAAGGAACAGAAGTGTGAGTTTCTCCCAGCTCACTTTTTTCTCTCTTGCTGCTGAAGCTGCCAACACAAGTGTCGATGAGTGCCAGGGTGTGATGGTGACATTGCTATGGACCTATAAGAGCTGAGATCATCACTGTATTTTTCACTGTGGTAGTTCAGAATGTAGCTGCTAAAATGATCTTCAAAGTTCATAAACATGAGATGACCACTCTGTTATTGGTTAAAATGCATTGGCAGCCAATCCTGGCCCTTGTCTCCTTTAAATCGGCTTGCATTGTTTTTAAAACTCTACAAAGCTTAGCTACTGATTATTTTCCTAATACCGTATGGATTTCTGTACCAACATCTTCTTCTATACAATGGAATTCTATTTTACTTAATCTTCCTTCATTAAAATGGATTTGTTCTAAACAGCTTTTTTAGTCATATTTCCAATGTCAAGCCATTAAAAAAAGGAATAGCCTCCATAAACAGAAAAAGCATTAATGTTCTTATTTTTCTTTCCGTTGAGCTTTGAAAACTGTTTACCTTACAAAATGCAATTCTAATTAGTGCATATGCTTGATTGAGTTTTAATTTGTGCTATTTGTTGAAACTTTCTGAGATTGTTGCAGTCTCTTATTTTATACGTTCATCTAGAACCTGAATTGGAACTGGACATCTACCAAATACTTGAGAATAGAATAGAATAGAATCTGGCTAATGCCCATTCCAATAGATCTTCTGGTCACACATGTCTAAATCAAACATTAAAGATTTTCCAATCTGATAATGAAAAACACCCAAAATTATAAAATGTCACACCATAATGGGGAGCTGTGTCTAAGAATTTTACTTCAGAGCAAAGAGGGAGACCTAATAAAATAAAGAGCATTTCTGTGGGTGCAATTTCCATTGGGTTTAGCACCTTCAGAGGCCCTTTTACTAAGATGTGGTAAAAAGGGCCCTGCACTGGCAGCGGGGGCTGTTTTTGCCATGCGCTGAGGCCCTTTTTACTGCAGCGGGTAAAAAGGCTGAAGAGACATGGCAATGCGGTAAGATTATTATTATTTAGATTTTGTTCACACCTTTTTCAGTAGTAGCTCAAGGTGAGTTACATTCAGGTACTCTGGATATTTCTCTGTCCCAGGAGGGCTCACAATCTAAGTTTGTACCTGAGGCAATGGAGGGTTAAGTGGCTTGCCCAAGATCACAAGGAGCAGCAGTGGGATTTGAACTGGCCACCTCTGGATTGCAAGTCCAGTGCTCTAACCACTAGGCCACTCCTCCACTCCTCCAATCTACCCACTCTTACTGCCACCCATAGAGGCGGCAGTAAGGGCTCCCGCACTAACCTGCTGGTAACCAGGTAGTGTGTGGCGCTGCCCGATTGCTGCTGGGTACCCCCCCCCCCCTGCAGAAATATTTTTAAATATTTCCGCCAGCGCAGTGAAAGGGCCTCTTGGTCATTTTATAAGTTGTCTCTTATGGAAGAAACGCCTGTCCCCAGTACCAAATTCTGGAGCAAAGCCGCCTCTCAGCCCCCAAAGATGCCCTGTTCTGGAAATAGCCTAAATGATGCTTAAGCTGAAGGTCAGATTTCTTCACACCCATTGGTAAATGCAACAGAGCTGTTTCAGCCCTGTCTGCAATTATTTATGATTCAGCTCTGTAGAATTGGTTTGCGGCCGCCCACTTTCCTTTCGATGTGCGCTGGTCTCTTGCTGGGCAAAAATCACCACAAAGAAATGTCAGCCATGCTAAAGAGCATGCATTTTTCATTCCATGTTGTGTGCTATGCTTAATTGTACTGAAAGGGCTGTGACCGTAGAATAGCTGGGCTTCTTTTAGCTGGGAAAAACAGCTGCCTTACATTTTGCTATGGGAATTAGCTTAATTCAGTGGTTTCACTAATGAACTCTCTGTTTAGACTTTTTATAGATTTGAAGTTTTTTTAAAAAAATCCCTTTCTTCAAAGACAATTCCAAATATAACCCATTCCATGATTTATGCATTGTTTCCAAGGCAACCATACTATATAACATTACAAGACTTTCATTGGGAAAGGGTTCAAAAAGATCTAATTGACTGTAAGTTAGAGAAATCACCAAAAGGCTCAAGGATATACAGAGGGTCTTTTGTCAGACTATCTGAGGATCTTAATTTCTCCAGCATGCATAGTTCTTGCTCACTGACATTTTGAGAAGCGAATAACTATGAAGTATTCAAAGGTCACATTAGCAGTGTTTTAGATTTGCTTATCAAGCATCTATTAACAATTTTATGCTGTGGATGTCATCCAGAAATTATTTGCTTACATGGGCTGAGACAGTGTAATGCAATGAAACAGGGGCAGCACAATTTAACATTAAAAAAGAAACCTTAAAGCTAAGCATGTGTTAAACCAATTGTTTTTTTAAATGTCTTTTGACTGTGAAATGAAGATGGATCGCGCTGGAATTAAAACGCATCCTGAGTCTATAAGCACAGAAGGAAATGGTGCAGGCTGTAATTGAAATAATAGCATTATGTCCTCAGATATTAGTCACTTTATATTTCAAGGAAACATCCCTCTAATGCATATGGGCATAGCTATTCCTTTTCAGATTTTACCTTCTTTTTCTTGAGAATTTATCAATGTTTTCTATATCATCAAAAACAGGAGAGAAACTTTGTGGAAAAAAAAAAGACTCATTCTGGGTGAACATCACTGCTTATTTTGATTTACAGATGTATGGAACAGATGTATGGAACAGTGCTCAGCTACTCCTTTTGTGCTGGTGGGGGATGGGAAATGAGTATGGGGGGGGGGGGGGGGAGGTAAAACAGACTGGGGTATGCAAGTAGCTGACTGAGTGCTGGGAATGGGGCAAACCCAGACCAGTCACAAATTCTGCAGGTGGTTGGAGCACTGAGCTGAAAACCATGGATGCTTACTTTAAATCCTGCTGCTGCTCCTTATAATCTTTGGGGGGGGGGGGGGGGGGGGAAGGAAATATCAAGTTGCAGTAAAAGGAGAGCTTTTATAACACCTTGATTTACTATAGGAGTCACCAACCTGTGTTAAGACAGTCCCACAGGTTGCTAACGTGCTAAATGAATTGAGCCACCCCACAAGTAGCATTATGCTAGCACCCCCCCCCCCCGATGCTCCTGGCTGTGACTTCCAGGGCCCCCCTCTCATCCCAACCCCCCCTCGAACAAGCTCCCTGATCCTTCTCCCCTCCCCTTCCCCCATGGCTATACCTTAATATCCTAGTGCACAGACAGTTGGCAACTGAGATGTTTAGGGAGTCTAAAATGGGATGGGGTAAGGGTTAGGACGTAGTGAAATGTGAAGCAAGATAAAACCCTTGGGGAGGAACAACATGTAATATCAGTGGTAAACGGACAGTGGAAGGGGAACTATATAGCGGAGATGAATGTTGAATCAACGCTTGCTGAAGGAGGAGGACCTCGCGACGCCTCGACCCTGAGCGGATTGACAATGGAGGGGATGCAGGGAACGCTGCTCTCCTCTTCTTCTGATCAAGGCTTAACTTCTCGTGGGAACTGAGGTTCGTTAAGGCCAGCTGTGGTGACAATGGAGTCGTTGTAGGACGCTATACAAGCTTTGAGCTTCACTTTTACATCAATTTCTAACTCCTTTAAAGGAGAAATTATGGAACTGAAACAGACTAGCCAAAATCTGTCCGAAAATATTCAAGATCAAGTTAATCAAATAACAGCTTTAAAGGGAGAAGTTGGTCATTTACATAATGTTACCTCAACACTTATAAAAGAGAAGGATATTCAAGCTTGAAAACTTGAATTCCTGGAAAATCAAGGCCGCAGGAATAATTTGAGGTTTATAAACTTCCCAAAATCACCCTGACTGAAGTTTTGGAGAGTTCTTTAAAAGTGGTGACAGAAAGAACTACACTTCTGGTGACTTTTGCTCTAGAACCGGACAGAAATAATATTTTTCGTGCTTATTTTCATCATATTAATGCTCTTTTTTTGGAAGCAAAATTCAAGTTTTTCCAGATTTGGCCAGGGAAACACAAAAAAGAAAATGAGAATTTCTGGTTATAAACCAAGAGTTCTCAACTTAGGGCATTGTTTAGATTAAAATTTTCCTGTAGATGTTTTGTGTCTCTAGAAACTAATAATTATATTTTCTTGTTGCAATTTCTAAAGAAAGTGTTAGGGATTCTTTGCATACGCCCAACTACTTAATATGCTATTAGTTCGAATTGTGAGTACTCTCTTGCTCTTCCTTGTTCTAATGATATTATTAGTTTTTTTACCTTTCAAATTTTGCCTACTATTTGGATCTAATTTTGTGCTGTGGACAAATTTAAGAAGGAAGATTTCTGTCTATATTTAGTCTATTGCCAATTGTTTTGACTTTATGGATATTGCCTAAACATTTATATATGAATGTAAATGTTAAAACTAATAAATATACAAAGCAAAAAAAAAAAAAAAAAAAGAGAGATGCCAACGCATGCGCACTTACACTGCAACTAAAATAATGTATTTATTTTATTGTTTGCTCTCCCTATATAATAACCAATCTGCATCCCTCTAGAAACTCATTTAAAAAAATTTAAAACATTTTATAAAAGATTTTTTTAAAAAAGGCATTTCATTCTATCATATTGTTTAAATCTGCAGGTTCGAGACACCCTAATTTGAAAATCCATTGAGCTTATCTTTGCTTCAGATATTTCAGATGATCTCCTCCCCTGATGTTTTTTGGCTCAACATCAATAGCACAGTACTCCAAATCCTGAAAATAATGATTAAACTCAACACAATGTGTAACCACAGGCTCATTCTGTTGTCAAATTTGATTTATGCTCACTCATTCAAACTTTCAGATATCTCAACATCATACGTAAGTACATAAGTATTGCCATACTGGGACAGACCAAAGGTCCATCAAGCCCAGCATCCTGTTTCCAATAGTGGCCAATCCAGGTCACAAATACCTGGCAAGATCCCAAAAAAGTTCAATACATTTTATGCTACTTATCCAAGAAATAAGCAATGGATTTCCCCCACTGCTTATTTCTGTCCCCACATAAATTTTAATACAGGGACATTGAAGAGTATAAACTACGAATTCTGATTTGCAATTAGAAAAATGTTTGAAAATATACTTCTTATCATCTAAAGGATTAATGAATTCTTTCACTTGCATGGTGATATTGCAGATACAGCAACTTCCATACTTATTATGTCCATAAATCACTGGCTTGTGTAATTTATGAAGTGCTGCAGAACATAAAAACTCTTGGAAAAGCAATTCTTAATTCTTTCACTTGAAAAGCAAGATGCAATCTTACTGTATCCCAATTTTCTCTAATCATATCAGAACCTGACCACCATTGGACTGACTGTTCACTTGTCCTTTAGATTGTAAGCTCTTTGAGCAGGGACTGTCCTTTATGTTAAATTATACAGCGCTGCGTAGCCCTAGTAGCGCTTTAGAAATGTTAAGTAGTAGTAATTGAAGCAATATCTCATAAAACACTTCTGAATGTCTTCATCATTCCTTATAGCAGAACATTGTCGGTCCATTAACAAAAGGGAAAGGGAAGGAAAATGATATACCACCTGTTTGTTTGTTGTTGGTTTTTTATTTTATTTTTTGTTACATTTGTACCCTGTGCTTTCCCACTCATGGCAGGCTCAATGTGGCTTACAGAGGGCAATGGAGGGTTAAGTGACTTGCCCAGAGTCACAAGGAGCTGCCTGTGCCTGAAGTGGGAATTGAATTCAGTTCCTCAGGACCAAAGTCCTCCACCCTAACCACTAGGCCACTCCTCCACTCCTTTTTTTTTTTTGCAACTACATTCAAAGCTGTTTACCTAGTATATACAGGTACTTATTTGTACCTGGGGTAATGGAGGGTTAAGTGACTCGCCCAGAGTCACAAGGAGCTGCAATGGGAATTAAACCCAGTTACTCAGGATCAAGGTTCGCTGCACTAAGAATTCTTCCATATCCCAAACACTGTAACTCAGGTGTAGGTACAAAGGCTTCTTGCCATTGCATATTGTTTTCTACTACATAGTTATTTTGATTTTCCACTACCTGATTAAGCTGTTGGATATGGCAAAACTCAGAGCTGTGTAGATGGAGGAGTTTTTTTGACAAGTCATCTCCTCTGCAGGAATAGTAAAAATTTTAAAATATATATTATATATTTTTTCTGTACAATTTTTTCACATTAAGAGCTAATTAGCGATTGAAATTTGAATATGGAGGTTTTTTCGTGATCAATTATGAACTAAGTAGTCACTTGGTTAAAAGCATTGGAGTGCAGGAGCTTGAGCACATGGTTTTTCCTCCTTACAATATCTTAAAATGTGAAAAGAAAAATGTAAGTGATAATTAACATTGTTTATTGTTTGAATATTATTAGATTTTTCACTACTACTACTAATCATTTCTATAGCCCTACTAGACATAAGCAGCACTGTACACATTATATGCAGGTACTTTCTCTGTCCCTAGAGGGCTCATAATCTAAGTTTTTTGGTACCTGGGGGAATGGAGAGTTAAGTGACTTGCCCAGGAGCTGCAGTGGGAATAGAACCCAGGTTGCCAGGATCAAAACCTGCTGCACTAGCCATTAGGCCACTCCTCCTTTGAATAATTATTTTTTTCAATCCTGTGTGCATTACTATTGATGATCCCAAAGCCAGTCAGATTTTCAGGATACCCACAATGAATATGTATGAGATTAATTTGCATATATTGGACACCTAGTATTTTCCAGGTTATCTTAGGCTTATCCATTGTAGAGCTCCTAAAAACTCAACTGGCTACTCACCATGATAGGTTGTGGAAGCCCTGTAGTAATGTTTAGTAGGCAGTGTTGAGGCACACTGGTCAGTCAGCTCAGTGCAGTGGTTCTTGACCCAGTCCTCAGGCCACACACAGCTAGCAAGGTTTTCAGGATATCTACAATGAATGTTCATCATATAGATCTACATAAGTAGAGGCTTTTCGTGCATATTCAGAGACAGGATGCAGGGCTTAATCAACCACAGACTGACCCTGTACGGCACTAAGGTTTTCATGGATTCCTGTTTTATCCATGAACAATGAACAACTTTTCATGATCGCCAAGTTCACCAACAAAATATACCCTGGGAATGAGACTATTCTGCTATAACTATATATAGCCATCACTGCTTCCATATCTCACGGGGTCTTTTACAAAGCAGTGGTAAGCCCAATGCGGACTTACCACTCGCGCCACACGACCACCAGTGGTAGTTCCAGCTGGAGCGTGCACCACTTATTTTTTCTGTAGCATGGTGCTAATCGGTGATCACCACGCGCTTCCCCCTTACCACCAGGTAAGGGCTCCCTGCAGCATGGCCACACGGTAAAAGTTATCTTAACACGTGGCCATTTTGTGGGGGGGGGGGGGGGACGACATTTTACCGGCTGTGGTAAAAAGGGCCCTGTCTCGCAGGAAAAACGGCCCCCACTGCTACTGCAGGGCCCTTTTTCTCACAGCTTAGTAAAAGGACCCCTCAGTGTGCTAGGTAAATCTGTCTATCTGGTGGCACAAAGCTTTGCCTTTCACTGAACCACTCAGGGTGAAATTTGAGAACCACAGAGTTACTACTACTACTTATCATTTCTATAGCGCTACAAGGCATACGTAGCGCTGTACACCATACACAAAAAAGACAGTCCCTGCCCAAAAAGCTTACAATCTAGATTTCAGCCATGGAGCCACCATCTACCCTACTGGAAATACCTTGACATAGGGGTCCTTTTACTAAAGCTGAGTACGTGCTAACGGATATTACATCCACTAAGTGCCATGTGGCCCATAGGTATAAAATAGAATATGAGGCATTTAAAACCCACTAATGTCCGTTAGCACACGCTACGCTTTAGTAAAAGGGCCCCATAGTAAAGATGAAGTTATTTTGAATTGGACAAAAGTTGAAAAGTGCTCTATATGCTTTATACATTACAGTACAGCTAAGATCATTGATACTCCAGAGACATAAAAGCTATTCTATCCTTTTTCACAAATAAAATTACATCTTTGAAAGACTATTAATGCAGAACTGGGTATCATTTCAAGATGGTTAGGCACAAATGGTGTGGCACCTGAGTTAGTTTTACATGAAATAAAAAGCAACTACACAATTCTTCTATTTACTTCATCAAAAGAACAGGCAAACTTCAGGAAATCCTTTATCATTTTGATTTTATTACTTGGACAGTTTTTAAAAATTTTGCCTTAATATTAAGACACAACACTGTGGTATGAATAAATAATTATATAGTAAATCAAAAAAATAATAAAACCAAATTTGCATAATTTAGAACTAAATGATTAGCAGTCTGGAATGGATTTTGGCAAAATATTCATACTGAGGGTAATTCTTTAGCAGGGGGTCTAAGAAAAGAGATAAGCAGCTACCTATTTCAAGCCTACTTTTCTTTATAGAATACTAGTGCTTACATTTAAGGCACAATCACGGGATGTAGCTACCATTGAGAGAGCCCAGGACCCCAGGTACCATCTAATGGTAGGAATTACCCGAGGTTGCACTCCCCCCTCCCCACACACACACCCAGGTCCAACATCACACCAGCTCTCTTCTCCCCTCCCCAGGGTTCAACATCGCATGCACAGGCTCTCCCTCCTCACGGGTCCAGCATCACTCCATTACCCCCACCTCCTGACAATGGTCCTCTACACGTGGCAGAGAGCGCACTGAAACCTGCCTCACTGGCTGGCGGGGCCTTCCCTGTGCACATCCCACCTCTCTCAAGCAACTTCTTGTGGGTGGAACACACAGGAAAGACCAAACTGGCCAGAAAGACTGGTTTCAATGTTTGCTCTGCCGCGTGTGGAGGACTGGTGGCAGGAGGAGGGGAGCTGGAGCAATGCTGGACCTGGAAAGGGGGGGGGGGGGGGAGACTGGAGCAATGTTGGATCCATGTGGCCATGGGAGGGAGGAGGAAGGGGAAAGGGGACAGGAAAGGAAATATGCCAGACCCGGGCACAGGGGAGTGGGATGGAATGATGCCAGTGGGGGAAAGGCAGAGAGCTGGAGCAAAGGGAAGGGGGAAGATAGGGGAGAGATGATGACTGAGGGAGTGGAAGGGAGAGAGAAAAAGAGAGCAAGGAGGAGGGGAAGAGAGGAGGCAGAGAGACTGGGCCAATAAAGGGAGGGGGAGAGAGATGTCAGACCATGTAGGATCGGGGGGGGGGGGGGGCGGGAGAATACAATGATGAAGGGAAGCTGGACATGGAAAGGGACAGGAACACAAAAGAAGTGCTGGCCTTTAGAGGAAATAGGGACAGGGGAAGAGAGGGGGCAGATGCTAGACTGCGGTGGGCAGTTGGGGGAAGAGAGGGAGCAGAGTGACTGGAAGGTCGGAGGTGCAGGATGAAGGGAAGCTGGACATGGGGAGGGCCAAGAACACAAGAGATGCTGGCCCTAGACGGAACATAAGGATAGGGGCAGGGACACAGAGGGGCAATACAGAACACAAGGGGAAGGACAGGGACACAGAGAAGATATACTAAACATGGGGGTGGGGGGATAAGGACAGGGACATAGAGGGGAGACATTGGACAGGATGGATAAGGACACACAAAAAGATAAATGTTGGGCATAGAGAGAAGAAATGTCAAAAGAACAGGAGACCCTGAAGTATTTTTTTCTGAATTTATTAGTTGTAATATGTCAGCTTTGGGAAATGTGCATCCTCCCTTGCCCCTTTCTGCCCAGGGCCCATTAAGTCCTAGCTACACCACTGCTCCAGCCCTATACCTGGTGTAAGTACCTTTGCCTAGATGTTAGTTAGAATGTGTGTAAATTATAGTATTCTATCATTTACATGCCTATTTCTGAGCTTTGCCCATGTTTGGCCTGACCTCTGCCCAAGTACACGCATTGGCAAAGTGCACGCACTCATCTGCTAGTCACTATTTTTCAGAGGCCACTTAGGTGCCATTTTCGCACCTTCTGCCTCTTAAAACTAGATTACTTCTTACAGAATTACCCCCATTATGCCAAAGAGCAGCATCTGGTTGGTTGGCAAATAAATAAATAATAAATAAATAAATAAATAAATAAAAATCCCAACCCTATAAACAATTAAGTAATTATAAACTGTGAAAGGTGGTTTGTAATCCAGGAACCAGAACAGATTTCTGCGTCACTCGGCCATGATGTGGGAGGTAACCATGAGGTATTACATGATCTGCCTTGGCATTCCATAACCAGTCATGCCAGACTGGGTGGCTCCTTTGTTGCTGCCCATCTGAAGACCTATTATGTTCTGACCGTGACGTAGCTGCTCGGCTGAGAATGCCCTCCGGTTCTCCTGAGCTTTCCTGTGCCAATGCAAATCAACACAAACTCATTGACAACTTCCCGAACACCACAATAAACAAATCGGCAACTTGGATTCAGATTACCAACACAAAGGGATCTTTTTACTAAAAAGTGTTAAGTTTGGGGCTTAACATGCTATAATATGGAATTTTAATGCGTGGCAAGCCCAAAACTAATGCTGTATCAAATAAGGGTCATTTCCACTATTATTAATTGCAGGTTGTGTGTTAATATGTAGATTAGCACACGGTACCTGCTCCAGATTAATACGGAAGCATTTAAGAGCATAATTTAAGCTCCTAAATTAGAAGCATAATCTATTTTGGAGCATAGAGTATGCTCGTAATTTAGGAGTATAACCTTATAAGGTCCTTAGCGCCTCCTATTTAGGAGGCAGGTAAGTACTCCCGCATTAACTCTGCCTTAGTCAGTTAGTACTTGGTAAGTGTAATGATCTGCTAATGCAGAGTGGATGCAGAGTGGAGGAGTGGCCTAGTGGTTGGAGTGGAGGAGTGGCCTAGTGGTTAGAGCACCAGTCTTGAAATCCAGAGGTGGCTGGTTCAAATCCCACTGCTGCTCCTTGTGATCTTGGGCAAGCCACTTAACCCTCCATTGCCTCAGGTATAAACTTAGATTGTGAGCCCTCCTGGGACAGAGAAATATCCAGTGTACCTGAATGTGACTCACCTTGAGCTAGTACTGAAAAAGGTGTGAGCAAAAATCTAAATAAATAAAATGCTTCCACACATACTGTCTGCCCATACCACACACCCAACTGAAGAATTTAGTAACAGGCAAACTATAGCAAAACTCTTTAACATGGTCAATGTAGTCTATATATAAATGTTAACCATATGTTATGGACTTAACATCCTTTAGTAAAAAGACCCCAAGATGACAGCTGTAACTGCCTCTTCTTTAATGAACTACAAAAGCACAGTTTTTGGTTCACAGAACAATCATTCTTTAAATTATACAGTGAAAAACAATGTTTTACAAAAGTTGGCAAGTGTCCTTTATTTTATCTATTTGCTGATGGGATCTCATCTAATTCCCAGAAAAGAACTTTGGATATTCAAACCCCAAAACAATTCAAGCAAAGCTATCTAATGTCGGAATTCTCTGGTCACACTTTTAACTTGGTGGAAAGCCCACCAAAACCAATACTAATTAAAGAAAAGCTGCAAAATCAGTTATTGGAAAAGATACTTTCATAATGAGCATTTATCTATTTATTTATTTATGTATTGTTTACATTTTTACTACAAACCATAATAAACAGCAGTCAACAATAACATCCACACTTCAGTAACCAGGATCACTGACGTTATTCCTTCATGGTGATCTAATACTCCGTTGAACAAGACAGCCCCCCAATTTCCTATACCCCCTTCCCACTCCCCCTTCCTTCTCCCAATACCCAGAGTTTCATAATGAGCACTTAAGGGTTTACATTTTCATGACTATTAGAGCAAAATCAAGGGGGTCACTGATAATATGCCTCAATGAGTTTGAAGAGAAAAACTGGGTTTTGCCAACATGTTGCAAGAGAGAAACTTTTGGGTTTCCACCTTTTTGCTTATGACTTGAACCTTTCCATGGCTCTCATTAAGGTGAGCCATTGGGAGAAGGAAGGGGGAGTGGGAAGGGGGTATAGGAAATTGGTGGGGGGGCTGTCTTGTTCAATGGAGTATTAAATCAGAAGGAATGGATCCTCAGAAGCTTAGCCAAGATTGGGTGGCAGAGCCGGTGGGGGGAGGCGGGGCTAGTGCTGGGCAGACATCTACAGTCTGTGCCCTGAAAATGGCAGATACAAATCAAAGTCAGGTATACACATAAAGTTAGCACATATGAGTTTATCTTGTTGGGCAGACTGGATGGACTGTACATGAAGCACTATTCTGATTTTAGACGTTCATAAACCAGCATTTACACCAGTGGCGTAGCCACAGTCTTCCCACTTTGGATTCAGACCTACCCAAAACTGCACTGTTGTCTGTTGCTTGACTAGCAGGGATCCCGAAGCCTTGCCAGCAGAAAAGGTTCTCCACTAGCGGCCTGGCAGTTTGTGGCATTTTCCATGGTCTCCTACTGCCACAGAGTTCTTTCCCCCTGTGCATGCTTGGCTTTCACACATGTGTGAAGATTGCTCATGACTGCCAGGCCACCGATGGGAGGGCCATTTCTGCTGGTGGGGCACGGAAACAAGGCAGGGGAGAAGAGTGGAGGTGTGGCAAAATTTTGTGCCCCCTTACTTTGTGATCAGACCCCCCCTAAAATATAGACTGATTTAGACATTTATATTGTATAAATGTCTATGCTTATGTTTATTCAAATTTGATGAATTGCCTTTTTTTTTTTAGCAAATACATCTACAGATCAATTTTACAATGCTGGGATATATATGTCTAAAACTCAAAAATGTGTCTATGGGAAGAGGGCATGGTCTGGCAGGGACAAGGGCAGGCCTAAAAACTAAACATGTACTCTCCATTTCAGAAGGGGAATATATCTCTATGTCCAAAAAAACTGATTTGTGATCTTGGGCAAGCCACTTAACCCTCCATTGCCTCAGGTACAAACTGATTGCCCCCTTAATCCTCCAGTGGTTCATGTCCCACCTGAAAGCAAAGCTGGCAAGGGATACTGGGTTCTGTGATAGCTTCAGAAAAAAAAAATGAACATTTATGTCTTTAAAATGGCTGACAAAAGTTACGATCCGGGCACATAAACATTTGTGTGTGTTATGAAATAGCCAGCACATAAACCTTTAGGTGCCTGTGTTGACCTTTTGATGTTTTTATACATGTACAATTCTAAAATGGATGCTCCTGCAGCAGGCAACCAGTACATAAACATCCATGTCATGTACTGTAGAGCAGGCTCTATGTCGGCAGACCTTGTTCCAAAATACTAGCGGAACTTCAGACATCCCAACCTGGATATCTGAACTCTGATTTGTATGTCCTGTCTACAATTCACTGCCACACCCCTCTATTTTCTGATCTGAACATAATGAGGACGGCAGTGGTAATGTCTAAGTTAAACTATCGCAACTCAGGGCTATTTAGGATTGCCCAAAGGTCCAGATCACTGTCAGTTCATCTCTGTTTGCACACGTGTGGTGGTTGCACTACTGGGAACTAGTGTGCAGTCTTTCTGAAATAGTGATCACTTTCCAAAGACTGCACACTACAGGCGAACAACAAAACATAAAATGTCTTGGTTTTTTCCTGCTCATTTTCATTTGGTAACGACATGCAATGATATGATGCAGCATTGCATACTAGATTACAGCAATGTTATATACACAGGTTTAGTAGGATGTTATCTGAAAAGACTACAAACCCTACAAAATGCAGAGTAAGATTATTAGGTAACAAACGAAAATTTGATTATGTCACCCCACTATTCATACACTATTACTGGTTACGTATTATATATAGAATTCATTTTAAGGTATTAGTGTTGGCCCACAAGGTCTTTCACGAAACGCAACCCCCATATTTAAGTGCATTAGCAATACTCTATTCTTCGGTTCAGGATTCTAGAATGGTGGTGCCTAGTGTAAATAGAGTAAGGTGGGAAAGAACACGAAAGAGAGCTTTTTATTGTTTGGCTCCTCATCTCTGGAACAAGTTACCAAAGGAGTTAAGAGCTGAGGTTAGATTGAGAACGCTTAAAACTCTCCTATTTCGTCAAGCATTTAATTTATCAGAGGAAGGGGACAGGAACATTTACTGAAGTTGCTGCAATTTGAGAAATTTATACGCTTATCTTTTGGAAAGAATGGTCCTGAGTGTTTGGGTTAAGTCTTTTGTTACTGAATGATGGCATTCTTTTCATTTTGAGGTTTCTATGTATATGATCTTTGTTGTATTTTTATTATTAACCACCTAGATCTGGCAAAGCTTGGTGGTATAAAGATTTTTCATAAGCATAGGATATGTTGTTGACATTCTCTATGCTGTTGCAAATGACAACTCAGCCCTACTGCGGCTTAAAGATGGGACCAAGCCACTCCACTACTCTAGCAGTTGCATTGGTTTTTACATTTTTATTTT
The DNA here is from genome assembly GCF_901765095.1 of Microcaecilia unicolor. Classification (NCBI taxonomy): domain Eukaryota; kingdom Metazoa; phylum Chordata; class Amphibia; order Gymnophiona; family Siphonopidae; genus Microcaecilia; species Microcaecilia unicolor. Next base: position 270,283,868 of record NC_044035.1, on the reverse strand, counting down.
GGCATATAAAGTTATCAGGGGAATTCTAAATATGGTGCTTAAAATTGTGCATGTAAATTTGGGCGTGTGTGCAATTTGAGTAATGAGCCTATTAACACTAGTAATTGAGTGCTAACAATTATTAGTTGGCAGCAATTTGGGTTTACGTGCACATTTTGCTAAACACGATTCTATAAAGATGCACGTGTAAATCCTTTAGCAGGCAAATGAAAAGGGGCGTGGTCATGGGAGGGGCATGGGCAGGTCAAGGGTGTTCACTAAAGATGCATGCACTATTATAGAATTTGGGGGATCCACATCTAATTTAGGCACAGGGAGTCACTCCAGGGTTCAGTTGGTATAAATCAGTGGCTCCCAAACCTAGTCCTGGAGGCACCACAGCCACTCAGGTTTTCAGGATATCCACAATGAATATTCATGAGAGAGATTTGCATACAGTGGAGGCAGTGCATGCAAATCTCTCTCATGAATATTCATTGTGGATATCCTGAAAACCTGGCTGGGGTGCCTTCAAGGTTGGGTTTGGGAACCACTGGTATAAATCCTTGTGCCTAAACGTTGAGTGTGGATCCTGTTCTATAAACTGTGCCCAACTTGAGCCCCATTTATACAATAGAATCAGCGTGCATTTTTTTGGTGCCCAAATTTGGGCGCCATTTACTGAATTTAGTCCTATATGGGAAATGGCATGAAAATATTTGAATATCTTTGTTACTTTACGTCTACCAAGGAGGAAATTGAGATTGGAAGGTAATGTTACGCTGGCTATTTCTTCTGTTGCAAAATGCCACCTTGTGGTTAAAAAGATCACAATTCATCAGGAAAAAAAATCCTGTACTGGTGAATCAATTGGCACCTGCTTTACAACCAGAAGTCAATTATGGAATATTTTGTAAAGCGCTCAAAATATGGTTATTCTCGTACATAGAGGCGTATTTTCAAAGCACTTTGTAAGTCAAAGTTCTATAGTAACCTATGAAACTTATAATAACCTATGGAACTTTGTAAGTCTAAGTGCTTTGAAAATGAGCCCCATAGCGGTATAGGGTTAACAAAACTCATTCTGCAATGAAGTTATAATTTCTGGGATTTTCAGGGTATGTTGAGGAGTGATGATGTATTGATATTTTTTAAACATTTCAGTGGGGATATATGATTTTACCCACTACTAATTTGTGATGATGATTTGTTTATAAGTGGAAAAGTGTAATATAGATGTCATTATTAATCAGGATGTAGGGGGAGCAGCTTTCTAAGTCCACCCCTGAGCTAAGAGAAGAAATTCCCATCTGCTTCAGTCTGGTTGCTCACTGCTCATCTCTCTCTCTCCCCCCCCCCCCCCCCCCCCCCCCCCCCCCGTCCTCATTCTTAGTGTGCCTAATCTCAACCTTAATGACAAAGAGAAGGAATCAGATGCCATCTAAAGCACCAGACAAATCTCCCCCATACATTTTCATAGAGATCAGTGGATTACATTGTCCATAAATCAGCTTATTTGGAGATAAAAGCTTTACCTAAAGAACCAGCTGGGGTCTCCTCTATACAGCCCATCATTCTTTGTGATGGCTAAGCTTCCTAAGGCCATGAGGGTTCTCTGGACTGCTGCCATGTTCTTTCCTAAAAATCCAAAGTTCAAAACTGAGTGACACAGTGAGTAAATAACTTTCGACCTCAACAACACTCTCAAGGAGTAACTTTAAAATTAAAAATGTCAGTGCTGCATCAGAGAAAAAGAACACAAGCAGTTCAAGACTATAGCCAAGACTTGGGTCCCACCAGACAGACAGTGTGGAATGCTGGAGTCAAATGGTTTCTCTCTCTTTAATTGTGAGGTCGGCAGTTCTGGTCTCCGAGTATATCAAACCAATGAGATTTTCAGGATATCCGTAATAAATATGCATGGAAGAATTTGCATAAAATGGAGACAGTGCATGCAAATGCCACACATATTCATTCAGTGCAGATATCATGAAAACCTGATTGGCTTGCAACACACATATAACCATATTTGTGGACACAAAAGAAGACATCAAAAATAAAAATGGTTGCTACCTTTGCTAAAGAAATATTTAATCACAGCAAATATGTAAATTGCTTTTAGTTAATGAACACACATCAAACAGTGACTGACTTACAGTACAGCAGTAGATAATCTACTTTTCAAAAACTTCTGGATTTGAGTTTGAGTCTGAGCCTAAGCCTGAGCCCGAGCTTACTTATCAGAAGAGTGGATATCCCTCAACAACTTTGGCTGGCTTCTGAGATACGTGTGAAAGTCTTTGCATGACATATCTGCTTAAAATTGTGCTGCACAAACAAAATTCCTTTGACAGATTCAACCAACAGGGAAATGGAGAGAAAAATCAGCAATGCCTTTCTCTCTTTTTAGCACCCCACGTGTCAAGACTAATAGGTCAGAGGTGTGGGTAGGTGTGTTGGTCACAGGCACATGAAAGAAAAGAGGGCATTTTCCTAAATATTAGAAAACCTGGAGGACATATCTAAAGAAGTCCAAAAGGAGGTCATGTCCTCTTTAAAGACGATGTATGGTAACCCTATAACACAAGGACAGGGATTACTTATTCCTGTTTTAATGCATGCTTGCCAACTGCTGATCTTACTAATTTCAGCCTGACCGTGAATACTCATTTTTTAACTTGAAAGTTATAATCGTTTGTTATGATATTGTCATTATATATTGCATTTCATTTTTACCTTCCCATAAATCCACTGTCTGAAAAATATCCGTGGCTCTTACTCCATAGTCCTCAGCGGCCCGCAGGAACTGGGAGATGTGTTCCATCTGTCTGAAGGCCATCTTGGAACTGGAGACTTTTGGGATAGGGGCTTTTCCATCGGGATACAAACTATTCATTAACCTGCAAAGCAGCTGCAAAGAAATCCAGAAAGGTGGTTCATAATCTCAATGGCGAATTCACAGTCACTCACTGCAGCCTGCAAAAACTGTTACAGCACAGGAATTTCCCCCATAAGAAAAAAAAAAAAAGTTAGCTCCATTGTAGAAATGGTCCAAAATGGCCTCCTTCAACATTAGATTTTATTGACATTCGAAATTTGAAAAACAGCAAACTGTTCATAATCAGAGATGTACAACATTAAGCCTAAAGAAATCCTATGTAACCTCCCACATCCCCACACCCCCCATGTTCCCCGTTCCGTAAAACCAGGCTCCCGTTATCAGGCCTCTTACCAAGCTACCCCCCCTTGAACCCTACCCTCTACCCCCCCCCTCCCCATCTGCTGCATCTTTACCCAATAATCGGTCCAGATGTACCCATTCCTCAGCTGTAGAGTTATATCACCCCAAACAGCGTTCAGTCAATTTTTCCAACTCACCCAACAACTCAAGTTTGGAACGCCAATTAACTAATGTCGGTCCAATGTTCCTCTTCCAGTGGGCAGCAATAACAGTCTTTGCCGCTGCTAAACAAAGTCTTTTGAGGCGGTTGTTGCCATTTCAATCCTCTACAATTGCCCCATCCGTGCAGGCACCACTTGGGATCACACGGGAACAGGATTTCCAGGTTTGCAGATAAGCTTTGTGTGACTCCCTGCCAATACCCCTGCAGGCGTTCACAAGACCACCAGCTATGGTAAAAGGTCCTTGTGACTTTCCCACACCTCCAACAAATGTCTGTAGTCCCAGGGAACATAACCTTGAGCCTGGCTGGAGTATAATACCATCTACTTAGAACTTTGAATGCATTTTCTTTAATCAAAACACATATGTAAGCTTTTTTCACCTCCAGACACATCCTTTTCCACTCATTCACAGTTAACTCAGCCCCCCAAGTCCTCCTCCCATGCCTTCATGTAGGGGTGTTTAACAAAGGCCATCCCCCTAATAAACCGATATACATGGGTGATAGTGCCCCTTAGCTTCCCAATTGAGACCCACAGATTTTCAAAATGCTTAGAATTATCAGAATCTTCCCTCAGCCAGCCCTGACTAGAAATGGGAGTATGGGAAGAAGTCTGAGGAGGATAAGCTGTGGGACTCCTGCAGTTCCTCAAAGGGACGCACCTCCCCCACATCCCAAACAAATCGTGAAACCTAGATAGGCCATGATGAGACCAATTAACATATGTGGCTCGCCTAAGACCAATCAAAAATCCTGGCTCCTGGGTGACATACGCCAATGACGAGGGTGTCCGAGTGCCCCTCAGCCTGTATTTCAAAAAACCCCACAATGATAATAAGTGTGGCACATACGGGTTAGTCGCCATTTGCTTGTAGGCTCTTTTAGTAAGAGAGGCCCAGAGTGTTGTGTCCAAAGAATATTTTTGCACAAAATGTTGCTCCAGTGTGGCTGTAGGGGACTGTTCCGACTCTAACAAGAGATAAGCTTCAGTTGAGCCTCCCAGTAGTTCCACACTAGGTTGGGCATTCCCCTTCCACCCTCCTCCACCGACCCCCACATCACTGTCTTAGCCAATCTCGGAGAGCACCCGCCCCACACAAATCTAGATATTTCAGACTGTAAGCTTGTTAATTCTATTTGTGGCACCGAAATGGGAAGTATTTGAAACAAAAACAGTAAACGAGGCAATAGGTTCATTTTAAGTGCCGAAATCAGATCCCACCACGATAGCCACCCATCTTTCCAGTTGGCTCAAGTCTCTCCACAGTTGTCGAAACAATGGAGTGTAGTTCAGGGCATACAGCTTAGAGATGTCCCTGGGGATCTGTATTCCCAAATAGTGAAAACTGGTCCGCGCCCTACGAAAAACAAAATATGGTAATATCCAGGGCCGGTCTTAGGCAGGGGCGACAGGAGCACAGGGCCCCGTGCCTCCAGGGGCCCCGCGGTGCTTCCTCCCACTTCCCTCCATTCGATCCTCACCTGCCCACTCTCAGCTTTCCGACAGCCCTTCTTTCCTTCCAGCCACCCTGCATTTAAAAAGTCGCAGCGGCTGCAGCGAAAGCAGCAGGCTCGCCTCTACCTTCCCTTCTCTCTCAGTGTCCCGCCTTTCTCTGATGCAATTTCCTGTTTTCGCGAAGGCGGGACACAGAGAAGGGAAGGTAGAGGCAAGGCTGCTGCAGCCGCTGCAACTTTTTAAATGCAGGGCGGCTGGAAGGAAAGGAGGGCTGTGGCAAAGCTGAGGGCGGGCAGGTGGGGCTGGGGTTGGAACTGAAACTCGGGGACTGAAAAGGGAGGTAAGTTGGGGGCTGGGGCAAGTCACTGGTAATGGAGAGGAGGGCAGAGGAGAATCGTTGGACAAGGATGGGAGGGGAGGGCAGGGGAGAGAGGAGAAATGCTGGAGGGAAGGAAAGACAAAAGAAGGAGGTGCACACAAATGGAGGGGAAAGGAGAGAGGAGAAATGCTGGACATGGATGGAAGGGAGGGAAGACAGAGGAAGTAGATGCATATGGATGGAGGGGAGGGGGAGAGGAGAAATGCTGGACATGAATGGAGGGGAGGGAAGACAGAGGAGGAGGTGCACATGGACTTAGGGGAGAGAGGAGAAATTCTGGACACGGATGGAGGGGAGAGGAGAGAGTTGAAATGCTGGACATGAATGGAGGGGAGGGAAGACAGAGGAGGTGATGCACATGGATTTAGGGGAGAGGAGAAATTCTGGACACAGAAGAGATGGGAGCGTTGAAATGCTGGACATGGATGGAGGGGAGGACATGAGATGAACATGGATGGAGGGAAGGAGAGAGAGGAGAAATGCTGGATATGGATGGAAGAGAGGAAAGAGAGAGGAAGGAGATGCATATAGATGGAGAGGCGGGAAGAAAGAGGAAGGAGATGCATTCTGATGAAGATGAGGGAAAGGGAAAAGAGGAGAAAAATTGCACATGGATGGAGAAAATAGGCAAAAGCTGGATCTACTCTATACCTCCTCCAGTCAAGTCTGCGGAGGACCCAGCTTTTACCTATGGATGTAGGGCAAGAAATGAAGAGGAAAGGAGGAAAGTGAAGAAATAAATGGAAAGGAAGCCCTAGAAGTGGAGTTAAGAGAACAGATAGAGAGCAGCAGAATCAGAGACCGGGACCAACATGATCAGAAAAAAAAAGGCACTAGACAAAGGTAGAAAAAAAAAATCATTTTATTTTCATTTTAGTGTTTGGAATATGTCCAATTTGAGAATTTACATCTGCTGTCTTATTTTGCAATGTATAGCAATGTGTTTCTTTTTGTTTTTCTGGTATTGTGCTGCATGCAGAGTCTGTATGCTAATTTGGTTTGTGTCATTTTGAGTATACTGGAACTGTAACAGCTTACAGAAATTATTTATAATGAAAAAATAAAAACTACTGGTGTAATATTTTCAATGATTACTGTTTATATGTGCCATGGCTGGTAAAAGGATGTGGCTAAATGTGCCAACATTGTCCAGTTCAGCACACTATTAGCAGCCAAGTTCATATAAAGTTAATTATGTTCAGTGGAAAATAAATCTGTTGGCTCAGGCTGCTTGCTGAGTATTCAATCACTGTTCCATTATTGCTACCAAGTAGGGGATTTGTTTCAATTCATTTATCCAGTCCTTACAGGCACATGGTTTTGCTTTTTAAACCTAAAGGTTTCCTATTATAGCATTTTACATGTTTGAATTAGTACATGTTTGAATTAGTTTTTCTCTACAAGTTTTGCTTGATTTGTCTTTATTTGAAATAAAGAAAATGTTAAAAACATATCTTGTCAACAAGGGGCGGGGCCACCGAACTGGTCTGCACAGGGCCCCACAATTGCTAAGACCGACCCTGGTAATATCTCCTCCTCCTGACTTTCAGTAAGGGTGACACCCATGAGTTCAGATTTATCGTAATTAACCTTGAATCCCGAGAACTTCCCAAAACTAAGTTCTCTCACAATTACAGGTAGAGTTAATTGGGGTTCCTTAACATAAAATAAAATGTCATCTGCAAAGAGGGCTATTTTATGCTCCACTTCTCCAATATTAATCCCTTTGATGTTGGGCAATGACTGAAACCGTTGGGCAAAGGGTTCTATAGATAGCGCAAATAATAGAGGAGAAAGTGGGCACCCTTGCCTAGTATCCCGCATGATGGGAAATGTTGGCGAGTATCCCCCATTCACTTTGACACGAGCAACAGGGGCTTCATAAAGACTCTTCAGCCAACCAATAAATTTGGGGCCAAATCCCATAATGCTCAAAACCTCCCACAAGTAAGTCCACTCGATCCTGTCAAACGCTTTCTCAGCATCCATTGTTAGCAGGGCAAATGGGGCCCCCTGCACCCCTGCCTCCCAAAGAACACTTAGTGGATGACTGATATTGTCAGCTACCTGGCATCTTGGTACAAAACCTGACTGGTCTGTGTGAATGAGGTGAGGAAGCACCCTGCACAGTCTATCGGCCATTGTCTTTGCTAAAATCTTGACATCTAAATTAAGCAGGGAAATCGGTTGATAGGAGCCACACACTGTGGGATCCTTCCCAGGCTTTAAATAACAGAGATCCCCACCTCATTCATACTAGGGGGGAGTGAGTAAACTGCAAAACAAGAATTGCCCATCCTCCATAGAAGAAGGGCTAATTCTGCCGAGTAAATCTTATAAAACTTTGCAGTATACCCATCTATCCCCAGGGCCTTCCCTCCCTTAAGGCCTCTAATCACTCCTAAGATCTCGTCAACAGTTATTGGGGCCTCCAGTCCATCCCTCTCGGCTTCCACTAAGCCCCTCAGCCCATCCCTACTTAAATAATCTTGAATCTTTGACAATGAGGCCTCCTCTCCTTTAGCATACAGATTAGTATAAAACTGCGTGAACTGTTCTCTTATCTCCCCATCTTTATAGTACAAAACATCCCTCGGCCCCTTACTTTTAGTAATGGTATGCTGCATCTGGTGCTTTTTACGATGTTGGGCCAACATTCTTCCTGCCTTATTGCTGAATTCATAGAATCTCTGTTGGGCTGGCCGTCTATGAAATTCCATTTGATCTACCTGCAGTTTTTGCAGTTCTAGGCGACAGGCTAACAGCTGAGATAATATCTCAGTATCTCCTCTCTCCTGATGCTTAGACTCCAGCTGCACTAATTTCATATGAAGCCCCAGCTCTTTAATATTTCTATCCCTTTTGCGCCTTGCTCCCCACTTTATGAGGTGCCCTCGAACTACCGCCTTAAGGGCATCCCAGAGGATGCCATCGGAAACTTCCCCTGTATCATTAATTTCTATTTGGTTTTTTATCACCTTGCGAATTTCCTGGCAAATCTTTGGGTCCTAATAAACTTTTTTGGTGCTCTTACTCTCTGTGGTTTTTATCTGGTCTATTTTGGTTTCCTTCCACTCTCTTTGTTGTTTCGTGTGGTTTTTGCGGGAGACTTGGACCTTCTTTTTGTTGGTAAATCTTTGTATCCCCCAGCACCAACTCATTCAGTCTCCAAAAGGTTTGACGTGTCACACCATGCAAGCCACATAAGTCGACCCATACTGGGGCATGATAGGAAAGATGTATACTCCCAATCTCCATGTCCTCTACCTGACCCCACAGGGCTAGGTCACACCAGAGGGTATCTATTCTCGTATAAGTCTATTGTGCATGTGAGTAAAAGGAATACGAGCACTGGCCCGGGTGTTGAAGTCTCCATACATCAAGCAGATCTAGATCTTTAATCAAATGCAATAATTTCTTTCTATGAGCCAGGGCCGCACTCTCCCCTTCCCTGGAGTGATCTAAAGATGTCAGGGTTAGGTTGAAGTCCCCCCCCCACCAGATCACCCTCCCTGAGACAAAATGTGAAAGATCCTCCAGTAAGTTCTTTAAAAATTACCCCTGCCCTACATTTGGAGCATATACATTGACAAATGTAATTGGTTCATCATACAGGTGGCCTTTGACCGCCAAACACCGCCCATTAACATAAAAAAGTACTCTCTTTGGTGAAAGGTATCCCCAATCTTATATAAGTCACCAAACCTCCCTTTTTCCCCCCTCGGGTCAGCATGTGTAAAGCATTCACCATACTCCCTATGGCGGATCATTAGTGTGTCTTGCTTCCTCACATGAGTTTTCTGGAGCATAACTACGTCCCATTTAAGATGCCACAACTCTCTAAAAATAATATTTCTTTTCCCTGGGTCATTCAAACCATTAACAATTCCATGAACCCACACGCAAACCCATCCTACTTCCCTTCCCCACTCCTCCCACCCCTCCTCCACCCTGTGTTCCCAGTTGACTGGCCACAGCTAGAACCTACCAGTGAGCTCCCTGAGGAAGTACGCCATTACCAGAGCACGGCTCGACAACTGTTAGCTAATATTCATCCCGGTCTCCATTATTCCATAATATACCCACACTGTGTTGATCATCTCACATACCCACAATCTCACATTACAATCATTCTCTGCATGTTCAATAAGACATCAGACCCCCCTCCCCCATCCTGAGTTTGTTTCAGCTCCATCCCACCTGCTAGGTGTCGTGGTACCTTGCGGGTTCACTGTAGCTTGAAGTAGTCCAGAACTCAAGTCTAATCATGCAGCAGCATTTGTCTCCAGCCGTGACCCTATGCCCCCACCACCGCAGGCCTTCTGCCACGTTGATTTTGAATTGGTGGGTGACCTCGGAACCCAGCCCGTGATTGCTGATGCAGGAAGATCCGAGCGGCCCATCTCCAAAAGGGCACTCCAAGCCTCTGCAGTGGTTTGAACTCTGCGCATCTGGGTTCCCACAGTAAATTGTAATCCAAAAGGATATAACCATCAAACCATTTTGCTGTAGGTGGTTAGTAACCTCCCTCATATCTCTCTGGCACTGTAGAGTAGCCTTAGCTAGGTCTGGAAGACCTTAAGTTTGCAGTTGTTCCATTCGACTTCGCCTAGAGTTCTCGCCTTTCTCCACACCTTCTCCTTCACGCTGTAGTCATGAAAGCACGCAATGATATCCCTAGGCAGTGATTCTCTCTGGGGCCCCAGACTTCTGTGAGCCCTATCTAAAAAGTAATGGATACATTCTCCAACTCTCCTGGTGCATTTTCTCCTGCGTTGAGGATGAGAGCACTGATCTCTTTAATCACCTTCATGCAATCCTTATATGAGGCCTCCTCGGGTACCCCCTTAAAGCGTAGATTGCAGCTCCTAGATCTTTTCTCCAAATCCTCCAGTGCCAGCTGTAACTCTGATCTGCTTTTACGTTCCACTTTCAGCTCTGATTGCAGCTTTTGCCAGTCACCTGTTAAACCATCCATCCGCTCCTTTGTCTGCTTGAGGCGGGTCCCAATCTCCCGGACCTCAACCCGCGGTTCCGAAACCACCGCCTGTAGGTCCTTCCTGATCGCTGTCATTTCCAACTTCAGTTCTTTGAACCAATTCGCTACATCTTGCTTGGTAAGTTCTGCGTTGCTCTCCATATGCTCCGCGTGGTCGGGGTCTGAATCCAATTCTGCCTCCGCCATCTTGGAACGGAGTACCGCCGCTTTCTGCAGGGAGTTTGAGCTGCTAACTTGCTTTGCGGCTGTGAATTTAAATTTGTCCAGTTTTTTCCTTGCTGCCATCTCTCCAACAAATCAAAAGTTAACAGTGAGGGTTTTCAGTCAAGATTATTGGGTTTTCCAATGATTTCTGCTCCCGCTCCAATGGAGCTAAGGAATCAGGCTGCCATTTCCCAGCGGTGACATCACTTCCTCAAAATGGCCTCCTTTAAATGATTCTTTAAATATAAAAAAGTGAATGAAGTGCAAAGGTCTAAAATACAAACTAATGTACGCGTCAAACTTTACCTACTTGAGCACACAGCTATGGAACGCATTGCCGCGCAACCTAAAAACGATTCACGAACTAATGAACTTCCGCAAACTGCTGAAGACCCATCTCTTTAACAAGGCGTACCACAAAGATCAACCAATGTAACACACACAATTCCTCCACATATACTCAAAACTGTCTTATAATATCTGCTTGTCATGCTAGTATCTTGCTTTTCATTATCATATTGCCCAAGATTCCTCTGTAACACTAAATGTTTATTTCCTAATGTCTTCCATTTTTCAAGATGTATTGTAAGCCACATTGAGCCTGCAAAAAGGTGGGAAAACGTGGGATACAAATGCAATAAATAAATAAATAAATATATAAATAAAAAAAAATAATATATATATATATATATATATATATATATATATATATATATATATATATATATATATATTTGAATTCTTACCCTATGAGTCACTGCTTAGTTCTTGTGCTGGTCAATAGGATAAATCATTCCTGACATAACACTATACATACAAATTAGTAAAAATAAATACTATTGCATTTTAGAGTAAAATATACTTAATGTTAATGTGTACTAGCTACAAAAAACTCAGTCTTGGAGTGTGTTTCTATGTACAGCTATCCAGCAGAAGTGATCCTGTCTTCTCAAACCTTCAGTTCTTACTAATTCGTCCACCTCAGAATATTCTTTCTGAATAACTTTGAGCAAGCAAATTACCCACATTACAAGGGACCAAGAACTTTATAACCACTTGATCAGCCTATCTGTCCAAAAGTGCAACATCATAGCTACAGCTACTCCAACATTAGTAGATGTCTTTGCTGCTGTATTATGGGCATCATTTGCCAGTATCCCACAATACATTGCAACAAGGCTTATTAGCATAAGTAGGCCTTGGCCTGAGTGATGATTTAGAGGTTACTGGTGAGATGTGTTCATTCATGCTGGACAAGTACAAAGAAGTAGTCTTTAACAAGAGTAGTAGAAAAATGTTTCTACTACTACTGCTACTATTTAGCATTTATATAGCGCTACAAAGCGTATGCAGCGCTGCAAAACTCCTTTCAAAGATCAGAAATAGAATCTTTTCCTTTTGCGAAAAGAAGAGAAGTGGCTTATTAGGAACCAACTATAAAGACCAAGCTAAGAGGCAGTTGAGATAAGATGCTAAACATGACCAGGAGTCTGACTGGCTAGCCAGACACTCTGAAGGCTGACTTTAAGTGCTTTGTTATATGTAATCAGGGCTCTGCTCCTCTATGATCATAAAGATAATCTTTGTATATTGGGTTAATCAGATGCATAACCTAACACTTGCCTTTTGCCAATATTCTGTCTCTGAACACAAGGCCAAAACGGAAATCCCCATTACAAAGAAAATGTATTTCATAAAAAGAATCAAGCAAAGCTGAGGAAAAGCTCCCACTTTTTTGCAGCAAAAAATAGTTAAGGATTTTACAGTGTTCTTTGTGAGTATCTTTGGGTTACAGACAGAAAAGCTCACATTTTCTCCCTTCTGTCCCTTCATGGTATACAGAAGGCTACAATATACTTAACAGGAAATCTCAGAGAGCAATATGCAAATCAAATTAAATGCAAGGACTCTAGAATGTTACTTGAGATGGCCATTTCTCATATCTTCTTACACATTCCATAATACACCCAGTGCATTTTTTCTAGCAAAAAGGTGCCGGTACTCAAATGCTAAGCCACCCTACATGATCGCTGAGGGACCCACAATAGCCAGGTCCCCTGCAACCAGTCACAGAATCTATGACAAGGCAGAATTCGTATGTAGAGCCTAAGCACTTTCACTGAAACTTGGGGTCCATGGGGAAATTTTAGCAGACAATGGAAAAGATACCAGTACTCAGTACCCCCCAAGTACCCCCTCAAAAAAAGCCCTGAATACACCATATTTTAATGCATGGAAAGCACAAATCTATCTATATTTCTTTATTTAGCATTTCACAGATCAAGATTACTACTACTACTACTTATCATTTCTAAAGCGCTACTAGACGTACACAGCGCTGTACACTTGAACATGAAGAGACAGTCCCTGCTCGACAGAGCTTACAATCTAATTAGCACAGACAAGCAGGACAAACAAGAGATAAGGGAATATTAAAGTGAGGATGATAAAATAAGGGTTCTGAACAAGTGAATAAGGGTTAGGAGTTAAAAACAGCATCAAAAAGGTGGGCTTTTAGCTTAGATTTGAAGATGGCCAGAGATGGAGCTTGATGTACCGGCTCAGGAAGTCTATTCCAGGCATATGGTGCAGCAAGATAAAAGGAATGGAGTCTGGAGTTAGCAGTGGAGGAGAAGGGTGCAGATAAGAGAGATTTACCCAGTGAATGGAGTTCCCGGGGAGGAATGTAGGGAGAGATGAGAGTGGAGAGGTACTGAGGAGCTTAAGAGTGAATGCACTTATAGGTCAATAAGAGGAGTTTGAACTGTATGCGGAAACGGATAGGAAGCCAGTGAAGTGACTTGAGGAGAGGGCTAATATATGAGCATAACGACACTAGCGGAATATTAGTCGTGCAGCAGAATTGTGAACAGATTGAAGAGGAGAGAGATGGATTAGTGGGAGACCTGTGAGAAGCAAGTTGCAATAGTCTAAGCGAGAGGTGATAAGAGTGTGGATAAGGGTTCTGGCAGTGTGCTCAGAAAGGAAAGGGCGAATTTTGCTGATTACATCTTTTTATACTTATGGCAACTGTTTTTAGACACTACGAGTTAAATATTCAGCCAGTGGCAGTCAGTGTTTTTATGGCCAAAGGCAACGTTATGCCTAGATATTCAATGCCAGGCTATGTCCAGGCACCGGCATTGAATATCCAGATATGTGCTGCCAGCTGTCTCTTATCTAGTTAAGCACAGTGAACTAGATTCTGTGTATCACACCGAAAAAAAAAAAATCAGCGCCAAAACAAATATTTATTTCATGCATTTATATCCTGCTTTAGAGTCAAAGCGGGTTACAAGAAGAACATTCACAGTATCAAAACACACACCAACAATCACATAAAGTCATAACTCTTTGTTGTCATAGAAAAGACTTGCTGTTATCCATCAAATGCTTTTACAAAATAAAAAGCTTTTAACAGTTTCTTAAATTGTTGATAGTCAGTGCAAAGTTTTAAATAAACTGGAAGATGGTTACACAAATTCCTCCCAGCTACTGAAAAAGTATGATTCCATGTTTCTGGTGAATGACAAACAGGCACAGATAGCTGCTTATTCAACAGGGAGCAAAGATCTAGTGATTCGTACATGATCAAAGAGTCCATAAAATATTGCGGACTTACACCATATATACGTTGATGGATCAAAGTCAATATTTTATACTGTACAAGAAATTTTATTGGCAACCAATGCGAACATTTCAAAGTAGGAGAAACACGCTCAAATCTCTTCGTTCCCACAAGCAAACAAGCTGCTGCATTGTGAACAATCTGCAGTGCCTAGGCGTATTTTAAATTTTGGTGTACTTTACAGAATAAGCCTAAAGGGTCCTTTTACTAAGGTGCACTGAAAAATGGCCTGCGGTAGTGTAGATGCATGTTTTGAGTGCGCACAGAATCATTGTTCAGTGCACCTGCAAAAAATGCCTTTTTTATTTTTGGAAAAAATGGATGTACGGCAAAATGAAAATTGCAGTGCATCCATTTTGGGTCTGAGACCTTACTACCAGCCATTGACCTAGCGGTAAAGTCTCACGTGGTAATTGGGTGGTAATGACCTACGCACATCAAATGCCACTTGCTGCGCATAGCTGACATGCGCCAGAAAATAAAAAATATTTTTCGGACGCGCATAGCGGACAGGCAGCAAAAATGAAATTACCACAAGGGCAACACGGTAGCCAGGTGGTAACTCGGAATTGGCGCACGTTGGGCGCATATAGGCGCTTATGCGGCTTAGTAAAAGGGCCTCTAAATTTCCATGCAGTTTATAGAATACGCCGAGCACCCATCCACATTACTAAATTTAATCTCAGGCAGTTATGCCAAGTACATTTGGTGTAAATGCCAATGCCTAAATTAGGCACACAGATTTTAGAAATCCCCACAACCCATCCATTCCACATCCCCTTTTCAACTATGCAACAGAATTTACATGCATCATGTTATAGAATGTCCTTAGACAGCTCTGCATGTAAATTCTAATTAAAGGAAATGGGACTTGATATACCGCCTTTCTGTGGTATTTTGCAACTACATTCAAAGCGGTTTACATATATACAGGTACTTATTTTGTACCTGGGGCAATGGAGGGTTAAGTGACTTGCCCAGAGTCACAAGGAGCTGCAGTGGGAATTGAACTCAGTTCCCCAGGATTTTTTTTTATTTTTTTATTATTATTATTTTTTTTTTTGTTACATTTGTACCCCGCGCTTTCCCACTCATGGCAGGCTCAATGCGGCTTACATGGGGCAATGGAGGGTTAAGTGACTTGCCCAGAGTCACAAGGAGCTGCCTGTGCCGGGAATCAAACTCAGTTCCTCAGTTCCCCAGGACCAAAGTCCACCACCCTAACCACTAGGCTACTCCTCCACTAGCAACATTCCATGCAGAAGCCTGTACTTGCAGATCAGCAATGCAGCCGCGCAGGACGTTAGACTCACAGAAACAGAAGCCTGCGCAGCCACGTTGCTGATCTGCAAGGGCAGGCTTCTACATGGAATGTTGCTAGTGGAATAGCAACATGCCATGTAGAATCTCAAATAGTAGCAACAGAATCTCAATAGTAGCAACATTCCATCTAGAATCTCCAATAGTAGCAACAGCAACATTCCATGTAGAATCTCAACTAGAACCTCCTTACCTATCCCTATCCTTTCTCTCACACCTCTTCTATCCCATTTACTCCTTGTTCATTTGTCCTATCATATACCTCCTTTGTTGATTCTGATACTACAGATTGTATTCTCTTGTTACTATGTAAGCCGCATTGAGCCTGCGATGAGCGGGAAAACGCAGGGTACAAATGTAATAAATAATGTTCACAACACTCCTAACAGCTGTGGGAACAGATTAGCCCACTTTATAACCACTTGAGCAGCCAAGCAATCCAAAAGTAAAGTACTCAAAGTAATATTTGAAAGAGAATGCAGCTTATTTAAAGTTCAAAAGATCAAATGAGCCACCTAAATCCGCTACAACTAAATCAAGCTTACACATAGCCACTTAATTTGATATTCAGCACTTAAGTGGCCATGGTTTACTACATAAAAATAGGATATTTATGTGGTCCCATTTACGTGCTAACCAAGGCCACTTAATAGCTGACTCCACCCCTAGAACGCCCCCAACATAGCCGGTTTTGAGTTTGGCACTAACCATGTTATTAAGTGGCCAGTAAAACACCACTGAATATTAGCGGCTAGCCCCAACCAAGCAATTTAACCAGTCAGCAGTCAGATAAATTGCTTTGACTATTGGGCTATCCTACTTGTCCCTCTGAGAAAAATAAATATGATACACATAATCCAAATACAAATTTATGAAGTAGATCTCACTCTCCAGTCTCCCTACTCCACCAAATCAACTGGTCCTCTATTTGCCACTTTCTTTCCTTCAGCCTTTTTTCTGCATAAGAAAACTTGAAAAGGCTCACGCAAAGAATTATCAAATAAGTACATATAAGTACATAAGTGATGCCATACTGGGACAGACTGGCCTAGCATCAAGCCTACCATCCTGTTTCCAACAGTGGTCAATCCAGGTCACAAGTACCTGGCAAGATTTTTACCAGCTTGTGGTAGTTCAAATACTTTACATGAAAACATAACAGTAATTTTATGTGTATGTACTCCACAGATATGGCCCAAAATAACTAAATGTTGTCTTATTAATTGATTCCAGTCGAAATACAGAAGGATTGGGAACTAGTAGACATCCTGCTCCCAAAATCGTAATATTCTTCCTCGCTCATACCTAACATGGGTGCTATGCAGTCTGGGCATGTTAACATAAATGCTTTAAATATTAACAAAGATTTTTAAAAGGATTCACGATTCCAATGGAAGCCAAAGCAGCTGAAATTAAATGGGTGTTAACAGAATCAAATTTTCTGAGTCTCAAAATTAACTAAGCAGCATTATTCTGCACCATTTAAAGGCACTTGAGATTCATTCCTGAGATTTCAAAGTAGAATACATTATAATAATAAATTCTGGAAATTACTAAAGCATGTACAACCTTTCTTGAATCACTCATGGCCAAGGAAGGCAGCAGAAAGAAGCCTGCACAACCAATGAAATCTGATTTCAGAGTTAGGCTCTGATCTGATAGAACTACCAAACCAATAAAGTCTGTGATTTCAGAGTTAGGCTCTGATCTAAGAACTTCCATGCTTCCCCTCATCTCTTTTGGGAAAACCACTTAACAGGAAAATACTTTAACTGCTGTCCACATCAACTAAGCTATAACCCCATAAACCAAAATGTGAGATTAGCAAACTACATTATGTGGGCCATTTGCAGCTCATGGGACGCTTTCCTCCAGTCCACTGATCATTAGAGAATGATTAAACACTGTTACCAGCCCATTGATGCTGATTTTCTGTGGCTTTGCCCAACAATATCATCAAAGGCTTGACTGATTGACATCTCTACATGTCATAAAAAGCAAACATTTCAGGACGTTGATGTCAGCCATGCAGCAAGGACAAACTTGTTTTCTTGCTCTCTCCATTCCTTTCTTCATCTGTTTGTTTATTTTGTAAAAACTTTTACAACAAATAGGAGAAAATATTTTTCACTCAATAGTTAAGCTTTGGAACTTGCTGCTGGAAAATGTGGTAACAGCAGTTAGTGTATCTGGATTTTAAAAAGGTTTGGACAAGGTCCTGGAAGAAAGTCCATAGTTCTGTTAATGAGATGGACATGGGGGAAGACACTGCTTGCCCCGGGATTGGTAGCATGGACTGTTGCTACTAATTGGGTTTCTGGCAGCTACTTGTGACCTGGATTGGCCACTGCTGGAAGCAAGATTTTAGGCTAGATGGACCATTGGTCTGACCCAGTATGGCTATTCTTATATACCACCTTTCAAATTACAGTGGTTTACAATGAAAAATTATAAAATAGCAAACATTGGGAAAGAACTACAAACTTGATAAAACAGGAAAGAAAATAGGAGAAGTTAAAAACTGTTGCTGTTCACAGAGCACCTGCCCACAGACCATGTCACCAGTACCCCTTCCTCCCCACCGAGAAAGCCTTAGTATAAAGATAGGACTACAGGGTCGACTTAAATTTGATAAATAATTGCTCAGCACATATAACCTCAGGTAGCGAATTCCATAGGCGAGGAGCTATACAGAAGAATGCAGATTGATGGGTTGATGTGAGGCGCAAACGATGAACCAAAGGCATGGAGAGACAATGTTGCATGAAAGAAAGGAGAACACATGCCAGTATTCACAAAGTACAGAGTTGCACGGAGACAGAAATCTAACCCGTCCCCACCGCAAGTAATCTCTCCATCCTTAGCCCTGGTCCACCCAGGCCTGACCCCGCCATACCGCACTCCGCCACACAGCCACCTTGACCCTCCCCCTCCCAAGAAAGCCAGATTCTATAAGCAGTGAATACTTTGGTAAAAATAACATAAATGCATTTTCTTCTGTACTCTACTAAATACAAAATTTAAAAAGATGTACATTTTCAAAATAAAGCAAACATCCATGAGCAGTATGTCCCTCTTTGCTTTCCCTCCCATCCATGAGCAGCATGTCCCCATCTCCTCTCCATCACCTTCTATCCCATATGCTGTACTTTCCCCTTTTCCCTCTCCCCATGTACGTCCCCTTTACCAATCTTTTTCCAGCCCCCTCCCTCTCTACACCCACACTCCATCCACCCTTTCAGCCGTTCCAGCATATCTGCATAGAGGAAAAGGGGAAATGGGATGGAACTTGATATACTGCCTTTCTATGGTTACAATCAAAGCATTTTACATATTATATACAGGTACTTATTTTATACCTGTGGCAATGGGCTGTTAATTTATTTTTGAGAGTCTCAGTTGAGAAGGTTGCAGTTAGTCCAAAACAAGGTGGCAAAGTTGACGGTGGCAGGTAAGAAGAGGGACCATGTTACGCCTACTCTGCAGAAGCTCCACTGGCTCCCTGTGGCATCAAGAATGAAATTTAAGGTTTTATGTGTCAAGTATAATGTATGACCACCTCTTTGCGAAATCACATTGAGTATTATGTGCCACCAGGCCATTAGGTTCTTCCCAGTAGGGTTTCTTGTGTTTGTCAGTGCCTTTTGTATGGATACAGATTGGGGCCTTTTGACACATGGGAAAGGAGATGGGACTTGACATACTGCCTTTCTGTGGTTACAGTCAAAGCAGTTTACATATTATATGCGGGTACTTATTTTGTACCTGGGGTAATGGAGGGTTAAGTGACTTGCCCAAAGTCATAAGGAGCTGCAGTTCCCCAGGTTCTCAAGCCCCTGCACTAACCATTAGGATATTCCTTCACATGAGATAAATCTCAAGAACTCATTACTGCAACCATTGATAGCGGAAACAAATTATCTGCAGATTAGAAAACAACTGAAGGCCCTGCTTTTTATGCAATAATCATAGGGAGGATAAGTAAGTGCTTTTCAAAATATTAAGCAGGTTGGTTTGCTTGAATTTCTGCTTTTATGGTTTTTATCATAAACTACGCAGATGTTTGTATGGTGGGCGATATATCAAACAATTAAAGAAAAGTAAAAGTAAAGGTAAAGGAAGGTGAAGCGACTCACCTCAGGTCAGAGAGTGAGAGTCAGTGAGAGCGGCTCTCCTGATTCCTTAAACAAAAACACACCACTGCAGCAGTACAGAGCATTTACTTATGAAATCAGCTGTCATCTTCATCAGGAGTGGCCTAGTGGTTAGAGTGGTGGACTTTGGTCCTGGGGAACTGGGTTCAATTCCCACTGCAGGCACAGGCAGCTCCTTGTGACTCTGGGCAAGTCACTTAACCCTCCATTGCCCCAGGTACAAATAAGTACCTGTATATAATATGTAAGCCACATTGAGCCTGCTATGAGTGGGAAAGCGCGGGGTACAAATGTAATAAAAAAAAAAATAAAAATCCCAAATGCCAATCACTCAGGAAACCAATAATGAAGCACACAACAAATTCAAGATTGTATATATCCTACTAACAAGATTGTAAAATTTGTACCCAACCAATGCTCTGCCTAAATTATTGTATCCAACCTATGTCCCACTTATGATGTAAACCACACTGAACCCTGAAAGGGAGATTTTAGCGGTAAATAAGATCTGAATTTAATTGAATTTTAAAAAACAGGCATGTTTGTGCAATCCCACTGTAATGGTATTAGTATTCCTTGTAACACCACCATTGCCGACATCTCTTCCTTTCTTCCGTGTAACTGACTCTTACCTATTTATCTAATGAGAAAAGGCAATTACCAGATGAAAGTGTGGAGGATAAGAACCAAATTCCTTCTCTTAGGTCTTTTCTTTCCTACTTCATAAAATGCGTTGGCCATACAAAATTAGGAAGATAATTTGCCACAGATGATCCTAATTGTCCCAACCATATGAAAGAAATTAGACAACTCTTCTCTTTCACTTGCTATCATTCCTATCTGCTAAGATACCTTCACTCCCTTGGTTATCCTGTCTCTTATAGCATCTGCCTGAGACATGCAATTCATTGTAAGTAAAGCTCATTACCGTGGCTTTCAAAATAAGGGGAAATGTGTTCCGAGTGCTATCTGTCACAATTAGTCCAGAATACATTTTTGTCTAAGGATGATCACGTTTTGCTAGAAATATACTCACAGGCATACGGAATTTCTTCTAACAAGTAACTCCAGTAAGATGTCAAATGTCTACAAGCTATGACAGTTTTCACCAGAGGAACTATAACAATATTAATTGAGTGTGATAGCCTGCATACAACTTTAGTTCAGACAGAAGAGTCCAAAACCAGCAATTTAAAGCTGAAAAAAAGGACATGAGAGATTGCCAGTCCAGCTCTCTCTTCAGCCCTGGGGACAGGAAATGACCACCAGGATGACACTTCTTGGCAAAAGTTTTGCCTTTTTTGTATAGGATACCCAGTACTTAGTGTTACCCCCAAATTCAGCACAGTTCATGTGGCTACTTACAGTTCCGTCCATTAACCATTCCTGAAAATACACACTTCCAGGTTGCAGGGGTCCCTTATCATGATTACACTGTGCCTTTATCCAGTCCACGAGCTTGGCTTCTAGTTCCAGGTCGTATTTCTGTTCAATTTTTTCCTGTACCTCTCGACTTAAACCATAGCTTGGTCCTCTGTTAGCCATCACTGAAAAAAAAAAAAAAAAGATATTAAATAAAACAATATCTATTAGGATTCTGTTTCTTTTCAGTATGTGGGGGTTGTATCATTTTCTCTTTTGCCTGTAATTCTGACATCCCAGACATCCCCACTGCTCCAGAACTCAGCTATGAAGCCTGCTGGCTGATTAGCATTGTTTTGTTAAACTAGCATTGATCCTGAGAACTAATCATGCCTATCGGGCAGTATAGTCAATAGTCTCAAGGTTAGTATTTTTTTTTCTTACATTTGTACCCTGCGCTTTCCCACTCATAGCAGGCTCAATGCAGCTTACCTATTATATACAGGTACTTATTTGTACCTGGGGCAATGGAGGGTTAAGTGACTTGCCCAGAGTCACAAGAAGCTGCCTGTGCCTGGGAATCGAACCCAGTTCCCCAGGACCAAAGTCCACCACTCTAACCACTAGGCCACTCCTCCACTCTCCTATTTGTCTCCTATTGCTGAAATGTTGGCATACTTTCCAATGTCTGAATTTTTCTCTGGTTCAACTTATTATTGTCATGCAACTGACTTCCCTTACGTGGTACTCGTATATCCTGTGCAGGGTGCCTAATGAATGCAATGAATCGAATCAATGAGATGTCAGTGTATTCAGAACCCATCCATCTTCTGCAGTGGTCAACCTGGAGCCTGAAACTCCAACCCCATCTATAACTAACAGCATTCGTAATGGAAAAGGTCAGGGGTGAAAAATGCTACATATCTGTATGCACAATCATCAGATCACATCCAATTTGATTTTCTTGGCATTCCTTGGGGAGGAGTTGACTCCAAACTGTGATAAAACAATGCAGCTTGATTGAGTGATGTGCTGCCAATTTCTTAATAAAGGGAGTTTTGTCACCACAAATGTCTTCTCTCCTTCTTGTTACTTTTCTGTCCTGTACGACATTCCTTTCTCCCCCTTTTTAAAGTTTTGTAAACCGCTTCGATAGGTTCTGAAAGGCAGTATATTAAGCGCCAACATAAGCACATTTTTATCAAGTGGCTCTCACCAGCTCCGTTATAAGAGTAAGGGACTCTATCATAAAGTAATTTGTAACAACATTTGGATTTTTAGCTTGCCTTTCTAAATTACGCTCAATAGCATGATTAGAATTCTCATAATGTAAATCCCCAGAAAGCTTAAAGTCTGAGACACCAGGAGACAGTGTGACTCGCTCAAAGGCAGAAGGAATGTTGGTGGGGATAGTAGAATTTAAACCCTGGTTTTGCTGGTTCTTGGCTCATTGCTTTAACCACTGGGCACACATTCTTGAAGGAGCTCCCCTTTCAAAACATTGCTATCTGTATAAGACACCACTGTAACCAAATATTGTAAAAGCACAGCAGCCAGCACTGGACCCTGGGATTAGAGCCTGACCGAAATTTGGTTTCAGTTCTGGCGCCACAACCGACTTGAAAAGCAGTTTTCGGCAAGTTTCTGCAAAAAAAGCTTTCTGCAGGGTAGCAATCTCTTGTTTACAGTGATTGCCAAAAAGCCCGCCCCACCTCAGAGGAGCTCACCTCCAACAGCAAGAGAAGCAGCCCACCAGCTCTGGCAGCAAAAGGAGCAGCAGCTCAACTACAGTAGCAAAAGAAGCGTGCTTGAACTGTTGCTGCTATTGGCAATGCACGAACATTCAGTAAATGGCCCCCGAGAGTGCAATCAGTGTATCAAAATAATACCAAACAGAACCCAGATCCAAAGAGATTCAGATTCAATATATTTACTAGCAAAACAGTTTGAAAACGTGAACAACTTCCCTTCAAACAGCCTATTTACCTTAGCGCAGTCTCTCCTACACATTCCAGCTTCAAGCAGTCTAGTGTTCTCTAACTGCTGCTGCTATGGGCAATATGGTAGTATTAATAAATTTTTTCACATCCACACACCAGACTCAGGCCTTTTCCTATTGTTTCATTTTCGGTTCTGGCCAAAATCAAGCACCGGTTTTGGCTGAAAATGGACAAACAGGTTTGGTGGCAGTTTTGGTTTCAACCGAAAATGTAAAAATCAGTTTTGGTCAGGCTCTATCTGGGATGCCTGTAAAGCACGGGAGGGTTGTTTGCTACCCAGTCCCTTTAGGCATCTAAAGGGAGGAAGGAGTAGAGGTGAAGCGACTGCCTAGTGGTCAAACAGTGAAACAGAGAAGCCAGGGTTCAAATCCTTATGACATTGGGTAAGTCACTTAGGGCCCCTTTTACAAAGCAGCGGCACCCATACCACCGCTTTGCTGTCCACAAATCCAGCACTACCACTGGGCTACCGCAGGAGCCTAGCAGTACTGACTGCCCTCAACACATGTCATTTCCGGTGCATCAGATTTTTAAACATTTTTTGTGCCAGGGTAGCAGAGGCGTAGCCAGATTTCGGCGGGAGGGGGGTCCAGAGCCCGAGGGGAGGGGGCACATTTTAGCCCCCCCGCCGGCGCCGCCGACCCCCCCGCCATTGCTGACCCCCCCCAGTGCCGCCACCACCACCAACAACAACAACTTTGACCCCCCCCCCGCCGACGACCCTCTTGATCCCCCCTCCCGGCGCCAACCCTCCTATACGTGCAGGATGTCAGAAACAGAACAAAGGAAGAAGAGGACCTCGGCTGGTGGGGTCCCCCGCCAGCAAAGGTAGCAGACGGCGACGGCGGGAGGGGGGGGTCGAGAGGGTCGTCGGCAGGGGGGTCTAGGGCCAAATCTATGGGGTCCCAGGCCCCCGTAGCCACGTCCCTGCAGGGTAGCACAGGAGCCTTACCTAAATAAGTGGCGGTAAGGACTCCTCCAGGAAATGGCTGCATGGCAACAGTTTCACTTACCGCACAGCCATTTCCAGCCCCCGCCCAGAATTTCCTTTTTTCCGGGCAGCAGTAAAAGGTGGTCTCTGCATGCAGCAAACCCGTGTGCCAATGCCACTGCAGGGCCCCTTTTACTGTTGCTTGGTGAAAGGGGACATTAATCTTCCACTGCCTCAAGTACAAACTTAGGGCCCTGTTTACTAAGCCACACTAACATTTTTAGCGCACGCTAACACTAGAGACACCCATATTGCGCTAAAAATTAGCACATGCTAAAAACGCTAGTGCGTCTTAGTAAACAGGGCCCTTAAATTGTAAGAAAAACCAAGTCTGACTCACCTTCATCTACTACTGAAAAGATGCCAGCTAAATCCAAATCCATAAATAAGTTACAAGACTGGCGAAATACGGAGAAGACCACCACAACAAGAAAAAGTGAGAGATCCTGCACTATTACACAAAAATCCAAATAATTTCATTTACAACATTATAATACTCTTTGTAAATAATGTAGGAATCTCAAACGGTGGGGGGGGGGGAAGAGACCTCAGAACTAGAGAATGATGCGGACCCACAGTAACCACGGCGATGGGGGTGGGGACAGAGCTTGCACGGGGCAGGGAGAGATCCCATGGGGACAGGGCGGGGATGGGGATAGAGCTCACAGAGATGAGGACAAACTTTGTCCCGGTGTCATTTTCTACTTTGAAGCCTGTTAATGGACTGGATTGTTATTTTTGAGTGATGCAGACAACGATAATTTTGACTTTTTCAAAAAACAAGCAAACATGCTGGCCACAACTAGCAAAATTTGCATGGGGGATCCTGTACAACCTGCTTCCAGCACATCTTCTAAGAAGACATCTTCTATTGCAGGAAGGACTGTGGAAGACAGGAGAGCTAGACTGAATCCTGAGATTGTTGATGACTTCTTATTACTTAACATTCTTATTCATTCACAGA
The DNA here is from genome assembly GCF_901765095.1 of Microcaecilia unicolor. Classification (NCBI taxonomy): domain Eukaryota; kingdom Metazoa; phylum Chordata; class Amphibia; order Gymnophiona; family Siphonopidae; genus Microcaecilia; species Microcaecilia unicolor. The sequence continues at coordinate 270,259,028 of NC_044035.1, read as the reverse complement.
TTAAAGAATCTTAACAGTGCTTCATATTTTGTACCCCTGGACATTTTAAAAGGGTGGATTATGATTCCTTGGGGAAGTAGAAATCAGCTATTGTTGGGGGTGGAAGGGTAGAGAGTGGTGGTGAGGAGAGTTATTATAGCTGCTCACTGTTATTGTTTTTTATATTTGTAATTTATGCACAGCATATTGTTCCTTTTTATACTTTAATAAAAATTTAAATATAAAATCATAATTGTTCAAAGCTTCTGCAGATGAGGACAGAGTCCATGAACCTGCAAGGACGGGGCAGAGACGGGACAGGGCCTCTGGGGATAGGGCGGGGACATGGGGTGGGGATGGAGACAGCAGGGGGACAACATTTGTCCCTGTGTCATTCTCTACTCAGAACTTTATCATGGTGCACAGTGCCTTGGAATTAGTTATTATCAGCAATCTTCATGTTCTATTGAACTTGCACACTTTTAATTTTAGAATTATAATATTGTTATAAGTGAGGTATTGGGCTGTTCAGAAAAATTCATAGAAGAGCATTTCCAAACTCCCTACGCTGTATTTGAAAAGTTTCCCCCTTTGTAGTCTGAAATTATTACTGCTAAAAATAATACTTTGAGGTCTTATTATCCTCTATAGTAACATAGCTATTTTCGATTGAACAATCACCAGAGGGCCATTGTTCAACCTTCTACTGACTGTCTAACAGCTCTTGTTACAGGATGATCCAGAGGAAGGCAAAAAAACCCACAAGCAAACAGTGTATCTATAGCTAATTTTACAGCAGTAAAATAAATTCCTTCCTGAGCACAGTTTATAACAATTATTTTAATACTAATAAAAAAGGCCCGTTTGTTTGAAAGGAAACGGGTGCTAGCAAGGTTTTCCTCTGAGTGTGTATGTGTGAGAGAGTGTATGTGAGAGTGACTGTGTGAGAGAGGCTTCTGTTCCTGCTGCTGTGCATTCCCCGTGTTGTGCTGATTCGCTGCTCCCTGTATCGTGGCTCTGCCCCTCTCCCTTCTACTGGCCAATCTGGTGTGGGTTGTGTGACGTCACTATTATCTACTACAACATGATCCAGACCACCACCAAGGGATCCACGGTTCCAGGCAGCCTCAGAATGTTGGAGGTGAGAATTATTATATAGGATTGCTGGTTAGCTCTTTTCTGTAATGGATGGCTACATCTTACCCAGCATCATCTGTTTACTCTTAAAACTTTTTAAATGGTGATGTCATAATCACTGGTATAGAGACAAAATGGTCTAAATTTGGCTGATATGATTTCCCTTCACTATTGAGTACATTTATTTTTTACAACTCATATAGATGTGAAAAACATTTTCTAACATGGCTCAGAGTAAATCTTTATGCACTTGCTTTCAAAAAATATAATTCAAGATCATCAAGCTCAAACGTAAAATGTTTGGTCCATCTCCACATCTAGATAAAAATTAATAAAAGAAATAGTCAATAAATCATGCCCATGTCTTATTCTGCTGCAACAATCTTTTTCTCATGCAAATACTTATATTCTTTTTTTCCCTTTGTAGTCCCAAAGCAGCTCACATAAAATATAACAAAAACATTTATAATACATTCAAAACACAATACTCAAGTCACACACATAACCCCAGATTCTATAAAGATCACCCAAATTTGGTTGCGGATCTCAGATTGGCACCCAAAATAATCAATTAATGGTCTGCAATTATTTAATTATTGGAGCTAAGCACTTAATTGGCACTAATCTGGCTATGTGCTATTCTGTCAGAATGGGTGCCTAAATTGGATCACTTGCAACTCAAAAGGGGGTGTGGGCATGGGAAGGGCATGCGCAGGTTGGGGCATTCAGAAAAGTTAACATAGTAAGTGACGGCAAATAAAGACCTGAATGGTCCAGTCAGTCTGTCCAACATTCATATTCATTATCAATTCAAGATTAAATCAACAATTAACTTGATATTATATACTTGATCGTGGTCTTTCTTTGCTGTTTTTCAGACATGGACCGTAGAAGTCCGCCCAGCTCTGTCTTTATGTTCCAACTACTGGAGTTGCCATCAAAGCCCACTCCAGCCTATCCGAATCCCTCGTCATTTGCAGGACACAGACCGTAAAAGTCTGCCCAGCACTGTCCTCAACATTCCAAATTACTGGAGTTTCTGTCAAAGCTCTCTACAGCCCATCCTAAACCAGAATGCTATATGCAGGATTCAGACTGTACAAGCCAGTCTGGCACCAGCCTTAGTTGATACAGCCAGAGTTGCCATCTAAGAACTACTTGACATGCAAACACATATGCAACCCTTTAAGTTTTGTTTTTTTTATACCATTCATACGTTTTTTTATACTATTCAAGATACCAAGATGAATGCAGTGTTACAGAAAGTGGAAATCTGCACCCAACTTGTGTACCTGGGTTTATACCAGGTTTTAGATGGAGTAAGTCCTCACACCCAAAGTTAAGTACCAAATTCAGGGGTCCTTTTACTAAGATGCACTGAAAAATGGATTGTGGTAGTGTAGGCACGGGTTTTGGGTGCGCGCCAATCCATTTTTCAGTGCGCCTGTAAAAAAGGCTTTTTTTTGCTGAAAATAGACGTGCAGCAAAATCAAAACTGCCATGCATCCATTTTGGGTCTGAGACCTTACCGCCAGCCATTGACCTAGCAGTAAAGACTCACGCGGTAATCAGGCAATATTGACCTACGCGTGCCAAATGCCACTTAGCACGCGTCCGTTAAGTGCGCTCAAAAATAAAAAATATTTTTCAGACGTGCGTATCGGACACACGCCAAAAGTGAACTTACCGCAAGAGCCACGTGGTAGTCAGGCGGTAACTCTATTTTGGCGCATGTTGGGCAGACATAGACGCTTATGTGGCTTAGTAAAAGGACCCCTCAGTGCTCAACACTATTCTATAAAAAGTTCTCAACCCAAAGCGCCCCTTATAGAATGGTGCTGAGCGTCAAATTTTACCGATGCTGAATTTTTGGCACCATTTATAGAATCTGGCCCATAAGCAAGTCAGAGTTCAAAACTATACTAGCCCCCCCAACATAGAGAGACAAACTTTCACCCAGTGTGGATGCTACAAATTGTGGCCTGCTGTACTAACAAATGGCTTATCAGTAAACCAAATGGAGAATCTGTATTGCAATAAATAGAAAGGCTGGCAGAACTCTTCATAATGCAGTATTTCTCAGCTCAGTGTAAGTTCAGCGCATAGAACAATCCATCACTAAAAACTGCTTAGTTAGAATAAAAGTGTTTATCAAATCCAGAATTCTAAAAGTATTGTTTTAAAAATACAGATACAGAGTTCTAATTATGCTTTCTGCTTTTTACTGGCTGTAGAAAAAATATCCTAATTCCCTCTGCTCCCAGATAAAAAAATTTTAAAAAATTGTCTGAAATTTTGAAATAAACATCCTGTCTACTAATATTGCTGAAAAAGAAAAGTGTCTTACGACCAACCTCATACCATACAGCTACTTCTGATCACTTTTAATAACAACTTAGGACGACACTGCACACATGACAATCTATTATTAGCCTATAGAAGAACGGCAGACACTGTTTAATATCTATATCTATATATTTTTTTTTCAATTTGAGGAGGTATTATGACCAGAGCTGAGGTGTCAGCACACTAAATCTTCAACCGACTCAGACGCCTCTATTTTTCTACTGTCCAACTCAGATTCCAACTCCTACCGATATTAGGGTTTGAATTTTCTGTTCTGGATCTAAAATACTGGTAAATATAACTTATTAATTACCAATACTTCATATCCAGGACAAAAATACTTATTTATAAAATGATAAATTTACCATATATTATAATGCTTTTTTTTAAAGTTGGAGTCGTCGGTACATTTTTACCGACTGACTCCACACCCCTGAATATGGCACAGCCATAAAATATGTATTCAATTTTGAGAAGTCTCATTATACCATTTCTATAATAAGTTAGAGAGGATATATATCTATATATGGATATGCCCAACCCAAATACACAAAAACAATACATATACACACATTTGCACATACTGAGCAGAGCTCAGATACAATAAAGTCATACCAGCTCTGCTAATGAATTAAAAAATATATTCCTTTGGGTTTTCTGCTTTGTTCTTTCTCTTACACCTCTAAATCATGGAACGCCTCTATAAATAAATCCAATTAAATCATGTACACAAAGGCTTAGATTTGCACCCTATCACCCTGACTATAATACATTGCAGTTAGTTAATGATGTGATTGCTTTCCTTCCTGGGAACTGTACATTATGTTGTGGTGTAACTTAAATTCACGTGAATATGTGGAAATAAGAGTAAACAAAGAAGTTGTAGGTGACATCTGTGATTAACTTTACAAGGCTCTGCTCCCTTCACCAGGTCATTTTTCTGGAAGGCTAATGTTATCTTACCAAGGAGTCCTCATTATCAAATAGCTAGAGATATGCCACTGAAGGGACTCAGATAGCATAGCTCATGGAGTGATTTTTTTTTGCACATTATAGACAGCACAACAGAGATTTTCAAGTATCAGCTTCAGCAGAGAGACACATCTATTTCTTACAATAGCATGGGCTGTGCCTCCTCCTCAACTCTACAATGACTTGGCTGTCGGGTTATAAAACAGTTAACACTCCCCTCCGCCATGGCTGTGAATGAAGACTCCTGGTACCCTAGTTCAACAGAGGATGGATTGAGCTGGAAGCCCAAAGATTAAGGAAACTGCCTGGGATATAAACAGTGTAGATTAAAAATAATATAAATATGTCTAAATCACAGCAGAGTACAAAATGCTACACTTAACCTTTTTCCTCCCAAGACATCTAAGCTTAGATTATTTCAGCTCGGGGAGCTCTCCCACCCTCACTAGAAACAGAATAAACCTAGTGAATACCGTAGCCGAGATCCTCCAAGGGAAGAGCACCAGGAGGAACTGTGGAACCCTCTGAGATTAAAAGTACAAAAATGCAAAAGGAATACCAGTCTCTTCCTCTAGTGTTGTCCTGGCCTGCAGTGCTGTGTATGAATGAGCAGCAGTGGGAGGCATTCGATCAGAGCCAGTTTAGTGGCTGAGGCTGGACTACTCAGTGCATCAGTTATGCCCACAAGATGCTATACCTGCTGCTCTTGTCCAGCTGGGTGGCTTTGCTCCCGAGATCCTGCTACTGAGTAACAAGAGTAGCTGGCTGCTGCTGCTGTAGTTCCAATTCCTGGGGTCTCTGTCTGTTCCGCTCCACAGCTTCCTAGCTTAAAAAGGTCAGTCTGGGCTTGGCTGGGTCCACGCCTTCCCCATCTGTCTCATTGTGACACCAAATGCAAGGGACAGGGCTCGTTCTAATATACAGCAAAGGAAAAATCACAGCCAATAAACTGGTGCAGGATGAAATTCAAAAGAGGCCTATTGTTTCATCCTAGGGTTTCTCCTCCTCATCCTTCCCGATAAACCAATGCAGATGCACAGCTTGTGTCCTCCCTTAAAGGGACACAGCCAGATTAGTTTATTGTGCATGAGAACAGCTCAGCTCTCTCTTTGTTTTCTTGAAAGTACTAAGACAACAGGGGCTCTTGTAAACCCTACAGTATAAAGATGACTTTTGGTTTGGTTTATTATACTAGACACAAGACAAACTCCTTCCGTTAGATAAATCACTCCCCATTCAATGTTGGTTTGTGTTCATCTAAAACAATTTTTTCCTAATTTTGGGGAACTTTCTCATGCTCATTTAACCCATTTGGGTTCTTTTTAAAGGCATACATTGGCCCCTTGATTCTATATATCGCAACTTAACTTGTGCGCATGCAAATCTGGTTGTATCCTGGATTTGCACATGCAAGTTGTTAACAAGCCAATCAGTGCTAATTGCCAATTAAGCAAGTATTGACAATAATTGGCTTTAATTCATATTTATGCACACAACTGTCAGCGTATTCTGTAACATGATGGGAATAAATTCTAAGTCACATAGTTGAAAAGGGGGCGTGGCCTTGGGCACGGAATGGGTGAGTGGTGGGCATTTCTAAAATCTATGCACGTTGTTATAGAATACACTCAGTCTGCATCTAATTTAGATGGCGGCATTTACGCTAAGCCCAAGACTAAATTTAGTCACACGGACGGGTGCTTGGTGTAATCTATAATCCATTTGGAAATTTAGCCATATTCTGAAAAGTACACCTACACTTAGGCGTACTGTGATATATAGAATCTAGCCCTGTATGTGCTGAAGACCGTAGAATGCACACAATCGATTTTATGCATACTAATTCATAGGCATAAGCATGTATAAGCAATTTGTGCCCACTAAATTTTTAATGGGCCGAAATGAACCAAATGCACACTCTACATGTGAAATAAATTGTTATATGGATTATTTGCCATATATAGCATATATAATCTAACCTACAATGAATCGATTCCATCACCCTTCCATTTGTCCCCTTATCTGCAAACAGAAAATCATTTTTGTGTATAACGAATGATTCGGCCAGTTGAAGGAATTTTGCCTTATGGCCTGATTCACTAACACTCCCCCCCAATACACACAGAAGGGGGAATTTAATAAATGGTGCACAAAGTTAGGCACTGGGATGAGCCGTGCTAAGCTAGTAAACGGTGCTCTGTGTAGAACAGGGCTTCTCAACCCAATCCTTGGGACACACCTAGCCCAGTCAGGTTTTCAGGATACCCGCAATAAATATGCATGAGATGATTTTGAATGTCCTATATACAAATTTTCTCATGCATATTTATTGTAGATATCCTGAAAACCTGACTAGCTAGGTGTGTCCCGAGGATTAGGTTGAGAACCTCTAGCATAGAATGACCTTTACAGAATTAGCTTAGCGTGCATTTCATGCCCAACTTTTGGCATGAGCATTTACGCCTTCCAAAGGCTGGTGTAAATGCTCTCACCCAACTGATGGCAGTTAGGTGCACAAATGCAGGTATTCAGGGCAGCCCTACCATTAGGCTACCTGAGGCAGGGGCCTCAGGGGGCACACTCCAGGAGTGGCATTCTCCCCTTCCCTCCTCAATCCTTCGTTTTTTTTTTCCCCAAAAGGCGGCAGAGGCAGCAATTCCCATAGGCTTCTCTGCCATGGTGCCTCCTGCACCGGCCTCTTCTCCCACTGTGACCTGCCACGACATAACTTCCTGTTTCCTCAGAGGCGGGACACAGTAGCAAAGAGGCTGCTGCCAGCAGTAGTGCAGCAGGGCAGCCTATGGGAATCGCTGCCACCTTTTGGGAAATAAGGTAAAGGATTGAGGGAAGGGGGGAGATGCTAGACTGGGTGGGGGGGGAGCATGGGCGGGGCAGCACAGCCTTTCATCCCTGCCTTGGGTGGTAGATTGCCTTGGGCCACCCCTGCGGGTATTCTACATCATGATGCTTAATTTCTGGGAATGCTACGGAGCTGCCTATGCCCTCACATGGCCACACCCCCTTAGAGTTGCACACTATGACATTTATGTATGCATGTTAAAAAATAAGGCGTGCGGAAGATCTGTGTTTAACTCCTAATTCCTGCCAATTAAGTGCCTAACGCCAATATCGGATTGTTATCACTTAATTAGCTAATTTGTTTGCACATCCAATTTTGGGCAATCTATATTGAAGCTGGGCGATAAAGCCTGAATATAGCAAGCCTTCCGTTATAATACCCAAACAGATATAAAAAGATCTACAGATTACCTATGGAAACAGCAAAAGTTCTACTTTCACAGAACTTCATATTTGAGAATTCTATGACATGAATATTAATCCACACTGACATAAAACATGCACAGTTATTGTGTGGTTCATTTACAAAAAAAAAAATTATTAAATAAGTTTTAATCTCCAGGAAATTAACCACTATATCTAAACAAGACTCTTCCAAAAGATGATGCAAGGTTTCAAGCTGAACTGAAACAGTCTTTTACAATGAATTATAAAATGTGTCAAAGAAATATCTGGGCGTAACTTCACTCTAATGTGGTGACGTGAAACCAGAATGGTGAATTGTAGCTAACTGATGACAATCTCAATAGCAGGCTGCACAGGGATATTCCCAGCATCCCGTGTCACCCACATTAAATTTTAATCCTAGTCAGCAATGGCAGACAGCTGCACCCCCTTCAAATTTCAGGATGCGACAGCTGGGACCCTCTCTCTCTGCATAAGTCAATAATGAATGGACATCAGGAAGAAAAAAACCCAGTTCCCACAAGCTGCTGGCCTCATCAGACCAAGACAATGCAAACACAGAACACATAGATAACACACAGATAACCTGGACATGTATCTATAGAGAAAGGTGAGCAGGTGAGAACACAGAACAATGGGCATCCTGTACTACATGCATACAGGGCTGAAAAAAAGTTTCAGTCCCTCCTAAGATGGTCTGTATTTTAGCACAATTTATACTCTATACATTAGATCCTAATCTGATAAGAGGGAAAGATAACCTCACTGAGTAAATAACTCAGATTTATTTGCTTTTTTCCAAAACAAGTTACCTAGATACATGATTTTCCTGCCCAAGGGGCTCTCAGTCTCGTTCTGTCAGTGAGGCAGAATTTGAATCCTGGCTGCTCTGGTTCACAACCTGCTTCTCTAACCACTATTTCTCCAAGTTTCATAATTTTTTTTTTTTTTTGGGGGGGGGGGGGGAATAGTTTTAGTTATTAATGTATGTTACAGCAATAAAGCATTTTATTTGCAACACCATAATCTGCATTATTCCATGAAAAATAACACTCACAAAGCTGGCATCGTTTTTTCTGCCCAGGAGTATCAGGCCACTAATCCAAGGACCCATGTTCCTAGGTGTTATCCAAACACTGTTCCGCCTTCCCCATGAACATCCCCCACCCATTAACCCGCAATGTGGGCCTACATCTCCAAATACCTGGTTTCTAAAGGTTTGCGGGGCAGGAGTGCTCACCAATAGCTCCTCCCCTGTCAGCACTGATTCAAAATGGTACCAGAGACCAGCAGCAATAATCTCACAGTACTACTGTGAGGAGTAAAGCTGCCATATAAGGCTATGAGAGCTAGCATTATTTTTCCTTGAATAACACAGATTGTGGTGTTCATCGCAAGCTGTATTATTTCAATTTTCATAATAATGTTTTGTATGCATTTGCATCTCATTATTATTTATCCTGAAGTAACTTTAACGTGCATTATGTTAACATAAAATGGCAATAATGTATGTTAAGGTAAAATTATGTATCATACCTGATAATTTTCTTTCCATTAATCATAGCTGATCAATCCATAGACTGGTGGGTTGTGTCCATCTACCAGCAGGTGGAGATAGAGAGCAATCCTTTTGCCTCCCTATATGTGGTCATGTGCTGCCGGAAACTCCTCAGTATGTCGATATCCAAGCTCCATCCGCAGGACTCAGCACTTAGAGAATTACACCCACAAAGGGACACTCTGCTCAGCTCACCACCGCCGAAACGGGGGAGGGGAATTAACCCAGCTCATCCCCACACAAGTGGGGGAGGGGAATCCGTCCAGCTCATCCCCGCGGAGCGGGGGAGGGACACCACACCCGCCGATGCGGGGGGATCTGGCTTATCCTGCAACCGCAACCGCGGGAGGAGCTGACTGACCCTAACACCGCCAAAGCGGGAGGGGTACAAAGCTGCCCTACTGCCGCACGAAGTGGGAGGGAGCGTCGGCAGAATTTAAGTCTCAATCCAGCCCCGTAAAACGGAGGGGAGAGGAATGCAGCAGCTCACTGTAACACAAATTCGTCTCAACTCTTGAAGAATCCATTGAAAAACTTGAACACGAAGTCCTCCTGAATAGGAACTGAAGACTAAACTTGAACCTGAAATGCAACCAGAATATAAACAATACAGATATCTGGGAGGGGCTATGGATTGATCAGCTATGATTAATGGAAAGAAAATTATCAGGTATGATACATAATTTTACCTTCCATATCATCATGCTGATCAATCCATAGACTGGTGGGATGTACCGAAGCAGTACTCACCCAGGGCGGGACATTGAAATCCCTGACCGCAACACTGAAGCTCCAAACCGGGCCTCCGCCCGAGCAGCCACAGTCAAGCGGTAATGCCTGGACAAGGTATGGGCCAATGCCCAAGTTGCCGCCTTGCAAATCTCTTCCAAGGAGACGGACCCAGCCTCTGCCATCGAGGCCGCCTGAGCTCTAGTGGAGTGAGCCTTCAGCTGGATAGGCAGCACCTTCCCCGCGGCCACATAAGCCGCTGCAATGGCTTCCTTGACCCATCTTGCCACTGTAGGCTTAGCAGCCTGCAGACCCTTACGAGGACCTGCAAACAGCACAAACAGATGATCCGACTTCCGGAAATCATTGGTCACTTCCAAGTATCTGATGATGACTCGTCTCTCATCCAGATATTTGAGAGCAGAGTATTCCTCTGGGTAGTCCTCCCTATGAAAGGAAGGGAGACAGAGCTGCTGATTCACATGGAAGCGAGAAACAATCTTGGGCAGGAAGGAAGGCACTGTGCGAATAGACACTCCTGCCTCAGTGAACTGCAGAAAGGGCTCTCGACATGAGAGTGCCTGGAGCTCGGAAACTCTTCTGGCTGAAGTGATAGCCACCAAAAAGACTGCTTTCAACGTCAGGTCTTTCAGAGATGCCCATGACAAGGGTTCAAAAGGCGGCTTCTGCAAGGCTCTTAGCACCAGGTTGAGATTCCACGCAGGCACCACTGAGTGCAGAGGAGGGCGCAGGTGATTAACTCCCTTGAGAAAGCGCACCACATCTGGCTGCGAAGCCAGGGAAGCACCCTTCAGGCGGCCCCTGAAGCAAGCCAGAGCCGCTACCTGGACTTTAAGGGAACTGAGCGACAGGCCTTTCTCCAGCCCTTCTTGCAGGAACGCCAACACTGAAGAAATTGGAGCAGTGAAGGGAGAAAGTGAGCCTGCTTCACACCAAGCTGCAAAGGTACGCCAAACCCTGGCATAAGCAGTAGAAGTAGAGCGCTTCCTCGCTCTTAGCATAGTGGCGATGACCTTGTCTGAGAAGCCCTTCTTTCTCAGACGTTGCCGCTCAATAGCCAGGCCGTAAGACCAAAGGGGGAGGGATCCTCCATCACCACGGGACCCTGATGCAACAGGCCCTGCTCCACTGGCAGCCGCAGAGGATCGTCCACTGAGAGCCTGATCAAGTCCGCATACCAGGGACGTCTGGGCCAGTCCGGACCCACCAGGATTATCCGGCCCGGATGCTTTGCCACCCGGTCTAGCACCCTGCCCAACATGGGCCAGGGCGGGAACACATAGAGAAGCTCCTGTGTCGGCCACTGTTGGAGAAGAGCATCTACTCCCAGGGATCGAGGGTCTCGTCCTCTGCTGAAAAAGCACGGCACTTGGCAATTGGCCGATGACGCCATCAGATCTAGGCTCGGCTGGCCCCAGCGCTTCGTGATGTCCAAGAACGCCTGAGCAGATAGCTGCCACTCTCCGGGATCCAAGGTATGGTGACTGAGAAAGTCCGCCTTGACATTCATGACTCCGGCAATGTGGGCCGCTGACAGCTGTTCCAGGTTCGCTTCCGCCCACTGGCATAGATTCATGGCCTCCTTGGCTAGAGGGGCGCTCTTGGTACCTCCCTGGCGGTTGACATAGGCCACAGCCGTGGCACTGTCCGACAGGACCCGTACTGGCTTCAACGCCAGTACCGGGAGGAACTCCAAAAGCGCCAACCGAATGGCTCTGAGTTCCTGGAGGTTGATAGACCACTTTGCCTCTGCAGGAGACCAGAGTCCCTGCGCTGTCCTTCCCAAGCAGTGGGCTCCCCAGCCCGACAGAGGCGTCCGTCGTGATGACAATCCACTCCGGGGTCACCAGAGGCATTCCTGCAGACAACTTGTCTGTCTGCAGCCACCAGCTCAGCGCCTTGCGCACTGCTGGGTCAAAGGGAAGGCGCACAGCATAATCCTCCGACACCGGAGTCCAGCGCTGCAGCAGAGAGTGTTGTAGTGGTCTCATATGAGCCCTGGCCCAGGGCACTACTTCCATCGTGGCCGTCATAGAGCCCAACAGCTGCACATAGTCCCAAGCCCGAAGAGGAGAGGCTAGATGGGAATCTACACGGAATTCGGCTTTTTTCTATTTGTCTCCCTCTCTTTGGAATGGCCTTCCAAAAGAGATCAGACTTGAGAAATCTTACTTTCATTTTCGGAAACTTTTGAAAACCTTCTATTTTATCAATTATGTAGAACAGAATTTAGAATAATGGAAGAAGGTTATAAATGGGCATCTGTAATATATACTAAATCAAAACTGTATTATCTGTCTGTGTAGATTATATTATGTATTTAATTTTGTATTTGCGGTGTTCTCCTGTGTACTAATCATGAGTTATATTGTTTTCTTCTTATGTAGCTAGTTTGTGGGTTTGCTGTGCTTTCCTGTAATGATTGGAGTTCTAATGTTTGTCCAATTTGTACTTATTGTATTGCTTCTTTTTATAAATTGTAAACCGTTCTGTCTTGCAGTAGCAATAAGATACGGTATATAAATTGACGTAAATAAATAAATAAATATACTAGGAACTGGTCCACCTGAGCCTGAAGTTTGACAATCCGATTGTCTGGCAGGAACACTCTGCCCACTTGGGTGTCGAATCGAACTCCCAGATACTCCAGGGACTGAGTCGGGCGCAGCTGGCTCTTCTCCCAGTTGATGATCCACCCCAGGGAGCTCAAAAGAGCAATCACCCGGTCCACAGCTTTGCCGCACTCTGCATAAGAGGGGGCTCGGATCAACCAGTCGTCCAGATAAGGATGGACTTGTACTCCTTCCTTTCGCAGGAAGGCCGCGATGACCACCATTACTTTGGAGAAGGTCCGCGGAGCAGTAGCCAACCCGAAAGGGAGGGCTCTGAACTGGAAGTGTCGGCCCAGGACTGCAAAACGCAGAAAGCGTTGATGAGGAGGCCAGATGGGAATATGCAGGTACGCTTCCTTGATGTCCAAGGAAGCCAAGAACTCCCCTGCCTTCACTGCCGCTATAACAGAGCGGAGAGTCTCCATGCGAAAGAGCCGCACTTTCAAGGCCCGATTGACCCCTTTGAGGTCGAGGATAGGCCGGACAGAACCTCCTTTCTTTGGTACCACAAAGTAAATGGAGTAACGTCCCTTGCCAAACTGATTTTCTGGCACCGGAACGACCGCACCCAGGCGTATCAGGTTGTCCAAGGTCTGCTGCACTGCCACAGCTTTGACCGGAGACTTGCAGGGAGAGAGTACAAACCCGTCTCTTAAGGGTCGGCAGAACTTTAGCTTGTAGCCGTCTCTGATGACTTCCAGAACCCAAGCGTCTGAAGTTACCCTGGTCCACTCGCCCAGAAACGAGGACAGGCGTCCTCCAATCTGCACTGGGCCATGGACCAGGGCCCCGTCATTGGGTACGAGACCCTGGGGGAGGACTGGAGGGCGCACCTCCGGGACGGCGGTCTCTGCGATAGGAATGCTGCTTGGGGGAGAAGTTCCTTTTGAAGGAAGAGGGGGCAGAGGAGCCCGACTTGCCCGGGCAGTACCGACGGGCTTCCTGAAACCGTCCTCTGGAGTTACCAGGGCGAGCACCAATGGCCCGAGCCCTGACCTCTGGTAACCTCTTGCCCTTAGACGTGCCGAGATCGGTCACAATTTTGTCCAGCTCGACCCCAAAGAGCAGCTTGCCTTTAAAAGGCAACTTAGCCAGGCGGGACTTAGATGCGTGGTCAGCAGACCAATGCTTCAGCCAAAGCCACCGCCGCGCAGAGACTGTCTGAGCCATACCTTTAGCCGAGACTCTCAAGACATCATACAGTAAGTCTGCCAAATAAGCCAGGCCCGATTCCAGGGCCGGCCAGTCAGCCCTCAAGGAAGGATCCGAGGGGGAAGCCCGCTGCACAATCGTCAGGCACGCCCTGGCCACATAGGAGCCACAAACTGAGGCCTGCAAACTTAAAGCAGCCGCCTCGAAGGACGACCTTAAGGCCGCCTCCAATCTTCTGTCTTGGGCGTCCTTTAGGGCCATGCCACCTTCCACCGGCAACGCCGTTTTCTTAGTCACCGCAGTGATTAAAGAATCCACGGTAGGCCAAAGAAAGGTCTCCCGTTCACTTTCAGGCAAAGGATAGAGGCGGGACATAGCCCTAGCCACTTTGAGGCTCGCTTCCGGGACATCCCATTGAGCCGAAATCAAGGTGCGCATGGCATCATGCACGTGGAAGGTTCTAGGCGGGCGCTTCGTCCCCAGCATAATGGCGGAGCCAACAGGGGCTGAGGGAGAGACGTCCTCTGGAGAGGAAATCTTCAAAATGCTCATGGCCTGCATTAACAGGTTGGGCAAGTCCTCTGAGCGAAAGATCCGCGCTGCAGAGGGGTCATCCGCTCCATCCGAGCGGGAATCCGTCTCCTCCAAGGAATCCCCAAAGGACCGTTGGGAGAACTCAGATACGCTGCCCTCATCTACATCAGAGGAGACAGAGTCCTCTAAGGCCTAGAAATCCACCCGAGGGCGTTTACTTCCGGGGTCCTCAATCCCATTATCGGACAAGGGAGCAGGGGCAGCGTCTTGCATAAGGAAGGCCTGATGCAGCAGCAAAATAAACTCGGGGGAGAAACCCCCCAGACTGTGCACTTCAGCAGCCTGGGCCACAGCCCTAGACGCACCCTCAACCGGCGCTCGCAAGAGCGGGGGAGAAACATGCTGCGCATCCAAGATGGCGTCCTGTGCGACACTCCGCGAAGGAGCTGCGCGGGAAGAACGGCGCTTAACTTTAGCCGCTTTTCTGCCGTCGCCCAAATGAAGGGTGGCCATGGCATTAACGTCTCCCACCTCAAGGGCGGCACAAGAAGAAGCCGTCTGAGCAGCGTGGCCGGCCAAGATGGCGGAGGCGAGCAGCGGGGGATGGGCATTTATGGCGGGAAAACCGCCGCACCGAAGAACCGGGACCCTGACCGGCCTCCAAACTGACACCCAACAAAGGCGAATCAGACTTTAAAACCCCCGCATCCCCGCTAGACGCGCACACGCGGTCCGGGGAGCGATTCTTTGCGCCCTCGCTCTCCGACGCCATCAGCCACGTGGCGATCAATCGGGGAACCCCCTGCCCGCTACAAAAAAGGTAAAATTACCTGCTTGCCGCTCCGAGCTGTAACGACCTGGTGTCCCACTGAGTAGCTGCAATAAACGTTTAAATAAACGTCGAAATAAACGCCCTTAAGGACGTCCAAAATTTTTTTTTTTTTTTAAACGGAGCCAGCGGGAGGGGGGAGAAAAGGAGGGACCTGGCACCACCAGGTTTGCACTTGCTCAAGAAGAGCCCTCAACCCCAGGCACTCAACAAAACCTAAAAATTAGGCTTGGAGGCCTAGCCAGAGCTGCTGCTGTGTGTGACCACCACCTGCTGAGATAGAGAACATACTGAGGAGTTTCCGGCAGCACAAGACCACATATAGGGAGGCAAAAGGATTGCTCTCTATCTCCACCTGCTGGTAGATGGACACAACCCACCAGTCTATGGATTGATCAGCATGATGATATGGAAGGGGCAAATGATGTGCATTACCACCATAATGTACCTTAATAACTAACCCCACCTCTAACTGGCTAATTAGAATCAGGTTTATTAACTGAGTAACAAGTAAACCAACCTGCAGAATAAATATGCAGGGCGGAGTTTAGGCATCCTGTCCTATATGAAGGGCCAAAGCTTTTGAGGATGGTCTTCACCTTAAAAGTTAGTGGCAAATCACCATGCCAAAAAAGCACCATAATCGATGTGTATTCATTTGAAACAATATTCCTCGTGTCATTTTTAGCCTGAAAATTGGGGGGGGGGGGGGGGGGGGGGGGGGAATGGAGTAACATTTTGAGGTTTTTCTTATGTTGTGAACAGTGCATACTATACATCATCCCCTGAAATAAACATTTAAAAAAATACAAAACAAAAAGTCCTAAAAATTATATACAGTGGTGGAAATAAGTATTTGATCCCTTGCTGATTTTGTAAGTTTGCCCACTGACAAAGACATGAGCAGCCCATAATTGAAGGGTAGGTTATTGGTAACAGTGAGAGATAGCACATCACAAATTAAATCCGGAAAATCACATTGTGGAAAGTATATGAATTTATTTGCATTCTGCAGAGGGAAATAAGTATTTAATCCCTCTGGCAAACAAGACCTAATACTTGGTGGCAAAACCCTTGTTGGCAAGCACAGCGGTCAGACGTCTTCTGTAGTTGATGATGAGGTTTGCACACATGTCAGGAGGAATTTTGGTCCACTCCTCTTTGCAGATCATCTCTAAATCATTAAGAGTTCTGGGCTGTCGCTTGGCAACTCGCAGCTTCAGCTCCCTCCATAAGTTTTCAATGGGATTAAGGTCTGGTGACTGGCTAGGCCACTCCATGACCCTAATGTGCTTCTTCCTGAGCCACTCCTTTGTTGCCTTGGCTGTATGTTTTGGGTCATTGTCGTGCTGGAAGACCCAGCCACGACCCATTTTTAAGGCCCTGGCGGAGGGAAGGAGGTTGTCACTCAGAATTGTACGGTACATGGCCCCATCCATTCTCCCATTGATGCGGTGAAGTAGTCCTGTGCCCTTAGCAGAGAAACACCCCCAAAACATAACATTTCCACCTCCATGCTTGACAGTGGGGACGGTGTTCTTTGGGTCATAGGCAGCATTTCTCTTCCTCCAAACACGGCGAGTTGAGTTCATGCCAAAGAGCTCAATTTTTGTCTCATCTGACCACAGCACCTTCTCCCAATCACTCTCGGCATCATCCAGGTGTTCACTGGCAAACTTCAGACGGGCCGTCACATGTGCCTTCCGGAGCAGGGGGACCTTGCGGGCACTGCAGGATTGCAATCCGTTATGTCGTAATGTGTTACCAATGGTTTTCGTGGTGACAGTGGTCCCAGCTGCCTTGAGATCATTGACAAGTTCCCCCCTTGTAGTTGTAGGCTGATTTCTAACCTTCCTCATGATCAAGGATACCCCACGAGGTGAGATTTTGCATGGAGCCCCAGATCTTTGTCGATTGACAGTCATTTTGTACTTCTTCCATTTTCTTACTATGGCACCAACAGTTGTCTCCTTCTCGCCCAGCGTCTTACTGATGGTTTTGTAGCCCATTCCAGCCTTGTGCAGGTGTATGATCTTGTCCCTGACATCCTTAGACAGCTCCTTGCTCTTGGCCATTTTGTAGAGGTTAGAGTCTGACTGATTCACTGAGTCTGTGGACAGGTGTCTTTCATACAGGTGACCATTGCCGACAGCTGTCTGTCATGCAGGTAACGAGTTGATTTGGAGCATCTACCTGGTCTGTAGGGGCCAGATCTCTTACTGGTTGGTGGGGGATCAAATACTTATTTCCCTCTGCAGAATGCAAATAAATTCATATACTTTCCACAATGTGATTTTCCGGATTTAATTTGTGATGTGCTATCTCTCACTGTTACCAATAACCTACCCTTCAATTATGGGCTGCTCATGTCTTTGTCAGTGGGCAAACTTACAAAATCAGCAAGGGATCAAATACTTATTTCCACCACTGTAGAAGACTACACAGAATTAATATTTTTGCCCTAGTTGATAGTCATCTGTCTGAAAAGGTTTACAATACCATTTCTAAACATATTGGGCTACATCTGGCAGTCAGGAAAGTACTGTTTTATTTGAAAATTTAAAAAAAAAAGATAGGATTTTTGGCTCATGTTTCACTTGGTCATGTACAACTGAACATGAGCCTGAACTATCATCGATGATTTATTTTACAGCAATTTCGCAGGCTTCCACAGTTTTTGATTCTCTGGTATGTTTTTTTTCCTTTGAGAATTTCTCACAAACATTCAGAGGCTTTTGATCTAATACAGTATAAAAACACTGGTAACCAGAAGAGTTAGCTTCAGTTTTAAAATAAAGAGCTTAACTTATGTTGCTTAATAAATGAATGAAAACAGTAAATAAAATGTTTTTGTTTGCCTCAGGTGGAAAGAGCTTTTTCTTTTCAAAATCAAACCAGGAGTGTGGTTGTTCATTTTACTGTAATGTACTATTGATTTTTATTATGTAAGTTGGTGATAGGGTTTAGCCACATGTCCAGTGGTTTCATCAACATGGCTTTAGTGCTCGTTCTAAAATGTCAGGTTCCACACGGAAGGTGTACATTTGGAATACATCTTGCTTATTTCAGTGTTAATGAGCATGGTATAATCCAAAACCATAGCTGGTAAAAGTTAGAAGCTGCCACCTTCACAACCCAAGCAACTGAACCTTGTACAAGGATGGCACCACACAGACATGAAGGTGGGGTGACTTTAAACCCTAAGTATGAGAGAAAGGGATTACAAATGAATGATTCAGAACAAGCATAGGGGCAGGGGGACACAGAAGACAGACAAAAGCAGATTCTGTAAGAAAGCACTGAAAACAAATTACTCATCATGTTGCTGGCTGTGACATACTGTCAGAAAAGTTAAGCACACTAAGGTAACAGGATTCATTCACAAAAACTGTGCAAACACTATAACATTGTTGTACCAAAAAAGCATTGGGATCACAATTCTAGGAATCCTAGAGAATGGAGAGGTTGTGATCACCTGGGATATTTCCAGTCCAAGTGATTTAAAGTTTAATGCATGAACACAGCTTTGATAATAGAAGCGCCCGTATCAAGTGATTATTACCTACAATGTGTGGAGAGAGAAGATTCAAAATCATCAAGAAATGAATGTGGCAGAAAGATACCGGAATATTTTGTATTGTACTAGGCATTGCAGGTCTGCTTCAAAGACATTTCCACTAACCATTCTACTAAGGAGAGGATCCCTGCTAATTCTTGGGCAGCCCTAGAGGGGCATAATCGAAAGGGGCGCCCAAGTTTTCCTGAGGACGTCCTGGCGAAGGGGCGGGGAAACCCGTATTATCAAAACAAGATGGGCGTCCATCTTTCGTTTCCATAATATGGTCGGGGACGCCGAAATCTTGAAATTTAGGTCTTAGAGATGGTCGTCCTTAGAGATGGTCGTACCCAATTTTTGGCCATAATGGAAACCAAGGACGCCCATCTCAGAAATGACCAAATCCAAGCCATTTGGTCATGGGAGGAGGCAGCATTCGTAGTGCACTGGTCCCCCTGACATACCAGGACACCAGCCGGGCACCCTAGGGGGCACTGCAGTAGACTTCACAAATTGCTGCCAGGTGAATAGCTCCCTTATCGTGTGCTGAGACCCCCAAACCCCACTCCCCCAAACTGTACACCACTACCACAGCCCTAAGGGGTGAAGGGGGGCACCTACATGTGGATACAGTGGGTTTCTGGTGGGTTTTGAAGGGCTCACATTTACCATCACAAGTATAACAGGTAGGGAGGGGGGGATGGGTCCGCCTGCCTGAAGTGTACTACACCCACTAAAACTGCTCCAGGGACCTGCATACTGCTGTGATGGAGCTGGGTATGACATTTGAGGCTGGCAAAAAATATTTAAAAAGTTTTTTTTTTAGGGTGAGAGGGGGTTAGTGACCACTGGAGGAGTAAGGGGAGGTCATCCCCGATTCCCTTCGGTGGTCATCTGGTCAGTTCGGGCACCTTTTTGAGGATTGGTCATAAAAAAATATTGGATCAAGTAAAGTCGCCCAAGTGCTCGTTAGGGACGCCCTTCTTTTTTCCATTATCGGTCGAGGACGCCCATGTGTTAGGCACGCCCCAGTCCCGCCTTTGCTACATTTCCGACACGCCCCCGTGAACTTTGGTCGTCCCCGCAATGGAAAGCAGTTGAGGATGCCCAAATTCGGCTTTCGATTATGCTGATTTGGGCGACCCTGGGAGAAGGACGCCCATCTCCCGATTTGTGTCGAAAGATGGGCGCCCTTCTCTTTCGAAAATAAGCCTGCTAGTGTCCCAGTGGCCTTCTGAGCTAACCTTGCTCTTTGACAACAAGGACTGTGATCTGCCAAGTCCAACACAAGAGCCGGAGTCCCCTTTGGACCTGTCCTCAGGTAATCGAGTCTTCTTCCCAGGCCAGCATATGCTGAAAGGAAATCTTGCTAAGCCTAGTTTGCACACCCACATCTGCAGCCCACTCTGTATTTTTCAGTCACTGGTCTGCAACCATGATCACAACATCCAATTACAAGTTGACATCCTGCTTGTCAATATTAATTATGGGATTCTTTTATAAAGGCTCGCTAGTGTTTTCAGTGCGTGCTGAACACTATGCCATAGGAATACATGAGTGTACACTTATTTTTAGCGTGCGCTAAAATTGCTAGCACACCTTTGTAAAAGGACCCCTATGTGATTTGCAAACTAAAAACCACCTGGCTGGGGATCGAATGAGATCATATAATGACACAGCAGGTATACTACTCCATGTACCAACGCCCGGCTCCCTGTCACCAATATCACCTCCTCCAAGGAAGCCAACAGAAGGTACTGATAAAGTGCAGGAGAAAATCAGGACAAGCACGAGGAGTATAATGTACAGCAAATCATATAAACACAAGGAGGGGCTGCACACAGACCATGTGCCATGCAATCACAAGCCACAGAACGGCAATGTTGAAAGGTAGGCTCACAAAATCTGTATTAGCCAGAAGTGAAATTGCCCAAGGATGGAGCAAATCAAACAAGTTGGAGAAGCATGATAGTTCTTCAAAACTATGTCCTCTTCAGCAGAGATGTACAGCTCTTGGAAATGGCCACCACCAAGGCCTTCACCTTGTGAACTTTCAACTTCTCCTTCCAGTACCAAAAGGAATAGCCAACATCCAGGAGGCTGTCACCAGAAGCCAGACTTCAACAGACTGAAGGGGAAAGGATCCCCAGAGGTTTGCGAGGCTCTTCAGAAATACTGAGTGCTTTCCGACAGCACAACAATTGAGAGCAGCTTCTCTCTCCAGCAGGGGACATCCCCTTCCTCAATGGATAGCTCACCCTGCTCCTGAAGAAGCCCAACCTGGTCCACCAGACTGGGCTTCATCATTGTGATCCAAGGCTGCTGCCAGCTGCAAACCCAAGTTAATCCCAGCATGTGCATGAATCCCCTAGTTGGGCCTTGCTCTACAGTGGGCTGAATGCAGACCCTAACTCCATATCTGAGAGGGCCCCTAATAGGAAAGCTTATGTAACAGAAAACAAAACCTCCCTAGGGCCTTGACAGCCACAAACTTCTGCTGGCTCCCCCTAACAGGCCCTCAAGGGGAATGTGACACTTGTTCTGGAGCAAAAGGAAAAGGAACAGCAAAGGAATGATTTGAGTGAGAGCCTCCCAAATCAGCTGCTTGTCTGTGCGAACCAGTGCACCAGACAGGCTCTATGATCTACCTTGACACCTGGGCCTGACATCAATTGACTCACACTGGTCCCCAAACAAGGGACAGCTGCCTCCCCTTCTTGAGGGGTGTCCCTATGCACTATCCTGGCATAAAAACAGTCCACAACTGTTTCATCACTCCCCACTGAAAAAGCCTAGGAGTTCCCAATGACATGCACCTCACCAGTCCTCAGCCACCAGAGATGCACTGCACCAGTCCTCAGCCACCACAGTGACGCACTGAAGTGATACAGCACTGACTCACTGCTCCCAGTATATGTTTAGGCTCTTCTGAGGCACTCCTCTCCCTCCGACTACAGCCAAGCCATTGACCGCTGAAGTGCTTCTGCTGGGAAATGCTGTGTGTCACTCCAAACGTGGACCCAACCCACTTTAGACAGCCTACAGAAGTTTCCTCCTGCTTGCCATCAAGCCACCATCTGCAGCACTACACCTCCCAGCTTTCCCTGCAGAACAGGCTCGATGGCTGAGGCTGCTAATCTTCTCTGTGGTTTCTTTTACTCCTCCCAGTTGAGAATGGCTGGTTCATGCTAATTTAGAAGGGGATACAAGCAGCCTAAAAACAAGGCCCATTCTGAACCTTAGAAACTGGGGGCCTCCTTCTTTTGGAAGAAGAGCCACAAACAAACTAGGCATTAGGGTGTGACAGGGGAGGGGAGAAGGACCTAGATTCCTCTATGCCATCTCCTCATGCCTGTCTGAACTCAACCAAGCAACCAGCTCTCCAGCTGGGCCAAGAAGAAACCAGAATCATTCAACTCAGCTGCACGGTATGCCCGTCGACTATCTGTTAGAGACAGAGAAAAATTGAGACATAGTTGCCTGAACAGTGCCCTTTATACAGCAGGGTTCATAAGTGTTTGTTCTGGCTTCACCTGCTGGCAAGCAAGTATAAACCCATGCATCTGGTCTAATGGACAATAAGAAACATTAACTTTTCCCCTGCTGCTGCCTCTCTTCTAAACTTGACTTCACACATGTGGGCTCTTTTGTGAAAGCTCAAAACATATCACCACAAACATAGCAGAACCTGAATTTTTATTGTGCTGTATATTTTAAACTAGTAAGGAAGATAAACATCTGCTGATAAAATAAAAAATGGATATAAAACAGATATGAAAATTAATATAACCCAAAATCCTTGGGGGGGGGGGGAGAAATCAACACATAACCACATTATTATTGTCACCACCACATTTGCTTGTTATCTGTGCAAATAAAGTATTCAGAAAGTTTTGCTGTGGGTTCTCACATTAAAGCTCCAGTCTTAGTCTGTGACCCCTCTCCCCTTTCCTTTTACCTCTCTTATACAAAAAGAGAGTCAGTCTCTTAAGATGGAGGCTTTGGTTTAACTCATGAGGAAAAAAAAAGGCTGCCCAATGTAAAGCTCATGCATTTTTTTCTCTTAGTCCTCTAGGCCAGCTCAGCCTGCAGTTTTCAGCTTATCTATTAAATCGTCAATAGTATACACCAGAAGCTTCATGTCATCCTTCTCATTCATTCGATGCTCGCCCTGTTTACGAAGAATGACGTCAACATCCGTACTGAGGACTCGGTCAGCAACCTGCATGGAGATATACCATGATATATCTTCATCCTTCATACCATGGATAAGCCTGACAGGGCAAGTTATGGGGATGGGGCTGGCCAAAAGACAATGGTTTTCAGCTTCTTTAATGGTACCATAGGGCACCTTATAAAACCCATCTTTAGCGTACTTTGATGGTATCTTCCATTCTCCATTTTCTTCTATTTCTTTTTTCACCTGCAGAAAAAGAAATGTGAGATGTGTGGGGTTTTTTCTCTCTTAATCCTGGATTGGAGTAACTTTTCTCAGAAGTAAATCTTTTATTCTATATTCTTGAATACACCTCAATATTATTTTTTTGCTTTAAACACTAGTTCTCTACTTATTACTGTGTATAAATAAAAATATGTTAATCAGGAAAATAAGGTTCAGACAATGCTATGTAAAGCAGTATCCCAAAAACAGCAAAAGAAACTCCCCTCTCTCAGCAAAATTATAAATTCACAGGTGCAAATCTCACTATGAGAGTAGAAACCAGGCATATGCATGGATTTTGAAACATTTTCAACATCACTCTATTGCAACTGACTCGCTAACGGGCCCTTTTACTAAGCCGCGATAAAACTGCCATGCGCCAAGGCCACTTGTTACCGCAGCTAGAATTCCCATTATTTTAAAAGGAAGCTGTAAATGGCTGTGCGCTAATAAAAATATTGGAGCGCGGCAAGTTACTGCCAAAGCCCCTACTGCCACCTATTTAGCAGGCAGTAAGGACTCACGTGTTAACCCAGCGGTAATCAGACAGCGTGCAGCAATGGCCAATTACTGTCTGCCATGCCTATACCGTGCTTCCATGCTAAAAAAATAGAAAAAAAAATATTTTCTGGCATGGGAAATGCCGCATGGCAAACACAAAACTATCACAGGGTGCCTGGGCGTGCCCCGTGATAATGTTGTTTTGCCGCGCGCTACCCACATGGTAGTTCTATTGTGGCTTATTAAAAGGGCCCCTAAGCCTCTAACTGATCAGTCCAATTTAGCAAAGAGATTATTGTACTTCTAGATAGATGACAGGAGGATTCGGACAAGTTAAAAGCACTTAAATGATCATTTTTTAAACACTGCTCGGAAACATCTATAAATCACTACAAAACGAAAAAGTAAAAAAAGGTTTACGGTGATCTATTCTTATGATGACCTGTATCTTAAGAGTTAATTTATCAGGCAGTGCAATGCTGATTAATAAACCAAAGATTTTTTTATACTGGTTCAAAAAGAAGTTTATAGGGCAGCATATCAGCTTGCAAAAGAGAATCCGAATGTCAATGTAAAACACTTATATACTGCTATATCCCCTTACGGGTTCAATGCGGTTTACAAATTAGAACACAAAATACGATACACAGTCAATTCAAAATACAAAATAACCCCACCCAGGTCTAATAATCAACAGTTATCAGATAAGAAGTTTTCAGATTCTTGCAATAAGATAAAGTCTTCAATTTAATTAGGGAATGTAAAGTGTTCCAAAAGGAAATCACAGCAAAAGAAAACAATGAACATTAATTCCAGGGTTCTTGAATACTAATTAAAGTTTTGTGTTTCAACTTTTCAACATATTGCTCATGGCCCAATGCTGAATCCTATCCACACAAGATGACAATTTAATAATAGTGTCACCTAAATCAAACACAGGTATTAACATTAAAATATCATCAGCACAAGAAAGTAACAACTCAACTGCTTTCAACTTAATAGAACCTAAAGATGATATGAATAAGCTAAAAAGCAGAGGAGATAGTGGAGATCCACATCCAGAAAACCAAAAATGAAAGAAAATTATTTTTCAACATAGTAACTTTGATTAAAAACTCCGAAAACCAATTAAAAACTGAACCCACTAGACCAATCTCAATGAGTCTTTCCAACAGCAAATCATGATCCATGGCATCAAAAGCTGCAGAAATATCAAACTGAAGTGAAACAGTCTGCCTTCATAAAAACAACTGTCTTTTAATATGAGAAGTTATACCTGAAATCAAACTGAGAAAAGTGTAAACATGAAAACCTTTCCAGATACTCAGCAAACTGTCTACTAACATGAGTCTCCATTCTGTAAAAAATAGTAAGCTAGCAACTGGACAAAGTTGCCTTAGGTATTGGAGTCAACATAATTTGGCCCACATCAACAGGTAGAGAACCCAGTCTTAACAAATCATTTACGACTAAAGTTATCCATTCGACTAATATCAGTGATATAAATGAAAACAAATAAACAGGACAACTATCCAATATACAGCGACAGCGAGATAACTTTTGCAACAGGGACCTAACTTCTGCCACCGATATAGGGGAAAAGGTGCTTCTGAATTGATCCACAATGACTCCATTTTTGGCCACAGAATGAATCATATTTGTAGTCTTATAGCACACAGCTAATCTTTCCTTTTCCAAATCAACACAAATTTGAGTCACTGTTGAAAAAATAATTGGCAAGATGTGCTGTAGGATGTAAAAACTGATTAGTGCAATCAGGAAAAGGAGAAGAGACCAGATCCTTAACTATGCAAAACAGTTTCTTAGTATTTAAATGAATAGAACCAATCATCTTAGCATAGGAAGAACATCTAACCTCAGCAGTTTTTAATTTGTAAGATTTCAACTGTGCCTTCCAGAGCAGCTTATCATCTAAATTCCTACTTTTGCGCCAAAACCTCTCTAGTGTTGGCAGGTATATTTCAAAACCTATAGTTCATCATTAAACCAGGGAGAATGCTTCCTCAAAGGAACTTTCCTGGTAACCAATGGAGCCACCCTATCTAAGGCTACTTTTGACAAAGAATCTCAATAAGATTTCATAGTATTGGCTTCTATTGAGCCTCACGGCACCACCTTAATCATCCCTGACCCAGAAAGCAGCATTATTAATCTTATCTCTAGATTTTACCAGTCTAGATTGTTGTTTATGAAATGATCTAGATAAGCATAAATATAAAACTCAACAAAAAGTGATCAAAACAAGGAACTGCAGTCCAACTAGTAGAACCAACCAAGTGAGAAGGGTATGCAAATATAAAATCTAAAGTATGACCTTTTTTACGAGCAGAACTCTCGGCTAGAAAAGATAAATCTCAAGACTTCAAAAATAATTTAAAATCCCTGACATGATGATCAGAGTCATTCTCCAGGTGTAGATTTAAATCACTCCATTAGCAAAGGCTCAGCTTTAGCCCAAGATTCTGGAAGGCGATAAACATTATACCCACAGAATCTGAAAAATCTACCATGTCCATACAAAAGCCTACATACAAAAAACTCTAACTCAGGCAGCATACAAGAATTAACGTTAAAAAAAGTCTAAAGACTACAGCTACCCCACTGACCCCCCCCCCCCCTCCCCATCTACACAAACGAGGGGAATGTAAAATATTATAACCACGGGGAACAAAAGTGAGAGATTAAAGGGCTATCCTGTTCCGTTAACCATGCTTCCGCTAAAAACAAACCTACATCTGATGAAACTGTAAGATTGTGCAGAACAACAGTTTGTTCCCCACAGATCTAACACTGGTATAATTAAAAGGAACTGGTGTAGAATCAAAACGAAAAAACAATAATGAGTCAATCTCGACAGGTTTCAGAACAGAATGACCTTTACACACTGCTCATTTAACAAGAAGCCTGTTCCCTACAATAGTTTCAATCTGATTCATAGGACATGAAAGTTTCTTAGCTTTTGAACTATAAAAAGGAGTAGACAACACCGGCATTTTTAAAACAAGCGGCTTGGTGTTTTCTATATGCATAAGACCCAAAGAATCAGCAACCAATGCGTGATGAAGAGTCTATAAAATACTAAACATCTTATTAAAATGTGATAAACCCAATTTTTGATGATGTCACCATTATCTCTTTTGCATGCAGAAGGATATGTTAATTTCTTTTTTGGTTGTATATTGAACGCGTTGATTGTTTACATTAATGAATTATCATAAACGCTTAAAACTCCAATACTGTCACATAATAAGTTGCATATGAAGGGGCGTACAAAGGGGCAGGATGTGCTCCTTTGTCATACCTTGTGGTACTACGCCTCAGCAGCCAGAATCTATTATACACAGGTAGGTGATGACATTAACACACGTTGCTGACTCAGACTGCCGGTTCCTCCCCAAAAGCAATGAAGCCACTGAACAATGGAATGATCTCTCTGGCAGATGGTTAAGCTTCACAAAATGTTTCATATCTTTCACTATCTTCTCCTGATTTTCACCACCATCTTAGTCCTTTCCGTAGAAACTTCATCCAATCTCACACAAAAGCAGGTATAAACATGTCTGGGAAGAGCACAAAATCCAAAACCAGGATTATCAAAGCTCTGCCCCAGCTTTTCTCCATCTAAATAAATTCACTGGTAAATCAGAAAATGTTTTTATACTGGAGCAATGTTTTAGTGGATCTCCTCCCCCATCACAAACACTTTTTTAAATTAATTTGAGCAGTGTTTAACTGGGTATTCAAATCAAGTAGAATAGTACCTCAACAGTAAGCTGATTAAAAGTGGAGACGATACAGTCTGTAGCGGAAGCCACCCCGACAAGAGCTGCTATCCTCTCTGGCCTTGCTAAGGCTGCGAGCAGCATCAGCCAACCACCCATGCTAGAGCCCACCAAGATCTGAGAAAACAAATACAGGATTACTTTTTCAGGACCCAGTGAAGAAAAACACTTTCCCCCCATAAAGATAAATGACCACGTTTATTAGCTATAATCACTTTATGTCAAGTAATAAAGACTAGGAGGCACACTGCTTGTCAATTTTTCTTGCTCCCTATATCTTATCCTTTACACTTTCTTTATCCACCCTTTCCTGAGTGTCTGTGTTATCTGTCCTATCTATGAAATGGCATTCCTTTTCTAAACTGTGTAGAGTTTTTATGTAATTGTAAATCGCTTGGATCAAATTCTGGTAGGCGGTATATCAAACGCTTGAATAAACAAATATATACAAAGGTTAGTTGTAAGGCATTTAAATACAGTATCAAATATGAAGTTGTTTCACTTATATTTAAATGATGGCTGGGCCTGCCAGTTTTTGATATCTTTCCAATTTGGATGCAAAGATCAAATGGATGCTCCTAAGATCAGGTCTGGTCTTCTGCCAATTTCTCCCTCTCAGCCCCCACTACTAACATACATATACAACTCCTGGGGGAATTCTGTGCAAACGTTTTGATAATTCTGCAAAATTCTGTGCTGTTTATTTGTAGCAGTTTGGCACAGAGGTTCCCCATTCTAAGGCCCAAAATTTCCTATTTTCCTCTTCAAGCTCCAGCACCCCCCCCCCCCCTTCCATGGCACAATCACATTTTTCTGCCCTCCCCCTTCACAATACTTCTAGAGTTGGCTCTCCCCCTCTCCCGCAGAGATTGCACAACAGGAGGAGGAGGAGGAGAAGGAAGTGAACCACTGCACCTTGAGTCACTTCCTCTTCCTCTGCCAGCTTACGCTTGACTGCTTACCTGAACGGCAGGACCCCTGAAGTTCATAAACAGTCTGGTCTAAGCCAGCATAAAAGAGGAGAAAGTGACCTGATATGTAGCAGTTCACCTTTTCCTCCTCCTTCTGCAGCGCAATCTCTGTGGGGGAGGGGGAGAGAGATCCATTCTGCACAATTGTTTGCGCATAATACTCCTGCAGGAATCCTGCACATCACAGGCATACACATACAATTCTTTAAACTCCTGATGCTAAAGTCCAACTAAGGAGTCAGCATCAAGAAAAAGATCTAAGTGTCATTGTAGACAACACGCTGAAATCTTCTGCTCAGTGTGTGGTGGCGGCCGAAAAAGCAAACAGGATGCTAGGAATTATTAGGAAAGGGATGCAAAATAAGACCATTATAATGCCTCTATATCGCTCCATGGTGCGACTTCACCTTCAGTATTGTGTTCAAGTTTGGTCACCATATCTCAAAAAAGATATAGGGTTCAAAGAAGAGCAACCAAAATGATAAAAGGGATAGAACTTCTCCCATATGAATAAAGACTAAAGAGGTTAGGACTCTTCAGCTCGAAAAAGAAACAGGGGGATATAACTGAGGTCTATAAAATTCTGAATGGTGCAGAACAGGTAGAAGTGAACTGATTTTTCACTCTTTCAAAAAGTACAAAGACCAGGGAACACTCAATGGAATTACATGGAAATACACTTAAAACAAATAGGAGGAAATATTTTTTCACTCAAAGAACAGTTAAGCTTTGGAACTCGCTGATGGAGGATGTGGTAACAGTAATAAATGTACCTGAGTTTAAAAATGTTTGGAAAAGTCCTTAATCTGTTAATGAGATGATCATGGAAGCTACTGCTTATCCTAGGATTGGTAGCATGGAATGTTGCTACTACCTGGATTTCTGTCAGGTACTTGTGACCTGGATTGGCCACTATTGGAAGTAGGATACTGGGCTAGATGGACCAATAATCTGACCCAGACTGGATATTCTTATGTAACTCATCTCCAGTATGTCAGTCTTGCACATTTATTTAACACACCCCCAAGCTCCCATGGGTCACTGGTCTTTCTTCAGACCCCATCTGATCTCTGCGAGTCACCTACTAAA
Organism: Microcaecilia unicolor; assembly: GCF_901765095.1. Taxonomy (NCBI): domain Eukaryota; kingdom Metazoa; phylum Chordata; class Amphibia; order Gymnophiona; family Siphonopidae; genus Microcaecilia; species Microcaecilia unicolor. The sequence goes on along the minus strand of NC_044035.1, from coordinate 270,229,534 downwards.
GCTGGAGAGCTGCTCTGGTACATGGGTCTTTGGAAGGGCCAGATTTATCACAGAAAAGGAGTTTCCTTCTCATGTCCAACCCATGGCAACAGTGTAAAGAGGAGCATGGATTCTCTAAGTCTGTACGTACTCACAAACCCTACAAACACCACACTCATCCTTCCCCACAAAAGGGGCAGGGCCACTGCAGGGCCTGTGAGCACATGCCTGTTTACAGGTTGTGCACTCTTTACACTGTGGGTGAGACAAGTATTTGGGAGGGGAGCAGTATTTTGGAATAGAAAAAAGGCAAAATTGCAGAAATAAAGGAACCTGAACAGGGCTACAAGAAGTTTAAAAAAAAAAACCCAAAACAAAACACTGTACTATACTGCTTTAAAAAAAAGTATTTACATGCTAGTTCCCAGTATATTGTGTTGACAGTACACTATAATTTTGTTCAAAGATGAATTTTTGATCTGTGGAACTAAGTACTCTGTCACAGAGAGTGGAGTAATAAAGGGATGATATAAGTTGCCTAAAGTCCCTGGCAAGGAGCCATAAAGTCTCAGCTTCAAACCTAGAGATCAATATTTATTTATTTTTTTTACAAGTTGCAGTCACTCCTTACTGAACTGTTACTACTGGCTTTCTCTGATTACATCAAGACATCTATAAACAATTGATCCCTGTAAACTGTTAAAGAACTCTGACTTTAGAGTTTAGTGTTTCTATTTAAAAACAATGAACAAAATATACACACAAATGACATACAGGTTAGCAATGAGGCAGTGTGGGTGATTTCTTTGTCGTGTATTACATTAATACTAAAAGCAGTGCTTATTATTCACTCTGGTGTATCTCCACTGCCTGAAGGAAAATGCCTGGATACACAACAGTTCTGTATACTCTGTGTCCCAACCCCGAGTGCTAAATTTTAAAGCATGTGTCTAATTACTTTGAATAATTTCATGAGTCAAAAATAAAGTATTCCCAAGGCTGCCTTACTGAAGGTTTTTCTCCCACTTTTTTAGCTACCTATACAAAGTTTCCTTCCCTGATCACACAGTCAGTTTTCCAAACTCTGCTCGTTATACCCAGCAGTGAAAAGGATTACAGAACAGAGTATGGCCATTTATTTGTCAATCACATCATCATTCTATGATCAGGTACATAATGTAAGTTCTATAGAGGAGGGACACTGAATTCACAGCTCCAGCGGGTAAATTTATACATCAGATTGCTGAAGATGGCTCAAAGGTTTAAACAAAGTTTATTTCACTCTTACAATGCATGTGTTCATACTTTAATCTTCATACAGTTTTTAAATAGGCCCACTTGCAAAATCAAGGTTTGCAGCCCCCAGCATACGCTAGCATAATAATTTCAAAATCTCACTGCAAAATACTTAAGAAATCCACGTTTTGAACATTTGTGCAAACTGTAAGATCAATAGCAGCTACCAATCTGTGAAGTGATTAAACAAGTGTTTGAAGTCCATACTATGTTTAAATACCTGGGGTCCCTCACAAACGTTATCCAGCACTGAAAGAGCATCTTTCTTCAACCTCCCAACTGTCTGCTCTTTAAAATCACCCTCTGAACTGCCACAGCCGGAATAATCGAACCTGAAAAACAGACCAAAACTTGAGAACCATCAGTTTCATGCTGCTACTGACTAGAGGACTTTCAATACTGGACTTTTCTCTGCCACACTGAGCTGCAGCAGAGACAAGTCGTTATAGACTTTAAATGTGTTACTGACCAGCCCTAACACCTACTACTTGGTCTAGTACTTTCCTGAACAAAAGGTTTGTATGTGATGAAGAATGTTTGGCTGTCATATGGATGTTTCTCAGTCAGTCAAAGTGTCTCGGATTCTCAATAGTTAGGGTTACAATATGCCTTCTCAGGAGGAGCTCCCATACTCAAACTCATGTCCAGAAGGGCAATGCTTAACTCAAGACTACCTCTCCTTCAGGAAGCAGGTGAAAGCTTGGCTCTTCTCCCAAGCCTTTGATACATGTGACCACTGACTACCACTCACTCTGCATCTGGATAAGCTTGCTGCATACCCTATAATTTAGATCAGTTCCTCATATCTTATTCAGCTAACATATAATTTCCCTTCAGTTTGTCCTGGCTATATACAGTATCTTTTTCAGGGGACTGTTAGGGGTCCAGACGGTTTATACTAGCCTGCTCGTTTGTCCAGGTTTCCGAGCAGGCTGGCTGGTGGTCCTCAGGGTGCCCTCCCCTCATGTACCTTACTGCGCCTGGGTGATCTAGTAGCCTCTTCGGGGGAGGAAATAACCCCGCTCTTTCCTTCCTGGCGCTGCTGCTGACCCGTTCGCTGCCGGCACCAAATGGGTCAGCGGCAGCGCAGGGCAGGAAAGAGTGAGGTAAGGGGAGGTGGATGGAGTCGTGTATGTGTGTGGGAGGGGGCTGTAAAAAAAGGAGGGTAGGAGACTGGAAAAAAAGATTAGGGAGGGGGACGTACATGTGGTGGGGGAGAGGGAAATACAGTATAAGGATAGAAGGGGATGAGAGGAGAGGGATATATGCTGCTCATGGATGGCAGGAAAGGAAAGGGGGGACATGCTCATGGATGAGTATTTCACTTCGTAACCGGAACTATATGGGACTGAAGAATTTAAACTAGAGTTGAGAACCGGTTACAATTACTTTGGATGGATTGTCTCTGATGGATAGAAGTGACAATATTCCCAGGCTTTAAGATAAGTGGTTTATTTCAACATGAAAAAGATTCTAATCAAGCAATGAATGAATGAATGAAGGTTCTCTGTTTGAATATCGCTTCAGTATATAGCTTTAAGAGGATTGCGAAGTGATTATACATACTTTTTCTTTACTTCCATTCAATACTCTCTGTGATATAATGCACTTATAGTCACATTGATATTTGAAGTAGATCATTAAAATACCCCTCCATCCGTTTTTTTATTCACAAGATCTTTTTCTTCCTTATGTAGGGAGTTTTTTGTTACTTGTGGATGTTTTTTCGGAAAGGAGGAGGAGCCCATGATACAGGCCAATTCAGTGGAGTCCTAATTAATGGTTCCCTGGGCTATTGAGGCTAGTTTATAAAGTATATGATATATATCAGTAATGTGCAATTTCTCACAGAGTGTATAGCAAGAGTGCATTCATGAGTTTTTTGATATATGTTTAGTGCACTCTAGACAATTGAAGATATTTCCTTTATGGCTATTGCCATTTCCGGACTTTAGATAAGCACATTATTTTGCAATCAAGTGCGTACATACATGGTAGAAGAATGCATTGTGTGCTTGCGTACTTGTTAACACGTGGTTTGCAAATAAGTGCGTATATGTGTGGTAGAAGAATACATTGTGGTCTTGTGTAGTTGCTCAGGTGATGGTATTATGGTAAGAGTAAGAGTGTAGGGCAATGGTTATGTCGTTTCGGTCTTATTCTTCGTTGTTGTTGTTGTTTAGAAGTTAGGACGATTGTTTGTTGTATGCTTTTTTGAATAGGTCAGTTTTAAGTAGTTTACGAAAGATGGTTAGATCTTATCTTTATGGTCTTCAGGAGCACGTTCCACAGTTGTGTGCAAATGTAGGAGAAGCTGGTTGCGTAGGTGGACTTACATTTTAATCCTTTGCAGTTGGGGTAGTGGAGGTTAAGGAATGTACGTGCTGACCTTTTAGAATTCCTAGCAGGTAGGTCTATGAGGTCTGACAGTTATTAATGAGACACTAAGAACGCCATGAACCGAGAAAGTTTGGGAACCACTGGTTTATGGACTTTTTCCTCCAGGAATTTGTCCAAGCCCTTTTGGAATCCAATCATGCTAAATGACTTGACCACATCCTTAGGCAACAAATTCTACAGCTTGACTGTGCATCAAGTAAAAAAATACATAAATAAAAATTACTTTCATCAATTTGTTTTATATTTGCTTTTAGCAAGAGGACAAATCATGAAACTATTTGAAAGTATAAATAATCAATTTCTATTTGACTGCTCCAAACAAAACATGATTTTAAAGACCACTATTACATCCCTCTAAGTCATTTCATCTCAAGAAACAGTAACCTATTAGCCTTTCTTTATAAAGAAGCCATTCCATCCCCTTATCACTTTTTGTTGCTATCCTCAATATCTTATCTAGTTCTCCTATACCTTTTAGAGATGGGGCAACCAGAACTGCAAACAATACTCAAAGGTGCTATCATAGTATGGATAGATCCAGGGCCATATTTTATTTTCCATTCCAAATTTATCTTACTATTCTATTTGCTTTTTGATCACCACTCCACACTGCTGAAAATGTCAAAGTACTAGCCACTATGATGCTTTTACTGGGTGGGGACCTCTAATATGGAATCCTTGTGTTCCTATAGTTAGGAATCTTCTTCCATGTATGCATCACTTTGTATTTCTCCACAGGAAATTTCATCCACCTTTTAAAGTGTCCTGTCTCATACGATCCTCTTCAGTTCATTAAAGTTTGCTCATTTTAACTTCGTGCAGAACTCTTGCAGGCCTGTACCTGCCACTAGGCATCAAGGCCGCAGCATTTAGGGGGCAGCAGTATGGCAGGAGGGAATCTCCTCCTCTTCCTTTCTTTACTCTGCTCCCATGCACAGCATGATCCCATTGCCACGGCTCCACCACTTCCTGGGTCGCTTCAAAGATAGTCTCTGCCAGCACAGGGCCTTGCAGTAGAGGCCCACAAGTGCTGCCATCTCTCACCCTCCCTTTAACAAGAAGTCTCATCTGAAAATAGGTGGAGGTAGGAGTACTTGAGTGTGCCCTCCGCTGCAAGGCCCTGGGCCAGCAAGGATAAAATCTTTGAAGTGGTGCAACAGTGGGTGCATGCTGGACAAGGAGGTGGGGTAAGAAGGAAAGAAGAGATGCTGGAGGAGTGCCTTGAGCCAGTCTTTGGAGTCAGGGCATCAGATAACTTTGGGTCAGTCTCCTCTCTCGTTTGCCCACTTCAACTGTTTTATTAATTGAGGCAACAATCACAAAACTACTACATAGTTACAAAAACAAACACAACAAAATGCTAAGATTACACCTGAAAATGTACTATAATTAGCTATGCAAGAAACATCCATGATATTGATCACGTAAATGTCTATGAGCCACCGCTTTTGGCTTGGTTTTAAGTAAAAGAAAAACCTTAACACTGAAATACATTTCACTAATCCTACCTTACAAAAGAATGACCAAGAGATTTGCAAAAGTCCTCAAGAGCAACTGCTTTCTGGCCATGCATATCTGAGAAATAACCAGGCAGATAAAGGACACCAGGACTTTTGCCTTTTAGCTTCCGATAAGCCAACTTTGGAAGATCTGGTCGACTGAGATATTGAGTTGAGGCCTTGTGCCTGCAACCTGATAAAAAGAAAACAAAAATTTGAATCAGAACATTTTTTTTTTACCTGGCCATATATAATTTACTCAACTCTCTAAAGCAAAAGCCCTAAAATCATTTGTTTACAGGGCACAACAAAGGTGGTTGTCACAGCCTTCCAATGAGCAGAGAGATCCAGAAGACTAAATTTTACTGGCTTCAGCCCACACAATGTGCCAGAAAGACTAATGACGTCTCCTGATCAAACCTCCTTGTTTTGGGTGCCGGGACTGCTGTCATTCCTTGACAGTTCGCGCACACTCCTACGCGAAGTACCATCATTGAACTCAAACTTGTTTGGGATAATGGATACAAATGTCACAAATAAATAAAATCATTCTGGGGACAAAAAAGACACTAATACGCGAAGTACCATCATTGTGGGGGCTGGACACGGCCGACACCACAAAGATTTTTAAGGTCGTGCCGTTCGGATCGGCGAGGTCCACGGGAAGGATCCAAGTTTTACCTGAACCCTATAAATATCATTAAGGAGAATATCGGTGTTCATAAATTGTGTTTTGATAAAACACTAAAAATAATAACGAAAACAATCTTTAAAGACAAAACTCAGTTCCTGTATCGCTTTCCAAATCAGCAGCGCAACCAAACCCTGCAGGAGTTTTCGCAGTCTTGGAGCTGGGACCTATGCAGTCAAGCCCACTGCTATGACAGTAAGCACAGTTACTGTACAGCAGCTCTGTTGATGGGGGTGTATGTGTGCTCCTCCAGCTCTGACCTGAGAGTACCGGGCGGCCGAAGCGAAGCGAAGACCGCCGCAACCCCCAAACGGCCGCCATCTCCCCAGCCCCCTCACTGCCAGAGCCCAGAGTACGACACCAGCGCACTCCAATGACGTCACAGGATAGTCCAACTCAGGCACCGCCTGCCTCTACAGCCGCTTGAGACTTTGAGAGGCCTCCACGCGAGAGGAGGAGGAATAAAAAACAGCAGGGGGATTGAAGGAATTAAATTAGTCTGACGCCAGCGGGAGAGGGCGGTGCTTAATACCTCAAAGTGGGAAGCCAGCCACGTGCGCCTCATGCCTTTTTTTTTTTTCAGGGCCGGCACAAACGTAACGTATTTGACCAAGGAAGTGAAGAAAACAGGAGACGGGGTGTTCCAATGTAGTCCACGCTAAATGCTTGTCCTTTCATTGACGGCATTTAGCATTCTTAACCAACATATATATTGTTCAACCAGATCGATATTTATTTAGATTTTGCTCACACCTTTTTCAGTAGTAGCTCAAGGTGAGTTACATTCAGGTACCCTGGATATTGAAATTACATTCTATAATGTACCTTCTGTTTATAGATAAAATTTGAAATACTTCATTACAGCAAGTGATACAGATAGACCAATCTAAACAACATTAGAAGGTACATTAATATTTTTAAATTTTGGTTATTTATTTTGTTACATTTGTATCCCACATTTTCCCACCTATTTGCAGGCTCAATGTGGCTTACGCAATACTGCAGAGACGTTTGCTGACTCCGGTGTGAACAAATACAAAGTGATGATGTGGTAAAATAAAATTCATGTGAAGCGGTCACATTAAGGAATTATAAAGCGTAAGAGTACCGGTATGTCCATTGCGTACTTTAGTTTTGCAGTGTTGCAGAGTTCAGGCATTTAAGATGGGTCGGTAGGATAAGCCTTTTGAAACAGGTTAGTTTTAAGTGATTTCAGGAAATGTTGGTGGTTGTATGTTGTTTTCAAGGCTTTTGGTAGTGCATTCCATTGTTGTGTGCATATGTAGGAGAAGCTGGATGCGTAAGTTGATTTGTATTTAAGTCCTTTGCAGCTTGGGTAGTGGAGATTTAGATATGTTCGAGATGATTCGAATGTGTTTCTGGTGGTAGGGTCTATGAGGTCTGTCATGTATCCCGGGGGTTCGCCGAAAATGATTTTATGAACCAGGGTGCAGATCTTGAAAGCAATACGTTCTTTGATTGGGAGGTTTTCAGGTCTTTTTGACTGTTCGAACATAACATGGAAAAGCATCAAATATGCTTGGCACAGCACCTTCACTCAAACGAACAAGTAGCAAGCTGCTTCTGTCAAAGTCCTCTTCCCTGAAGTGCTTTGAGCACAAAACTGCAGTATGTGAAGGGACAAAATCTTTAGGTCAAATAGCAGAAATCCAACGCTGTCAAAGAAAGGGCTTTGATGGAAACCTAAGCAAAGAACATGTGACAATTACCAAATTGTGGACTGTGGCTACTATTGTATGAATGGGTTAGTCAAGTGAATCCCAAACCTGGTCCTGGAGGCACATCAGGCAGTCAGGTTTTCAGGATATCCACAATGAATGTCCATGAGATATTACATGCATTGCCTCCATTGCATGCAAATCTCTCTCATGAATATTCATTGTGGATATCCTGAAAACCAGCATGGGGTGCCTTCAGGACCAGGTTTAGGAACAACTGGGTTAGCCTAACAACCATCAGAGGCAGGGTCGTATAATTAACATTATAATTGTGTTCGCATTTGAGTAATAACAGAGAAAATACTGTTATTAAATCATATTAGGAAGCTTGAAGTTGACTTGGTTAACTTCTAGTTTAAAGGCTAGATTTTGTTTGCTGAACTCATGCTGACTAATTTCCCCTGCACCAAATTTGTTCCTCCTTGGTTAATTTTAAACAAGAAGCTAAGAAATGATTTACTCTGGTCTTACAACAAGGACATCCCATCAAGCTATGCATCACCATTTGGAAAACATAAATGCCATTCAGTTCCAACTGTTCTACTGCTGCTTTCCCTTAGCCATCATTGTTCCCAGGACACATCTATATACATTATTTGATATCTCTTATAAATAGTAGTAATAAACAATATAAAGTGCATTTGTATAATATACCACTGCATTCCATAAAACAAAAGGAGCAAGTTGCTACAAACCATCTTTTTCTTTTGATGTAGAGACAGGAAAAATAAAGATTACATGTTGCCAGGTTTCAACCTAATTCATGTTTAATATGGGATATAAATCGTTTATTCATTTACTAGACCGTCACTTATTACAAAGGTAAATCAGAACGGTTTACAATATAAAATAACATTAAAATAATATTAAAACAGTAGATAGACATACTCTGAAATTCATTTGTGATAGGAAAGCACTACAAAAAGACAATACACATGCAGATTTCACAGACTGTAGTTATAAAAACATTAGTAAAAACATAAAGCTAATAAAAAATTTTTTCCTAAGTTTATCCTTTATTTCTGTTTTAAATGTTTGTTTCAACTGACTCTCGAAAAAGATATGTTTTTAAAACTTTACGAAAATGAGTATAAGAATCCTAAAGCCTAAGTTCTTTAGGAAGACAATTCCAAAGAGACGGAGCTAGAAAGAAAAATGCCGATATCCGTGTTGATTCCCATCTAGCTTTAGATAGAGAAGGAATTACAAGTCTATTATGTGTCAATGACCGAAGTGTCCGAGTTGGAGTATAGGGGATAATAAGGTTAGACAAATATGATGGACTGAGTGAATAAAAAGCTTTGTGTGTTAGTGTCAAAACTTTAAATTTTAACATTGCTTCCACTGGTAGCCATTGCAATTGATATAGTAGTGGAGTAATCCTCTTATATTTTACGCTCTACAGATGATACGAGCTGCTGTATTTTGTATCATCTGTAGGCGTTTTAAATTAAGTTTTGAAAGACCTGTAAACACTATATTACAATAATCTAAACGTGATAGAATATAGGCATAGGTTAAAGTACGCAGGGATGATTTATCTAAGGACTTTCTAATCGAGCGTAATAAGTAAATAAATAGATAAAAACTCTAAAGGGTATGTTTACTAAGTTGCGTTAGCGTTTCTAACATGTCTTTAAAGTTCAGGTACATTAAACGCTAATGCTCCTATACGTTTCTATGGGCGTTAGCGTTTAACGCACGTAAACCATTTACGCGCGTTAAAAACGCTAATACGCCTGTAGCGCACGTTAGTAAACATAGACGTAAATTTAGAGCATAACATGATGTCTGTTTTAGTGACCCATTACCAGGAGAAAATAAAATGTCTGCACGAATACCGCACATTCTAGCCCCTCCCAATGACACACTGCTTACGACTTATAACAAATTATTACTCTACCTATGAAAAGTTATTCCGTTATTATACTTCCTCTGTGTACATCTGTATGTGTAATCTGTTGGGTTGGTCGTGAGCCCTTGGGCCCTGGCCGAGGCCAGCGGGGCGCCGACCCAGGTCAAGGGGAGACCGACCCACCACCACACACCCCAGCTACCCAATACCCCTAAGCTACCCCTCCCCGCAGTCCCTCAGGAAGAAGGGAAATAGGCAAACAGGCGGGCCTTGCAGCCGAACCGGAACCCACGCACACAGAGCCACTCATGCGGGCCTCATGGCCAAACAGGAACCCAGACACACACGGGGGGGGGGGGGGGGGTGAAAGAACCCAGAGGGCCCCCCGGGACCCCAAAATGTCAGACACGCGCTGAACACCAGCGATAGGGCAGAGGGAGAAACAAAAGAACCAGAGTGGGCCACACCCACCCCGGGGACTAGCACAGGGCAGGGGAACTAACACAGCAACCCCCAAAAGGGTTAGGAAGCCCCAGGCAGAAGCCAGAGGAACCAGACACAAAAGGAAGGTAGGAAGCCTTTGCCCCAAACCCACAGCAGACAGAGGCAACCAGAACACAAAGGGTTAAGCTTGTAGAGCCAGCAGGCCGGGACACTGGGAAGAGCAATCCTTAGAGTAAACAAACAACCAGAGAGGACACTCTCAGACAAGCAGCCTAGCTGAGACAAAAGCTGAACAAAGCCCAGCCTCCACTGAGGAACAAGCAGCTGGCTTCCCACAGAGAGCAGCAGCCAGTGAAGGGAAGCCCAGCTGGAGGCAAGAGAACTAATTAAACAAACACACACACACACATTGCCCCCCAGCTAACACAAACAAAGGGAAAGGAAAGAAATCCCTGAACAGGGAACTCAGATCAAAGTCAGAGCACAGAGCATGTTCTGACCAAGAGCTGCGGCTTTCAAGTCACCACAAGAGTGTGAGTAACGCCAAAGCAAGGCTGGGAGTAACACGCAGGCTTAAGTAGACTCACAGACGTCAGCACAAACCCTGGCAGCCAATCAGAAGAGACATTCCCCCTCTCTCCCTGCCAAGCCGGCAGAATCATAACAGTATGCTGCACAAGCTGGCACGTTTGAAAATATAAGTGAGATTAAATAAAAACAACAATAAAGAACAATACCAACAATACCAACAATAAAGAATGACGAGGATGCAGCAGCTCATAGGTTTGCTTGCTTTGTTTTGAGTGTACGAGAGATTACGACTGCGCACGGAGAATGGGAAACAGCGACTGACCAAATTGGCTTCAACTTTTTGATGTCTTCCCATCTCCTGCTTTCTTCAACCTCCTTGTATCTGACCCTCTAGGGGTGACCCAGCCCATTCTATAAACCTAGCACCTAAATGCTACATTGCACAACAACAAAGAGGATGCGCACATGAGCAGATGAGGGGCGGGCCTTGCAAGTACTCAAACATACAGTTATGTGCATGTCAACTTAAGCTGTACTCTGTAACAGCAATTTCAAGCTCAATTGCCATTATAGAATTGGTGCTTAGCAGTCATAATTTTCACACCTAATTTTTGGCGCGGTTTCTTAAATCTACCTCTATGGGTGTAACTTTCCACTCCATCTATCTGCAAACAATACGCTATCAGAGGTTTGTGCATAGTTATAAATTAGTGCATAGGTGGCAAAACCAGTATATATGTACGTCTTGAAGAATACAGAGCCACAATTTTCTATATTATAGGACCAAAACTTTGGAATAATTTACCTCTAACACTGAGAGCGTTCAGATCACTGAGTCATTTTAAAAGAATGCTGAAAACTAATTTGTTTCAGAGTGACTTCTCAGATATCTATTTAATAACAGGCCATGTCTGGCCTTTGGTACTGAATGTCCGATTTATGCGGCATCAACTAACACATAGCTACTTAAGTAAATCATAAAGAAACTCCAGACCGCTCAAAACTTAGCAGCCAGACTTGTATTTGGAAAAACACGTTTTGACAGTGTCAAACCACTCAGAGAAAAACTGCATTGGCTACCAATCAAAGAACACATCACTTTCAAAATCTGCACAACTGTCCATAAAATCATCTACGGTGAGGCACCGGGTATCGACCTGCCAACCAGAAACACCACAAAATATGCACGATCATACCTAAACCTCCACTACCCAAGCAGCAAAGGTCTCAAATACAAATCCACCCATGCATCCAGGTTTTCCTACCTAAGCGCACAACTATGGAACGCATTGCCAAAAGCAGTAAAAACTACGCTCGACCACCTAAATTTTTGGAAAGCACTAAAGACAGACCTGTTCAGAAGAGCATACCCCACTGACCCAATATAATAATACCTGGACACCTGCAACAAAATGTCCCCCTTTCCCTCCATAAGTTCCCCCTAATTGTACCTACCATACATGTACCTCACTTTGTATTCATTCATACTATGTATTTGTTCAGACCGGAATCGGCTAACACTGTTAACGGTTATATGTAAGCCACATTGAGCCTGCAAAAAGGTGGGAAAATGTGGGATACAAATGTAACAAATAAAATAAATAATAAAGACTCTTTTGCTTAACCCAAGTTTGTTATTTTGACACTTCAGATTTGATATAGAGGTGTCTGCTTTAAGTATGATTTTATGTTTTGTGTATTTGATGATTTTGTATGTAATATTGTACACCGCCAAGAATTGTAGATTGAGTGGTATAGAAATGTATGAAATAAACAAATATATGGTATTCTAAATATTTACTGTTTTTTACCCTCTCCTTCTTTCTCTACACTTTGTTAATATGATAACATTGCAGTAGCATAGCCAAGAATTTTCGACAGAGGGTGCATCTGCATTTCCCTTCCACCGCATCTCTCTCTTCTCTTCCCACCCCGGCCCCACAAAGATCTGGCAATTCCCTCCCTCCCTCCACCATACCATATAATCACCTCCAGTCTTTGCTCAGGCAGCGCCAGTGGCACTCATAGGCTGCCTGCACTGTGGCTTTCTCTTGGAACCATCCCATCCTTCAAAAAATAGGAAATTGCATCAGAAGGGGGCAGGATGATTCAGAAACCCCTTGCAGGCCGCAGCAGGCAGCCTATGAGTGTCACTCACTGCCACTGCCAGGGTAAAGACTGGAAGTGGTTTTAAGGCACGGGGGAGGGAGGGAATTGTAGATCTTTGCAAGGCCTGGCCTGTCCAGGAAGGGAGAGCTATGGCTAGAGGAGGAAGGGTGGACTGATGGGGTGCATATGTAACACATGCACCTTGAATGGTTACACCAAGATTGCATATTATTAGGCTTACCTTGGTTTTCTTTATTGCCGTTTTTAGTTGTAACCTGCGTAGTTTATAGGCAAATCAAATCAAAATCATGTCTTGTTATCCCCAATTGTCTTGGTTTGTTTATGTCTTATTTTATTTTAACTGTTATTTTATCTGCAACTGTAAACTGCGTAGATGTTAATATTTTTATGATTCACAGTATATCAAGAAGTAAATAAACTGTAACATGCAGAAATGTTGGAATCTACTTTACAGAATTACCCCCTTATAAGTGGGTATGAGGTACATATATAAACCCATTCCATACATACTTTTACCTGCAGTAAGCAAAGATATTTCTGCAAGTAAATTTGGACAGAGTTTGGACTTTTGGATTTTCAAAAGTATGATAAATTTGGAAGAAAATGTTATGCTTGCTAATAACAGGTGTAAGTATATGTAGGTATTTTTGGTGGTGAAGAACAAAAGTCCTCCGCACAAGAGCAGCCAGATAAGCAAACACAGTGGGAGTGACATGAAAGATGATGCAGCACAAGCAAGGTTCAATGGACTCAAAGAGTTCACATCAGATGTTTTTATTCAAAGAAAATGTGTTTTGGCCACAAAGGCTACTAGCTGTGACTTCGTTTTACAGCACTCCTACGATTTGCCAATGACAAAGCTGATCAATATAAAATGTATAATGCATTTTATATTGATCAACTTTGTCATTGGTTTTTTATTTATTTTTTTATTTTTATATTTTTTATTTGTTGTATTTTAATTCTTTGTTCTTCTAGAATTATTCATTTGACCCCTGATGTAGGCATTTCGTTACGCTAAAACACAGACCGTGTCTGGTCCACCAATATCAGCATCAATAAGGCATTTCTCCATAACATCTCCAGTGTTGGATTCGTCCTTTGGTCAGTCTCTACTTTTCCTTGTTTGCTCTAAACAATTCTTCAGACATGTGCACCCCCACCTCTCACCCTGTGGGCAGTTCAAGGCCCTATCCCCTGTAGTCCAGCATCTCTTCTTCCCCTCATTATCCTCCTCCCCGGGTCCACAGTGTCTCATCTTACCTTCCCCTCCCTGTCCCCCCTCAGTCCAGCATCTCCTTTCCCTTCTATTCCCCTCCCTATCCCATCTCCTTCCCAAAGTCCAGCATCTCATATCCTATTCCTCCCTCCCTACCCACCCCAGTCCAGCATCTCTTCACCCCTTCCCCTCATTCACACCGTCTAGCATCTCCTCACCCCTCTTTTCTTTCCCTCTACCCACACCCTGACCAACATCTTTCTCCTCCTCCTCCATACCCCCATTTAAGCATCTCCTTTCCCTCTTCTTTCCTTCCCTATGCCCACCTCTGTCCAGCATCTCTCCTGCCTTCTCATCCCACCCTCTCCCCAGCATCACCCCTCCCTCAGGTCAGCATCTCCCTTTCCTTACCCAGGTCTTATGTCCAATGTTCTCCATGCCACTGCTGCCTCTCACTATTGCACCTCTTCCCAGGCTGCTCTGAAGGTATTCTCTTACTGGCCCAAGGCTTCTCAGTAGTCACCCATGCTCAAGAGCTGCTGGCTTCTTCCCTCCCCCCTGACAATGGGCTTTCTGTAGGCTTGTATATATGTTTTATTGTACTTCATATAGGTGGACTATAAATCCAATAAATACATAAACAAAAAATGCAAGGCCTTGCTGCAGCATGTAGCAATTTGAAACAAGCTCAGGAAGAGGTGCAATGGTGGTGGAGGTGGAAGGGGGAGCATGCTCTACTTGGGACTGGAGTAAGGAAGGGAAGATTAAATTATGCTCTCCTGCTGCGCTGCAGCTACCTAAATGCTGCCACCCTAAGCCAATGTCTAGTCTGCCAAGTGGAAGGGCCAACCCTGCCTATACATGTGAAAAATCCTATATAAAATTACTTGTATTGGCTGTTAGCTTGGTTATTGCAAAATCACCCTCTTTGGGGATAATTTCATAACAGGGTACTTAGTGAGAAGTCCATAAAGGCACCTTTATTAAAAAGGCAACATAAACACTTATGTGCCTTTAGAAAATGGGACCCCAGAACCAGCCTCAGCAGTGCACAAATGCCCTTCCACAAATGTACATCTGCTTTGATAAAGGTGTAACTGTATTTTATAAAATACAAGCATACATTCCTACTCCACCTCTGCTCTGCCCACACCATGCTGTGGGAATGGCTATGCACAGACCTTTCTGCACCCCTTCCTTTTACACACATATGCAGCTATGCAATTTTACAAAGTCCTTTATAAGATTACCCCCTTTACATGCAATGTGTACAGTAAACTTGAGTATTTAGTGTGTGTGTGTGCTAATTTGTATGTTTGAAATCTCCTGTGCTAAATGGCCCAAAGCAAAAAGGTATGAGATATTTCATGTGTCACCACCAAAGGTAGATTCCCCCTTCCCCAATAATCACTCTCTCCCCCTGAAAGCCCCAGACTCTAAAGCAAGGGCCTTTGCAGGCTGATCATCCCTCTCCATCGAACACCAATATCAATGAGCCTCTGCCTTCTAACAGCCCCCTCCTACACCTTCCCTATAAAAGATCAGGGCCCACTCCTAACCCATAATCAGTGATTTTCAAAATGGCAATGGCTGACCACTTGTGTGGGGCAAAGTAATACAAGGTCAGCCAGCTATTTTGATGTACCCGGTGATGGCACAGTACTCTTCCCTTTCCTGACTCAATTTTCTACAGTGCATTGTTACCAGGGGTAAGACTTGCCAGAGGAAGGAAGGGAGTTGGATGTTCAGTCAGGGCATAGACTTGGTCTCGGGGGAGGAATGATCAATCTGCTGTGTGTGTGTGGCTTTTCATGTCTAGGATGGGAGGCAGGATGAGAAACTATGGACACAAGGGATATTCTTACTTTTGTTGGGGAGGTGGGGGAGACCAGGGCACTAGTGAGAATTATTTCTGTGCGTGTTGAGGGAGAGGGAAATTGGTATATACAGACCCCTAGATTGGGAGAGTGGGCAGATGATCGGGCCCCTTTATTCTTGAGGTTGCAGTGTGTGTTTGGGGGGTGGATACAGCAAGCAGATCACTTTATTCTTGTGTCAGGTGGGGAGGTGTATTGGAACCTAGAAGTGCCTTACTTTTGGAACTGGGGAGGCTCAGAGCAGTGCCATCTTAACCTGTCCTAGAGCCCTAGAATGAGAATGAACAGCATGGGGGTTTCTCTCTGCTGAGACTGTAAGGGGAGGGAATGAACCAAGAATACAGTGACCTAAGATGGCCCTTCCCTGAGAGCATGGCCCCTCTCTCCATTACACCTGGGCTGAGACAAGTGTAGGCTTTAGTGGGTCTACAGAAAATGGTTGAGAGCATACCATACTATTTCTGTGCATATGCTAAAGCCTAATTTGCATATGATGTACACTTATTTATATACAGTATGTACCAACATCTAAGCCTGATTTAATGTGCATTGTACAGGTTCAGTGAATAGGGCCCTCAATCTTCACAAGCAAAGGACAGAAAATCTCTTTCATGAAGAACTGACAATATTTCTTCTGAAAAGAGAGTAATATAAGGTTTATTAGGAAAAACAATGTTAATCATGCATAAATATAAAAAACACAGGATGCAGAACCTCTCCAATGGCAGCTAATGGTACAGTCAAGCTATATCATGGAACAAAAGGCTACAGCTGAAAAAGAAATACACTTGGGTTAAAACAGATGTTCTCATTCTGAGAAGGATGCACTCTCACAAGACCGGCCTTTACAGTACATTTCATAGCTGTAATGTCAGCTGCATTTAGGGTAACACACAGCTTTCACAGGTATCAGTGCCATGATGCAATGACTACTGGGTCTTTTTCAAATATTGTGGCACATGCACTAGGTAAATCAAAAGTCAAACATACGGCATTTGTATTACATCTTAATGGCAGACAGGCTAAAATGAAAGATCTCCACTGTACAATGTTCCCAATCAAATGTTTCACATTTCCATGAACATTCCAGTCCAACCTGCCACATAAGCATCTGTTTATTTATTAAGGCTGTATGGTTCTGGAATACCTGTGAGCAACTGTGCTCTTATTTATCCCAGTTCCTATATCTATCATATTAAACAGGTACCAGCGTCATTTTTTTAAACACACATAACTAATAGCGCTATTTATTAAACAGCAATAACTCAGCATCAAATCTGATACTCAATGCACTTTGGAAAATGCAGTACTGTGCAATACCGTTAATATGCCTTTCCATTCATTCATTTTTGTTCCAATTGGGCCTACGTTGTTTTAAGCCAGTGTAGATAATTAGCCCCAAGAATAATTCCCTCTCCCAAAACAAACACAGACACAATCTCACCATGTCAAATGTCCCTCATGAAAATAAGACTCCTGACATCCTCTACAAGGGAACAGAAGCCTTGGGTCAACTGGCATAATACTGGGTCCCCTGTTGTTCTCAACTCATTACTATTGAAGCTGGAGGGGGAGGTGTGGCCTCATGGTTAGTGTAGCAGGTTGCGGACATGGGGAACTGGGTTCAATTCCCACTGTTGCCTGATGGTTAGCAGTTAGTTGAGATTCTGGGGAACCAGGCTCAATTCCCTCTGCAGCTCCATGTGACCCTGGGCAAGTCGCTTAACCCTGTTGCGCCAGGTACAACAGTAGTACAATGTACTACCTAGACTAAGAGCCCAATAGGAACAGACCCAGTACCTATAAAGTGAAACTGTAAACCACTTAGATCTAAGCAGTATATACATACTTGAATGAATGAATGGGAAGGTCCAGGGTGGGCAAGGAACACCAGAGGCCACAGCAGGTTTGCTTTCTTGAGGGACATCTGGTGCAAGAGGAGGCTTCATACCCTTTTAAGAATTACTGGAGATAGTGCTGGAAGCATGTGTTCCCACCAGCACTAACATGCCAACTTGAACATCATTGTTGCTGGCTGCAGGAATAATTCAGTAAATCACAGTACTCAGTGACCAGAGTTTAGTAATACCATGGGCACTACTAATCTGCAGTTAATGTGGTTCAGTAAATAGGCCTCTAAATTGGTCTGATTTCAATGTGAAATTCAGCATCATCTGTGACAGGTTTTTCTTTCCATTTATTTTATTTTTCAATTTAAGAGTATAATTGTGTAACAGCGTGCCATGGGTAGGTGCTATTTTTATAAACCAAAAATATATAAAATATATATTTCCCAAGTACAGAAGTGAGAGCTGTGTAATTGAATGCAACAGGATATTCCAGTGTGTAACAGAATCCCAGAATGACCTTAATGCAGCTGAGCGAAACGCTGGCCTTGGTTGGTCAGAGGATTTCTACTAGAATGGGCTCAAATTCATTTGGAACTTCATGTGCCAGATAAGTGCTGTTTGCAGAGACTTTTTACTGTTTGCTGGAGATTGAATATCAGTACAGAGATAGATGTGTTGGAAGTTTTCTTATGTCTATGATGAAGATACTAAGCTCGAGTATTTTGTACCTGGAACCCTTTGAGGCTTTTTCCTTCCACAATTTTTATCTCTTAAAAGTTATTTTGTGGTGATTACTTCTGTGCTTGGGAGTTATATTTTTTTGGTGACTTTGGGCGCCCTCCCCATGTGTATTTTGTAGCTATTTTAATAAAGACAAGTAAGCACCTACGTGACTTTATAAAAATACTAGTGCGTATGGAAGAGAATGTGCCTTGAACGTAGCTGCCATCACTTACACCTGTGAAAACTGGTGTGAATAAAGGCACGTACGTTATGTATTTACATACATAGATTGAGGTATTTCATAATCTATACACAGGTGTTAATTCCATCCAGATGTGTGCACAACCACCAGCAAAGTACTGTCATGGCATGTATTTTTTGTGCATATGTAGCAGTGGTGTAGCCATGGGGCCCCCTCCTCAACCAAAGTACCTGTTCAATTTTTGGGGAGCTCAGGGGCTGGACTGGGGAGGGCAACGCATTTTCTCTGTAGGTTAATAATTTTACCTTTGCTGGCAAGGATTCCCAATACCCACCAGCCGATGAGATCCGCTGCCCAGACTTACCCTAAACTTATGTACTTATGCTGCCTCACCTATGAAGAAGTCGGCGATGACCTTATTTTCAGCCGCTGACACCAGTACTGCGCAAACATGCTCAGTTAGTGCATGAACTGAGCATGTGCAAGGAGTACCGGCATCAGCTGCTGAAAAGAAGGCTGTCTGACTTCTTCACTGCTGAGGCAGCACTGGGGTAGTTCCAGGCAGTGGATCTTCAGCTGGCAGGAATAGGGCATCCCCACCAGCAAAGGTAAAATTATTAAAGGGGGAGGATGGTGTAGAGAGAAAATGAACTGCCCCCCATCCTCACCCCACCCCTCAAATTTGAATCCTGGCTATGCCCTTGTACATAGCTGTATATGTGCAGACTTGACTTTATA
Source organism: Microcaecilia unicolor (assembly GCF_901765095.1). Taxonomy (NCBI): domain Eukaryota; kingdom Metazoa; phylum Chordata; class Amphibia; order Gymnophiona; family Siphonopidae; genus Microcaecilia; species Microcaecilia unicolor. The sequence continues at coordinate 270,210,361 of NC_044035.1, read as the reverse complement.
AATTACCTCTTTTATGTGTGTTTGTAATGTATGTAGCTTAGTATTACATTCTTCTACAAGTGGCATCTCTTGTTCAATTATGTGTGTCTACTAGAAATATTCCGATTAACTACTGTACAAAAATATATAATAAAAACTTCACTACACCTGTCAGTTTCTGGCACTCCGGCATATGGATACCAGTATCTGAAAAAGACCCTAATGCAAACAAATTCTTTCTGTGTAATAAAAGGAGGTTATGTTTCAGCTTGTGCTTTGATTTTCCAAGGCCATATTACGTACATCTTTCATCGCTTCTTCAATGAAAATAATACAAAGACGTACAAAGTATTTACAGATCACCAAGCCGAAAAATATTCTGCAAAAAAAACATCCAGGACTAGTCTGAGTTCAGGAAGCTTCAGTCAACAACTATTATTAATCCTTGCAATAGAAAACACTGTTAAACACACTTGGGGGTATTAAAGAAATACTGTCGTTTATCATGTCACATAGGCAAACCCCTTAATGCAGTCCTTCGCCAGTGGAAATTTAAACACATTTTAGTAACCTGCATTCTCTCGGGAATCCTATGACAAATTATAGTGAAATGTTTAATTCTGTAAAAAGAGAGAAACATCGGTGTAATACACTTCCAAACAATTGTAAAATCTTTGGCTTTTCTTGTAGCATATAACAGAGTTTAAAAATACACATAATAAAAGAATTTAAAAACCTGAAAGCTATATTACCAATAGATGTCATTTGATATAACATATTAAAATATATAACACTTTATATTTCTGTTCAACAATCAAAGTTTGTCAGTTCTAATAAGTACACAGGAACAACTTCACGGACATTAACAGCTCTCGAAAATAACTTTCAATATTATTGTCAAAAAGCACATTCCCTCCCCCCCCCCCCCCCCCCTTTTTAGCAGCTCTCATCTACTGTTCTTTTCCTTACAACAGGTTGTGAGCTAACTGCGTAGCTTTTCCACTTTGGCTAAATATGGCTTAATACTATTCCTGTATTTATTGCAGTGTATCCGGTGGCGACATGTTACATCTGTCCGTTAGATCATGAAGTGTGTGTAGCCTTCAGCCCCAGTAACTATAACATCCATCCATATCCTCATAGCTTCTGGGGTTGGTGCAACCATGTAGTATATTCTATCATGTGTCTTCACGCTGAACGTGAGTAATGGATTTGGACTCTAGAGGAAAAGGGGAAAAAATATCAGTTAAAAATATGAGGGTGTACCATTTTAAATGAGTACTTTACATTCTGAAGCTTATATTCATATCTAGAGCTGATGACCTTTCTGTATGTTAATACTAGCTGGTGCCACGCTTCAGCTATATGAAACAAGCAGAGGAACCGAGAACAACACAAGAGAGAATGATCCAAAGGACCTGTCTAAGCATTTTTCTTTCTTACTGCAAAATCTACAACTTCCATGTGATTTCTGCTTTACCTTTGCTCCCCCACCCTGTGTTTCTCCTAGGGCAGGATTAACCCTTTGGTGGACCCTCAGGAAATAAGCGCATTGGGCCCCATACTGTAACACAAATACATTTTGAAGCGCCCACAGACGGGGTCCCTTGTGGACAGTAGCATAGCTACATGGGGCCACGGGGGCCTGGGCCCTCCCAATTTTACTGTGGGCCCCTGGTTTTGCTGGTGGGGTCTCCAACCCCCGCCAGCTAAAGCGTTGTCCAGCGCTGCGTTGCCTGCCCTGCTCTGTCTTCCCCTCACATCCGGCACGCTCCTTTTAGTGAAAATGAATTTCACTAAAAGGAGCGTGAAGGATGTGAGGGGAAGACAGAGCAGGGCAGGCAAAGTGGCGGCGCTGGAGACTGGCGCTGGACAACGTTTCAGCTGGCGTGGGTTGGGGACCCCTGCCAGCCAAGGTATTTGCTGTGGCAGTGGCAGACCAAAATGCCCCCCCCCCCATCTCGGGCTCTGGCCTCCTCCCACCGTGAGGTCTGGCTACGCCCCTGCTTGTGGATTCAACTGCAGAGGATGACCGGCAGAGGAGAAAGCAGCAAGTAAGAAGTGCTACTTGCAACTTGTCCTGTCTACTGGAAGACAATGCAGAGGAGATAGGGAGAATAGACATACCTCTGTGGGCAGTGGTGGTTCCAGTCCCCATCCTCCCACGCTTCTTTCTGCTAGCAGCTGATTTACTGTGGCTACTACTACTACTACTACTATTTAGCATTTCTATAGTGCTACAAGGCGTACGCAGCGCTGCACAAACATCTAACTACAAGGCGTACGCAGCGCTGCACAAAAATCTAACTCAGAAGCCACTGAATTAGCTCATTTGTGAGGGCCCCTTCCAAACATTTGGGCCTTAGACATGTCTCTAGTTTGCCTATGCATTAATCCTGCTCCGCTTTGTTCACCTGTGCTCCTCTTTTTACCTCCACCATATTCACTCTATCCCCACCCTTTCTTTGAAGAAATACTTCCTTGTGTTACTCCTGTGTTACTCTCCTCTCCAGCTTCCTATTATGACCTAAGAATTCAGTTAAGATGTGCTGTTTTTACTTCCCTTTTCTGTTTTGAGATGGGATGAAACTTTGCTTTGATGATCCTTGCCTATCAGTCTGGCATTTGCCCTCCATCAGGCAAGGATGGCCAGTACAGACTTTCATTCTAGACATTTGCCTACCATTGTAGTCAAATTAAATGTGCAGAACTGTACTGAGCCAGAAATGTGTCATGTGCGATACCCCCTGGTGCCTCTACCCCACTCACTGTACCAAGGCCAAGAAGAGGATATGGGGAGCAATTTTGCCACCCCTACCTTCCTTGCACCTTCAGTACGGCCCTGTCAGTGATGATAATCCAAATGCAGGAAACCAGGGCAAAAAAGTCCCTTTCATGATTACAGCCTGTATTTGTGGACAAAAATGTAAGTGTCCGATTGAAGACTGATAAGTTTCCAGTTTTTCCAAAATTAATTTCTATTTTAAAAAGAAACTCATAATGTGATATATATTTGATTGCATTCTCCCTTTTCTTCTACCTTGTGCGCATTCTTGAGGTGATCATAATATACTTCTTCAATGGCTTGGAAATATATTACTCCTTTCAGCTTGGCTTCATGCTTGTCTGAAAAGAGACAGAAGAGAGCTGTTAGAAAGGGAGTCAGATCCAGTAATTAACCCATATTTATCAAAGGCTGCAGCCAGCTAGTTTCCTGCTTCACTTTTCAATATATTGTGAAATTAAAAATCATTTCTTTCAACAAGTTTGACAATATGTTCTCTGTGTTGTGCACAATTTAAGAACAGCACTAAAGTTCAAATCTTGATGTTTATCTATATATATAAAAGGCACCTCCAACGTTCCATTGAAGCCTCAAGCCGGAAACTTGAGGCGCCCGAGATATCCGGTTTGGCTTGCAGGCTGCAGTCACTGTAGCTCCGCCCTCGCGTCAAAACGCGATGACGTTGAGGGCGGGGCGGGCCTGCAGTCAGTGTACCTACGCCCTCGCGTCAACACGCGATGACGCAGAGGGTGGGGCGGCGACACAACGGACTTCCACACATTCTCTGACAGCTGCTGGGAGAGCGCACCGAACTTCGCAAACTCGCAACCACGTCACTGAGGGACGGAGGGAGGGAGAGGACAGGTGTCGAACTTGGAAGGGAGGCACGGAGGGGGTGTCTGGAACTCGGGAGGGAGGGACGGAGAGAGGACGGTGGGGGGGGGGGGGGGATTACCCTGCTAGCACCCGTTTCATTTTTCCCCGAAACGGGCATTTCTTACTAGTATATTAATATTATTAGAAAATGAAATTAAAGGGGTGAATCCGTGAGCAAGGTGGCGTAAGTAGAGTGAGGTGAACATTCGGTGGCACCATATCTGGGTAAAGTTAATCAGACCAGACAACTTATCCGGTCATCTTTAGCCAGATATTCAGAGAGACATCTGATCAAGTCAGCACAGCAGATTAAAGTTATATGACTTAGGGGAGACATTATGATGTTTTACTGCAGCTTAATTTATCTGTGGTAACTCAGTACTCCAGGTCAGTATCTCCCAAGACAAACGAATAATGCATTATTCTGGGGCCATCTTAAAGGAGCCAGAACTAAAGAATTATGTGGATCCCCCACCACCACCACCCCTCCTGGAAGACACTCCATGGATCCCCCTTGGAAAGACTCCGCCCCCCTCAAAACCCCCATGGCAAGACCCCTCTCAAAGCACCCATGGACTTCTCACCTCTCTGAAGACACCTCCCCCACAGCTTCCTGGGAGTACCCCTGTTGTCTAGCGGGTGGACGGATCCCTTATTTTGAACTCAGTGCCCAATGGTCATAAATATCTACAGATCGTTTCTGCTCCAGCTTCTAAACACCAGGGGGTTCTCTGGTGGCATGGAGGATCTTTCTCGGGTGGCCTGTGGGTATCTTCTGGGAGAGGGGAGGTCCAGTCTTGTGCAAATCCTTTATCGTTGGAACTTGGAGCAGATTAAAATTTTCAGAATGTAAGGATCTAGCAGGATGGTATCACTGAAGAATGGGCTAAGAAATAAGCTGTAGCAAGGTCCTATAGAACCTTAAACATGACTATCAAGATTCAGTTGGTAACCAATGTAATTTAAGTAGAATGGTATAATACATGCATATCTTTTGACAACCCAAAAATCACTCTTGCTGCTGAATTTTGAGCTATTTGCAACACTCTCGAACAATGTTTAAAGAAGAACTAAACAGACAATTACAATAGTCTATTGAGGATAACAACAGCCTCTGAAGCACTATAAAGAGGTCTTGGAATGACAAGTAAAGTTGGGAACCACTGTTGTGGTGACCCGAGTTGGACATCTGAAATAGGTCTTGTTTTCATATACTCTCTACTAGGTCCCTGTTGCTTTCTTATATAAAATGCTGGCTTGATGCTCCTTTCATGTGACTCGAATTGGCCTTATGTTACATGCATGACTCACCTGCATAGTAGGACACAGTCCTCTTGTTTCTGTCAAATACGAACCAGCGCTTCTTCCAGGTTTTGATCTTCCCTCCCATCTTGATCAGGAATCCCCTGCAGGTCTTCTCAGTTAGGGACACATGGTAACAGATCTCCACATTGTGGCCAGCTGATTCAATGTGACTCCGAAGATCAAAATCTTCTTTCCTGACTGGCAGGTAGCGCGTCAGAGGACGAGCCTAGAATATAAGACAAGGCTGCATTATACAGTTTACTCCTTGTCTGCTCAAGTGCCATCAGCAGAGGCTTCATTTGGAGGTTCTGACCTTCCAGAACTGCCACAATAATGATGCCCATACCACCTTTTACCACAAGTTGGGGGGGAGGGTATTTTTCCCCCCAAATACCATGTTCCTTTCTCCCTTTTGATCTTGTACCACATATTTTCATGATATGAATTTCCACTAAACCTTGACCTTGAATAAGTAGTAATACCCCTGGGGCATGGGTTCTGGAGAGTTCTGGAGAGCCTGTACCAACCTGCGCTCTCTGCTTCTCACGCATTTTGATTTCCCTTTCAATCAGTTTTTGCCGGTGACTTGTTTCTTCCTGCAGTCTTTTCTCTAGGTCCTCCCGGCGGCGCTTTTCCTCATCCAGGGCTCTTTTTCTTGCTTCCATCTCGCGTTCCTAAATACCAACACAATTAGACAACTTCATAAACATGATTAAAAATCTGGTAGAAAGACTGGTCAATTTGTAAACAAATGTCTGAAAACTTGCACATTACTTCTGTCCCACCACCCCCCCACCCCCAGCACAATGCTGCTTCTTGGCAAAAACCTCACTCAAGTTTCAAGTTATTTCGAATTTTCTATCCTGCTCATCAAGTAAATATCTGAGCGGTGTACAATCTAAATAAAAGGGGAGGAGTGAGAGGACATCAAAGTTAGGGAAAGGAGGAAATACAATTACATAAGCAAAGCAGGGAGGAGGGAAATACAAAGGGACAACTGTGTAGTCCAGGGTCACACCGATCAGATCTCAGTAGCATCTATATGCATCAGTGAAAAGACATGTTTTTAATTCATTCTTAAATTTCTGTAAGGACGTTTGTAGTCTGAGTTGTTGTGGTAGCAAGTTCCAAATCTCTGGACCCTGAACTGAAAAAATAGGCCGTCTTCTGAAAGAGGGAACATTACGTTGGTTTTGTTGTGATGACCCAAGTGCTCTTAATGGGCCACACCGAGTTAAATATCTAGCAAGAAATAGGGGTGCCCTAGAAAGTTTGATCTTACGTACTAGGAGAAGGATTTTATAAGTGATACAACGCTTCATCAGTAGCCAATGAGCTTCCTTCAGTAGTGGTGTGACATGGTCATATTTCCCGTGCCCAGTAATAAGCTTAATAGCTGTGTTTTGTATCATTTGGAGACGTTTGAGTTCCTTAGCCTTAATTCCTTTGTAAACAGCATTTCAATAGTTGAGCTGACTGATCACTAAAGAGTGAATAAGAATATTTAAAGCTGAAGATTGTAGTAATGATCTGATGGAATGGATCATTCTAAATCACTTGAGCAACAAGGCGTGAAAAAATTTATATCTCCCATGCTACAGAATTTGTCCCTCATTCTTGCATATCAGAATGAAGAGTAACCGCACCCTCTCTAAAGGACATACCCACCAACAAGCTTTCTCTGGAGTAGCCCCCACTCTCTGGAATGCACTCCTTGAAAGGCTTTGCTTAACACAAGACTGTCCATACTTCAGGAAGCAGGTGAAAGTTTGGCTCTTCAACCAGGCCTTTAATGGAAGAAGTAACTAACTTGCTAGTCACACATACACACAAGGAGTGACACCAGCTGCACATACTATAGCTGGACATGCTTATCCACTCCTACCTTAGCTGAGATAATATTCAAGCACTTTTCTGACCTCATTTGTAACTTTTTAAAAAATTAGTACCTTATTTTATTCCTCCCATTACTCTGTCTTACCTATCTATATGTTTCATCTTTGCTTATACCCTATGCTGTCTATTAAACTGTTTTATTACTTATTCTGTTGACATTGTAAGCAGTATACTATGCCATACTTTGTATTGCTATTTGAATATTTTTACTACTGTAATTGTCTATTGCCTGTGTTTGACTAATTTATGCTGTAAACCGCCTTGAATGAATTCATTCAAAAACACAGTAAATAATTCGTAATAAATAAAGCTTTTTAGTGCCATAGTGCACCCAGGAAGAGGTTTTGGGGGTTGATATTCAGCTGGCGGCACTCAGGGGTCCTTTTACTAAGCTGCGGTAAAAGGGGGCCTGCTCTAGTGTCAGCATGTGTTTTTGACACGCGCTGAGGCCCTCTTTCACCGCACTGGGTAAAAGCCTATCTTTTTTTGGGGGGGGGGGAAAAGAAATGGCCATGCGGCAAGTGAACCACTTGCCATACAGCCATTTGGGGGGGGAGGGAGCACTTACCGCCACCTTCTGAGGTGGCGGTAAGGGTTCCCACGCTAACCTGATGGTAACTGGGCAGCAATTACAATTATACAAAATTGAAAATATTTTTTTGTAGCGCCGGAAATGGCGTGCACTGGGGGTGGGAATTATCACCGGGCTCCTGCGGTAGCCTGGTGGTAGTTCCAGACTGGCACGTGGCAAGCCTGTTGCCGTGCACCAACCCTTTAGTAAAAGGGCCCCCTCAATGTTTTGCATTACGCCTGAAATTCAATGCCGGGCCATGTCTGGTTCTCACACTGAAGTGCCAGGTTTACAGAGCCGGCTACACCATGCGATATTCAACACTTAACTGGTTATGGGGCACTGAATAAAGAGGACAGACTTTTAAGCAGTCCTAGTTATAAAGTTAACCTTGGCTGGTTAAGTGCTAAATATTGGTACTTAACCAACTGTCTCCGCCCCTTGAATGCCCCCAAAATAGTTTTGGGTTGGGTGCTAACTGGTCATTTTCAGTGGCACTATCTTGTTAAGTGCCACCGAATATTTATTTAGTTAGTTAGTGCATTTTTACCCCACCTTTTCCCACAGGATGCGGGCTCGAAGTGGCTTACAATAGACTGGAAAGGCGATCGCCAGACCAGTGGTAATACAAATACAATATTTAAACAAATAAGTAGGCAGAGAGAAGAAAGCAAAAAGAATAGAAATTAAGGAGTCCAAAATTAGGTCTTGACTCGCTGAGACATAGCAAGGTAGGTAATCAGATCTCTACATCCGGCCACTCGCGATCTTCGTCAGAAACAGCGGACCGGCAAGCTGAACCCGCCAGCAGGACAGGAATGCAGGCGAAGGCCAACGGCTGGAATCGCCCGTCCAGGAAGAAACAGGGCCCCTTCAACGTGCCGCACAGTTAGCCCCAGACAGGCGATTTAACCGACCAGGAGCCATTGCTGGCTGGTTAAATCACTTTGAATATCGACCCCTTCATTTAAAAAAAAAAAGTATGCAGGACTTTATTCTACAGTATCCTGTAAGCTTTGATAGCCGTAACAAACATTTTAAGCTTGACTTCAGCGAAGGACACGTTTCTCACCCTCGATTCAAGCAGTCGTGTCTTCTCTGCCTGGGCCTCCTTTAGCAGTCTTTCCATCTCCTCTATTCTAGCGACATTCGCAGTGCTGGCGCTGAACAAAGACAGGGATATTAAAATCTAGGCCTAGACATAACAAAGACCTGCCCTATTCAGGAGATGCTGAACACGCATACTGCTCTGTTCTCAGGTGGGCAGGATATTTTTCAGCAAGAAGCCAATGACTTAAGACACAGGAAGTTGATATTCAAAAGATTTGTGTGTATAAATATGCCACTGTGAAAATACAGCCTTTATATGGGCAAAGTTACCTGGCCGATAAGGGGACATGATAAGGGCGGGGTGGCAAATTTAGCTGGTTAGCTCAGTATTATGCACTATTGCACTAAAGAGGTCTTTTACTAAAATGCATTTTTATTTTCTTATCGTGAACCTTTCAGTCCAGGACCCCCACCACTTGACAGGTAGGGTAGGAAAGTGAGATTTCTAAAGACTTTTTTGATAAATGCAAAACAAAGTTGTCGTTTCCTCTCAGGCCTGAAGAATTCTTGGAGCTTTTTTTATTTTTAAATTTGAAATTACACATAACGTTCATGTTTTATCCCATTCTTGATCTGCTCTTCTTCTACTAGATACAGCCATGGTCACGCATTCACTGATTTAATAAAGACCCCAAACCAGACCACCCTTTGGTACAGTTATCACAACTTGTTGCAGACTTTTCCCACTCACAGTTATTTTTTTCCCCAGTGTACTGCAAGTTCTGGTAATAACAGATTTACCTGGAAATATTGTCAGGTGAGCAGGCGGATATGCTAGTCTCCATGCTGTCGGAACTGTCCAAGCTTAGGGTGTCAAAGGCGTGATCAGCGTAATAGAAGTTGTCCAAATACACATTTGATTCGGATGCAGTTCTGTTGTAAAATTCAGGCGATTTCTGCCTTGGTGCTTCACACAGATGTTGGTGATTATAGCCTAGGTATCAAGTCGGAAAGTGCAATGATACAGAATGCCAGAAGCGGCTACAGGATATGTAAGCATGAATGTTATTTCCATACATATTTGAATCAAACAATATTTAGAGGCCTATGGAACCATCTAATACTCCAATATCTAGTGTTTTACTGGACTAAAATCTCCACAGTAGGTATTCAAGCATTTGGGTTAAAGCTCTTGGTCCTCAGACACAGCAATGCATTGAGTTTTCATGAACCCCAGTGCTAACAGAATAAAGAAAAGGTCTATCTGCAGTATAACAATGTGGTATGCCAAGGATTCATCCAGTATTATGATTAGAGGGCAGATATTTCGTAGTGTAATACATAGGCAGTCCATTTCTTCTTCAGTGTGTAAAGGTGTACTCCATGATGTTCGCAGTGGTAGGCTTTATGTGCATGCACCCAAATAAGAAAGCATGCCCTCCTGATGGTAATTTCAGATTCGGTGCGTGCCCATCACCCATGGATGAATTATTTCCTCCTATGAGTGCCAGTTCCGGCGGTGATCGGCACTTGGCGCTCACTGACCAGTCACCGCGTGTGTCGTGCGTGAGCCTTTACCGCTAGATCAATGGGTGGCGTTAAGGGCTCAGGCCGGTTTTGGGAGCGCACTGGTTTCATTTTTACAGCAGGCCCATTTCCCGTCCCATTAAAAAAAAAGCCTTATTTTTTTGTAGATGCGGTAAAAACTGGCCCGGCGCACGCCCAATATACTTGCCTACGCTACCACAGGCCACTTTTTACCGTGGCTTAGTAAACGTACTCCATAATGTCCAAAGGTGTTCTTTAAACTGTATGGAGTAGATTCAGTAAATGGTGCCAAAAAATCTGTGTGTAGTGCTATTCTATAAAGGGTGCTCTGAATAGCTCATAGAGTCGATTTTTGTGCCAAATTTGGATGCGAGAATTTATATCACCTGAAACCTGGTGTAAATCCTGGTGCGTAGTTTAGGCATGGATCCCAGGTATTCAGTAATACTGTGCGCATCTTTAGTGAATGCCTGATACCCGTCCATGCCCATCCCATGGCCATGCCCCCTTTTGAGTTGTGTACTATAAGATTTGTGCATGGATCTTTATAGAATAGCGCCTAGCAAGATGAGTGCAAAAAGCCAAATTGTTGCCAATTAACGCCAATTGATTCTAGCACCCAATTATTGGCACTAATTGGCTTTTTAGCCTTTTTAGTGGCACGTGCATCTCAGGACATTGCACAATTTTGCGCATGGAAATTTGTGTGCCATTTATAGAATCCGTGGATTTGTGCACAGTCTCTGGTGCTCTCTCCTCATCCCTTCAAAGCCCCCAACCAAGTCTCAATCATGCCCCCCCCCCCCCCAGTCTCAGTTATCCACTCTCCAGTCTCAGTTCCCCCTCTTGGCCTAGAATCCCCCCACCCCTAGTCAGGGCTGACCCTAAAAAGGGGTGTGCAGATTCAGCAGGATGTCCTTCCCAAAGACTGATGGGTAGGAGGGACACAGTGCTGAAATCTCTGCCAATGTATCTCGGAATATAGTTCAAGGTGAGTTACATGCAGATATTTTCCAGTTACCAATGGACTTACAATCTAAGGGCCCTGTTTACTAAGCAGCGCTAAGGCCGCATTAGCATTTTCAAATTGCACTAATGATTAGCACACACTAAATGATAAGTCGACCATAGGAACATATGGGTGACTCCAGTATTTAGCACATGCTAAAAATGCTAGAGCGGCTTAGTAAACTGGGCCCTAAGTTTGTACCTGAAACAATGGAATTGTATATAAAATAATGAGTGGAGTGGAACAGGTGGATGTGAAGCGTCTGTTCACGCTTTCCAAAAATACTAGGACTAGGGGGCATGTGATGAAACTACAGTGTACTAAATTTAAAACAAATTGGAGAAAACGTTTCTTCACCCAACGTGTAATTAAACTCTGGAATTCGTTGCCAGAGAACGTGGTGAAGGCAGTTAGCTTGGCAGAGTTTAAAAAGGGGTTAGACGGTTTTCTAAAGGACAAGTCCATAAACCACTACTAAATGGACTTGGGAAAAATCCACAATTCCAGGAATAACATGTATAGAATGTTTGTACGTTTGGGAAGCTTGCCAGGTGCCCTTGGCCTGGATTGGCCTTTGTCGTGGATAGGATGCTGGGCTCGATGGACCCTTGGTCTTTTCCCAGTGTGGCATTACTTATGTACTTTTATGTAACCCTGGCTCCCTGGTTCTCAGCCTGCTGCTCTAACCATTAGCCCTATATACTGAAGTGAATCAGTAGAAAGTGAAAACAGTAACTGAGCAGAAAATAACTAACATACATTACTTGAACCCCTAAAACGATATCGAATGGCCTTGAGACTGCACTATTCAATACAATGGGCTTTATCTTGCAGCCAGTGGATGGGCAGTCATGTTCTAAATAAAGAGGCATTTTCAATGAACACTGCCCCTGTTTCAGGCACACTGGGTGTGACATGCTTGATAACATTTTACAAACAAACCTACCTTTTCTGCTAGGGCTCTTGGCAGGACTGGTTGCCACTGTTTGGAAGGTTTTACATTATTTGAAGCAAGAAGAGAAAAAAAACAGAGAGGACTTAAGAATGAGCATCGAATGTAATACAATAATTTGCTGCTCTGAAACAGAGGACACGGAGCTACATATGTGTCAGCTTCAGTGACAGACCATTTTAATTACTACTGAAATCACTTTTATAAAACTTCTGTAAGGAGGGGTTGGGTACGGTGAATGTACCATCCTGTGGCCCCATGTCAAACAGGAAAAAAAAAAAAAAGAATTAAAATACCAGGAAAGTGCGCGGTACATATGTAACAAAAATAAAAAAATAAAATAAATATAAAGAATCGAACACTTCTAAATACAAACTATGGTAAATGCATAGGAAATACAGGAATCACAATAACTTATTCTCAAAAATAAGGAGGAAAAAGACCTCATCAAAGACCGAGATCACCAATATCAGGGCTCAAATCAAATGTAGCCACCTCATAATGCGATTGGTCAAAACATCATCATCGATCTAGGAAAACCTCCAAAAATTGTTAGGTAGATCAAACATTTCACTGAGGTTTTTTCTACACTGCATCTATATATATTTTTTTGATTTATTATATTTTGGAAATGTTTACTGGATTTACAGAATCCTTCAACATCTCCCTGTTTTGGGGCTATAGTTTTGTATTTGATTTTTGTGATTTGAAACCTGCCCATCCAGTACCCACCTTGTTTCACGGCATTGTACGTTTATCTGCATTTAGCAGAAGTGTTCCCAGAGACAGGGTAAAGGAAGGGACAGAAACATCGGCACACTTTTCATATTTTCAAAAGTACGGGTGCCATTTTGGTCAGAAAAAGTGCCCACAGAAGAGGGAAGTGCAACTGTCTGTGGGCACTGTTTCTCTTCAGCAGTTCTGAAAGTGAAAATGCATGCCTGCTTTTACTTTGTTAACGTACAAAGTCCGTGTGTACAAACTTTGCGGCCATGCAGGTGGTGTGAAAAATACTCTCATGAATAAAACTTTAGGGTGACCAGTTTCCAAATGCAGCACTTGTTAGCCACGCTAATCCTCCTGCATCCTTACCTTTGTGCATCCTTCGGGAGTCTACATCTTTGGGCGACAGGCTGTGGGCGAGCATGCTGCCACAGCTATTGCTCTGTCCAAGAGGTAGGTGGGGCTTTGTAAAAACAAACACAAAAGAACAGAGCAAATAAACCAGCAGGCTACAATATGTTAAAAAGACATCACATGTTATTTACTAGAAAAACAGAATGGGAAAGAAAACACAAACAGGTCCATTAAAAATCTGAGGGGGGTCGATATTCAAAGCAATTTAAATGAACAGGAGAGGCTCCTGGCCATTTAAATCGCTTGTTCAGGACTACTCACTGATATTTAGTGGCACTTAAGCCGAAAATAGATAAGTTGTGGGCCGTCCAGGGGCGGAATTGGCACTTCTGTGGTTAAATGCCAACATTTAGGGCTCAACCACATAAGGTAACTGCGTAAACTGGGCTGCATAAAAAGCTTCCCTATCTTTATATAGTTCAACTTATGAAGTTAAGTGTTAAATATTGCACTTAACCACATAAGTGTTATCCAGCCATGTATGCCTGGATAGTCAATGAAAGTGCATGAACATGGCCCAGCACTGAATATCTGGCAGTGGCCAAAAAAAAAAAAAAAAATCAAAAAACGCTGATCCCACTGTCGGAATATGTCAGCATATATAGGTCCAAAATATTTTTCAATGCAGGGACTCTGGCCTGAAATTTACCAATAATATTAGGAAAGAGTCTTTGGGTGGCAATTCTATAAACTGGCACCAAGAATTAGGTGCCCCAATGCCATATGCATAGCACCGATTCTATAACGGCTTTTGGGCGCCAAAATGCCATCGTAGAATACTCAAGTCAAATAGGCTCAAAAAGTATCAAGTAATAGAAGTAGAGCATATAACATCATCCAATAGAAAGAACTCTATTGTAATAATAATGAACACCTTAGAAACCAATTTCAAGAACCTCAGGGGTACCACTTTAAACTGAAGAGATACCCCCACCCCCCAATATTTGGCTGGCGGCGGTCAGTATTTTTTAAAATGCTTACTGTAGCTGGCTGAATTAACCACCAATATCCAGTGATCGATCATGTCCAGGCACTGGGGGCTAAGTGTGGGTGGGCTGGTTGCTGAAGCTAATGCGGGCCTGGCTGATATTCAGTCGGATCCGCATAAGAGAGTTATGCAGACCCTGACTGAATATCGGCCACATAACTATTTTTTAAAACATTTTACTACAACCCTCCCAATTCCCCTCCCTGGCTCCCTCCTACCCCCCTTCCATGTTCCTAAGTCCCTCCCCTCTCCCCCAACCCCTCCCCTCTCGATGTCTAGGTAGACTCCCCTGGGCCTACCTGTCTCCCAGTGGCACAGCAGAGTCTCTGAGGGCAGCAAAATTAAAACCAGCGTGCGTCCATTTTCGGCCTGAGACCTTACTGACACCCATTGACTTAGCAGTAAAGTCTTATGCGCTAACCGGGTGGTAAGCAGCCAGCGCTCGTAAACTGCTGATTACCGCCAGGTAAGCGCCACGTGGTAGAAAATATTTTCTACCACTTGTTTTGGATGCGTGTCAAAAATGGAATTACCACCCGGGGCACACTGTAGCCGGGCGATAGTTCCAATTTGGCACATGTTGGACATGCGTAGGCGCCTACGCTCCTTACTAAAAGGGCCCCTCAGTAGTTCTCAGTCTCCCCCCTCTGCTAGTCAGAGGTCATTGGGAACAGTCTGGAGAGATGACAAAGAATTGCCCTTTTTGGGCTTGATATTCAGACTGTGGGAGGGAGCCCAGCTAACTTCTGCAGACAGCTGAGATATTCAATGCCGGGCCATTTCCAGTGACCAGCATTGAATATCTGGGTGTTTTTTTGGCTGGTTTAATTTTAACTGGCCAAGGTGAGATTCAGCACTAGCTGGTTAAGTTTAAACCAGCCAAAGATATACCTGCTTTTTGGTGGCCTAATTTGGCTACCAAAACTTGCTAACTGGCAATATTCAGCAGGAGATAACCGGATAGCTAGTTAAGTGCCATTTAACCGGCCAGAAGCTGTTCCTGGCTGGTTCAATGGTTTTAAATTTCAGGAGGTTTGTCTTTTAGGAAACAATTTAACACGTGGTTCTTTGAGGTGGCTTTTGCTGCCGATATGTAATTCATAGGGATTTAAAAAAACAAAAAGGCAACAGTCTACTTGCTAAAGTAGATACAGACTAAAAAAAAGCAGACTGATACAAATATAAAATATATAAAAATACTTTATTGAAACAAAAACCCAGAGGTTTCACCTCTGGGTTTTGTTTCAATAAAGTATTTTTATATATTTGTATCAGTCTGCTTTTTTTAGTCTGTATTCATAGGGATTTGCCTGTTTCTGAGAATTAGTGTGATACGGGCGGGTTTACACTTTAGATTTTATTGTATCTGATTATTGTTTTAAATATTTTATGCATGTTTTATAGTAACTTGCTTAGATGTTTTACAGCAGGAGAAGTGGAGGAACACAAGTCCCTACAACAACAAACATGCAAAACCAAACAGTAGGGTGTGGGAATGACTCTTCCAAAAACTACAGGGTGGACGAGAAGTTCTTTATATGCAATGCAAAGTTGACATCCTTGCAATAAACTTTGCATGTAATGAATTTCTCGTCCACCCTGTGGTTTTTGGAAAAGCCATTCCCACACCCTACTGTTTGGTTTTGCATTTTTATGGAAGGTGAGACACGGAGCGAATGCTGATGAGATAAAACCAGTAAGACCACTTCACCTACTTTTGGAGTCACACTTCGCCCCAGGGTGGAGCTGCTAAAGTACGGTGAAACCGCCATGTTCGTTTTCTTGCGTGGCAAGGTGTCGCTCAGATATACGCCTTCCCTGTGCTGTTTCTTCCTTTCCTCCAGGTTTCTAAAATGCTTGAGAGATAAATTTATAAAAATGCTCTTGGTACTTTGGATTATATTGTCTCCACTGATCATCATCACACTGCACTCCATGCAGTAAAGACAGCTTCCTGTTTGGATGAATTCTCCAGTCTCAGGCAATGCAGATAAAACAAAGCACAGTCGTTCTAGGAGTTAAATGAAATCTGTAAATTAACTACCATGATCGATATCGAATGGCTATGATTTCCAGTAAATTCTGACTTTGGCCTATTGTTCTGCATAAGGCATCATCTGAACTGGTGTTCTGGTGTTTGAGTCAGCAAACGGAGTCTGAATCCAAAGAGACTGCTACAGTTTCCCCCTCTGACCCTCACTGCGTGACCCTAACCAAGCCACCTAACCTTCTGGTACTGAAACTGAGGTGGTTCAAGATGACAGTTCGTGCTACTGCTGTGTGTGCCAAAGCAATTGTATCTTTTAGAAATACTGGAACCTTTACAATTTTTTCTTCTGGATCTAATGTATTTGTTAATATAACTTATTATTTACCAGTACTTTAGATCCAGGACAAAGATATATAATATACTAGTGCAACAAAGCCCGTTTCATCAAAAATGAAATGGGCCCTAGGAAGGCTCTCGTCTAAGCAATTTCTCCTCTCTTCCCTGCTCTCCCCTCCATGTCCCGCGATTCTTCCCTCATCTCTCCTCCCATCCACTCCGTGTCCCGTGATTCTGACCTCCCCTCCATGTCCAGCGGTTCTCCTCTGCCCTGCCGTCCCCTCCGTGTGCCACAATTCTGGCCTCTCCTCCATGTTCAGCGATTCTCCTCTTCCCTGCCTTCCCCTCCGTATCCCAGGATTCTTGCCTCCCTTCCATGTCCAGCGGTTCTCCTCTGTCCTGCCCTCCCCTCCATGTCCCGTGATTCTCCCCTCACCTCCCATCCCCTCCTTGTCCAGCAATTCTCTTCTGCCCTGCCCTCCCATCTGTGTCCCGCAATTCTCCTCTCCCATCCCCTCCATGTCCAGCGATTTTCCTCTCATCCGTGTCCCACGATTCTCTCCTCTCTTCCCATCCATGTCCATCGATTCTCCTCTGCCCTGCCCTCCCCTCGACATCCCGCGATTCTGTCCTCCCCTCCATGTCCAGTGATTGTCCTCTGCCCTGCCCTCCCATCTGTGTCTCGCGATTCTCCCCACCCCTCCCCTCCCCTCCCAGTGATTTTGGCCTCCCCTCCATGTCCAGCAATTCTCCTCTGCCTTACCCTCCCCTCCGTGTCTCGCTACTGTCCTCTCGCCTCCCATCCCATCGAAATCCAGCGATTCGCTTCTGACCTTCCCTCCCATCCCATCCATGTGCAGTGATTGTCCTGTGCCCTGCCCTCTCATCCCATCCATGTGCAGCGATTCTCCCCTCCCCTCCATGGCCTGTGATTCTGTCCTTCCTGCCACCCTGCCTGTAAGCCGTCCATCTTACCTCAGGTCGGAGCGGCGGCAGGCAGGCTGGGATCATGTCACCTCCAGCGTTCCCTCTCAGTGTCCCGCCCTCCTCTGATGTCATTTCGTCTCTACGCGAGGGCGGGACAATGAGAGGGAAGGGAACGCTGAAGGCGAGCGGACATCACCAACATGTTACGAACCTAGCCAGCCAGCCAGCCAGAGAACCGTGAGGTACAAATTATTATATAGATAAGTATAAAATGATAAATTTACCACATCTTATAATATATATATATATATATTTTTTTTTTTTAATTTTGAAGCTATTTTCGAAGTCGGTACATTTTTACTGACTGCTGACCCCACCCAAAATTGCTTCTGACTCCAACTCTGATACCATAGCCTTGACTCTAACCAGCCTGGCACTATCCATATAGAAAAGGGGTGGAGAGAAGGAGCGTAGCAGCAACATTATCTTGCTAGCAGTGATTTTCAGCTATCTGGGTAAACTATCAGTTTTGTTTAGGTCTGCTGAATGGCACAGCTAATTTAAAAGGATAGCGGTGGTGGTGGTGAACACACAATATTTAATTTCAGTGTCACTGACTGTCTAGTGGTGCTGACTATACATATTAAATACTGCTGAAAACTGACCCTTGGCAGTTTCCTCCCAAGCCGTTTTGCTCCCAGCTCAGTGCAGTTCAGCCGCTGTTGTGTCACATCACCGGAAGTCTTCATTTGCAGTGACTTGAGGATTTTTTTCCCTTCTTATACAGTCCTCCCACCTCACCTAGACCAGTCATTGCAGTGACCGTCCTTAGTCAGGGCCCTAAAAGGTACTGTGACTGTGAGATGACTGCAACTTCCTTCCTTGCACGGCCTGAGTCCTGCCTTGGCAATACCCCTAATCCTGACTGTCCTGGGGAGCATACATTCTGACTCAGGAAATGAACCCAGATCTTTGGCATCTCAGTGCACAGTGCTGCCACTGAGCAGCCGTCTAACATTTCTACAGCATTTAGCTATTAGCTTCTTAACACTGGAGGAAATGGGCATTATAGTTACTATTAAAAAAGCAAAGGAAATTAAGCATGCAGAAATGTTACAAATTTTCAAGGTACAGCTAGCAACAGTAAGATAAGCATTAAGGGTATTCTTTATCACTAATTTCCAACATTTCTTTCACAGTTTAGGAATCAGAGCATATCATACAAAAGACCATGCACTGTTAAATGATATCTCTGTTGTCCACTCAACAAATACACCAACATCCAAGATATCTGCTATGCACCAGGGTGAGGCTGGGATCCCAAGGCCTCCACTAGGCATAGGGGTAAAGATGAAATCAAGAGGCCTGAACTAGGCATAGACAAGAAAATGGGAAAAGGCCTTCACTAGGCATGGAGGTAGAGATGGGATCCAGAGGCCTCCGATAGCCATTTGGTGATGCTGGCACACTGAAGACATGGAAGTCTATTGAGGTGAATACTTAATGTTTTTGGGGGGGAGGGGGGATTTTGCTGCCCTTCCTGTGGGAATTGGTTGAAATGCTAAGTTTAAGATGATGAGATACCCAAAATCTCTCCTTTATTTCCTTCCAGAAATCATAAAAGGGGCTTGCAGCCATCTGGGTCAGAAGTCCAGAATAATTGAGTGCCAGTAGGTACTAAGCACCCCCAATATTGAACAAGTTCCTTTGTCTTGTATTGGGTACCTCAATCGCTCTGAACCGTTGGTGTCTATGTTCATGCTTACTTGGGATGAATTAAAGAAAACTCAGTAAAGCTTTTAACTTGTTGAACTATATATAGTCAGCAAGAAAGAGAAGCGATTCCCACACTAAAACAACAAGCCAAAACAAAGAGTGTAGAGCCTAGCACAGAAGGCAGCAGGACCATAGAAGTGGATGAATGCAAAGCAGTGGTACAGCTAAGACTGAATGGGTCCCAGGCAGAAACATTAAGGTGGGTCCTATAATATCATCTCTCCCAAGGCAGTGGAGATAGGGGGGAGGGGAGGATCCTTCTGAGCTCCAGTTAAGGAAATTGAGGGGTATGAGGGATAGAGTGTAAGTGAGTAGATTCTGGGATTAGGCATGTGTGTAGATTTGGGATTTTGCTATGTAGGTCAGAGGGGTACATGTGGGGTAAATAGGGGAGTACCTAAGTCAACAGGAGTATGTGTGTGTGTGTGTGTGTGTGTGGGGGGGGGGGGGGGGTCTGATCTGGGTGTGATGTGTAAGGTGCAGGAGTAAGGGTTTTGTGTTTGTCATGAACACAGTGGGGGTGCATCTGTGGGAGTGCATGTATGTGACGAGCGTCAACGTGGGGTGTCTAAGTCTATGGTCTGGGAGGCGGGGTGGAGGGGGATGTGAGGTACTGTGTGCAGGGCCACCAAGAGACTGGGCCAGGCCCGGGACAAGGCCGCCCCCCCCCCCCCCCCGAGGTCACCGGGCCCTCTCTCCACCCCCGGGCCCTCTGCACTGACCTTAAGTGCCTCACCTTCGAAAGCACAGCAACAAGCAGCGGCAGACCACTCCTTCCTTCTGTGTCCCACCCTCGCGGAAGTTACATCAGGCGAGGGCGGGACATGAAAGGAAGGAGTGGTCTGCCACTGCTTGCTGTGCTTTTGAAGGTGAGGCGCATAAGTTCAATGCCAGGGAGCGACGGAGGGCGGGCCGGACTGCGGCAGCAGCACCGGGGCCCCCCCCTGGAGGCCCGGGCCCGGGGAATTTTGTCCCCCCTGTCCCCCTCTCTCGGCGGCCCTGACTCTGTGTGTGTGTGTGTGTTTAAGAGACCAAAATGAGAATTGTCAGATGTAGTTAGGTATTGGGAGGATGGTTCTGAGAAGAGTTTTGGCTGGGGTGGTGGTACAGTGTGAGGGGAGGGGGAGGTGTCTGAGATGGGTTTGCAAGGAGGGTTTAAATGCACTATTACATAATTTGAGAGCTTCTAGCCTAATTTACGTGTGAGGATTTATACCAGGTTTCAGTTGATGTAAATCCTCACACCCAAAGCTGAATGTGGATCCCAGTGCTACACGCTATTCTATAAACAGAGTGTTCTGATTAGCGCGTGCTAACTGGATAATGCAAAGTTAATGCGGGAGCACTTAGCACCTGCTAAACAGGAGGAGGTAAGTTCTCCCATATTTTTTTTGCAGGTGCTGTACACTAATGGGAACATTAGAACACAACCTTTACAAAAAAAGCCCTACTTTAAGCCCAGATTTCTCTGCACCTATGTAAAGGGGTTCCAAAGTTAGGACAGGAAAAGGACTGACATTTTAACAAATGGTGACTGCCACAAGCTGAATATTGGGGGGGGGGGGGGGTGGTAGTTTTTAATATACATTGTTAATTGAAAGAGTTGTGTACCTCAAATACAGGCATTTTTAGTCTCAATGTGGCTCTGTTGGATTTCATTATGTTTTCATTTTGTTGTTATATGTGTTGTTTAATTTATTTCCTTGCATTAAAAAATACACCCTATGGGTTTTTATTTGTTCATATTTCTCAGTATTCTATAAATAAACTTATAGTTTCTTTGCATCCATCTATGCTGACAATCCTGCTGCCTGTTGTGCTAGACCTACTTACAGTATTCGGAAAATATCCAAGATGCATGAATATCCAAAATCCATCATACAATTTTTTTTCTGGCACAAGCGAGGTGCATATGTTTTCCAACTCTGTGAGATGTAGGTTACCTGCCTCTGCCTGCGGTGTTTCTTTACTGGAAGAGGTGGAGGAGTGTCTGGTAAAGTCGAAGGAGGAGGTACACAGGCAACCATGACCTCAGGCCAGTGGACCGGAGGAAGAGAAAGAGCATGAGGGGACACACAGCCAGAACAGAGGGAGGAGCCCAGAGGCTTAAAGGGAAAAGAGAAACACACAGCAACATTTTCTACCAGCCTGCACTTGTTAGACACCACACAGATTATGAACAGTCCAGGGGCGTAGCTACGTGAGGGCACGGGGGCATGGGCCCCCACAGATTATGCCCTGGCCCCCTCTACATTTGGCCCCCCACCGCCGCCCCGCATCAGGTACCTTGTTTGCTGGCGGGGGTCCCCAATCCCCACCAGCCGGAGTCTTCTTTAGCGCTGGTCGACTCCGGTATCTTCGTTGTGTGATCATCTGTTTCTGACGCCTTATGTCCTGCACCGTGCATGTAGCCCCGTGCAGGACGTAAGGCGTCAGAAACAGATGATCACACAACGAAGGCGCCAGAGTCGACTGGCGCTGAAGAAGACTCTTAGGCTGGCGGGGATTGGGGACCCCCGCCAGCAAACAAGGTACCTGATGCGACGGTGGGGCAGGGGGCGGGCGGGCGGCGGGGGGGGGGGGGGGGTCTGCAGTGGCAGTCCAAAGTGGTGGTGGTGGGGGAGGCGGCTAAACAGTGCCCCCCCACCTCGGGGTCTGGCCCCCCCCTCCCGCCAAGGTCTGGCTACGCCCCTGGAACAGTCTAGGAAAATGACCATTTTTAACTGGTCAAACTGTCCAAAACTACTTTATAAGTCATTGTCAGAACATTAAGGAAATAGATGCAACAAGATGTACCCTGAATTAACCCGTAGAAACGCAGACCAAAGGAAGCTTCTACAGAAAATCAATTCACACACACATAAAAATTTGCTAATAGCAGAAAATGAAAACTCATAGTACAATCTCAAAGAAGCTAGCAAGTAGTCATGTTGGCCCAAAATTTTCTGAGACAAAATTCATTTCAATGAGTACATCCAAAGGACATGAGCTATAGAATGAAGGTTCATTCCTAAATGAAATGATGTGTGTGTCTGACCTATGGTTTTTTTTTATGTCTGTCCAAATAAACCTTTCAAACATATTATGACAAAGACAAAGGTCTCTAAAATTGATTATAATAAAGGATAGTCTTGAGTACTCCTCAGCCAAAGAGCAGAGGCAGAAATCCAAATGCATGTCCAAAAAAACCCAAACGATATTCACATTTCAATGATCAGAATAATTGACAAAGGCCCCCTGAAAAAAAGATCAATAAAATGTGAATCCCTTCTACTCACCTTTCATTCACAAATTGTCCTCTGAATACGGCATGTTTGTCCCTGACTATAAACCATACTTATCCTTGGTATTGTGCCCTGTGGTGTCAAGTACTGTGGTGAAAAAAGGTGTTAAAAAAGTCACACGGACAAACCTCTTTGTTTTGGGAGTGGCTTGGTGGTACAGATGTGGCAGGCTCAGTGGGTGCAGGACCTGCATCGGAGGGGGCCTGGGTGGAAGGGGAAACATTCTCGGGGCTGTCACACAGCTCATTAATGTCACATACACTGATATAGCCCTAAAAGGAGGAATGCAGATGTTAGCACAGAGAAAGAAGAGTGATTGAAATAAGTCATGCAAGTGAATTAACATCTTCAGCCCAGAAAGTGTTAGTTCGGGGTGATACAGCCCAACATCTGTGGGTATTAATTGAAATTTCATTAAGCGGTGAAATCTGAAATTCAGAAGGCAAAATGTTAAAACAGCTAAATTTAATATAAGCTGGAAGAAACATTCTTCAATCATTCCATGTACATTTTAAATGGTCTGACACAAGGCAGGAGCTCTGAGGTTTGTAAATGAAATTATGATTTAGTTTAAAAGAGCACAATTAATTGTTAACAATGGACAGGTTAAATAGCATCTGATAACCTGCACAGGGACACTTCCTCAATATAAATTTATATCTCTGTTTTTCAAAACAAACCTGTGATACCCTCACACCAGTCACTTCTTCAATGAAGAAAAAAGATTTGGTGGGGGGGGGGGGGGAGAAAACCTGAAAACTACATTTAAACTAGATCCACACAAAGATAATTTTCTCCTAATTCTGAGCAAGAACTGTCCACATTAAATGGGGTCCCTGTAGCCATTCAAATTTGACCAAACCTAAGCAACGTGGGAGTATAGAGCACTGAGCTGCCTGCAGCCTTCACTGTTGCCACAAGATGGTACTGCAGCTCCATCTTCTTTTGAGGTCTGGTTTCTGTGAGCACATGTGTGCTGCAAGCGATGAGGACCCTCCTGGAAACTAAAAGGCAGGCTATTATGGTATGCAGCCAGCCTGACACCTTTGACAGGGTGGAAAAGTTATTCTTAATATAAGTGCCAATGATTGAAATACTCTTGTCTGGAAAAGAGATTTATGCAGGCTTTAAAGGATTTCCCAGTCTAGTTCTAAGGTCCCTAATGTCATGTGTGATTATGAGGCAAATGTGATATCCAGTGCAGTATTTTGATTTATGTATAAGCTAGACAAGCTATAGCTTAGGGTCTCATATTACGAGGATCACACTTAACAAGAAATATAAAAAATTAATGCATTTGTAAATAATAAAAATGACAATATAAAATATATATATTTATATACTTATCGTCTATTAAACCACTGAGAGGGGCTTCTTAAATGTTACAGCTTAGGGGCCACAATAAGCATAAATCCGGCCCTGTTGAGAACACTTCTTACAACTGGTTAATGAGAGCAGTGAAGTGACCAGGCCAAGTATGCTGAAAATATGTAATATAGCCAAGACCATTAGCGGGGAAGTTATCAACATGGGCTACTGTTGTCAGATTATTTTACCATAAATTGGGTTAATTTAGCACAGGATCCCATTTTATGCAATGAGACCCTGTGTTAAAATCAGTGGCATTCCTAGGTCGGCTGAAACCCTGGGCGGATTGTTGCTGCGCACCCCCCCCCCCCGGGTGCAGCACGACCCCCCCCCCCCCGACGCATCAACACCCCCTCCCCTGACGCATCAGCATACCTGGCATCAACACATGCTGCTGGAGGGGTGTTGGGAGCAGCCACGCGGCTGTCGGCTCCGCTGGCTCCCTCTGCCCCGGAACAGGATCACCCGCAGCCGCAACGCCCCGCCCTTGGTACGCAACTGGCTAAAATAACTTGACTTAACAATAGTCCACGTTGATAACTTCCCCACTTACCATAAGGTGTTCACACTCAACCACACAAAGTGGCAGTATGGGGATCGGCATGCGTTTCCCACACGCTAAAAGACTGAAAATATTTTTTTAGCGCTGGGGTGCAGAGCAGGCGTGCCCAGCATTAATTGGCTAGCGCAGCTGCATTGCCACGTGCTAACCGATTAGCGTGCAACTAGGAGCCCTTACTGCCCAGTAAATAGGCGCTAATGGCCAGGTGCTAATTGGGAAATTAGCGTGTGGCCATTAATTGAACAAATGGAATATGTGGCCATTTTACAGCTGTGCTAAAAAGTGGCCTCAGCATGTGGGAAACTCATGCGCTAAAAAATAGTGCAGGCCACCTTTAGCACAGCATTGTAAAAGGGCGCCTAGGTTTGTTGTTCGTCATTATTTATGCTGCTGTTGAAATTTTTGCATTGCTCTGCTCTTTCTGTATTTATTTATTTATTAGGATTTATTTACCGCCTTTTTGAAGGAATTCACTCGAGGTGGTGTACAGTAAGAATAGATCAAACATGAGCAGTAAAAATATTCGAACAACAATACAAAGTATGGCATGGTATACTACTTGCAATGACAACACAATCCAGCTTATTTTCGAAAGAGAAAGACGCCCATATTTCGACCCAAATCGGGAGATGGGCGTCTTTCTCCCGTGGGCATCCAAATCGGTATAATCAAAAGCCGATTTTGGGCGTCTTCAACTGCAATCTGTCGCGAAAACAGCCAAAGTTGATGGGGGCGTGTCGGAGGCGTGGTGAAGGCGGAACTGGGGGAGAGATGGGTGTCCTCGGCCGATAATCGAAAAGAAAGGCGTTTTTAGCGTGAATTTGGGTCACTTTTGTGGACCCTTTTTTTCACGAACAAGTCCCAAAAAAGTGCCCTAAATGACCAGATGACCACCGGAGGGAATCGGGGATGACCAGCCCTGACTCCCCCAGTGGTCACTAACCACCTCCCACCCAAAAAAAACAACTTTAACAACTTTTTTTTCCAGCCTGTATGCCAGCCTCAAATGTCATACCTAGCTCCATCACAGCAGTATGCAGGTCCCTGGAGCAGTTGTTAGTGGGTGCAGTGGACTTCAGCCAGGTGGACCCAGGCCCATCCCCCCCCCCCACCTGTCACACTTGTGGTGGTAAATGGGAGCGCTCCAAACCGCCCCCAAAACCCACTGTACCCACATCTAGGTGCCCCCCATTCAGCCATAAGGGCTATGGTAATGGTGTAGAGTTGTGAGCAGTGGGTTTTGGGGGGGGATTTGAGGGGCTCAGCACCCAAAGGAAGGGAGCTATGGACTTGGGAGGTATTTTACTTTTTTTTTTTTTTTACTTGTTACAAGTGCCCCCTAGGGTGCCCGGTTGGTGTCCTGGCATGCGAGGGGGACCAGTACACTACGAATCCTGGCCCCTCCCACAAACCAATGCCTTGGATTTGGTTGTTTTTGAGCTGGGCGCCTTCGGTTTCCATTATCGCTGAAAAACGAAACCGCCCAGCTCAAATCCGCACAAATCCGATGCATTTGCTGGGCACAAACCGTATTATCGGCAAAAAGACGGACACCCATTTTTTTCGAAAATACGGTTTGTCCCGCCCCTTCACGTACCCGTTCTCGGAGATAGACGCCCATGGAGATGGGCGTTCGCGTTCGATTATGCCCCTCAATATGTACTAGAACATTATAATTGGTAGTGAAGGGTAAGGCAAAGTTGTAACATATAGATGAGTAAGAAAATAGGAAGAATTAGAAAGTAAGGTGATTGAATTGAAGAAAGTTGCTCTTGAGGTCAGTTATTTGGTGTACAAACCACTTTGAATGATCTTAGTCACAAAAATGGTATAAACACCTACATACAAATAAATAAATACATAATTCTTTCCAGTTATAAACTGTGGGACCCTTTTACTAAG
Source organism: Microcaecilia unicolor (assembly GCF_901765095.1). Taxonomy (NCBI): domain Eukaryota; kingdom Metazoa; phylum Chordata; class Amphibia; order Gymnophiona; family Siphonopidae; genus Microcaecilia; species Microcaecilia unicolor. The sequence goes on along the minus strand of NC_044035.1, from coordinate 270,184,120 downwards.
CTGCGGCAACAAGTGGCCTGCGGTAGTATGGGTGCGTGTTTCTGGTGCGTGCTGGGCCATTTTTTATCGTGGCTGGGAAAAAAAGGCTTTTTATTTATTGGGGCAGTAAATGGCTGTGCGCTAAAACAAAAAGTAGCACGCAGCTATTTAGTGCCTGAGCCCTTACCACTACCCAATGACCTAGCAGTAAGGGCTCATGTGCTACTTGTGCGGTAATCATGCAGCGTGTGTCAATGTGACCATACCGCCCGGAACGCCCCCCCCCCCCCCCCATGGTAGAAAATAGAAAAACATTTTCAACCGCGGGAAATAGCACGCACCAACTTTGAAATTACTGCTGGGTGCCTGTGATACCCTGGCAGTAGTGTTGATTTGGCGCACATTACCCCCTCCCCCCCACTGTGTTAGCCCTACCGCAGCTTACTAAAAGGGTCCCAATTAGAGTTAGGTGCTCCTGCAGGAATGTACTGAAACAGCCATGTCTAGAAACTCTCTCTGATGTGAGCGGCACTCCATTCTGTAAAATGATGTTGTAATCAGTCTCACAGGCTCCTTGGAGGTGCACAAAATGATGTCAAAGAGAGCACTCATCCACTGTCATACACAGCAACATTTAAAGTGTAATACTAAAAATAAACAAGTCAACGTTTAACGTGAATTATCCAGCTAACAGCAGCTGTCATCTGAATAATTCCCCTAGCAGGCACTACTTGAGCATTTTCAGCAGTGCTAACCAGACAATGCTGCTGGAAATCCTTTCAGACAACTCAAGCAGTACCCTGAAAATGCCAGGGTAGTGCATAGGCCAAGCGCCAAGTTATCCAGGTAGCAGTAATAACCAGGGGTGGTCTGACCATTTAGGCAAGTGGGCAGTACCTGAGAGTCCAGAGGCTCTGCCCGGTTGCCCGCCACCACCGCAGCACATTGCAGCCTTCCCCGGTCCTACCTTGAAGGGCCTGGTGGTCTAGTGGCCTTTGCAGTGGCAAGAAAGAATCCCACTCTTTCCTGCCCGCTGCTGTGCATGGCAGTACCGGCGCCGCTGTGTTTTATAAATGGCTGCCAAGACTTCCTGTGGAAGTCTGACGGGACTGCCGAGACCCGCGAGACTAACACAGTAAGCCTCGGCAGCCATTTTGAAAAACACGGCGACGCTGCCGCTGGCTGGGCACATTAGCAATAGTGGACAGGAAAGAGTGGGGTTCTTTCCTGCCCCTGAAGAAGTCACTAGACCACAAGGCTTTTCAAGGTAGGACCAGGGAGGGCAGCGGCGGTGCAGTGGCTGGGGGGGGGGGGGGGGGGGAGCCCCCCCAATGACCCTTACTGCCTGGGGGCCCCAACCACTGTCAGTCCACCCCTAGTAATAACTATCTGGATACAGTTAGGATAGTAACTTATCCCAACAGCGGACTGAATATCGCTGATGTTTGGATAGCTCTGGCGTTGTCTGCTCTACAGGTATGCGCCACCCACTATCCATGTAACAGCTCTGAATAAACATGCACAATTTTAGCAGCCTAGTGGGCATTTAACATGAATACTGACTACAGAGTTTAGTTATCAATGTCGGCTACCGTTAAGTCGGGTTATTTTACTACAACTCATGCTATTTTAGCACAGATCCCATTTTATGCAATAAAGGGTCCTTTTACTAAGCAGCGGTAAAAAGTGGCCTGTGGTAGTGTGGACGTGTGAAATTGGCGTGCGCTGGCCCGTTTTTTACTGCAGCTGGGAAAAGGGGCTTTTTTAAGTGGGGGCAGTAAATGGTCGTGTGCTGAAATTAAAAGTAGCGTGCGGCTACTTACTGCCTGAGCTCTTACCGCCACCCACTGCCCTAGTGGTATGGGCTCACGTGCTACTCGTGCGGTAATCAGGCAGCATGCGCCAATGTGGCCAGGCTGCCAATTACAGTCATAAATACCCCCCACAGAAGAAAATAGAAAAATATTTTCCGCCACAGGAAACAGCGTGCACCAACTTCGAAGCTACTGCAGTGCGACCACACTACCCCTGCAGTAGTGTTGATTTGGTATGTGCTACCCTACATGTTAGCCCTACCGCTGCTTAGTAAACTCCTACGTTGGGAGGGGGGATCCAAGATGGCGAACGCTGCTCGTTGACGCTCATCGAGGCTCTGCGGACTCTTATTCCTATTTTCCTGAAACTATTTTCAAATTATTAACTATGCCCCATACAAAAAGGAAAGGGTTGGTTAGGGGCTTACTGACTGCGCCAAGAGCCTCCCAAGTAGTCCAGCGGACCCTTGATGGATTTGCGACGAGTACTCCACGGAATAGAGAGGCGAGGAGCCCTGCTGTGGAAGCGGTCGGAGGAGCGGCGGCTCCCCTAGGGCTAGAGACGACGCTTTCCTCGCCCGAATTGAACCTGCCTCCATGCCCAGCAGAACTCCGTGGGGAGGTGGAACCTTCGGAGGCGTCTGGAGTTGGCGCCGAGGAGGGTATCGCAGTCGGAACCACCCCCGGAAAAGCTGCTGAAGGTTTTCACCAGGTGCTAGGAGCCTGCGTGGAGGTTTCCCTGGAGGGCATTTGGGCAGTGCTACAGAATCTTCAAGAGACAACTTCGAAAGCTGCCTTGGACACGGCTTTATTAGTGACTAAGGTAGACTCTTTGTATGATTCTTTTGAAAAATTCAAATTAGATTCTGAGAAGCAAAAGGCTTTGTTTCAACAAGAATTTACCTCACTAAAGAATACAACTGAAAGTTTGATTAAGGATAAAATTATCCTACATAACAAGTTAGATCAAATTGAAAATTTCAACAGACGCCTCAACTTGAGGGTATTAAATTTTCCAATAATGACAGAGTTGGGCCCAATGGAGCTATTTAAAAAATATCTAAGTGAAGTTCTCCACTACTCCTCTGATTATATTCCTCCGATTAATAAAATATACTATCTCCCAATTCCACGAAAAAATGAGGAGCAGCGGAGTACAAAGGTTCAACAGGATTTACAACCTTCAGGATTACAGGATTTGACAGCATTTCTTGAGCAATCGTTGACTGAGATCCAATCTCGTGCTACTTTATTGGTATCTTTTATTTTTGAGCCTGATGTTAATTCAATTATGAAATTATTCTTTAAGAACTCTCAAAAATTATTTTATGGTGCTCGAGTATGGATCTATCCGGATGTTATAAAATCTACCCAAGAAAAGAGGCGGAAGTTTTTGTTATTGAGAGAGGATGTTAAAAAGCTAGGAGCCAGCTTTTTGCTGGCTTATCCTTGTAAATGTCTTATAAAATATCAGGATAATAAGTATACCTTTTTTGAGCCGGAACAATTGAGAAGTTTTGTTGAATTAAAGAAGCTTGCTAAATGACTTTCCAGGATAAAGGTTCAATATAGTGTTAAATATACCTGTGGTTAGGTCTAGGCCTTAATTCCTATAAAATTTGATTGTGTTAAATTTCTCCTCAATCTTTCTGATTCCTCTCCCCTATAGTTGTGGTCTAAGAAAGGGAGATTTGTTTTCTTTGTTTTCGTTTCCTATAATTATTCAATTGATCCTATATGACTTATCTCTCTGTATTACCTAAAGCAAGGATATCTTGTATATTATTGTTTGAAATTATAAATAAATAAATAAATAAAAAAAAAAGTAAACTCCCACGTTGATAACTTCCCCCCTAAATCATCTCTGTAGAGAAATAAATTATATATGCATTCCTGGTTTGTCTTCACTTTGCTTTAAAAACATGTTCTTCCTGAGTTTGACAGAATTAGTGGTTGAAAAAGAAGAACTGGGTTCAGGCTGAGTTCGGTCCTAGGTTCCTGCTTACTCAGCAACTTTGAGTACTGCTATATTCATATTCCCAGTCCCTAGAATCTCTTCTGAAGAAATACAGTGATTTATTAAAAAATGGAATGTGCCATCATAAAAAAGTCAAGAAATGGAGACTGGTTTATTACATCTCACTTCATGTCCTACTTATAGTATATTAATGCGTCAGTAAGATGTGCTAATCATGGAATGAACTCTTGAGAGAGAGAGAGAGAGAGAGAGAGAGAGAGAGAGAGAGAGAGAGAGAGAGAGAGAGAGAGAGAGAGAGAGAGAGAGAGAGAGAGAGAGAGAGAGAGAGAGAGAGTAAATACTGACACCTAATAATGTGAGACAATCTACTACTCATTGTCTTCTTAAGTGCAGCTGCAGGGGAAATGAAATTATTTGAAGGGACAGGACAGCACAGCATAACCTAAGGTTACCTCTTTCAGGCTGCTGGGATTCACAGGAAATCCTTTCCCTCCTGTAAGACTGGCGTATTTCTTCTCCAGATGACAGAGATTCTCCTTCTCCTGTCAATGACATAAGGAAATATTTTCTAAAAGTTTGTATAAACCACAAAAAAATTCTGGGATGGCAACACATGATGCTGGGGTTTGACACAAGCTTACACGACTATAGGTGCCAAATTAACATGGGTCCCACACTTGCAGCAGTGCCCAAAGAAGCTCCAGACTTCAATTTGTTAATAATAATAATAAGGAAGATTTTTTACTTCATCCACACAGGATCCCAAATGTGTTTACCCCTGGATTCTGTATATGACGGACAAATTTGGGCGTAGATCTCAGATCCGCATGCTAATTAACAAGCCACTAGCAATCAATTATTGACATTCATTGGCACTAATTAAGATTTCCACACGGATCTGTCTGTGTGCTATAACACAGTGCACCTAAATTGTCTTGTGTGCAAATGAAAAGGTGGCATGGGCAGGTTAGGGGCACTCCAAAAATTTAGGCGCAGTGCTATAGATTAGGGTCATTTGTGTGCCCAACTGCCATCAGTTGAGCATGAGGATTTAAACCAGGTTTCAGCAGGTGCAAGTCCTCACACCCAAAGTTGGATGCTGGAATCTGCGCTCAGCACTTTTCTATAAAGGGGACTTGGCGCAAATTGCCCTTTAAATACGAGTTTACCCCCTAATTCTATAAAAGTAGCCAAAAATTGCACATGTGCCCAATTTGTGCATGAAATTTAACTGAATAAAGAGCTAATAGAGGTTGTGGAAATAGGAGGACCAGGGACATAATGGGAGCATTCCTAAAATTTAAGAGCACTGTTATAGAATAATGGGGATATACTATGTTTCAGTAGGTGCAATTGGTGACGCATAAAGTTAGGCAAAATTCCCGAGCGTAAGTGCTATTCTATAAACCATGCCTAACTTTAAGCACAGCTTATAGAATAGTGCTTTTTTTGGCGTTATGACAAAACAGTGGGGGTCTCTAAGCTGGTGAACTGAATTAGTTCCTGAAGTGTATTTCTCCTACTTGGCCAGCAGGTGGCGATTGTTTTGTGTTTTAAAGCTGTTGCAGAAAAAATTTTATTTTTTCCAGTTTAAGCTTGTGGAAAGGCAATTTGCAGTACCATTGGTCAGATACTTTCAAAGTTGGTGCTCTGGGCTTTGATTGGCCCTGGAATTCAAATCTAGCCAGGAGGTACTAGATTTTCCCGAGTCTCAGCCAGGGAGCGGAGAGAAAAAGATCTCTTTACTGAGGCCCTGTGAGCAGTTATATTCTATAACCTGTGAGCAGCTATATTTTGGCATGCAATTGAAAAGGGAGCAGGGCTGCTAAGAGAGGGGCATGGGGGTTAGGGGCGTTCATTAAAGGTGCGCACCTGGAGTATTGTGTTCAGTACTGGTCTCCGTATCTCAAAAAAGATATAGTAGAATTGGAAAAGGTACAGCGAAGGGCGACGAAAATGATAGTGGGGATGGGACGACTTTCCTATGAAGAGAGGCTGAGAAGGCTAGGGCTTTTCAGCTTGGAGAAGAGACGGCTGAGGGGAGATATGATAGAAGTGTATAAAATAATGAGTGGAATGGATCGGGTGGATGTGAAGCGACTGTTCACGCTATCCAAAAATACTAGGACTAGAGGGCATGAGTTGAAGCTACAGTGTGGTAAATTTAAAACGAATCGGAGAAAAGTTTTCTTCACCCAACGTGTAATTAGACTCTGGAATTCGTTGCCGGAGAACGTGGTACGGGCGGTTAGCTTGACGGAGTTTAAAAAGGGGTTAGATAGATTCCTAAAGGACAAGTCCATAGACCGCTATTAAATGGACTTGGAAAAATTCCGCATTTTTAGGTATAACTTGTCTGGAATGTTTTTACGTTTGGGGAGCGTGCCAGGTGCCCTTGACCTGGATTGGCCACTGTCGGTGACAGGATGCTGGGCTAGATGGACCTTTGGTCTTTCCCAGTATGGCACTACTTATGTACTTATGTACTTATGTACTAAGTATTATAGAATTCAGTGGATCTGTGCCTAATTTATGCAAGAGGACTTACACCAGGTTTCAGTTGGTGTAAATCCTCATGCCCAAAGTTGGGCGCGGATCCCGGTGCAACGCACTATTCTACAAACGTCTCGAACTCAGAGCACCGTTTGTAGAACAGCACTAAGTACTCATTCTTTTCGGTGCTAAATTTGGGCACCATTTACTGAATCTAGTCCTATATGTGCATTCTTCAAAAATGCAGATGTAGCATTTACACCAACTGTACGGGTGGTTTTAAGCGCTCATGCTTAAAATATAAGTGTGTCTTAAATGATGCAATCTGAAAATTTAAAATTAGCTGAAGAAACATTCTCCACACACATTTTAAATGGTCTTAAACCAGAAGGCAGGTACCTTGAGGTTTGTAAATGAAATTATGAATAATATATTTGAAAAGGGGAACAATTAATTGTTCTTAATGAGCAGATTAAACAGGATCTGATAACCTTTAAGGTTGCGGTAAGTAAAAAACTCAGTGGATAACGGGCCTGAAACTCAAGACGTTTATCCAGATAGCAGCAGCCATTAATCAGCAAAATCAGCCCACAGGAGGGCTAACAAGTGAATAGCGTGCGCCAAATTGGCACTACCGTTGGGGTAGTGCGTGTGCCCAGCGGTAATTCTGAGTTTGGCACACGCCAAATCCCACAGTAGAAAATATTTTTCTATTTTCTACCACAGGGGGCGTTCCCAGCGGCAATTGGCAGCGTGGCCACATTAGTGTGCGCTGCATGGTTACCTTGCGGGTAGCATATGAGCCCTTACCACTAGGTCAATGGCTGGCGGTAAGGGCTCAGGCTGTAAATGGCATGCGATAGTTTAAATTTTTGCAAACGCCCATTTCCCAGCTCATTAAAAAATAGCCTTTTCCCAGCCGCGGTAAAAAGTGGTCCAGTGCGTCAAAAAGACACGCCCACACTACTGCATGCCACTTTTTACTGCGCATTTGTAAAACAACCCCTCTATGTATGATGACTAAACTTATGTGCGCAATTCTGGCTGTGCAGCAGAATTGCGCATGTTAGCTTAATTGATTAACGAGTGAATCAGCAGCAATAATTGGACCCTAACAATTAGCATCACTAATTGGCAATAATTTGAATTTGCACACACTACTTGCTAAGTGTATTCTATAAAGTAGTGCGCATAAATTCTACCACGTGGATCTCAAAATAGGGCGTGGACTTAGGAGGAGCATGGGTGGGTCATGGGCATTCCTTAAATTCTGCGCAGTGTTCTAGAATACACCCATTCTGCGCCTAACTTATGCGGGGGCATTTACACCAAGTTTTACTTGGCGTAAATGGCCGTGACTAGATTTAGTCGCAGGGACAGGCGTTAGGCATATTCTCTAAACTGTGCCTAATTTTAGGCGTAGTTTATAGACTATGCATAGGCATTTTTTTTTGCGCCGATTTTCAGGCACGATATATAGAATCTAGCCCTAAAGAAAAACTGCTGTCCTAACTTTGGGTCGAATGCTCAAAGCTACCACCAGTGTAAACGCACAGTCAACGCCGGGTTTGCACGCTTGCTATTCAGATACAAATTAAGTATACCAGTGTTTAATCATGAAGAAGTGGAACCTGTGCAGAGTGCCGGATTCAACTCTGACCACCTTGTTGGGCAGACTGGATGGACTGCGCAGGTCTTTGTCTGCCGACATTTACTACGTTACTACAGCGTGTGCTGAATGCTCGAGTACAGGTGGCGAGCAGAGCACAGATGGGAGTGCTGGAATGAACAGAATGATGGCCCTATAACGCCAAAAGATTTTGCCAAGTCAGGGGCAGCGTATGTGGTTTTCAGGAGAGGATTTCTTGTCAATATTTTACACTGAACTGCTGGTCTTTTCTTTTACAAGCAGAAGGAGGCTCCTGCAAGTTTTAAAGACAGACGGGAAGGAACAAACATGTGTGCGTGTCAGAGCAAACCCAAAAGTAAAAGCACACATCTGCGCCTGTTCTTCTGAATGCAAACATTTGTGAGGTTCATATTTAGGCACTGAAGAAAAAGCACCGATGTGTCTGGCACTTCCATTTTTGTCTGGCATGCACACAAGAGCCGTGCTTACCGCAAAACCTTTGAGAATGTGTGTCAGGCACGTTCCTCCCCCCATTTTCATTTAATAGCGCAATTTAACCATGCATAAAATGTAAATATGATTTGTTTCAAGCATCACTGCACTAGTGTTTTGCATTGCTGTTGCATTGTGGGCCCATCTGTGCATGGCTTGGAGCATCGGCTCCTTTATCCAGTGAGCTCTCTGAATAGCAGTTTGACTATTCAGCACCACTCACTTTCACGACCAACACTTTCATGACCAACATCGGTGAATAGTTTAAATGTGCATCCAGTGTTTAAAACAAACGCTGACTGAACAGTTTAAATATTGACTCTCATATCCTTCATTTATACAATAGAAAGCCACGAGTGAGGCAAAGTTTAAAAAAGTATTTATAAATCCAGACATATTTGATGAATGCAATCACCCGAAGGGTTATTTATTATAACATAAGCATTATCATACTGGGACAGACCGAAGGTCCATCAAGCTCAGTATCCTGTTTCCAACAGTGGCCAATCCAGATCACAAGTACCTGGCAAGATCACAGAACAGTAAGACAAATTTTATGCTGCTTAGCCTAGAAATAAGCAATGGATTTTGCTGTCTCCATCTTAATAATGGCTTATGGACTTTTCTTTTAGGAAATTATCTAAAGCTTTTTTAAATCCTGCTAAACTAACCTCTTTTACCACATTCTCTGGCAACAAATTTCAGAACTTAATTACTCGTTGAGTGAAGAAATATTTCCCCCAATTTGTTTTAAATTTACTACTTAGTAGTTTCATTGCATGCCCCCTAGTTCTTGTATTTTTGGAAAAAGTAAACAAGCAATTCATATCTACCTGTTCCACTCCACTCAGTATTTTATAGATCTCTATCATATCTCCCCTCAGCTGTCTCTTCTCCAAACTGAAGAGCCCTAGCCGATTTAGCCTTTCCTCACAGGGAACTCATCCCATCACATTTATCATTGTTAAAGAAGCCTTTCTGATCAGATGAAGAAGGGCTACCTTCAAAAGCTAATCAAAAAAATGTATTAGTCCCATAAAAAAGGTATCATCTTATTTTCTTTTCTCTGTTTTATTTTATTTCTATTGATTACCTTCAAAAGTGGACTAACACGCCTACCACATCTCTCTACTCAAGAAGCCTTAGAAGAGATTTGGCTTTTGAGGTGTAGTGCCAGAGTGAACAAGACAGAGGAGGACTGTTGGGACCCTTAGGCCCCATTTTACTAAGGCGCTCTCACGTTTTTAGCGCGCGCTAAAAATGTGAGCGCGCCTTAGTAAAAGGGGGCCTTAGTCAGAAGGAACACACCCAAGCCTTACCCTATGCAGCATTAAAACCAGATTGTTCTTCTCTTTTAAGAAATGATCCTGCTCCCGCTGGGCTTGCTGGACAAGCTGACTGGCCTGCTTCTTCAAAGCAGCGATCTTTTCCTGAAAGCAGAGCATAAGTAGTGTGTGTTAGCTGGAACTGGGGAATTAAGACATTCTGCTGGATTCTGTGCTTATAACTACATTTTATGTTAACGTCCACAAATACCCAGATATCGAAACCATTTGTACTGGCACTGCCAGCTTTGATGCATCTCTGAGTCCAGAAGAGCCACCTGTGCCCCTGGTTATAACACATTTGTGGGATGTTGTATCATTCCTTCACGCATATAATGCCTGCCAGCATAATTCAGTATTGTTTTCTGAGCAAGGGCTGCAGACACCTTTTGCCTGAACGCCTGGGATGCCAGACGCATGAATTCTGACTCGGATTATTACAAATACACCCGCATCAAGGCACCTCAATAGTCAGTTACAAATTTAAGCTATAACAGGCTTGTCCAACTACGGCCCACAGGCCAGAATCTGGCCCAAGTGATTTTTCTGGTCCTTGGAATCTTGGCAATTCTTGTGCAGCTTACAGCAGGATTTCTGCTTCCCCACTATGACTTGGGTCTCTGTAAACTTAATCCACGCAGTGCTGGAAGTTTGGATTGGTAATGCGGTTTCTAGTTTTGCAAGACCTGAAACTGCGAGACCAGCCTGAACTTCTAGCACCATGCAGCTTAAGCTTGCAGACAGCCGTGTTGCGGTGGGGAAGCAGGAGTCCCACTGTTTCTTTTGCAGTTGAAACCAGGTGAGGGAAAAGAGACCAGGTGAAGATTGGGGGTGTACATGACAGATTGAGAGACTAGGGGAGGGGTGTATGAGAAAAAGACAGTGAAAGAAAGTGAGCGAGAGACAGAGAGAGAGAGAGAGAGAGAGAGAGAGAGAGAGAGACTGGTTGAAGGCTGGAGAGGGAACAATACACCATCATATTTTGCCACTATCTGACTAAACATGCCACAAAATGGTGCAAGTTTTGGCCTTCCATATGTTACAAAATATAAAATGTGGTCCCTGATAGAAAAAGGTTGGGCAAGTCTGAGCTATAACAATAACATTTAATAAATGTTCAAAACTTACCTGTAGTCCAAGATTCCCAAAGTCTACTGTGGTAGACTTGTGTGCACAGGGCTTTATTTAGGAACTATTTACTAAACTGCATTAGCCCTTTAATTCCAGAAAGTTGCACACCCAAATTTCTGACTAGTGTGCAAAGTTGAGTGCATAAATTACAGAATAAAGTAAGTTGCACATGTAATTTAATTTAATAATGAGCTAATTGGTGTTAGTGGAGGAGTAGCGTAGTGGTAAGTGCAGTGGACTTTGATCCTGGGGAACTGGGTTCGATTCCCTCCTTGTGACTCTGGGTAAGCCACTTAACCCTCCATTGCCCCTGGTACAAAATAAGTACCTGAATATATGTAAACTGCTTTGAATGTAGTTGCAAAAACCTCAGAAAGGTGGTATATCAAATCCCATTTCCATTTCCCTTAACAAGCAATAGGCTATACTTGGCCTTAATTGGCACCAATTAGCAGTTACATGCAGTGTCATATTTATTCAAAGTGCATGTGTTGCATACACACTCACTGTTCAGAACCCCCCCCCCCCCCACCCGTGCCTTAAAATCAAACACAGACTAGCCCAACATTTAAGTAACATTAAATTGCAAAAAGTGGAAGCACCTTTGGTAGAGCATTGGATTAAAGAGAATGTTATGGCAGATTTGAAGTTTGTGGTGTTATTTCAATTCAATGTGCAAATGGGGGGTAATATACTACAAAAAAATGTTTCAAACGGAGCAACAATTTATTTTTGAGTGGAAGACTGTAGCCCCTTTGGGATTAAATAAGGAAGTGGAATGGACAGGAGTGTAGTATGTGACGTAGGGTTTCAAAAGATTAGTGAGTTCTGCACACGTACGGCGTCACTGGTTTCAGCGACACCATTGATCCTGTTACCGGTTAGAAGTTCGCTTGGGTAAAGCAGCCAAAAGAATGGTATATAAGCACAAGGTATGAAAGCTTATAAGATTACATTTGTAGTAGTTGAAGAATTAATATGCATATACAGGTACGGATCTGATAACCTCACTGATTTGTATTTTTCTAGTCAAAACCCCTGATGACGCATTTAGCGAAACATAAATTTGTGTAGGGTTTGATGACGTTTTCAAGAACTAGACATTCCTGCGAGTTCTGGTAAAGGATTACATCGGAAGAAAAGGGAATCGGCTTTTGCAGAAATAAGAGCATTGCAATTGATAAAGACGGTTCAAGAAACTGGATATGGTATGTGGAGATATATATGTGGGGCTGACAACTTTTGGAACCAGGGCTATATGTGGACTGATGATTTTTGGAATCAAGCACTGGAGATGTGAATAGTGGTTAAAATCATTGTAATAAGGTAGACATTTATTAAGGAAAGGTAAGATGGACACTTATTTAGAACACCCAATTTCATTATTGAGAAAAAACAACAGTGAAATTTATAAATGTGTATGATGAAACATTTTTAAGGTGTCAGATGCTATAGGCCATAGAGATTCTTTAATGAAGGGCAGGTTCTACCCACAAGTTTGAATGTAGTATGAATGATGAGAATGAGATGGTATGGTGAGGGCAGATGTTGGAATATATTTTGAATAAAAGAATATTTTCTATTATAAGATTGAAAGTTTTCAATAAAAAACATATAATAATTTTATTTATAGAATGGTAGTTATTTGAGAAATACATATTCACTAGAGATATCCTGAAAACCTGGCCTGTTTGTAGCTCTCAAGGACTGAACTTTGACAAGACTGCCCTAACCAGAGAAAGTAAATTGTTTCCTATAAACCATTAACAAGATGATAGATCAAAGCAGGCATTTCCTCATGAAAGGACTGTTAATCAACACTGGTAAAACAATAGATCTTTTTCTTTACTTAAGGGCAGCACATATACCTTCCTGGTGACAGATGAGCGCTGGTACTCGGCCACTTCACGCAGGAGCTGTTGCGTCAGGGTCTCCTTCTCCTCATCCATTCGGCTTTCACGCTCCAGCTGCTGGAACTCCAAGTCTTCAAACATTTTACTCTCCATCTCCAGGAGCTCGGCATCCTTCACGGGACACAAACCAGCACACATCAGAGAAGGGCGGGTATACAGTTTTGTTCATATCAAAGATACAGTCTACTGATGTACGTAGCTTAAAGCACTGTCCATAGCTTTACAAAAATGTTTATGGTGCAAAAGCTGCTTTTCTGCAAACTTTAATTCAACAAGGAGAGAGGGGGGTAGTAATTATTCCTGTTGAGTTCAGTTCAACCCTTGTATGTGGACACAGGCTGGCAACACATTGAAACTTTCTGAGCAACCAGATAGTTTGATTTGGACTTTCACAGTGGTTAAACTCTCAAAGAAGGGACTTGGGACTGCAAAAGAGTCTTTAAAGGTGTTTACATATTGATCAAATAGATCCCAGCAGTGGGGCTATACTCAAAAAATGAGTCCCAGTGTCAGTAGAACAGGTGAGGTCATTCATGTCTTCTAAGTTTCTCACTACATGTGAAGAGAAGATAAATCTACTGTATGGATTAAGTTCCATACAGAGCAATTTTCATACTGTCCACATAACTAAAGTTTGTAGGTATGCTTTACCAGTCACACTTTTAACCATGTTTCCAAGACAAATGAATGTGTACACTTTCACTTACTGCCCATTTGCCTTAACTTTTTCTGAGGGTAGTATTACTAATCAAAACAATGCATGTAATTTTGAAAATACAAAAAGTGTGCATCATCATCATCCTCACCCTAACCTTGCTCCAGGAACACCTCAGTCAGCGTGGTGAAAGTACATAGCATGAGCAATTTTTAAATAACCTATTTCCATGTAAAACAGTTTCACATGCGGAAATGGCACTGAAAATTGCCCTCAAGCCTTAATAAATCTCTGCTTATATGATCCTTTATTATGATTTTAGTAGACTTCCACAAGCATAAACATCTATGGGACCCTTTCTGTATGTGGGTATTTTTGTTTGGTAATGGGCAACTGTGGCAGCCTGAAAGACTGCAGCAAAATCTAATGCACCTCAGTAAAATAATCCCACTATTATGAAATGATACAAAATATACATCCCTCATATCCACCAGGCTTCAGAGGAATTTATGATGCTCTAGCCCTTGGTCTTCATTCCCAGTCCTCAAGGGCCACCAACAGGCAAGGTTTTCAAAATATCCCTACTGATTATGCATAAAAGATTTGGGTTGATTATACAGAACGGTAGCATAGGTAGAGAATCAGAAAAATAATGGCCGCCAAGACAGGAATACGTAGAACTGAAGAGTTTCATTCCAAAACCTATTAAATGCAGAAAGCTGTTTTCTGGATAAATGAATGTTTTTATGTTTAAGAATTCTAGTCAACATAGGAAGTTTTTTTTCACTGAATATCAAATACCTTACAAAAAAGCCTTTTTGTAAATTTCACACTTCCAATGGCTATCTATGAAGGCAGTCTGTTTCCGGATTAAACTTGTTTTTGAAAAAAATGTTATTCACAGGTTTTGGAATGAAGCTCTTATTACTGTAGATTAAAGAAGCCCCCTAGGTTCCCAAGATTTCTCCATTAAGCTTGAGGTGTTGACCCAGACTGCTGAAAGAAGATAGCACACTGAGCTAGCCCATGGCAAGGCTGCACAGTACCACAGTGAATGAGGCAGATGAAAAACCAATTGGTCCATCCAGTCCGGGCAGGCTTAACCAGTAAGAAAATTAGGTGGATGCCTAGGCTGGCAGCTTCTGGGGGGGGGGGGGGGGGGGGGGGGAGGGGATGGCAAAGAGCAATAAAACTCAGGGAAGCATGAGCACATGCCTTTACCTGAAGGGAGGGTGGCTCATTTTCAAACAGCCCACTAAATAAGAGGAACAGGCAGTTCAGAAATCCAGAAAATCAAAAAATAAACATACTGCCTAAAAAAGAACAATACCATGTGGTCCCCTAAAAGTCAAGTAGAAGAAACGTGATGGTTCTTCTCCTCTGGTACAGATACTACGTGAAACAGGGGGCCTCTGTGGGAATTTATGAAGTCTTAAGCCTTTGACTGGGGTGGCAAGAAGCAAGATTTGATAAGCAGATGATGTAATACCGTGGATATAGTGATACTGGTTGATTGATCAAGCTTCATTTCCACCTTTCATCTCTACACTTCTCTGACTATGTTGGTCCCTACCATTTATTGATTTTTGTTTTTGGGATATTTTTGATATTCTTACTCTTTTTGCTCAGTGGAACTGTTTTCTGACCAATATAATTAAACGAGCATACAGTGAATGCAGTTCATGCATAAATTTAAGCTCCTATTCTTAGGTCTTTTTCTCCACTCGCATACATTTCTGAGACAGCTTGGATTTATTAATAATTGCGGGGACCACACGGTATTGTTCATTTTCAAACAGCCCACTTACTTGGATAACTGGCTTTTGGAAATTGTCTTTATTTTGTAAATATATGCAAAACAAAGTTTGTTTCTCCAGGAACTTCTGCCCAGGACGGAAGAGTTAGGACAGTTGTTGCAGTTGGTGATTCGATCTTTAGGAATGTAGATAGCTGGGTGGCTGGTGAACATGAGGATCGTGTGGTTATTTGCTTGCCTGGTGCGAAGGGGGCAGACCTAATGTATCACCTAGATAAGATTTTAGATAATGCTGGGGAGGAGATGGCTGTCTTGGTACATGTGGGTATCAATGACATAGGAAAATGTGGGAGGGAGATTGTGGAAGTCAAATTTAGGGTCTTAGTAGAAAGCTTAAATCCAGATCCTCCAGGGTAGCATTTTCAGAAATGCTGCGCATTCCACGCCCAGAACCCAAGAGGCAGGCAGAACTCCGAAGTCTCAATGCGTGGTTGAGATGATGATGCAGGGATGAGGGATTTAGATTTGTTAGGAACTGGGCAACAGTATACCACCTTCAAAAAGGCGGTAAATAAATCCTAATAAATACATTCTGGGAAACGGGGAGCCTATTCTAAAAGGATGGACTCCACCTTAACCGGGATGGAACCAGGCTGCTGGCACTAACATTTAAAAAGGAGATAGAGCAGCTTTTAAACTAAAATGGGGGGGGGGGGGGGAATGCTGACAGTCACCCACGAGCACATGGTTTAGTGTGGAGTATCCTTGAAGGATAATATTGAAACAGGACATACAGGGAATCCCAATACAGAGGTTTCAACAATGGTGAAACCAGGAGTGTTTAAGGAGAGAGCAGAGTAAAGGATGCACATTATCCCCATCAACTTCCAAGCAGCTTGTAGATGCAAGAAAAGAACCCACAATCTGAAGTGTCTGTATACAATGCTAGAAGCCTAAAAAATAAGATAGGAGACTTAGAGTATATAGCACTAAATGAAGAGGTAGATATAATCGGCATCTCAGAGACCTGGTGGAAGGAGGACGATCAATGGGACACTGTTAGGGTACAAATTATATTGCAATGATAGAGTGGATCAAATTGGAGGAGGGGATTGTGCTTTATGTTAAAGAGGGAATTGAGTCAAACAAAATAAACATTCTATATGAATCAGATAGCAGTGTGGAATACTTATGGATAGAAATTCCATGTGTGAAGGGAAGGAGTATTCTGGTAGGGCTGTGTCCACCAAGACAGAATGAACAGACAGATGAAGAAGTGTTTACAGAAATTAGGAAAGCTGGCAAATTGAGCAACAGTATAATAATGGGTTATTTCAATTATCTCAGTATTGACTGGATAAATGTTACATCAGGGAGCACTAGGGAGGTAAATTCCTAGATGTAATAAAGGATTGCTTCTTGGAGCAACTGGTTCAGGAACCGACAAGAGGGGGAGATATTTTAGATCTAGTCCTTAGTGGAATAAACGGCAGTGTTGGGTCCACTGGGAAACAGTGATCATAACATGATCAAATATGAGCTAATATCTGGAGTGAAGTCACAAAGGAAATCTACTGTAGAAGCATATCATTTTCAAAAAGGGAAACTATGATAAAATGAGGAAAATGGCTAAAAAGAAGCAAAAGGGATTGGCTGCAAAGGTTAAGACTTTAAACGAGGCATGGATGTTGTCTATACCATCTTGGAAGTCCAGAGCAGATGCATTCCATGTATTTACAATGGTAGAAAGAAGAGCAAACAACAACCAGCATGGTTAAAAGGTGAAGTGAAAGAGGCTATTAGAACCAAAAGAACGTCCTTCAAAGAATGGAAAAAGGACCCAAATGAAGAAAATAAGAAGCAACAGAAGCACTGTCAAGTTAAATGCAAAGCATTGAGAAAGAAGGCTAAAAGAGAACATGAAGAGAAATTTGCCACAGAGGCAAAAACTTGTAGTAACAATTTTTTTCTGGAACATTAGGTTGAAAGCCTGTGAAGGAATCCATGGGACCGTCAGATAATGAAGGAGCAAAAGGGGCACTCATGGAGGAGAAAGCCATAGCAGAGAGACTGAATTCTTTGCTTCGGTCTTTATAGAAGAATATGTAACAGATCTACCTGTACCAGAAATGGTTTTCAAGGATGATGATGCAGAGGAACTGAAAAATCTCAGTGAAACTGGAAGATGTACTGAGCCAAATCAAAAAAATTAAAAAGTATTAAATCACCTGGACCAGATGGCATGCATCCTAGGGTACTGAATGAACTCAAATATGAAATTGCTGATCTGCTGTTAGTGATCTGTAACCTGTAAAATCGTCCCATAGTATCTGAAGATTGGAGGGTGGCCAATGTAATGCTGATTTTAAAAAGGGTTCCGGGCTGATCCAGGAAATGACAGACCGGCAAACGTCAGGCAAAACAGTGGAAACTACTATAAAGAATAAAATTATGGAACACATAGATAAACAGGGTTTAATGTGACAGGTTCAGTATTGATTCAGCCAATGGAAGTCTTGCCTCACCAATTTGCTTCATTTATTTGAAGGCTTGAATAAACATGTCGATAAAGGTGAGCCAGTTGATGTGGAGGGGCATAATCGAACGGAAACGCCTATCTCCATGGGCGTTTATCTCCGAGAACAGGTCCGTGAAGGGGCGGGCCGAACTGTATTTTCGAAAAAATGGACGTTTTTGAGCTGGGCATTTGTTTTTTTTTGCGATAATGAAAACTAAAAATGCCCAGCTCAAAAACGTCCTAATCCGAGCCATTTGGTCGTGGGAGGGGCCAGGATTCGTAGTACACTGGCCCCCCTGATATGCCAGGACACCAACTGGGCACCCTAGGTCAGTGCGGTGGACTTCAGAAAAAGCTCCCACATGCATAGCTCCCTTACCACAGGTGCTGAGCTCCCAATCCCAATCCCCCTCCCCCAAAACCCACTACCCACAAATGTACAACACTACCATAGCTCTTAGGGGTGAAGGGGGCACCTACATGTGGGTACAGTGGGTTTTGGAGGCCTCCCATTTACCAGAACAAGTGTTACAGGTGGGGGGATGGGCCTGGGGCCACCTGGCTGAAGTGCACTGCGGTACCCACTAAAAGTGCTCCAGGGACCTGCATACACGCAGGCCTCTAGGACTGGTTGCTGCTATATATCATTGGCACACCAGTTGACACCTGAAGACTAATCTCTCCGAAATGTCCTTTATTGGAATAACCACGTTTACACACAGTTAACTGCAGATCAGAGGTTGTGCCCCAGCCCCACTGGCAACGAGTCTCCCTGGTACTGAGATGAGCAGAATGCTGTAAAATGCCCTCTTTCAGCCACATTCAAGGTAAGAACTAAGTTGTCTAACGTGGCTAACACAGGAAAGGGAACTAAAACTGGCTTACAAAAATGGCCACTACCGCATGGACTACAACAGGAAACACAACAGGGCACACTCTGACCCAGTTGGCAGGGGGAAAAGCACCATGGGAGAAGAGCCTACCAACTACCAACATCGTGAGACTGTAACACAAGCTAATGAAATCACGGAGCCCAATACCCTACACCCACCACAATGCAATGCTGTGACCCTGTACTGCACCCGAGAGCCACATCTGACCCAGGGAAAGGCTGTGACAGAATCAAACACATTCTGCTGTCGTGGAGGTGGGTACGGCATTTGAGGCTGTCATACAGGCTGGAAAAAAGTTTTTAAAGTGGGGTTTTTTTGGTGGGAGGGAGTTAGTGACCACTGGGGGAGTCCGGGGAGGTTATCCCTGATTCCCTCCAGTGGTCATCTGGGCAGTTGGGGCACTTTTTTGGGACTTGTTCGTGAAAAAAAGGGTCCAAAAAAGTGACCAAAAATCGCGGTCAAAACACCTTTTTTTTTTTTTCCGATTATCAGCTAAAGACGCCCATCTCTCCTCGGCTGATAACCATGCCCCAGTTCCGCCTCCGACATGCCCCCATCAACTTTATTCGTTTCCGTGACGGAGTGCAGTTGGAAACGCCCAAAATCGGCTTTCGATTATACTGATTTGGGCGCCTTTGCGAGATAAACGTCTATCTCCCAATTTAGGTCGCACTATAGGCGTTTTTCTCTTTCAAAAATAAGGCGGATAGTGTATCTAGATTTTCAGACTCCTGAGAAAATTAAAGAGTCATGGGAAAAGGAGGCAATGTTCTGTTGTGGTTTAGGAACTGGTTATTGGACAGAAATAGAGGGCAGGGTTAAATGGCCATTTTTCTCAATGGAGGAGGGTAAATAGTGGAGTGCCACAAGGATCTGTACTTGGACCAGTGCTATTTAACATATTTATAAATGACCTGAAAATCGGAATGACAAGTGAAGTGATTAAATTTGAAGATGACAAAAAACTGTTCAAATTTTTAAGACACATGCGGATTGTGAAAAATTGCAGGAATACCTTAGGAAACTGAAAGACTGGGCATTAAAATGGCAGATGAAATTTAATGTGGACAAATGCAAAGTGATGCACATTGTGAAGAATAATCCAAATCCTTTTGGGGGAGTGTCATAAGGTGTCTACCTTGGGAGTTGGCACTCAAGAAAAAGATCTAGGTGTCGTAGATAATACATTAAAATCTTCTGCCCAGTGTGCAGTGGTGGCCAAAAAAGCAAACAGGATGCTAGGAATTATTAGGAAAGGGATGCAAATAAGACCAATAATACTGTAATGCCTCTGTATCACTCCATGGTGTTATCCTACCTTGAGTACTGCATTCAATTCTGGTTGCCGTATCTCAAAAAAGATATAGTGGAATTAGAAAACGTTCAAAGAAGAGCGACCAAAATGATAAAAGGGATGGAATTCCTCCCATATGAGGAAAGTCTAAAGAGGTTAGGGCTCTTCAGCCTGGAAAAGAGACGACTGAGGGGGATATGATTGAGGTCTATAAAATCCTGAGTGGTGTAGAACGCGTAGAAGTGAATCAATTTTTCACTATTTCAAAAAGTACAAACACTAGGAGACACTCAATGAAGTTACATGGAAATACTTTCAAAACAAATAGGAGGAAATACTGTTTTCACTCAACGAATGGTTAAGCTCTGGAACTCGTTGTCAGAGGATGTGGTTACAGCAGTTAGCATATCTGGGTTTAAAAAAGGTTTGGACAGGTTTCTGAAGGAAAAGTCCATAGAATGCTATGGAGATAGACATGGGGAAGTGACTGCTTACCCTGGGACTGGCAGCATGGAATGTTGTTACTATTTTGGTTTCTGTCAGGTACTTGTGACCTGGATTGGCCACTGTTGAAAACAGGATATTAGGCTAGAAGGACCTTTCATCTGACCCAGTATGGCTATTCTTATGAAGCTGGCTGACCTGAGGCAGACACTATTTTGGTGTATGCTATCACACTGGAATGGCTCTGGTCCTCATTTCAGGAGCATCCACATATGTTAATAGTAGCTTTTAATCGTGTAGATCACCTAAACATGCAAATTTTAGAAGACTACTATTTACATATGATGATCCTCACCACGTTCAGACAGCAAGAGAAAATGGTCAAGGTATGTAGAGGGAGTGGTCTGGGCGTCATATGAAAAAATCTACACATCCACATTTATACCTGCTCCAAGGAATGCAGCCTGCTGGGAGGTGCAAATGTAATGATCAAGGCCAACTTTCCCCACCCACTGACATAAGCACAACTACCTTATGACACTCCCCCAAAAGGATCCCCCTATTACAGACTCCCCCCAAATTTCACCCCCTCCCTGGCAGACTCCCCAACCCCACTGATGCCACTTTTCTGGCTCTTAACGGGTCCCTGGTAGTCTCATGGGAATAGTGCAATCCCCATTTTCTCCTGTTCATGCCAGGCCCAGGTTCAAAATGACACCCATGACTCCTAGCAGTAATCTTGCTGTCTATTGCAAGGAGTGATGCTGCAAAATAAGGAAAAGATATCCTTAATTCTCTCTGCTCCCACCCCTCTCTCTTAAACCCCTTATCTCTCTCCCTACCCTTCAGCACACTCTCTGCCCTCTGCAGTTCCCCCTCCCCTGTTCTCACTTCCTAACTCGCAAAACCTCCAATTCTGTCTATCCCCAAGGCTTCCTCCTAGCACATACCCCCCCCCCCCCCAACTAGGTACATAATCCCACCTCTTCTCCATCTCTGTGGTAGACCTTCCCGATTCTTTCATCCCCTCCCACCATGAGCTAGCTTCAGCCCCCCCCCCCCCCCCACCACAGCTCCCCTAAGAATATAAGAATATGGCTGTTGCCATACTGGGACAGACCAAAGGTCCATCAAGCCCAGCATCCTGTTTCCAACAGTGGTCAATCCAGGTTACAAGTACCTAGCAAGATCCCAAAACAGTAGAATACATTTTATGCTGCTTATCCCAGAAATAAGCAGAGGATTTTCTCCAAGTCCATTTTAATAATGGCTTATGGATTTTTCTTTTAGGAAACCATCCAAACCTTTTTTAAACCTTGCTAAGCTAACTGCTTTTACTACATTCTCTGGCAACAAATTCCAGAGTTTAATTACATATTGAGTGAAGAAATATTTTCTCCAATTCATTTAAAATTTACTACTTTGCAGCTTCATTGCTTGCCCCCTAGTTCTCACCACTCCACTCATTATTTTATAGACCTCTTTCATATCTCTTTCATATCTCCCCTCAGCCATCTTTTCTACAAGCTGAACAGCCCTAGCCGCTTTAGCCTTTCCTCATAGGTAAGTCGCCCCATCCCCTTTATCATTTTCATCATCTCTCTTTCTCCTCCCATCATATTTGCCTCCTCTCCTTTTCGCACAATCAGGATTGCGGGAGGGTGATTGGGTAGTAGGTGCTGAATTCTATGCAAATGCTGCAACTTGCACATAAGCCACAACACATAGCAGACTGTCAGTCAGCATGTATGAAATGCTAGTGTCAAACCATGAACATCCTGCAGTGGACATGAGTACAAGAAAGACATGAATGGAAAATCCTTTAGTGGCACATGCAAGTAATTACCATCAAGATCAAAGATGTTAATGGCCATGAACAAGACTTCCTGGAGCCTGTTATAAGAAAGGACAGGACTAGCGTGGTGGTGGTTAGAGCAAAGAGCTGGGAGCCGGGAGCCGGGAAGACCAGTGTTCCAATCTTGTTTCTGCACTCCCTGTGACTTTGGACAAGTCACTGTGGACCTGATTTACTAAGCTTCCTTTTATCCTCAGACACAGAATGGGAAAGAAAAACTCAGTAAAGCAGGCCCTTTACTCCACCTCCCCATACCTTAGATAATCCTCAGTGTCTAACCATTTTTAGATAGGGTTTTATCAAACCTGAATGTAATCTAATATGCTGTTTGCATGAGTTTCAAAAAACAGCCAACCTAAACTATCTGATGCCTTGGGAAAAAAATGAGAGATGTGATTAATGGGATAGCAAAACCCTCAAACAATTCTTCCGGTCTGGACCAAACTACAAGCCCTTATCTGCTCATTTTATTTTGACCTAATGAAAGGGAGTGTCATCTCTTAAAAGCTAATTAAGACATATATTAAGTTACTTTCCAAATGGACTAACATGGCAACAATATTAATGTCAAAAGGATAAATTGGTGAATTCTTCAAGCTTGCTACTGACCCTGTTCAGCTGTTGCTGTAACTGTTCCCTCATGGACTCAGGGCAATTATCAAGCTGGGTCTTCTGCTCAGAGTAAAGCTCCTGCAGCCTTTCTAGCTTTTCCCTCTCAGCATCAAGCTTTAATTTCTCCTAAAGTATGAACCAGAAAATGAATGACCTAGTTAGCGGTGGTTAGATGGAACACAACAACATTAGTGATGAATCCTGGACATGGTCTCATGAGAAGATCATACACAGACGCTGAAAAGCAACAAATCCAGAAACAAGCAAAGCGGTTTTAATTCATTGGATTCATGCTCACACGCACAAAGTAGTGAAGATTAAAAGCTGTGTAAGCTTCCGTTAAAAAACAGCTCTTTCAAGATGTGCAGGAAATTGTAGCTCAGGCATGACAGATTCTTCTTTAAGTAGATTTTTTCTTGAATACACATGCTTTGATAAACAAGGTTAAAAATTTAGTGAGCCCCTCTTCTGCTGTTAGAAATGAGCACAGGCCAAAAATAAAAGGGGTTGTTTTCATATTTTTTAGCTTTTTGCTGAATTTTGGACCTTTCGGTAGTTCATTCCAGATATTTATTTGAACAAAAACTGAACGCATATTAGAGAACATGTAAAAATCAGTTGTATGAGTACAGTCCATCCGCGGAGCAACGAAGAGCAGAATAATCAATACTGGGAACAATGGACAGTGGCTGAAAAAATAAAAGAGCATTTTAAAAAAGATAAAAAATTTAAAAAATAAAAATAAAAACAATATGAAAATACAAAACATCAGGAACATTGGATTTTCAGATCAATGAACATTGCCTCCCTCTATGTAATCCATTGCCCTGAAGATGGACTGTATTAACTCTTAGATTAACACATATTAAATCAAATTTGCACATACTAACCCCTTGTTTACCAAGCTGCGCTAGTGGCTGCCACACAGCAATGCCAACACAGCCTATTCAAAGTGAATGGGTTGTGTCGGCATTAGCGCACGGCAGATGCTAGCGCAGCTTAGTAAATAGGGTTTAAAAAAAAACACATGATAATGAGCTGAATGTGTGGTAACAAATGCACACCCCATTCTGCGGTATGTTTTACATTTGCCCTATATAACTGTGTATAGTGTCTTAGGACAATTCTATAACAGGGTACCTATAAGGCATCTACTGGGAGACTATATTTTATTTGCAAGCACTTATACCAGCTATAGAGCTGGTATAAATGCTTGTGCCTAGATTGTTGTACAACTCACATAAATTATAGTATTCTATAATTTATGCACATTATGGGCTAAATTTTATATATCATGCCTAAAAAATCAGCACCAAAACATACACCTAAATTTCTGCATGGTTTATAGAATTTGTCGAGTTCCCATCTGTGCGACTAAATTTAGTCGCAGACAGTTACGCTAAGTAAAACCTGGTGTAAATGCCAATGCCTAAATTAGGTGGGGACTGGGTGTATTCTATAACTACATGCACAGATTTTAGAAACACCCACGACCCACCCATTCCACGCCCATGGCCACGTCCTATTTTCAACTATGTGACTTGGAATTTACATGCATCACTTTACAGAATACGCTTAGATAATTGTGCGTGTAAATTCTAATTAATGCCAATTAGTGTCAATAATTGTTTGTTAATTGTCAATTATTGGTGCTGATTGGCTTGTTAACTAATTACGTTGCATGCAAAAATCTAGAATTCGATCGGATTTGTGCATGCAACTTAAATCATGCTATATAGAATCCAGGGGTGACCTTGTGTCCTGCCCATGCTCTGCTCAGACTGCCTGTGTGTACACCCATTTTCAAACTATGCATCATCACATTTAGGTGCCACGTTACAAAATAACATCTGGATGGTGCACAATAAGGTCTGTCCACCCCCAGAACCTGAGATGTCACCCTCTAAGTTCACCCCCCCCCCCACCCAATCCATTGTAGAAAATCTAAAGTGACACCAGGCCAGGAAAAATCTCTGGTCCAATTCCAATTTCTATGCAGATGCTGTTAGCTGCATTCTTTTACTTTTGACATTGGACCTCATTTTTCTTTTAAAGACAGGTATTGCAGTACATGTTTTGAATTTGTGAATGTATTGTGGAAACCTATACCTATGTAACCCCTGATGATGGTTTTTCCGAAACTTAGCAGGTTGGGTCCTGTTTCCATTAAAGTTGACATTTGGATAAACTTTTGCTATGTTTGTTCTTCCTTGGATCTCTGCTGGTGCTGCTGCCTGTTCTGCTTCTGCAGTAGAATGTCTCCTGTTTGTTTCTGCACCCCTCTGTTAAACCTGTTATCACCACTCTACCATCAACTCTGACTGTGGAAGAGGTACTGCTAGTACTGCTTATGTGTGTAAATGAGCAGTTTCTAGCTGTGTTAACATATGCATGCAAATGACTACAATACAAATATTTATGCACATTCTTACCACCTAAAATTAGGTGGTTTGTCATAGAATTCCCCTTAGGCCACAGCTTAGCACTCTTTTGTTGGCTGTAACCCCATGGACAACAAAAAAAGCACAAAAGGGTTTCCAAGGCTGGAACAATGGTACAATCTTTAATGAAATGGACCCGACATGGGCTGCGTTTCGGTGCAAAGGGGCACTTGCCTCAGGGGTCTGACAAAACACAAAAAAAACAATATACAAAATTATAAATTAAAAATAGGTGTCCATGCACATGATAATCAAGATCAAATGAAAATTAAAAATTATATATATAAAAGATCAAGAAAGATTTAATTTATGTTCATACATATGCTAATAACAATGATGACATATCCTATATAATAAAAAGCACCTCCAACATTCTGAAGCTGACTCTGTGGCACTGTGGCAGTGTAGGGTTCGTAAGTCTGTAGAGTTCAGCGTTTCATTGGCTCTCACTGTCCCCGCCCTCACGTCGAGGAAATGGAACACTGCATAGTTGCCAAGCAAACAAACGCGACATCACAGGAACGAAGAACCAATCAGACAGAACGGAACTTGGAGGAGGGAAGTGGAGTGGATTGAATCTCTAACAAACAATCATATATACAGGAAGGTATGAACATCAGTGGAGGCAAGTGCACAGAACGGAAGGGAAGACAAACATTTAATCACTTTGTCACTCAAACACATACACACACACACAATCACTCTGTGTATCTCTCTCTTACACTGTCTGTAAAACACACTGTCACTCTCAATCTCTCACATGGGCAACTGTGTGTTGCATTCTCACGAGTAAGGAGCTCTTCTGATGTGATTGTTAAACTGATTGAAGGGCCTGAACAAGGAAAACTTTTACCACATTATAACACAGTTTACACAAAAAATATTGTATATAAAGAAATCTTACACATGTAAACAACAATTATATTCAGAATACAACCGTGGAAACATTAATGGCAGGAACTCATTACATTGCTAGCGCCCGTTTCATTGCGTTAAGAAACGGGCCTTTTTTACTAGTGTGATAATAATAGACATCAACACACATATAAAGTATTAAATAAAATAATGTATATATTGAGCTTTACATTTAAAGTAGGTGTCCATGCATATGATAATTATAATCTAAGGCTGGACATGTGTCCATGGCATGTGGGAATATACATAACTTGTGAGAATATACATAACTTGTTATTAAAAATAATAAATTAAAGTGACATAATAAACATGAAAATACACGAATAGTGTCATATAAAACAATGAAAGTACATGCTTGCATTGACTATAAGAGTGTAACACTGCTCCAGCCTTGGAGGCCCTTTTGTGCTTTTTTTGTTGTCTTGATTTGTGTACTTTTGGACCCTCTCTTCTGTTACTTTGCAACCCCATGGACACAGCCGCAGCATTCCTGGTAACCCCAGAATGATGTGCCTATGTACTTCTGTTTGGGGTCTCATCCACAGACTGAGAAGGAAAAATTAATTCTTACCTGATAATTTTCTTTCCATTAGTCCCAACAGATCAATCCAGAGACTTGTGGGTTGTGTCCCTCTACCAGCAGGTGGAGATAGAGAGAACCTCCGAGGTTTGCTATATGTGGACCTGTGCAGCCAACTGAACTTCAGTATGAACGATACCAAAGCAGTGGAGTGGAAACAATAGAAAACTCTCCTGACATTGTCAGACCAATTGCCCAACATACTTCCACCACTTCTATATTTATTTATTTTATTTTTTTAATCAAATGAAGGAACATTCAGAACAACGGACCCCCCCCCCCCAAAAAAAAAAAACTAACCAACTGCAACAAAACCACAGACAGTAAACCCAGGGGGGGGCCTCTGGATTGATCTGTTGGGACTAATGGAAAGAAAATTATCAGGTAAGAATTAATTTTTCCTTTCATGGCGTCCCACAGATCAATCCAGAGACTTGTGGGATGTACCCAAGCAGTCCTCAAGTAGGGCGGAACACCCCCAACCCAGCAGAAATCACCGACAAGCCAAACACCGCATCTTGACGAGCTGCTACATCCACCCGATAATGACGAGTGAATGTATGGGCCGAAGCCCATATAGCTACCCTGCAGATACCTTCCAGAGAAACCAAACGGGACTCTGTATAGGAGGAAGCCTGAGCTCGCGTAGACTGACCCTTCTTACTGCCTCCAAAAAGGATGAAGAGATGGTCAGAAAGAAGAAATTATTTTCTACCACAGGAAACAGCGTGCGCAAACTTCAGAATTACAGCCGGGTGCCAGTGCTACCCTGGCGGTAGTGCCAATTAGCCTTACTGCAACTTTGTAAAAGGGCTCCTTAACCCTCTGCACATGGAAAGAGTGTGCCTACTTTATGCATCTGAGCATAGGCATTCCTGCTGGCATAGTTTGGGCAGAGTTGTGATATATGCACAGGTATAGAAGACATATGAGTTTCCACCATCTTCGGAGCAGGTGTACATTTGGGTGTTTGAATTTGCACACTTTTAGGGCTGGTTCTGGATGCCATTTTTTTTATAAATATAAAATAGGCTTAAACTAGGCTTGTTTTTGGATTTTTCGCACAGGTCTCATCTTATAGAGTTTCCTCTTTCTAGTTCAGCAAACAAAGCAATGAAAACAGTTTCCTGCAGCTAACATTCAACTTCTTGGGAAAAAAAAAGACACAGTTTCATGCATTTGAACCCTCAAAAGAGGGCAAGTGGGAGATGGATGTCACAGAAAAGTAAAAGACTTGAGGAGGGAGAATATTTAAAGGGACAGCAGTCCTGGATTTCACCCGAGATGATTATTTTATAGATTCGCTCACTCGGAGACTCTGTGAAAAACAAGAACTAAGCCAGCTAAAGGGACTCCTGCCACCAGCACGATGCTTTCTACCGGGAACAACGTCCTACTGAGCTCTGTGAATCCAAATATGGGCAAAACCATACAGTCCATTCTGAAACCATCCGGACTTATCTAGCATTTTATAACCCCAATAAGAATGTGAAGGGCTGTTATTCAACGCAATGTGCAAACGCATTAATAAGAAAGAAAAGCAGACTTCGTGGAAGTTTTAGGAGCTTTGGTTTAATGTGGAAAGCTCTTCCTCAGTGACTGTCCCTACTGTCACTGGATAATATTATACAACAGTGAACAGGAAACTAAATTTGGGTTCACGGAGGTAGCCAATATTACTACTACTACTTAACATTTCTAAAGCACTACTAGGGTTACGCAGCGCTGTACAATTTAACATGGAAGGACAGTCCCTGCTCGAAGAGCTTACAATCTAAAAAGACAAATGTACCGTTAATCAGATAGGTCAGACAGATTGGGGCAACCTATATGTTCGAAAGGTTAGGTTCCGAATGCAGCATTGAAGAGGTGAGCCACCTATATACAGATACAGTTATCCATGTGTACATGTACAAACATCCATGTGTACATGTACAAACATGCACAATACAAAACAGTTTCTCTTTTCTTTCACTACCAAAATCTCATCAGTATGGTCCAGGAGTACAGGGAATCTATGCAGTCAGAAATTATTAGGCGCTCTTTTACTAAAAGGCATGTGCCAAATTCTGTGCATCCCATTTTATGTTTATGGGCCATGTGGCTCTTAGCCCACGCTAAAAGGGTCCCCTAGTGAACATTCGTGCACACACTTATCCCCTTTTTCAGTGATAGGAAATTCTATCTGCATACCAGCACCAGGAGGCCAAACAGAGAAGTATTAGGAAACTTGTAAATAACATTAGCAGGCTGCATCCATTCCAATCGCAAAAAAAAAAAAAAAAATACCAGCCCACTCTGACTCATTATTTTAAGTAGAAAATAAAAACATTTGGCAGATGCACATCTTGCTGGAAGATACCCAATAAATTTGGGGTTGGGACCATGTGAAGTAACTCCCAATTAGGGCTGGAAGACAGTGAAGAGAGTTGAGTCACAGTAGAAAAACAAAGTGGAAAAAATGGCCACACTAAATAACAATCCATACCAACTCAAATGAAATATTATCTACAAGCAATGTATTCAATAAAATAATACACACAACAGAAATATCTAAGCTAAGAAGTGTTAATATCAGAAGAGTAATTTTCATGCACAAAAGGGATCGCTCCTGAAATTATTTTGCAGTCTTCCTAATTTTCCCTTAGGTAAATTGAGTTATTCTTAGAAACAAGACACATTATATCAGAATGAACTTCAGAATTGCTCTTCCTGATGAGATCACAGTTGCAGTGGGTTTTGATCCTGGCAACTAGGGTTCATTCCCACTGCAGCTCCTTGTGACCTTGGGCAAGTCACTTAACCCTCCACTGCCCCAGGTACAAAAAAAACTTAGATTGTGAGCCCTCTAGGGACAGAAAAAGTACCTGCATAGAATGTGCACAGCGCTGCGTACATCTAGTAATGCTATAGAAATAATTAGTAGTACCCTGTTTCCCCGAAAGTAAGACATCCCCCGAAAATAAGACCTAGTAGAGGTTTTCCTGAATTGGTAGATATAAGGCCTCCCCCGAAAGTAAGACCTAGCAAATTTTTGTTTGAAAGCAGGGCCGCCGAGAGCCGGAAAAGGCCGCCCCCGGGCCGTCCCCCCCACCCTTGGTCGCCGGGCCCCCCCTCCAACCACCCTCCGTCGTTCCCGGAACTAACCTTAAATGCCTCCTTTCACCTTCGCAGCAAGCAGCAGCAGGGCAGACCTCTCCTTCCTTCCGTGCCCCGCCCTTGCGGACGTTACGTCAGGCGAGGGCAGGACACGGAAGGAAGGAGTGGCCTACCCTGCTGCTGCTTGCTGCGAAGGTGAAAGGAGGCATTTAAGGTTAGTTCCGGGAGCGACGGAGGGTGGGCGGGCCAACCCCGATGTTTCCCCGAAAAATAAGACAGCCCCTGAAAATACGACCTAGCGCATTTTTGGGGGCAAAAATTAATATAAGACAGTGTCTTATTTTCGGGGAAACACGGTAGTAGTATTAGTAGTAGTAGATTGGCAATCTAGAGACCTCCCACATTCTCAGACAAATGCTGTTATTTCCCTTGCCCTAGTCCTTTGCAACCTCCCAATATCCAGGAACACAACCGGAGAAGTGGGAAAGGTAATCACTCTACCGTACAGCGATATTTATGTCAAATTATTTGATACACCTGCACTTTTGTGAAATATATCTCTATCATTCTCTTCTCCCTCACAAGATGTTGTGTTGTACCCTCTGTAACACTTCTGTCCTGCTCGTGTGAATGATGTCTGTCTGCAGGCTAGCACAGGAAATTCAGTATGCATTAGCAGGGCACCAGCTGTAACCCGAGATGCTGGGGTCCTCTATGTCTCTGTTTTTCTAGTCTACCTTTTCAGCTTTAGGAATAGGCCACTGGGAAATTTAGCAGGAAGCTAGTGCAGGGTCTTGTACTGGGTTGGAAATTCCTCTGTTTAATAGCATCACCCTTCCCGCATGCTAATTCTATCACAGCCCTCAACTGGATTCCCACAGGAGTGCCTATGAGCTGCCATGTCACTTGCAGCTCTCTTCTGGTTCATTCACCCATGAAATGTTAAAGAAGAGCCGTATGGTAGGGAAAGCATGTGGTTCACTGAACAAAATTAAACCTGGTCTGCTGCCATCTCCGCTTCCGGTCTAGGATTACTTGGTCAATGGCACAGCCATGAGGTATCAAGGAAGCCTGGGACTACACTCAGGTGTCAAAAACTGTACTGCCAGTAGAAAAAATGTCTCATGCTATTTAAGGAAAGTCTTGAAACGATACCAGTGAAGGAAGTGTGAGACCTGCTGGCCTATTCCACAGCGAGAAACAGAATCCTTAAAAACGGCACAGACGAGAACCTTTTCCAACCATAAAGGAAAAGAGTTCTGAACATTACTTTTTTCAAACATGGTTCATCCTTATGGCCAGATCCAGCGAGCTTTTTCCCCTCACAAATAAAGAATGGGAGAGGAGTCTTCCTGGATGAGGCTTAAACTTGTAGAAATCAGAAAACTAAGACTTAGGGCCCTGTTTACTAAGCCAAGCTAGAGGCGAGTTAGCATTTTTTAGTGTGTGCTAAGCATTAGCACGCACTAACCATATAGATGTCCATAATATTCCTATGTATATCTAACAAATGCTCAGCACTTTAATAACTCTTTATGCTTTATATATTCATGACCTCAGCAGCGACTCGTTTCACATGAGCATACAACTTATGACTCGCCTGGAGGAGTAGCCTAGTGGTTAGTGCAGTGGACTTTGATCCTGGGGAACTGAGTTTGATTCCCACTGCAGCTCCTTGTGACTGTGGGCAAGTCACTTAACCCTCCATTGCCCCAGGTACAAAATAAGTACCTGAATATATGTAAACCGCTTTGAATGTAGTAGAAAGGCGGTATATCAAGTCCCATTTCCCCTTTCCCTATTTGAGATTCTACATGGAATGTTGCTACTATTGGAGATTCTAGATGGAATGTTGTTATTCCATTAGCAACATTCCATGTAGAAGCCTGCCCTTGCAGATCAGCAACACGGCTGCGCAGGCTTCTGTTTCTGTGAGTCTGATGTCCTGTCAGACTCACAGAAACAGAAGCCTGCACGGCCGCATTGCTGATCTGCAAGGGCAGGCTTCTACATGGAATGTTGCTAATGGAGGAGTAGCCTAGTGGTCATCTCAGTGTATAACATTAGAAGTAAAAGTGTTAGTTTTTCATTATAATTTAATTGTTTTTAGGTCCACACCCTGATGCAGCTAAGGTTTAATACCCCACAAAACATGGTCTGTGTAGGCAGCGGATCTGAAAAGTCAACATAAAAAGCGAAATAGCATAAGCAATTTTAATAGAAGTTTACATAAATGAATGAAGACTGTTAAAAGCAATTCTGACTGATGACGAGGCAGGTGAAGTCATGAGTTGTTTTTAGCACGTGCTAAAAACGCTAGCACCCCTTAGTAAAAAGGGCCCTTAATTTTTTTAAAAATCCTTTCCCTGACGGGTCTCTCAGCATGCAAAGTTTCCAGAGCTCCCACCATCTTCTCCCATATTGCCTCCACTGCAGAGGCTGAGAGCTGCCTGCAGCTGATTCATTTCTGCTCTTTATTCATCTTTCAGATACAGAAATGAAAAGAGCTTCCCACTGTAACTGTCTAACACTTATTCTCAAGGACTGCTGTTTTCACCATAACACCACTTCTGGCTCTGGAACCCAAGTAGTGGAAAAATCTCAGCAGAACACCAAGCCACTTTAATGCCTTATCCACTGAATTAATTCTCACTGTCACACGTTCTTTATCTTTTTGTCAGTCACTGTCCTTTTCAATCAACTAACTCTAGCAGAGCCTAACATCTGAACTAACTGCTAGAGCTCAGCTGGGCAACTGAAAGACATCTTTAAGTCCTTTTCTGCCTGTGCGCTTTAACACCACATCCCTGTCTTCATCTTTCTCCTGTGATTCCAAGCATTTTAGCCCTTCACATTCTATATTTTAGTGGCATTTCCAGCATTTTCAGCCCCTGTGGATCCATGCAGATGCCAATTTTCATAAAAAGGACAGTTCTTAAACTAGGCTCCTTAATTTTAATTTGACACTTGTTCCATTTTTTTCCCTGTAAAGAATTTGGTTCAAAGTGGGTTACAACAGGTACAGAAATAAAACAGATAAAATGAGAAAATAATACAAAAAATATAAAATCTTATTAAGAATTCATAATAAAAAAATAATGAAATGTACTCTGAAACAGCTCAATTCTGTTCTCAAAATATTAAAATATCAATTGTAACTCCCACCCCCCAAGTGACCAAATCACATTCAATAAAACATAAAAACTGAGGTCTCGAAAAACAAAATGTCCTGATAGAATTTTTTAAAAAATTAAAAATTAGGCTGGAATAGAACACACCACAAAATAACACTCATAAAATTCTTTTGGAAATATAAACTTAGCAATAAGTATAGCCCTGTCTAATATACTCAACAACAGAGACACATTTCCATTTAAAATGAAAAGGTTATCTGGTTGAAAAGTCAGGTTTTTCAAATGAAAAATAGAAAGCCTAACTTTTGGATTGCAAATGTACCTAACATAGTAAATGACAGCAGATAAAGACCTGTATGGTCCATCCAGCCTGCTCAAAAAGGCCAGAGTTATACCTGCTGCTCCATGCAGGTCCTCTATGTCCTGTTTGAAGTGTGAAGGCCATTTAAGTTTTGCTTTGATTCCATCCTCTTTCTATACAGCAATCCTCTACGTTTATCCCACATTTTGAATTCTGTCACTGTTTTTGTCCCCTCTACCTCTACTACCCTCCCCATAAAGAAGTATTTTCTGAGGTTACTCCTAAAGTCTACTACCCTGAAACTTCAGTTCATGTCCTGTAGTCTACTGCTTCTTCGTCTCTGAAAAAGATTTGCTTGCATATTAATACCTTTCAAGTATTTAAACATCTGTATGATTTTCTCCATCCCTGCTTTCCTCTATGGCAGGTGTCCTCAAATCCAGTCCTCGAGATTCACAACCCAGCCAGGTTTCAGGACATCCACGATGAAATCTATTTGCATGCAGTGGAAGCACTGAATGCAAATAGATCTCATACATATTCATTGTGGAAATCCTCAAAATCAAGCTGGGCTGTGGACCCTGCAGATTAAATCTATGAACCTTGCTTTAGACCTACAATACTCTAATGGTGTAATATTCCACCCCTGAGCTGACCTAACCCTGGCTATTCAATGCTGGAGTATAGAATATCTGGGTATGTCTGCTGACTCAGATTTTAACCGGTCACCCACAGATATTTAGACTGGTGCCCAGCTAACTTGGCATATAAAGTTAGGTCAGATGTTTTGCTGTCCTAACTTTGGGGCCCTTTTACTAAGGCATGGTAGGCCTAATGCAGGCCTATTGCACATTAAAAGAGCATTACGTGGAGGGGTGGAAACTGGAGACGGATGCTGGGGCTGAGGGGCTGGGAGAAGAGGCTGAGGGTAGAACATAGGAAGAAAGGAGCTAGGGGGTTGGGAGAAGGGAGCTGGAGACTATTGCTGGTGCTAGGGACTTGGAGGAGGGGGCTGGAAGCTAATGCTGGGACTGAGGAATGGGAAAAAGGAGCTGGTGGTTGATACTATAAAATAATGAGTGGAGTGGAACGGGTAGATGTGAATCGCTTGTTTTCTCTTTCCAAAAATACTAGGACTAGGGGGCATGCAACAAAGCTACAAAGAAGTAAATTTAAAACAAATCAGAGAAAATATTTCTTCTCCCAAAATGTAACTAAACTCTGGAATTCTTTGCCAGAGAATGTAGTAAAAGCACTTAGCTTAGCGGGGTTTAAAAAAGGTTTGGATAGCTTGCTAAAAGAAAAGTCCATAAGCCATTATTAAAATAGACTTGGGGAAAATCCACTGCTTATTTCTAGGATAAACAGCACAAAATGTACTGTTTTGGGATCTTGCCAAGTACTTGTAACCTGAATTGGCCACTGTTGGGAACAGGATTTGGGCTTGATGGATTTCAGTCTGTCCCAGTATGGCAATACTTATGCTCTTATGTTCTTATGCTAGAACTGGGTATTGGGAAAAGGGAGTTGGAGGCTGACGCTGGTGGAAACACAAAGGCCTGTTCAGGAAGAGGATTCTAAGGGAGGAGAGAAATAGGTATGAAGGAAAAGATAGGGGTAATGAATACGTAGGAAAGGGGCAGCAAAGACTCAGATTTAGGTATAGACTCTAGGGCTGGGTAGGAAAACAAAAGAAGATGTTTAAGATTGGTTGAATTTTGGGAATGTAATTGGAGATTGGCTGGGATTGTGAATGAAGACTCAGGGATTGTGTAGGATGGAAGAGTGGGGATTTGGGGATTAGGTGGAGGGACAGTGGGGATTGGGTAACCGGGCAAGGGTATGAGACTGAGTGCAGAACCGGGACCAGGGGGGCTCTGAAAAGAGCCCTTGGGGCAGGCCTTACAGAACCGGGACCTGGGGTGGTTCTGAAAAGAGCCCTTGGGGCAAGCTTGGTAGAACCTGGACCTGGGGTGAAGCACAGACAGAGGTAAGGCTGGGGACAAGGTGAGACAGGTAGGAGGCAAGGCAAGGCACACTGGAAATGAGGCTAGGCAAGGAGGACTGGAGACTAGGCACGGCAGGGCAAGACGGATACAAGGCTAGGCAAGGTAGGATGGAGGCAAGACAAGGCAAGCTGCAGACAAGGCTAGGTGAGGTAGCCAGGAGACAAGGCAAGGAAGAGCATGCTGGAGCCAGGAAGACCTGACGGGAAGGCAGTAGGAGAGGGAATGTGGCCTGACTAAGAAGGTCTCCAGGGCTGACTTCAGCAAAAGGTGTCATGTAACCCCCTCCCTCCCATGGATCTACTTAAGCTGGCTCCCAATGTACATGCACACATCCAGGAGACCCTGTCCCCAGCAGGGCTGAACTGGTGTGGCCTGCACCATCTATGGAGTACTGAGTGATGCGATCAGCCTGCCAAACCACCGGGAACGCTAGAGGACACTGCGGACTTCCATCCCAACACCCCATGAGGTCAGTCCATCTACTAGAGCTTGCGGCACGGCCCAGGCTGTGACAGCAGGCAGCAATGTATCAAGCGCTGTGCAAGCTGCGCAGCCCCACAGGCAGCAAAAATGCTGGAATGTAAAAAGTTTTCTCAGACCATCATCTCCAAAGTGGGCAGGGGAGGGGGGTTACTCACCAGTGGGTGAGTTACACAGGGCGCAACTATACCTCAGTACTGTCTGGCAGGTGGATTTGCAAAGCATGTGCATTCTTTATATTAAATAAAAATACACATGGGCATACAGATGAGCTGCAGTAAATGTGCACAGCTTGAATCTAAACCTTATGCTTTGGAGTCCTTTATGGTGATCCTCCTACCATTAGCACAGCTTGAATCTAGCCATGATTTCTGCTGGTTTATCCTAGTTTTTTATAGACACATTCTATGTGTCTTTATGGGACATAGCTACATGGGGCCACGGGGGCATGGCCCCCATAGATTTGGCCCTGGCCCCCCCACCGCCAACCCCTTCGACCCCCCTCCCGCTGCCAACCCTCCCCCCGCCACCATTGGGTGCCCTTGCTGGCGTCAGACTCACAGAAACAGAAGCCTGCCCTTGCAGAACAGCAACGCGACCGCACCGGAGAAGAGGAATTCGGCTGGCGGGGGTTGGGGACCCCCGCCAGCAAAGGTACCCGACAGCGGCGGGGGAGGGTTGGCGGTGGCGGCGGGAAGAGGGGGTCGAAAGGGTTGGCGGTGGGGGAGGGGGGTCGACGGCGCCAGGGGGGGCTAAACTATGCCCCCTCACCTCAGGCTCTGGACCCCCCTCCCGCCGAACTCTGGCTACACCCCTGCAACAGACTAAAAAGAGGCACCTTCTTACCCTATTAGCCTAAATAACCTGTTATAATATTAACCCCTAAGCATTTATTTTTTATCTTGGCTTAATCATGATAAATCCTCCCTAAACGCAGGTGATCAGCTGTAGTTAATTTTCAAAGAGGCTGAATTGGGTACTTGTCCCAAAATTAAATACCTAAGGGTCCCTTTTACAGATCAGCAGTAAGCCCAACATGGGCTTACCGCTCGCTCTTCTGGGATTATCGTCGGCCCAAAGCAGCCGCTGGCAGCAGTCCCACCCCGAGCGCACACCATTTCCGGAGAAAAAGAAAACCTCCGGAAATGGCTTGCGTGGCAATAACCCAGCAGTAATCTGGCAGCAACCACGCGCTGCCCGGTTACCGTTGGGTTAGTGCGGGAGCCCTTATCGCCGCCTCAATGGGTGGCAGTAACGACTCCCTGCTGCATGGCCATGCGGTTAAGAGTTCTCTTTTTTACCTGCTGCGGTAAAAAGGGCCATGGCACACGGGAAAAACACCCTTTATCCTGAAGCTTGGTAAAAGGACCCCCAAATCCTTTGAAAACTTACCTCTTAAAGGGGCCCTTTTTACTAAAGGGTGTTAAGCTCTAACATGCTCAGTGCGGGCAACACAGACTTCCGCAAACTTTTTTATAGTGGTAGTGTCATGGGCAGAGAATGGGCTTGGCAGATGCCCTAACTGGCTAACGCTGAAGTAACACAGGAGCATACAGCGTCTCCTAAATAGCAGGCAGTAAGTGCTCCCAAGCTAAGCTTTTGCACATCCTGAGTGCTAATGGAAAAATTAATGTGGGGCCTGCAAAATAAAAAATACAAAACAAAAAGGTTCAAAAAAATATTGCCGCGTTGAATCTTGGTAGGGCTTACTGCGCAGGAAAGTTCCAAGTTAAGACGTGCTAAGCCCAGATTCTAACGCCCTATAATAAAAGGACCTCAAAGTCTATCCTCCCCCGATATTCAAAATCATTTAACTGTCCGGGAACGGCATCTGGTCGTTTAAATGGTACTTAGCCGGCGATATTCGGCGGGAGATAGTTGGCTATTTCCTGCTGAATATTGCCAGTTAGCAGCTAGCTGGATATATCGTGAAATATATAAGGCTATCTGCCGATGTTTAGCATGGGCTTGGTGGCCATTTTTGGCCACATGTATACCTGGAATATCTTTGGCCGGTTTGAACTTAACTGGCCAGCGCTGAATATTGGCTTGACCAGTTCAGTTCAAACCAGGACCGCTGACAGGGGGGGCAGGGGGGACAAAATTCCCCGGGCCCGGCGCTGCCGTCCCACCCGCTCACCCTCAGCTCCGTCGACCCTCTGCCAAGGGGCCGAGGCCCCTCCATTCAAATCACAGCGCCTCACCACCTCGCTCCGTGTGAAAGCGCAGCAGCGGCAGTCTGCAGATCGCCTCCCTTCGGGCCTTCCCTCCCTGTGTCCCGCCCTCGCACAAGTTACATCAGACGAGGGCGGGACACAGGGAGGGAAGGCCTGAAGGGAGGCGATCTGCAGACTGCCGCTGCTGAGCTTTCACACGAAGCAAGGTCAAGGTGAGGCGCTATGATTTGAATTCAGGGGGCCTGGCCTGGTAGTGGACGGAGGGAGCGGGTGGAGGGGGGGGGGGCGGCAGCGACAACCTCGGGGGGGGGGGGGGGGGCAGCGGCGGGGGCCTTGCCCCGGGTCCGGCCCAGTCTCTCGGCGGCCCTGGTTCAAACCAGCCAAAAATAAACTGGATATTCAATGCTGGTCACCACAACCGGCCCGGCATTGGCTGGGCTATCTCCTGCGGTCTGAATATCGGCCCCTTTAACAATAGTCCCTGGCAAATTCCCAAAAAAATCTCCAGCAGATCTCTGCCAGCCCTTGCAGAATACGGAACAATTCTGGTTAAATCTTTCAGAACGATACATTGTGTTGGTTCTAAAGTAGAAACAATGAATCTGTTCCGCCCTTTAGTAGGTAAATCAAGGACTGCCTGTTACATTCTGTTTATGACTATTCTTATACAGAAGATTCAGGAGGGTTTTGTATGGCAGCCAAGAACAGCTGCGGTGAGCAGGAGGAAAGGGATACAGGGTAGGGTGTTCATGTCAAAACAGGTGCAGAGGATAACAAGCACCTCCGGAAGACACTGCTACTTCCCTTTGGTACCACAGCTTAAGCCAGGTCATCAACTGAACAGCCTGAGCTAAAAATATAAGGATCTGTCAGCGTATGAGAAAGGAAAAAGGAATCGCTCTCATACTAAACGTATGATTACACACACATTATTTCTGTAAATCAGGATTTATTGATTTTTACCAATAACACACATAAATCATTTGCTTTAGACAGACAAGTAAAATGGATTTCTAATCTAGAAAAGAAGAATATTGGTAATCTGATCAGTTTTGTAAACATTTACATAAGAACATAAGAATAGCCATACTGGGTCAGACCAATGGTCCATCTAGCCCAGTATCCTGTTTTCCAAACAGTGGCCAACTCAGGTCACAAGTACCTGGCAGAAACCCAAATCGTGGCAACACTCCATACTACAAATCCCAGAACAAGCAGTTGCTTCCCATGTCTGTCTCAATAACAGTCTATGGACTTTTCCTCCAGGAATTTGTCCAAACCTTTTTTAAACCCAGATACACTAACTGCTGTTACCACCTCCTCCGGCAGAGTTCCACAGCATGACTATCCGTCGAGTGAAAAAATATTTCCTCCTATTTGTTTTAAAAGTATTTCCATGTAACTTCCCTGAGTGTTTCAGTGTCATTATTTAAAAAGACGTATCTAAGTAGCAGCTGCTACCCACATAAGTCCCACTAAGCCAGATATTCGGTGGTACTATCCGGACAGTGCCGGAGTAGCCTGGAGCAGACAGCAGTTATCCAGGATGTACAATTTTCAACCCTGCTACGCGGATGACTATCTGGATAACTTAGGACAGCAAAAAAAGCTATGCTTGGTGTATCCAGATGAGCTATCTTGATAATGACTGAATATCACAATTACCAGGATAGTGCTGGGTGCTCACTACAATATCTAGATAATCAGTGGCAGCTACTTTCTGGATACTACCACTGAATGTTTGGCTTTTTTGAGGGAACATTAGTGCAAAAAAAACAAAAAGAAAGAAAAAAGAAAAATGCCCTAAATGTGCCACATGAAATCTGGGCTTGGTGCATGGGAAAATCTTGTGTTACACCATGCGAAGCCCAGATTTTAGCGGACTTTAGTAAAAGAGCCCCTTAGAGAAATATTTTTGGGATACGTGAGCAAAACGATTACTTTTGAAATAGGGAGTCGCTGAGTCTGCAGTATTTATTTTTCAGCTGATAAATCAAAGGCATTTCGCCTCTATTTTTTATTATTTTATAAGACTGCATTTCTGAAGTAGGCTGTGAAAATTGTAAGGGCCCTGTTTACTAAGCCGCACTGTTTTTAGCACGTGCTAAAAAGTGTGCACTAACACTAGAGATACCCTTAGGAATGGGTGTCTCTAGTGTTAGCACGCTAAAAACGCTAGCGCGCGGCGCCTTAGCGAACAGGGCCCTAAGGCTGTTTATAGCTATTCTGCATGGTGTTTTAGATTCTTTAATTTATA
Organism: Microcaecilia unicolor; assembly: GCF_901765095.1. Lineage (NCBI taxonomy): Eukaryota > Metazoa > Chordata > Amphibia > Gymnophiona > Siphonopidae > Microcaecilia > Microcaecilia unicolor. The sequence goes on along the minus strand of NC_044035.1, from coordinate 270,143,945 downwards.
ATTGTTCAGTTTATATTTTATATTTTTTATATTTTCATTACTTTTTATTCTTTAATATTTTTAGGGCTGCATTTTGATGAAAATTTGCAATTGTGATTAATTGCACGATTAATCGCACAATTAATGGTATATTATTACTTTTGGTTCCCACTACAGCTCCTTGGTGCCAATGATCAGAAGCTCTGCAGTGCTCCAAACAGTGATCTAAAAATAGCGCTGGAACAGCAAGGGGCTATAACGCCCCTATGATCAGAGTTAATAGCATGCACATTTAGGCATGCTATTAGCTCTGATCAAAGGGGTAAAGTGCAGGAGGATAAGGGCACGGAGGGCTGGAGATCCGGTGGGATGCACTGGGCAGGGTGCCGCCATTTTCAAGGTGGCACTAGAAGAGGAGGGAGTGTGCTACTCCCTTCTCCATTGCAGAGATATGGGGGGGGGGGGGGGAAGAGGGGGCTACTAAACCACCAGGTGGGGTGGGGGTTGGGTTTGTGTGCCACTGGGTCACCAGGGCTTTGTTTGGGTGTAAAGTGAGGGTTAGGGGAGGCTGGAGATCCACCAGAGGATCTCCAGCCCCCCGTGCCCTTGTGTCAGGGAGATCGGGTGCACTGCCAGTCCCTGTGTTGCTGGCTTGGAGGGGGGGGGGGGGGGTCAGAGCTCCTACAAGGAGAGGCCTGTTGTCGGGTTGTCTGTTGGGAGGGATGGGGGGGCCTGCTAGCATACAGATGCATGCTGGACAGGGCTCCCCATTCCTCCCCAATGTTCTGTAAACCCTAAATCCAGCTCTTTGGCGCACTGCCCGCTGAGCATTGGGGAGGAACACTAATGTCCCTGTTTAGCTGGCTCTGATCCTGGGACACAAGCAAATGCGGGCACTAGTCCGGCGCTAATAGCTTCTAGCGTCCACATTTGCTTTTGATCAGGTGAGCCCTTGTGACTCAGGGCAATGGAGGGTTATGCGACTTGCCCAGAGTCAGGAGCAGTTGCAGTGGGAACAAAACTAAATAAATAATATAAATTTAATCATACAATTAATCATGATTAAAACTTTAATCGAAATGCAGCCCTAATTAATTATATATCTTCACTTTCTCCCCATGATGTGGGTTTTTTTTTTTTTTTTTAAGAAAGTTTGGTAATATTTTTTTAGGGGCCCTTTTCCTAAAGGGTTTCTATGTGGGAACAGGTTTGCCGCACGCCAATCCGAAACTACTGCTGGGCCGCTGCAGCAGCCCAGCAGTAATTCCAGCCCCAGCATGCCCCATTTCCGACGCTATGGAAATTTATTTCCATATTTTTACTGCTGGGTTAGCACAGGAGCCCTTAAGTGCTCCCCGCCGATATGGCCATGCGGCACGTGCAAACTTACCGCATGGCCTTTTCTTTTTTTGGCCTTTTTACCCTCTGTGGTAAAATGGGCATTGATGTGTGGCAGCTAGCGCAGTGCCCCTTTTACTTCAGCTTCCTTCTTTTTTGCATTTGATATGCCTGGCAAGCTGTGGCAAAAGGGGGCACTTTTTTCATGCATGCCGAGGTCCCCTTTTACCGCAGCGGGTAAAAAGGATGTCTCTCTTTCCTGCAGGAAACAGCCCGTGCAGCAAATAAAGCATTTGCCATGTGTCCATTTCCGGGGGGGGGGGGGGGGGGGGAGCCCTTACCGCCATCCATTGAGGTGGCGATAAGGGCTCCCAGTGCTAAGCCGGCGGTTGAAGTGCTGGATATGACAGTGGTACTTCCTGTTTAGCGAGCAGTAAGCCCGTGTTGGGCTTAGTAAAAGGGGCCCTTATCCTTCCATTGCCCCAGGTACAAATAAGTACCTGTATATACTATGTAAACCGCTGTGAATGTAGCTGCAAAAAGCACAGAAAGGTGTATATTAAGTCCCATTCGCTTTCCCTTTCCCTAAAGAAAAAAGAAATGTGTCTAGAAATTGAAATCTATGTAATAAAAGTGAGCCAAGTGTAGGACAAACAAGTCACTGTGACATCACTGATGAGGTTGACACTTAGGCATTGGTTGAATGAGGCATGGAGGGGCATAATCGAAAGGGACACCCAAGTTTTGTTGAGGACGTCCTCGCAAAACGTCCCGATGGAGGGGCGGGGAAACCCGTATTATCGAAACAAGATGGACGTCCATCTTTCGTTTCGATAATACGGTCGGGGACGCCCAAATCTTGAAATTTAGTTCGTCCTTGGAGATGGTCGTCCCTAGACTTGGTCGTTTCTGATTTTTGGCGATAATGGAAACCAAGGACGCCCATCTCAGAAATTACCAAATGCAAGTCCTTTGGTTGTGGGAGGAGCCAGCATTTGTAGTGCACTGGTCCCCATGACATGCCAGGACACCAACCGGGCACCCTAGGGGGCACTGCAGTGGACTTCATAAAATGCTCCCAGGAACATAGCTCCCTTACCTTGTCTGCTGAGCCCCCCAAATCTCCCCTAAAATCCACTACCCACTGTACACCACTACCATAGCCCTTACGGGTGAAGGGGGGGATCCAGATGTGGGTACAGTGGGTTTGTGGTGAGTTTTGGAGGGCTCGCTGTTTCCTCCACAAACATAACAGGTAGGGAGGGGGATGGGCCTGGGTCCGCCTGCTGAAGTGCACTGCACCCTCTAAAACTGCTCCAGGGACCTGCATACTGCTGAGATGGAGCTGAGTATGACATCTGAGGCTGGCAAAAAATATTTTTAAAGATGTTTTTTTGAGGGTGGGAGGGAGTTAGTGACCACTGGGGGAGTAAGGGGAGGTCATCCCCGATTCTCTCCGGTGGTCATCTGGGCCACCTTTTTGTGCCTTGGTCGTAAGAAAAACAGGACCAGGTAAAGTCGTCCAAGTGCTCGTCAGGGACGCCCTTTTTTTTCCATTATGGGTCAAGGACGTCCATGCCCAAGTCCCGCCTTCGCTATGCCTCCAATACGCCCCCTTGAACTTTGGCCATCCCTGCAACGGAAAGCAGTTGGGGACGTCCAAAATCGGCTTTCGATTATACCGATTTGGACGACCCTGTGAGAAGGACGCCCATCTTTCCGAAGGCGCCCATCTTCCAATTTGTGTCGAAAGATGGGCGTCCTTCTCTCTCGAAAATGACCCCGATTATGACATAATAATATCAGCTCCAATTATCAGAGACTGAAAGTAACTCTTCACACTGAGGGGGGAAGTTATCAATGTGGACTACAGTTAAGACGGGTTATTTTACCACTAACTTGTGCTATTTTATGCAATGAAACCTAGTTAATAATAACTAGGGTTAACAGTAGGAAAACACATCTTAAACAGTAACTCACATTGATAACTTCCCCTCAATTCATGCTTTTGTAGGAATCAGACCCTCTGTAAACAGGGCCTTTATTGTGGATGAGAACAAATCAAGCTGAGCAGACTTGCTGAAGGCTTTAATGCTTTGTCCTCCTACCTTGGTTTTTTCACACACAGCACTTCTCTCCAGTTCAGCAATCTTCTTGTTGAGCTGATCAAGAATGTCCTTCTCCTTCTGCAGCTGCACAGCTTCAGATTCCTGTTCCCCTTCTAACAAAGCACATTCCATGTCCACCTAGGAACCAAGAAACACAAAATGTAAAAATATTTTTCAAGGTCCTTATTAAAGCCTTCAGAAAAATCTGAGCCAGTCTGTGGCTTTTTTTCAACAATGATTCTGCCTCATCTGTCTCAAAATCACGTCATTTGCAACAAGTAAAAACAAAACAAAACAAAAAACGGAGAATATCGCAGTTACATCCACATCCTTTCCCTAATGTTTTAAAAAGTGTACACAGTATTCCATATGTGTAGCTGCATTTACAGAAGGTGTTTCATGGAGCACCTTTTCATTTGTGGACAAAAAGAAGGTGCAAAGACCGAATTTCCAAATATACACTAGTTTTCTATTAAAAAAGTACCCATAGAAAAGCCAATGTGAAGGTCCACAGGTACACATATTTTTGCTCCGAAATATGCTGTAAAGCAGACTGACTAAAAATTTACCCCCTTAGGAATCTTTCTTGATTTCTCAGGTTTTATTATAGGGGGGCGCGGGCAGAAGGGAGCAGAAAGACGGGGTGGTGTTAAATTTCCAGAATTTTAATTCTTGTGCTGAAATGGTACATCAGAGGTTTCCAAACCTGTCAGCAAGTCAGGTTTTCAGGATATCCACAATGAATATTCATGAGAAAAAATTTGCATGAAATGGAGGAGGTGTATGCAGATCTCTCATGAATATTCATTATAGATATCCTGAAAACCCGACTGGCTGAAGATCCTTCCCCCAGGACAGGTTTGGAAACCACTGTGTTACTCAGTGACACTGTTATGAAAGAACCTTGGTAGACAATAGGTGTAAGTTAGGATAAGGGTCTCTGAGTTGAAGCCTTTAAACTAGGTCACAGAAGAAATATTAACTGATAGAAATGTTCCAGCCATCCTCTGCAAGTAAACAACTAACATCCTGTTTAAGTGATGTATTTTTGATACATCTTGTTTTTGCTGCTTTTATATTTTTGTTTATTGTATAATTTATGAATGTCCTTGTCATTTGCAGGGCACAAACCTAGAAGTCTGCCCAGCGCTGGCCTTGTACTCCAACTTCTGAAGTTGTCATAGAAGCCCCACTCCAAATCTTTCCAGTCATGACCAGAGCACAGAGAGTAGAAGTCTGCCTGGCACTGGCGTTGTTCTCCAGTTACTGAAGCTGAATCTGTCCAGCCACAATCAGGGCACAGCCCTGGCTTTACTTCCCAATTACTGGTGTTGCCATCTAATCACCACTAAGCTAAGCTTGTCTGGTTCCATACCTTCTAAACAGGATTCTTTTGTGTTTATCCCACACATTTTTGAATTCCATTACCATTTTCATCTTCACTACCTCACGTGGGAGGGCATTGGGTATCTACCACCCTTCTCCATGAAAAAGTACTTCCTGACATGACATTATTCCTCAGTTGGCCTCCCTGCAACATCAATTCATGTCCTCTAGTTCTACCACTTTCCCATCTCTGGAAAAGGTTTGTTTGTAGATTAATACCTTTCAGATATATGAATGCCATAGTTTTATCTTTCACATGGATAAGCAAGGTAATCATCTGCATATATATATATATATATATATATATATATATATATATATATATATATATGTACAGAGAGTGGAAGAGAATGACTTCAATGAAGTTGACACATCTAACTGATCTGACTGAAAATGTGACCACACTCTATTAACTGGAACCTGCCTTAAATCAGTCTTAAACCTGCCTTAAATCAGACAGATAGTGTAGCTATTCTATAAAGAATTTATGTAATTTCTGATTTTTAAAATCTTATTTTAAGAGCAATCACAAAGTATATCTGCTGTTGGTATTTGAAGTGAAATAGTATTAACAGAGTTGAGTTTGCTAACATTGGTAAGAATATGGACTATACAAAACAATTTTTTTGGATCCAGAGAGTAAGTACGGTACTTCCCAAATGTGAATAATAAGCTTTTTGGGATTCTAACAATTGATTTTTATATATTTTAATTGCCATTTTCTAATTATTCCATAATCATTTGTACCTGATTTTCTCCATTGTTGCTGTAAACGCCTAATTTTTGTTTTAATAATAACAGATAACAGATATTATAAGCATGTACTTTCTCTGTCACTAGTGGGCTCACAATCTAAATTTTGTACCTGGGGAAAAGGCGTGTTTTGACTTAACTGGAGTCTTTCCTTCCATGACACATCCTTCCAACCCCTCCAGCAGAAGAACTGAAAGGATGTGTCATGGAGGGAAAGACCCCAGTGAAGAGGTTGAGCAGAGAAGATCTAACTCTGGGCCATTCAGAGAGGGAGGGAGAAGGATATCTTTAGTGGGACTAGATAAGTATAAGCATTATGTGGTAAGAGTGGGCTAAATGCAATCTGTTATTTCTGTGGAGTTCATGATTATTTCAAGTAATAAAAGACAGAGTTTATCACTGAGTGAAATAAAGCGCAATTTGTTTATCTCTTCCAAGTGTGTATGAGTCATAACACCTGTGGTACTCATGACTTCCTACTTTATCCCTGCACAAATAAGAGTTCAGCTTACTAAGGCACTCATAATGTCGTGCCCTCATAGATAATTTTCCTTAACAATTTGAGATCAATCATTCCAACCAATGATGAAATCTTTGGAAGTCATCTCTGTTGTAGGAGCTGATGACAAGGACCACCAAACTGGGATCAGTTTAATATTTGTTTAAACAAAGGAGTATTCACATATGGCTGAGAAATAATATCTGCACGTTAAACATAGGGTTTAGTCCGGCTGGTCACTCAGAAGAGAGCTACTTTGCCAATTACCTTATGAGTTACTCATGAGCTCTATATTTATCCTCCAAAGCAGAAAAACAACATTTCAATGAAACACTACTGCTTGATAAGTTGGACCTTTCTTCTAGCTGCACAGGTTCTAGCTAGCCTCCAACCCCAACAATAATCCTATCAGAGAGCTGCATCAATTGCTCTAAAGTAAGGGTTCTCATCCCAGTCCTTGGGACACACCCAGCCAATCAGGTTTTCAGAATATCCACAATGAATATGTATGAGACAGCTGTACATACACTGGAGGCACTGTGTTGAACTATGTTTCATGCATATTCACTGTGGATATCTTCAAAACCAGATTGACTTGGTGCACCCTGAGGACATCCCGAGGACTGTAGCAAGTTTTAAATTATTGAACAACTCAAAAACACTAAGATGGAGTCAGCAGTCCAGCAGCGAGAAGGGTGCTATCCAGTCTTTTGCATTGAGTGTCACATGTATGATTATCTCCAAGTTGGTGAGATGTCATATGTGAGTGCCCAATGCAAAGAGCTCCTAGCTCTTAGAAAACATGTCTGTTCTCTTGAGGCTAGAGTAGCAGGCTTGGTGGAGCTGAGGGAGACAGAGAGGTACATAGAGGAGACCTACAGGGATGTTGTAGAGAAGTCCCACCTCCAGTCTGGTAGCCCCTGTGCTACCTTGTAGGAGAGAGGTCTCCTAAAAGGACAGCATCGCCCTGGTGAAGTAGGAAGTACTCCTGTAGCCAGGACCTGCCCACCAGGGGATGTACTATCCTCTCGCACCGAGGATATGTCTCCAAGTGCTGCCCGAGAAAGGTTAGGACAGCTGTTGTAGTTGGTGATTCGATCATTAGGCATATAGATAGCTGGGTGGCTGATGGACATGAGGATCACCTGGTGACTTGCCTGCCTGGTGCAAACGTGGCGGACCTCATGCGTCACCTAGATAGGATTTTAGATAGTACTGGGGAGGAGCCGGCTGTCTTGGTACATGTGGGTACCAATGACATAGGAAAATGTGGGAGAGAGGTTCTGGAAGCCAAATTTAGACTCTTAGGTAGAAAGCTCAAATCCAGATCCTCTAGGGTAGCATTTTCTGAAATGCTAACCATTCCACGTGCAGGGCCCAAGAGACAGGCAGAGCTCTAGAGTCTCAATGTGTGGATGAGACGATGGTGCAGGGAAGAGGGTTTTAGATTTGTTAGGAACTGGGCAACATTCTGGGGAAGGGGGAGCCTATTCCGAAAGGATGGGCTCCACCTTAACCAGGGTGGGACCAGGCTGCTGGCGTAGGCATTTAAAAAAGGAGATAGAGCAGCTTTTAAACTAGAAACGGGGGGAAGCCCAGGCCAAATATATTCCGCATATTAAAAAAGGAAGACGAAAGACCAAACAACAGCCGGCGTGGTTAAAAAGTGAGGTGAAGGAAGCTATTAGAGCTAAAAGAAAAGCCTTCAGAAAATGGAAGAAGGAACTGACTGAAAATAATAAGAAACAGCATAAGAATTGTCAAGTCAAATGCAAAGTGCTGATAAGGCTAAGAGGGACTTCGAAAAAAAGATTGAGTTGGAGGCAAAAGCACATAGTAAAATTTTTTTTAGGTATATTAAAAACAGGAAGCCGGCAAAAGAATCGGTTGGACCGCTAGATGACCGAGGAGTAAAAGGGGCGATCAGGGAAGACAAAGTCGTAGCAGAGAGATTAAATTAATTCTTTGCTTCGGTCTTCACTGAGGAAGATTTGGGTGGGATACCGGTGCCGGAAATGGTATTCGAAGCTGATAAGTCGGAGAAACTTAATGAATTCTCTGTAAACCTGGAGGATATAATGGGGGCAGTTCTACAAACTGAAGAGTAGCAAATCTCCTGGACCGGATGGTAGTCATCCCAGAATACTGACAGAACTGAAAAATTAGCTTGCGGAGCTATTGTTAGAAATATGTAATTTATCCTTAAAATTGAGCGTGGTACATGAAGATTGGAGGGTGGCCAATGTAACGCCGATTTTTTAAAAAGGTTCTAGAGGAGATCCAAGAAATTATAGACAGGTGAGTCTGATGTCAGTGCCGGGCAAAATGGTAGAGACTATTATAAAGATCAAAATTACAGAGCATATTCAAAAGCATGGATTAATGAGACAAAGTCAACATGGATTTAGTGAAGGGAAATCTTGCCTCACCAATCTAGTACATTTTTTTGAAGGGGTGAACAAACATGTGGATAAAGGTAAGCCGGTTGATATTGTGTATCTGGATTTTCAGAAGGCGTTTGACAAAGTACCTCATGAAAGACTCCAGAGGAAATTGGAGAGTCATGGGATAGGAGGTGGTGTTCTATTGTGGATTGAAAACTGGTTAAAAGATAGAAAACAGAGAGTAGGGTTAAATGGTCAGTATTCTCAATGGATAAAGGTAGTTAGTGGGGTTCCCCAGGGTACTGTGCTCGGACTGCTGCTTTTTAACATATTTATAAATGACCTAGAGATGGGAGTAACTAGTGAAGTAATTAAATTTGCTGATGACAAGTGGAGGGGCATAATCGAACGGGGCGCCCAAGTTTTCCTGAGGGCGTCCTCGCAGGACGTCCCCGCAAAGGGGCGGGGAGACCCGTATTATCGAAACAAGATGGACGTCCATCTTTTGATTCGATAATACAGTCGGGGACGCCCAAATCTCAACATTTAGGTCAACCTTTGAGATGTTTTTCAGGGTGGGAGGGGGTTAGTCACAACTGGGGGAGTCATGGAAGGTCATCCCCGATTCCCTCCGTTGGTCATCTGGTCAGTTCGGGCACCTTTTTGAGGCTCGGTCGTAAGAAAAAATGGACCAAGTAAAGTCGGCCAAGTGCTCGTCAGGGATGCCCTTCTTTTTTCCATTATCGCTCAAGGATTCCTATCTGTTAGGCACGCCCCAGTCCCGCCTTCGCTACAACTCCGACACGCCCCCGGGAACTTTGGTCATCCCCGTGATGGGAAGCAGTTGGGGATGTCCAAAATCGGCCTTCGTTTATGCCGATATGGGCGACCCTGAGAGAAGAACGCCCATCTCCTGATTTGTGTCGAAAGATGGGCGCCCTTCTCTTTCAAAAATAAGCCTGAAAGTTATTCAAAGTCGTTAAATCAATGGAGGATTGTGAAAAATTATGAGGACCTTATGAGACTGGGAGACTGGGCGTCTAAATGGCAGATGACGTTTAATGTGAGCAAGTGCAAAGTGATGCATGTGGAAAAGAGGAACCCGAATTATAGCTATGTCATGCAAGGTTCCACGTTAGGAGTCATGGACCAAGAAAGCGATCTAGATGTCGTCGTTGATGATACGTTGAAACCTTCTGCTCAGTGTGCTGCTGTAGCTAAGAAAGCAAATAGAATGTTAGGTATTATTAGGAAAGGAATGGAAAACAAAAATGAGGACGTTATAATGCCTTTGTACAGCTCAAAATATTTTGTTCAATTCTGGTCGCCACATCTCAAAAAAGATATAGTGGAATTAGAAAAGGTGCAGAGAAGGGCGACGAAAATGATAAAGGGGATGGGATGACTTCCCTATGAGGAAAGGCTAAAGCGACTAGGGCTCTTCAGCTCGGAGAAAAGGTGGCTGAGGGGAGATATGATAGAGATCTATAAAATAATGAGTGGAGTTGAACGAGTAGATGTGAAGCGTCTGTTTAAGCTTTCCAAAAATACTAGGACTAGGGGCATGTGATGAAGCTACAATGTAGTAAATTTAAAACGATTCGTAGAAAATATTTCTTCACTCAATGTGTAATTAAACTCTGGAATTCGTTGCCAGAGAATGTGGTAAAGGTGGTTATCTTAGCGGAGTTTAAAAAAGGTTTGGACGGCTTCCTAAAGGAAAAGTCCATAGACCGTTATGGAATGGACTTGGGGAAAATCCACTATTTCTGGGATAAGCAGTATAAAATGATTTGTACTTTTTTGGGATCTTGCCAGGTATACTGTGACCTGGATTGGCCACTGTTGGAAACAGGATGCTGGTCTTTCCCAGTATGGCAATACTTATGTACTTATGGTTGAGAACCCTGTGTTCCAAAGGGATCATCCCTGCCAAGGAGAGCTCACAAATCTTGCTGGTGTTTTCTCTTTGCTCAGAATGTGTAATACTGTATTTCAGCATTATATACTAGCAAGGGAATTTCAACTTGATCTTAAAAATCCTTAATTTTGGCAATGATATCTAACATTGTTCCCCTAAACCACGGTTGGATGGTGTACATGGTTGGAAAGGGATTGGGGGAAGGTGAAAAAGCAGAAGACATGAAAAATGTTGATGTTAATTTCATGTTCTTTGCAACTAAATAGTTCTTTGATGACTGTTTATATTTCTTTTCCATTGTATGTGTGTGGGTACAGCCCTATATATGGCCTGTTACTTGCTTGTATTATCCCTGACTACACTTGTTGCTATACAGTATGCACCTGACAGGGTTCAGACTTCAGGATTGAGCTTTCATTTGTTAATGTTTAAGGTTTAATAAAATATATTTAAAAAAAGAAATCCTACTACACAAAATGAAATCAGTTCCCACACAGAATCCTACTTAAGGAACATCTACTATAATAAAACGCACCCTCAACGTTCTGAGGACACTGACGTCACTGCAGGCACTCACACACAGGTTCGTAACTTCATGGTGGTGAAGCCACAACACTCACCATGTTGGCAGGCCCCGCCCTCGCGTCACACGTGATGACGTCGAGGGCAGGACACGAAAAAAAGGCAAATCAACGAACGGAGAGCAGTAGGGAAACACGCGCAGCGTGTTTTCCTACTCCTCCCCTTCCAACAAATCCCAGCCGCAAACGCCGACGTGACCAGCACCCCGGCCCCTTTCAACACATCGCCCCGCCCCTTTGAAGGTACCGGCCCGCCTCCGGTAACACACTCTTCCCCTCAACACCTTCCCAACCCCCTGTCACCTCCCATCTCCTTACACCAATATCCCTGGTGGTCTAGCGGTACCTGTTCGCTTGGGCAGGAACGAAGGAAACCCCACTATCCTGCCCGCAGCGCTGCTGCTAGCTGCCCGGCTGCATCGTGTCTGAGTCCGGCTCTCGGCGAATCAAAATGGCCACCGAGAGTTGAAGCTGCCTCGCGAGAATTCAACTCACGGCGGCCATTTTTAAACGCCGACAGCCGGACTCCAACACGATGCAGCAAGGAACCAAGCAGCACCGCTACGGGCAGGAAAGAGGGGGCTCTTTCTTTCCTGCCCCGACTGAACAGGTACCTCTAGACCACCAGGGAGACAAGCGTAAGGGGAGGGGGAGTCCGGTGCCGGCTAGGGCCCGTTTCATCACCGCCAGAAACGGGCCTTTCCCACTAGTTATTAAATGTTACACTTGAATTTCACTCTGTAGGTCCTTGATATTTAGAACATACAGGGAATACAATTTAAAAGATCTTCAGCTCACAGGTTCGCCTATACTGTACCTCTCTTGAGGATTCATCCATCTGGTTGTTTAAATCTTTGATCTTCTGCTCCAGTTCCTCCAGCCGATTTAGTATTAATACACGCTGTTCTTCCAAACGAGTCAGCTCCTGTCCTCCCTGCTCATCCGCTGTGTTTTCAGCAGCCTGCAATTAACAACAATTATAACTTCAAGTCATTTTGTCATTTGCCAATTGATCTAAGACCAAATCTGTCAATTATGGCCTTTGTAATGGGAAAGTATTTAACTAGTAGGATAAGTGAAACCTGATAAATATTTCCACAACAGATATAAGAGATAACAACTAACCTGATACTTGCAGGCACTAGTAGAGAAAATGCTCTCAAGGAAAAATATAAAATGATGGCAGATAAAAGACCATCCCCTGAATTCTACAAAAATTGAATGCACAAATTTGGGCGCACGTCAAATTTGTGTGCGCAATTTAATTACATAACGAGCAAATTAGTACCAATAATTGTCTTTTTAACAAGCAATTATTGGCACTAATTAGGTTTAATTAGAACTTACATGTGTAAATTTTGGTGCAGGATCCCCATCTAAATTTTAAGTGTGGCCCAAAAAAGGGGGCGCAGAAAAGGGAAGGTCATGGGCATTTTGGGGCAGATTAAGGGTGTGGTTTTGAGTTACACATGTAATTATAGAATATGGGGGATCCACGTACAAATTTATACACGGGCATTTGCACCACGTTTCTGTTGATGCAAATGATGGCACCAAAATTTACATGTGACCCCTGGGCGTAAGCACTATTCTATAAACTGCGCCTAACTTTAAGTACAGTTTAAAGAATAGCGCTTTATTTGGCACCAAATTTTTTTTGGCGCCTTATATAGAATCTAGTCCCATATGACCTATCCCGTCCAACCATACCAGCTACTATCTCTTCATCTCTCTTAGAGATCCTCTGTGCTTGTCCCATGCTTTCTTGAATTCAGATACAGTATCCATAACCTCCACTGGGAGGCTGTTCCACACATCTTCCACCCTTTCTGTAAAGAACTATTTCCTTAAGATTATTCCCAAGTCTATCCCTTTTCCCCTTCATCCTATGCCTCCTCCATTTTCAATTCTAGGTTCATAAATCTCTCAGCTAATTCATATCAATTTTCATTGATTTGAATTATCAGTACATCACATCAAGCTTCACTGGAAACAGCTGGGGCAGGCATTCCAGGAAAGGACGGTTTGTGGCTGTGCAAACCTAGTCTAAGTAGTGGTTCTCAACCCAGTCCTAGGATCACCCCTGCCAGTCTGGGTTTTAGGATATCCACAAAGAATATGCATGAGACAAATTACATACAATGGAGGTGGTGCAAGCAAATCTCTCTCATATATGTCACCATCTCTGGAAAAATGTGACTAAAGCCACCAGAAACAAAAAATGAGGTTTTAATTAATTCTGTTAGAGCACACATTAGAATAGTCACACTGGGTCAGACCAATAGTCCATCTAGCCCAGTATCCTGCTTCCACCAAGAGAAGGCTTGAAGCTCTGAGATCCTTCTGGCTGAGATCCTTAACTTTGTGTAGGGGTTCAAAAAGGGATTTTTTTTTTTTGAAGGGCCTGAAGAATGAGATTAAGGTTCTGTTCATGACAGAACATGTCTAAACGGTGGCCTAAGGTGAGTGACACCCCTCACAACATCTGAATGTGTCGCCAAAGAAGACTGTTGGATACGAAAACAAAAAATAAGCCAGAGCCACTACCTGAATTTTGAGGGAATTGAGAGAAAGACCTTTAAGCCCTTCTTGAAGAAAGGCTAGTAATTGTGGAAAACCAAGATTCAAAGGCTCTCAATATCCGAGCATATGTAGTAGAAGTAGATCTTATTCAGGCTTGTAGAAGAGTTCTTCTTCCAAGTAACCTTTCTTCCTTAGGCTTGACCTTTCAAAAGCCAAGCCAGAAGACTAAACAGGGAGGGATCATCCATTGGAATTGGACCCTGAATCAGAAGGCCTCTGTAATTGGGTAGAAACAGTGGAGTATCAATCTTCAACTGTATCAGATCTGCATACCAAAGACATCTTGGCTAATCCAGACATACAAGGATCATTTTCCCTGGATGAAAAGCCATGTGAAGAAGTTTTCTGCGTAACATGATCAAATGATCAAACAAATGTAACACCCACTGGCATTCACTTCATGAGGAACTGGGACGAATTAAGTAGGAACACATTGAACAAAAGAGCACCGCTCAAAATGAAAACAAAAAGGAAAAGATAACTAAGTCCTTGATTTAAAGAGGAACTATTAGAGAAGAAAAAACTCTGCAGGAAACTGGAAAGAAAATGGTCCAAAGACAAATCAGACATGAACGAAACCACATGGAAGAAAGCCCTAAGTAAGTACAAACACAGTATAAAAAGAGCCAAAGCGGAACATTACAGCTCATATATAAACCCAGAAGCGATAAACACACACACACAAAAATATATGAACTACTCAGTGAAGGGGCATTGGTATGGATCTGAGGTAGGGTAGGGGAGGGGAGGGGGGGTGGATCCAAATTACCGTATAAAGTTGATGATGTTTTGCTGTACTGTCAAAATAGTTTACTTGGTTAATGATACATTAGCTATGTGAATGTATGCCTGTACCATTTTTTTCTGTCATCAATAAAAATTGTTGGAAATTAAAAAATATATGAACTAATGAATAAGGTACTGAACACACAAGCTCTACTAACATCAAACGAAACATCACTAACAGCAGATGAGCTTGCACAACATTTTGCGGAAAAAATAATAAAAATTATATCAAACTTAGCTGCAACACAAACATCCCTCATAGACTTCCTACATGAATGTTAAATCAACAATGATCACATCAAGGTAGACAGAATCTGGTCCGCCTTCAAGATACCCACAACAAGCTCAGTAAAAGCTCTATTGATGAAATATGTACACACCAATTGCCTATTAGATAGTTGCCCAAACTGTATGATGAAAAATCCACCAGACTAGTTCATTAAACGAGTAACTGAACATACAGAACACATGTTCTCGAAAGGTCACTTTCCTTCAGATAAAGGTGACATCATACTTACCCCAATTCCTAAAAATGCCTCCAATAAGATCTATGAACTCTCAAACTATAGACCCGTGACCTCAATACCATTACTGACCAAAAGGATGGCGGGTCTAGAAGCTCAACAACTAATGGAATACCTAACACACTTCTCAGTTCTACACAGCTCTCAGTCAGTTTTCCCATTATCACCTATATTATTCAATGTCCTGATGGCTCCACTTGACAAGAAACTGGAAAAAATAGGATTCAACCCATTTATATATGCCGAACAATGTTACCATCTATCTACCTTTCAACAACAGTATCACCAAGATACTGGACAAAGTCAAAATAGGGCTGGACCTCCTGGAAAACTGGGCCACAATTGTCAAACTCAAACTAAACCGAAACCAAACCAAACTCCTGGTTTTATCCAGCTCTCACAATCCCACTACCTACCAAAACCTCACAATAGATTAACAAATGTGTCCTATTGAAACACAAATACTAGGAATCATCCTTGATAAACATGTCTCTCGAAAACCAAGTTTCTGCAGTCGTATCAAAAAGCTTCAAAACACTATGGAAATTGAGAAGGATTAGAGACTATTTCCCCAGACAATCATTCTGTCTTATGGTACAAATGCTGACATAGCCCCAACTAGACTATGTAAAGAAAGCATACTAAAATCGCTGCAGACTGTCCAAAACACGGCAGCAAGACTGATATTCAAAAAGTCGAAAGAGCAACCCAACTATTCATAATGCCACACTGGCTCCCCATCAAGGCCAGACAATTTTTCAAAACCAGCATAATTATTTTCAAAATACTGTTTGGCATGCTAGACCTGATTACATTATCACCAAGAATCGCAAATTCAGGAAGCAAGGGTTGCTTACTACTATACCTGCCCAACTGCAAAAAGATTTGCTACACAGCAGGATTTAGCTATCTGGGTGTTAAATGGTGGAACTCAATTCCAAAGGTCATAAGAAGCATCACAAACTGCCTCCAGTTCAGAAAAGAACTAAAGACCTACCTTTTCAAAAAATTCTATGATTAATCTACGTGCACTAACAAATTCACGCTAATCACTCTGCCACTGTTATAGAAGAGCATCCAGACCCTCCACATTGGGGTCCTTCCAATGGCTGAAGAATCTGTGTACTTGAGCATTCCTTCTGGATGCCAATAGATTTAACCCCAGGACTCCCGAACATTACGTAATCAGATGGATTGCTTCTGTCAGCAACAGCCACTTCCCAGATCCAGAGAAAGTTTGCTGAGAAAATCTACTGGAATATTCGGAGTCCCTGCAGTAGGAGTTGCCTTTGCCCCAGAAGCTCAACTGAAGCCTCAAGAAAAGGCCAGGAGCCCACCACAGGAAAGGGGAGAGGTGGTTGAGGGGAGGAGGGAGGGACCTGGCATCTCCAGGCTTATACCAAGAAGGCAAATTTATAAAGCCTTTAACTTAGAAACCCAACTGAAACCTCAGAAAGGAAACAGGAGCCCACTAAAGGAACCTAAGACAGAGCTGCGCAGCAAGGTTCTATCATCTTATGTGGCAAAGTTCTAATTTATTTATTTATATTTTGTTCACACCTTTTTCAGTAGTAGCTCAAGGTGAGTTACATTTAGGTACACTGGATATTTCTCTGTCCCAGGAGGGCTCACAATCTAAGTTTGTACCTGAGGCAATGGAGGGTTAAGTGAATTGCCCAAGATCACAAGGAGCAGCAGTGGGATTTGAACCGGCCACCTCTGGATTGCAAGACTGGTGTTCTAACCACTAGGCCACTCCTCCACTCCAATTTGCTCCCTATCTCCACCTGCTGGCCGATAGGCATAACCCAGAAGTATGGACTACATAAGTACATAAGTACATAAGTAGTGCCATACTGGGAAAGACCAAAGGTCCATCTAGCCCAGCATCCTGTCACCGACAGTGGCCAATCCAGGTCAAGGGCACCTGGCACGCTCCCCAAACGT
Source organism: Microcaecilia unicolor (assembly GCF_901765095.1). NCBI lineage: Eukaryota > Metazoa > Chordata > Amphibia > Gymnophiona > Siphonopidae > Microcaecilia > Microcaecilia unicolor. The sequence continues at coordinate 270,127,156 of NC_044035.1, read as the reverse complement.
AAAAACATTCCAGACAAGTTATACCTAAAAATGCGGAATTTTTCCAAGTCCATTTAATAGCGGTCTATGGACTTGTCCTTTAGGAATCTATCTAACCCCTTTTTAAACTCCGTCAAGCTAACCGCCCGTACCACGTTCTCCGGCAACGAATTCCAGAGTCTAATTACACGTTGGGTGAAGAAAAATTTTCTCCGATTCGTTTTAAATTTACCACACTGTAGCTTCAACTCATGCCCTCTAGTCCTAGTATTTTTGGATAGCGTGAACAGTCGCTTCACATCCACCCGATCCATTCCACTCATTATTTTATACACTTCTATCATATCTCCCCTCAGCCGTCTCTTCTCCAAGACTAATCCTTTGGAGACACTAAGGAATAGGGGCTTCTACCCCATCCATCAATCAGGTTATTTAGGCGGCTTACAAAGCGTAATCTAAGAAAACAGGAGTCGAAGAAAAGAGGCCAATAAGAACTACAAGTAGGACAGAGAACGGAAGAGGGATTGAACTAGAATAATAGCATAAATGCATGCCTGAGTGCACATACGTGTTTACACGCCAGACATGCACATAAGCACTATTCTATAACTATGTACATATCTCTGACAGCACAGTAGTGTGCAGGTATGAGTGCATGAGCAGGGTTTGAGTGAAGTGAAAAGTTACATGCGCTTCTCTGGAAAACAGGTGTACACCCTCATGTCAGCTCTATCTGGTTACATTAGTCTTCTAGTAGAGAGATGTGGTAGCCGTGTTAGTCCACTTCTAAAAGCAGTCAATAGAAATAGAATACTACTACTACTACTATTAAAACAGAAAGAAAATAAGATGATACCTTTTTTATTGGACTAAATACATTTTTTGATTAGCTTTCAAAGGTAGCCCTTCTAGGAATTCTACAAAATAGGTACAATATAGGTACCACTAACTGCTTAAATATAGATGCAGCTAATACAGAAATAAGACTGATTTTTCAACTGAATAGCTATAGTAGTGTTTCATTATGTTTTGTTAAATTACATTGGCTTCCAATAGCTGAAAGAATCAAATTTAAAGCTGCTTGTCTGGTCTTTCAAATTTTACATGGTTTTACATCTGAATTGTTCATCACTGTAGCATCATTATGTATGGTTTGATCTGACAGACTGTGAGAACAATTGACCTTATATTCTCCGTTCTGTAAGGGAATTCAGTTTCAGAAGACATTTAATTCTTTATTCTCCATTTTAGGAGTTTCCTGATGGAATTCTTTACCTTTTGTTATTAGGTTAGACAATGGTTATCTTAGCTAAAGGAAGAGGCTAAAAACTTTTTTTATTTCCAAAGACTGTTACATGATGTTATTATTTTTCTGTTATTTTTTTAATTGTTTATAAAATTGTTCTGTTTTGTATTATTGTATAAGATGTAAACCGCATTGAACACTGAATAGGGGAATTTAACGGTATATAAGATTTGTTGTGATTTGATTTGATTTGATGTGATAAATAAAACCTCCTTAGGATGGAACCTACTGACCTAACTTACTACTGACACAACCTGGGAAAAAGGAGACAGTACCAAGCACATTTTTCTTTTTCATTAATAAAACGTACCCTGTAGTACCACATGCATTCACTTTTGAACTCTATTTTCTGTGAGCAGCTATCTAATTCTGTAATGTTTATGAGCAAGGTATTAAACAGCACATACATGTCAATCCCAAGAAACCATGTCCGATTTCTAAGCCCATAAAAAGGAAGCTTAAAGCAAAAACCAAACAAACTTATGAACTGATGATCTCAGCACCAGCATCCTCTCTCATCAGCTGTGCACAGCTGGACAGTGGCGTACCAAGGGGGGGTGTGGGGGCGGTCCGCCCCGGGTGCACGCCGCTGGGGGGGTGCTGCGCACCTGTCTGCTCCGCTCGTTCCATGCTCCCTCTGCCCCGGAACAGGTTACTTCCTGTTCCGGGGCAGAGGAAGCATAGAACGAGCGAAGCAGACAGGCGCGCGGCACCCCCCCAGCAGGTAAAAATCCACCCGTGGGGGGTGTGTCCTTTTGCCGGGGGGGGGGGGGAGGTGTGTCCTTTCGTCAGGGGGAGGTGGCCTTTCACCGGGGGTGGGGGGGGGTCGTGCTGCACCCCGGGGGGGGGGGGGGGGGCGCATCGGCGATCCGCCCCGGGTATCAGCCACCCTAGGAACACCACTGCAGCTGGATATTCCTAAGGCATAATACGGCCTGTTAGGCTTCAGCAATCCACCTGGGGGATCCTTCGCAATCACTGCTTGAACCAACCCTGGCAGGAAGGCTGAGAACACAACTTGAGTTTCAGCAGCCGTCCCAGCTCCCAGTCAGGATTACAAGTGGAATCTCTCACTTACAAAAAGAATGTATCTCTTCTTGTGTCTGTAAGATCTGTGAATACAGTAACTGCAGGAAGAAATGAGTCACAAATGGAAGAGGGGAAAAACGTTTCAGGAGTTTATGAGACTGCCAGAATATTCAGCCTAAAATCTTTGGGCCCAATATTTTAAAAAATGTATGATCCCAAGCTATGGTACTAAATTTGTGCCGTACTAAATTTTCAGCCAAACTTAGAAGCCTAGGAGTCAATATTCAAAGCAAGGGGCTCCTGGCTGGTTAAATCGCTTATGCAGGGCTATCCACTGATATTCAGTGGCACTTAACCAGTTAACGCTGTTGAATATCAGCACTAACTGCTAATGCTGGCTATTCTGCAGGTGGTCCAGGGGCAGAGTCAGCACTTATGTAGTTAAGGGCCACTATTTAGCACTTAACCGCCAAGGTTAACCAGACAAACTGAACAGCATAACATTCAGTCCTATCTTTATGCTACCACTACTAATCATTTCTATAGTGCTCCTAAATGTATGCAGTGCTATACACATTATATTCAGATACTTTATCTGTCCCTTGAGGGCTCACAATCTATTTTTGTACCTGGGGCAATACAGGGTTAAGTGACTTACCCAAGGTCAAAAAGAGCTGCAGTAGGAATTAAACCCAGGTTGCCGGGATCAAAGCCCAATGCACTAACCATTAGGCCACTTCTCAGCTTTTTGGTGGTACTCACACGGTTTTTGACTGTGTGGCTTCATTCAAGAGGTATACACCCTACAGGTACCATATAGATACAAAGCATTCTCCTTTCAAGTCTTGTGAACCCCAATGCAGGTGGTTTTCCCATTGAAACACTGGCCCGTGTTGGGTCTTCAGCTTTGGTACCTAATAAAAAGTTTCAACTTGAATTCTCCCTGCCTGAGAGTCGTGTCTCCCTCTACTTTGTTTTGATCTTCTTTGAATCCTGAAGAGGGCATCTTCCTGTTCCCCTGTGGACTTGATGATTCTTAATGCCACACAACCAAGATGAATGCATCAACTCTCGATCAAAGCAGTATGAATTTTCTTCTGACTTCAAAGCAAGGCATGTGAATGAGTGTGCCCATTTGCCATGTGAGCATGTTATCACACAGAAAAAATCATACGAGCTTTGTGCAGTGCCCAATGTTAAAAGTACCGGAGAAGTGACAGCAACAAGCCTCTGACAAGAACAGCAATCCACATTTTGCTCCAAAAGGCACTGTGTTCTGCTCTGAAGGCTATGAAAGGTGACTGTGGTACAATTTATGTTTGGATATTAATTGGAAGGTAACATATAAATGTTAAATAAATAAAACACAAATTTCTTCATTGAAGCTCAGACAGGAAGGAATAAGGCAAAGGAATGGATCCTCTGAAGGTTAGCAGAGATTGAGTGGCAGCACTGGTGGTTTGGAGGCGGGGCTAGTGATTGGGAGGCGGGGCTAATGCTGGGCAGACTTCTACGGTCTGTGCCCTGAAAATGGCAGATTCAAATCAAGGTCAGGTATACACATAAAGTAGCACATATGAGTTTATCTTGTTGGGCAGACTGGATGGATCGTACAGGTCTTTCTCTGCCGTCATCTACTATGTTACTATGTTCTGAGGACTGAGACACTGAATAACAGTTAAGTGACTGAGGAACAGCATTTACATTTCTTAGGTTTGTAATAAAATTACCTTTGGTGCACTTGAGTATGAAGATGATGACACACTGGAAGCGTTCAGCAGAAGTGGGGAGGAAAGCTGTGGAAGTTGGCTGATTTCACCAGGGTACTCTTCTGTCCTTGTTCCTCGAGAGACAGTGAAAACAGAGGCACTCCGACTTGGACTGCTGAACTCCGAAAAGGCAGAACCACGACTGGGCGGCCTCAAGAGCTCCTGCAACCTGCCATCCTCAAAGACGGAGTCTTCATCCGACAGTTGGAGCTTATCCAGTTCTTTGTTAATTTTCTGAACATCTGCTACCTTCCTCTGATCAGTGTCAATGTCAGTTTTGGTGTATTCCGCACACAGATTAAGAATGGTCTCCAGACGCTGTCGTTCCTAAATAGAAATTTTTAAAAAATTTGGTTAGTTTAAAAAAATACAAACAATAGAAAAAGACAAATAAAAAATAGTAGTGGGCTAAGAGAAAAAACTGATTACTTCAGTGCTTCTCAGCCCTCTCCAGCAGGCACACCTAGCCAGATTTCAGGATTACCATAACAAATATGCATGAAACAAATATGTACTGGAGACCCACTGTAAGCACATTTTTCTGGTGCACTGTCATTGTGGTAAGCCTAAAAATCTGACTGGCTAGGTGTGCCTCCAGGAGAGGGTTGAGAAGCAGTAATTTAATCCACAAATTCATTTTTGCAGAATGTTGCGTCAACATGAATTTGCCAATATGATTTACAGGTATCTTGAGGTGCTAGTACATGACAACAGCAATTGTTAACAAATTATTATTATTATTTATATACCATCTATAAGTCCGAAAGCTATCAAAGTGGAGCACATTCAGGTACTTGTGTGGCTAAGGGATTTAAACTAGAATCGTTGGGGCAGGGTGGTCAAAGCCTCCAGGTTAAGTACAAGCCCTCAGGTAAATGAATCCTTAAATACCTCTACACAAATGGGGAAAAGAGGCAATGTCTGGAAAGCAGTAGATTTCTCAAAGTATGAGAAATAAGGTTTTAGATCTTAAGGCTATGCTGAAAGAGGCTGATTTGGATTAAGTGGCAATCACATAGAACCATGACTGGGATTTAATTATACATGGCTACAATCTGTTCAGGAAAGACAGGGTAGAAAGAAAGAGAGGGGGAGTGGCATTATATGTTAAAGATAATAATAAAACCACAAAATTGCAGGACCTATAGGGTAAGGAAGAGGCACTGCAGATCAATCTGAAAAGAGGGACTGGTAAATATATTTACATTGGTGTGATATACAGGCCTCCTTCACAGATAGAAGAAGTGGACAGAGATTTAACTGAAGACTAGAGAATGAAACAGGAATAGGGACCCAGGGTTAAAAAAAATTAAAAATTACCACATTTACAGCTTTGATCCTTTGGTTAAAACAAAAAACCTTGATTATCACAGGTCCAGCATATCTTCCTGTCTTCCTCCCTCCTCCCTACCCCTCCCTGCCATGTCTCTCTACAGTACCTTATGGAGCTGCAAGAAGGATCCCTCACAGGCCTGCTCCGCAGCCTTCCCTCCTCTGCCGCCTCCCGCCTTCTGATGTAATTTCCTGTCTCATGAAACAAGCTCCATAAAAAAAAGGCTGGACCAGCATGAGGGAGGGGGGCAGTGCTGGAGGGAAGGGGGGGCTGGAGCTGAAAGGGACAGAGGTGCTGGACCCAAGGGAGAGCTAGAGTTGAAGGAACAGGAAGTGCTGGACCCACAGGAGGGCTGGAGCTGAAGGGAACAGAGGTGTTGGATCCGCAGGAGGGAGAGGAGCTGGACCTGAAGGGATGAGAGGCGGTGGGACTGCGGGAGGGAGGTAGGACTGGAGCTGAAGGGGAACGAGGGTGGGAGGGAGGGAGCTGAAGGGGGCAGGGGTGTTGGACCCATGGGAGAGCTGGAGTTGAAGGAACCAGAAGTGCTAGACCCATAGGAGGGCTGGAGCTGAAGGGGACAGAGGTGCTGGACTCGCAGGAGAGAGGGGAGCTGGAGCTGAAGGGAACAGAGGTGCTGGGCCTGCAGGAGGGTGTGAGGGAGAGAGCTGAGAGCTGAAGGGGATAGAGGTTCTGGACCCATGAAAGGGAGGGGGGCCTGAAGCTGAAGGGGACAGAGGTGCTGAACCCACAGGAGGGAGGGAGGGCTGGAGCTGAAGGGGACAGAAGTGCTGGACCCCTGGGAGGGAGAGGGGAGGGATGCTGGAGCTGAAGGGAAGTGACAGAAGTGCTGAGTCCCATGGGGGGGATACTGAAGGGAGGGAAGCAAGGGAGAAGGTGCTGGAGGGAAGGGAGTGAGAGAGGTACTGAACAGAGGGAAAGGAGAGAGGGGCTGAACAGAGGGAATGGAGAGAGGGGCTGGACCAGCAAGAAGGAAGGCATAGAAGGGAAGGGAAAGAGAAATACCAAACCAAGAGGATGAAGGAAGAGGGAGTGAAATCTGAACAAACAGCGGAGGGAGGGAGACACGGTGGTGTGGGGGAGGAAGAGAGAGGAGAAGCTGGACAGAGGGAGGTATACAGAAACAGAGGGGAGATGATTGGCATGGAGGGGAGCATAGGAACAAGGACACAAAGGGGAGATGCTGCATGCAGATGGTACATGAACACAGAGGGCCAATGCCAGACATGGGGGGAGGATTATGTACACAGAGGGAAGATGCTAGACATGGGAGAGAATAGGAACACAGAAGGGAGATGTTGGACTTTGGGGGCATAGGGACCCAGAAGAGTGATGCTGGACACAGGAGGAGGAGATAGGGATATAGAGTGATGATGATGATGAATGCAGGGAGATGAACACAGTGAAGAAGCTGGACAGAGACGTATAGGGGACACAGAAAAAGGAGATGCAGAACATGGGGAAAGATAGGTACACAGAGATGGAACATGGATGGTGAGCATGGAGAAAGAAGAAATGTCAAATGAGCAGGAGAAACTGGCAGGTGAGTTAAGGGAAGACAGAGGGTTCAGAATCATGCATATAGGCTACAAGAGCCAAAGGAAACTGTACAGTTTAGGAAATGAAGAACTTCTGTACACAAAAGAGGGACTTGGGTGTGATCGTACATGATGATCTTAAGGTGGTCAAACAGGTAGAAAACGTGATAGCAAAAGCTAGAAGGATGCTTGGGTGCATAGAGAGAGGAATGGCCAGTAGGAAAAAGGAGGCGATGATGTTTCTGTAGAAGACTCTGGTGAGACCTCATTTAGAATACTGTATACAATTCTGGAGAGTGCACCTTCAAAAAGATATAAACAGGATGGAGTTGGTCCAGAGGGTGGCTACTAAAATGGTCAGTGGTCTTCATCATAACGCTTATGGGAACAGACTTAAGATCTCAATATGTATTCTTTGGAAAAAAAGGCAGGAAAGGGGAGATATGATAGATTCATTTAAATATCTATGTGGTATAAATGCACAGGAGGCGAGTATCTTTCAATTGAAAGGAAGCTCTGGAATGAAGAGGCATAGGATGAAGGAGAAAGGGGATAAACTCAGAAGTAACCTGAGGAAATACTTCTTCATGGAAAGGGTGGTGAAATCATAGCATGTTGGAGTTGGAGTCAGAAGCAATTTTTGGAGGAGTTGGCATCAGAGTTGGTAAAAATGTACCTACTCCAATTCCAGTTTCAAAATAAAAAACATTACAATGTAAGGTAAATTTATCATTCTATACATATATGTTGTTATATATAGTCGGCCCCGCTGCACACAACACTGACACCCCAATAGCAGCCTCTGACCGCATGGCCACAGCCACTCTATAATGCTTACTGAAGGCATGCAGTGAAGCCCATGCCGCTGCCCTACAGAAATCCACCGGAGAACACAGGGAGGCCTCTGCCCAAGATGCAGACACATGCCTGGTCGAATGCGCATTCAAAACCAGAGGCGAAGCCTTCCCCACCAAGACATAGTCCGAAGCCACAGTCTTCTTCAACCAGCTGACAATGGATATCTTGAACGCCATGAGACCCAACTTTTGCTTATCAAAAAGCATAAAGAGTCTATCCAAACGACAAAGGTCATTAGTCACCCTCAGGTACTGCAAGAGAGCCCTCCGAATGTCCAGAAGTCACAATGAGGTGGAGTGGCATGGAGGAGTAGCCTAGTGGTTAGTGCAGTGGACTTTGATCCTGGGGAACTGAGTTCGATTCCCACTGCAGCTCCTTGTGACTCTGGGCAAGTCACTTAACCCTCCATTGCCCCTGGTACAAAATAAGTATCTGAATATATGTAAACCGCTTTGAATGTAGTTGCAAAAACCTCAGAAAGGCAGTATATCAAGTCCCATTTCCCTTCCTTGGTCACCTACATCCTCCCGACAAAAGGAAAGAAGATCCGCGGATTTATTAATATGGAAGGCCAAAACCACCTTGGGCAAGAAGGAAGGTACAGTCCGAAGTGAACCCCCACCTCCGAAAAACGGAGAAAAGGGTCCTTACAAGAAAGCGCCTGAAGCTCCGAGATGCAACGGGCAGACGTAATTGCCACCAAGAACAGTCTTCAGCATAAAACTTTCAGGGTAGCCTTGCGAGTAGGTTCAAACTGAGGGCGCTGTGAAGAACCAGATTAAGGTTCCATTCCGGACAGGGCACCCGGAAGTGCAGATGAGGCCTGTCTTCTGGGAGTCTCTGAGGCTTAGACTCCCCCAGTTCATTAACTAGATTGCTAAGGTCCTCTCCAAACAACAATTTACCCTGAAAGGGCAACGACCAGACAGACCTTAGAGGCAGTATCCGCCGCCCAAGCTGATGCCTGGTGATGACTGCCAAAGACATGCCCTTGGCCGAAACCAGCAGCATGTCATACAATGCATCCACTAAATAGGCCAAGCCTGCCTTCAGCCGGCCGCCTTAGAACTTTGGTGCCACTACAAACAGGCACAGGCAACAAAAGAACTGCAAATTGTAATAGGCTGCGTTTGGATGCCATTCTCTAAACAACTTATGAAATTTTATAAAATATTATACAAAAAATGTACAGGAATTAAGAGAGAATTAAGTCTTTTTAATTACTCACCCACCATCACAACATCAGACATCAATTGTAAAGTTATAACAAAACTTACAAAATCTAACATCAGTACCTCTGGTAATTATAAGTAATTAGACTAATTATATAAAGAAGAGAAAAAGAAGGAAGAAGAGTTTGTTCCTCATACAAAGGTCACAGAACAGAGAGAAAGCAGAGAAAGAAAGAATAAATGAAAGAAAGATTCTTATATAGAATTAGATTCTACGAAGGGGGGGGGGGGGGGAGCAAACCCCTTCGGGAAAAACCATAGGCCATTGGACGGATCTGAAACTCTCTCCCCAAGCCTAGTTTTTCAGAGTTCCTTTGTCTGCAGCATGGTTTTATAGGCTGTGCTGAGCATCCACCACTCCTCTACCCTGGACCAATCATAGGTGCTGCATATGGGCTGGAGACTTGTAATTGGGGCTTTCATATGTGCTAGAGGCTTGCAATTGGTCCTTGCCACACCTCTTTCCAGTAAATTACTTTTGTAACAGGATATACCAGGTATCTGAGTTGCCAGTTGCCTTAGCAACATTTTCACCATCAGAGCATGTGACCAGCCAGAAATTCCTTCATGTGGCTGATAGGAAAAGAGAGGTGGGGGGTGGGAAGTAATGCAGTATACCTGAAGTAAAACTTTATAGCTTATAGCTAAAATGTATTTATTTATTTGTTACATTTGTATCCCACATTTTCCCACCTATTTATAGGCTCAATGTGGCTCACATAGTACCGGAGAGGCCTTTGCAGGCTCCGGTGTGAACAAATATAGGGTGGTGATGTGGTAAGATCAAGTTCATGTGGCACAGCTACATTAGGGAATCGGAGAACGGAAGAGTTGTGCAATGTCCATTACGTGCTTTAGTTTGGTTGTGTTGCAGAGATTAGGCATTTAACTTGGATCGGTAGGGTATGCCTTTTTAAACAGGTTGGTTTTTAGTGATTTCCGGAAGTTTAGGTGGTCGTACGTCGTTTTCAAGGCTTTTGGTAATGCGTTCCACAGTTGTGTGCTTATGTAGGAAAAACTAGATGCATAAGTTGATTTGTATTTAAGTCCTTTGCAGCTTGGGTAGTGCAGATTTAGATAAGATCGTGTTGATTCGGATGTATTTCTAATTGGTAAGTCGATCAAGTCAGTCATGTAACTCGGGGCTTCTCCATAGATGATTTTGTGAACCAGGGTGCAGATTTTGAAGGCGATGCGTTCTTTGATTGGAAGCCAGTGTAGTTTTTTGCGAAGGGGTTTTGTGCTTTCAAATCGGGTTTTTCCAAATATAAGCCTAGCTGCCTTGTTTTGAGTGGCCTGAAGTTTCTTTAAGGTTTGTTCTTTACATCCCGCATAAATTCCACTGCAGTAATCTAAGTGGCTTAGTACCATTGATTGTATCAGGTTGCAAAATGTTTCCCTCGGGAAGAATTGCTTCACTCGTTTGAGTTTCCACATTGAGTGGAACATTTTCTTTGTTGTGGATGCCACTTGGCTCTCTAATGTTAGGTTACGGTCCATTGTAACGCCGAGGATTTTCAAGCTGTCTGAGATAGGAAGGGTGTGATCTGGGGTGTTGATACTTGTGGAGATGTCCGCATTGTGTTGGGATGAGAGGATGAGACAATGAGTTTTTTCATTATTGAGTTTTAGTTGAAATGCATTTGCCCAGGAATCCATGATGTTCAGGCCGAGCTTGATTTCGTTGGTGATTTAAATGGACACCTGCAGTCCCAGGGCAGCCACCTCAAAGGCCTGTTTCAGTGCCTACTCCAACTTCCTATCCTGTAGGTCCTTCAAGGCTACCCCACCTTCAACCGGCAAGGTAGTCTTCTTGGTACTGCTGTCACCAACAAATCTACCTTAGGAAAGACCAATTTTTCCTTCTCTTCTGGCACCAAGGGGTAGAGATGGCCCATGGCAATCCCCACCTTAAGGCCTAAGTCAGGAGAACTCCACCCCATGGAAATCAGGTTCTGAATGCACGGTGCAAAGGGAATGCCTTGGATGGCCCTCTAAGGCCCTTCATAAGGCTAGCTGGTTGGGCCGCTGCAGAAGCCCCCATGGATTCTTCAATGGAGAGCGCTGCCACTGCCTCCAAAATCAGGGAGCTCAACATGTCCTGCTGAAAATCCGGAGAACACGAGGGTCATCCTCCTCTCCTAAAAGGTGCTCGCCCTCTTCCAGGGGCTCCGCAAGTGAGGGACCCTCCAAGCAAACCAACCCCACCTCTGACTTCAGAGAGACCTGAGACCAAGTCTCCGCAGGGTGTCCAACGGAGCCGTCCACGACCTTTTGGGAAGAGGGGATACTCCAGCCTTTGCACTCCCCAGAGGCACTGAAACCACCTGGGCAGAAGCCCCCTGCTTCAGCAGGTAGGTCTGGTACAGCAGCAGCACAAACTCTGGTGAGAAGGGCAAGCCCTGCCCAGGCACTTCCCCCAAAGGGAGTCCCACATCCCCTGCAGCCGGGGTGGGAGCCTCATGGTCTGCTGAAAGCAAGATGGCCGACATTCCCGCCTCGCACTGAGGCGATGCGCCAAGCAGCTGAACCGGAGAGCTGGAGCAGGAGGCTTCCTGCTGCCGTGAAAGAAAACATCCCCCAGACGCGCAGCCTGAATTCATACTTCCACTTGGGGAAACCGGCCTGCACTCCGTGCAGTGGTCTGAGGTTAAGCACCACCCCCACATGAGGAGCAGCACTTCACCCCTTCTGCGGGGCCTGCCATGCTGGTGAACATACCTGACAAGAAACTGGCGGTGCTCTGCTTGTGGCCAAAAGAGAAACCCGCCAGAACCGCAGCAAAGAACTCCTGGTGTTAGTTTAAAATTAAAAAAATATATCAAAGCACTGGTCAACAAAAAAAGCAGCTGCGCCACTCCTCCATGACGCCCGAGGCCCTACACAAACTGGGATACTCACCGCGCTGGATCCTGCACCAGGTGCCACAGCCACCCCCCTGAAACGACAAACCCCACTCTCCTTGCCACCAAAGCTGAACTCCTTAGATGCTGAGTCGGCCTGAAATAACATTTTTTTTCTCTTTTTAGTTGCTGATCAGGCACCTCACAGCCACAAGAGGAGAGATGAGAAGCGCAGAAAAGGCACTACAGGTGAGAAGCAGGACAGGGACCCAGCACCACCAGGTATGTCCACTCAACTGGGAGTCAGTTAACCAACTAGACCAGGAGCTTAGGCCTCAGGTCCAGAGACAGAGGAAGCCTGTCCATCCACCTGCTGGAGATAGAGGATACTGAGGAACTGGGCTGCTAGCACAAGGCTATGTAGTGGTGTTCAGTTCTGTATTCTCTATCTCCGCCTGTTGGTTGATGGACATGACTACCCACACGCCCTGGAATAGTGGGAAGTAACATAATGGAAGTTATAATTACCAGTACTTTAGATCCAGAACAAAAAAATTAAAGCCTAATGTCAGTAGGAGTCAGAGTAAGACAGTAGAAAAACAGAGGAGTCAGAGTTGGACTCAAAGACTCTGTCTGAAACAAGGACCTGTTTTCAAACTCATGTACTGCAACTGCTCTGGATATCTCTTACATGCATTCAATGAAGCATTTTAAACCTTAGGCTGATATTGCTTAGAGCAAATAAGAAAGGATGAATATCTATAGTTTAAAAAAGGACCTGATTTTCCATCTCTTCACTGGTAGTAAACAGTAATTTCACAGAGGCAAAAAGGGTGAACCCTCATGTTTATACAGATTGGAAAATTACAACGTTTGTGAATATGATGACTGCAAAAATGAATGACAGTGAGGTGCTAATTAAATTTTTCAAAAATTACAGAAGCCATTTATTGTTACATATATGTACGAACAGCAAAACAATATTTAGTGGCTTTGATTAATCTTACATATACTTTTACATTTTCTTTAAATGCTTATATTGTGGGTGGTGTGAGCCAGCTTACTCTCTGCTCTTCTTACCTTCAACTTTCCCAGTTCTCTCTTTGAAAGATGCTACCGGCTTGCACCTACTTTTGGTGCAGGGGATTTTGCAATGGTAAAAAGAATACTTCTTCATCCCCACTGCATATAGGATGTAGAAATCAGAATTGAGACCGCCAGGTTGGGATGTGTACAATTCTGGTAGTTTTTTTTAGAAAAAAGATCTGCCTATTTGTTTTTTATTTATTAAACATTTCTTATATTTCGCCTATCTACATACCTGGGCGGTTTATGTTTATTTATTTGTATCCCGCCTTATATCCACTTACAAAGTCACATACATAAAATTTATAAATACATACAGAAATGCACATGTATGTAGCGGAACATGTGACTAGAACATCCATTCTACAAATATAACATAACATTTTTATATACTGCCCTATTAGCTCTAGACAGTTAACAGCAAATCAATAAAACAAATTACAAAAATTAAACAATAAATCAACCAACTATACAAATAATATCCTATCAAACGACACACAAGATAATCAATATTAATTAAAATATTTTTGAAAAAGACAAAATTTTAAGTCATTTACATCTCAAATAATCTTCTTCAAGTCTAAGATCACTAGGTAATAGGTTCCAAGCTGAAACTGCAGTAAACTGAAAACATTTTTTACAAGAAGATTTTAACTTTATACAGGACAATGAAGGAACCAAAAGTTTGTTTCTATGAAAAAAGAACTGCAAGAGACTTGATTTCTACTCAGTATAATCAGAGAACTCAAGTACTCAGGACAATTACCATTTGTGTATCACACACAGGATTCTGAATTCGACCCTGGCAGATATAGGAAGCCAGTGTAAAGATTTGAGCAATGAAAGTTATGAAAGCTAAGTATTGTTTTTTCAAACTATCATATTTTGCTTCTCACGTAACATGTAGTTACGCGAAATTAGAAGGTTTTTTTGAGCCTGTGATGTGAATATCCTCTATGTCAATCTTTAATAATCACTGACAGGAAGTCTGAGGCTTTTACCTTCCTTTATGAAAAGTGTTTTGAGACTTTGATTCATGCTTTAGGTACTTGTTATCACTGGAGCTTTATAAATAACTTTATGTTTGATTTCACACTCCAGTTCTCGCTTTTTATGGATACTGCTGCTAATTAGACCCAGGGATTGCAATCATTATTTAAATTTTAATGTCAATGGGGAAATGAACAATGGAGAATTAAGGATACCCCCTTAATCCCTCCTGTAAAGGATTCGTCAAATCAAGCACTTTTGAAAAACCTGTATGTGTGAAAAGGCAGGTGTGAATCCCAACATGCAAATTTACCCATATACACGTTTTCCCTTTGTGGGTATTTAATATGTAAGCAATATAAATGCCAGTATTTACATAATTAATCATTAATAGGACTTCTAAATTAAGGGCCATTGTATTTTCAAACCTATCCATGCTTCTTGTATTCTGATCCTGCCTAAAACCTTAATTTCTCACCCAAATGTAGTGAATAGATGCATGTTATGAAACAGCACATACAATTACAACCGCATGAAATGGGAAAATCATTTGACAACCAGTTTAACTGGGTAAATAGCTTATTCACCAGCATAACTGGCTTTGACAATTGCTCTCCTGAACTTTAGTAGAGGAGCAGCCTAATAGTTACTGCAGCAGCTTGAGAACTGGGGGAACTGGGTTTGATCCCTCACTTAACCCTCCATTGTCCCAGGTACAAAATAAGTACCTGTATGTATGTATGTATGTATGTATGTATGTGTGTGTGTGTGTGTATATATATATATATATATATATATATATATATAATACTTATTTATTTAAAGCTTTGGTTTCTAAAAGAGAAGAAAATATGTTCAATTGTTAAATAGTGTGTATTCTATATTCCTCATTTTTGGATGAAATACTAAGCTTTAGTAAACAGGGGGGTTAATTTACCAGTTATGTTTCCATTATCATTTTTTGTTGACATTGTTCTGCATTAGTCTGACAAAACTCTGTTGAGCTTGTAGGGTTAGATTTACTGCAGTGTACTACAGCTTTAGCATGGCCAAATGCCTTTAGTGTGTGTTTTTAGCAAGCAGGTCCCATTGCATAAAATGAGACCTGTGGTGAATAACGGATGTGTGTTAGCATGTGGTGAAGCAGTAGCAGATTTTAGCAAAGCATCATAGGTTAGACTTCCTAATCTAACATTCCAACAAATTTGGATTACCAATAAACAGTGAGTGGAGGAGTAGCCTAGTGGTTAGTGTAGTGGACTTTGATCCTGGGGAACTGAATCCAATTCCCACTGCAGCTCCTTGTGACTCTGGGCAAGCCACTTAACCCTCTATTGCCCCTGGTACAAAATAAGTACCTGAATACATGTAAACCGCTTTGAATGTAGTTGTAAAAACCTCAGAAAGGTGGTATATCAAGTCCCATTTCCCTTTCCCCTTATATAAGGAAGGCACCAGCTGGACATTTCAGTGATAGTGCTGTGCACTGCCCAGTTTGATTTCTGGATCAAGCAGAGCTCACAGCCCCTGCTCACTGCAATCCCACGGAGCTGGGGATAAAGCCCACGACTGCAGGGCCCTAGCAAATGGCCCCCACCTGGGTAGAGTGAGCGGAAGGGTGTAGAAAATACTAAAACAGTCCCAGAATAGTTCCAAATGAAGGCTCAAGGGGCCAAATCAAGGTGTATACTTTTACCCTGATTTCTCCAGCTTGCTTTCATGCAACGCCACATTGTAATCCTTCCTGTCAGGGGACACCCAGATTATAGGCAGAGTTTAAAACTGTAATGGAAAAAATCACATCGAGCATAGCCCAAAAGAAAATAAAATTTGCAATGCAAAATCAAGGAGAGGCAAAAACTGTTCACGTAATCCTCACGGGTAAGAGGATCAGAAAGGAGAGTGCATGCTGCAAATTGTTTCCCAGCAAAAATTCCACGATCACGCCTACTGTTTGCGACTACCTGGAATGAGCCCTGCGGGTGTAAGAACTAAACTAGAGAGAAAAAAATTAGTCAGCAGTAAGCTATAATTTACATGAAAGAACAAACATCAGAGCAGCAAATCTGTGCCCTCACAAGTCTTCCACACGTGTCCAGCCCTGTCTCTCTACAGAAAACACTTCACACAATCCAGCACTACTCACTGCGCAACCACGCAAAAAAGATGACACAGGAGTAATCTTCATGTTGTAGCCCTTCTTGAATTGAGCATTAATGCCAGTGAAAACTACAGGATGGTCTACAGAGACTGAGAAAGAAATGTACTGGAATGGTCAGGTTTTAAGAAAACCCAACAGACTGCCGATGCATCCAGGACCTCCGGCTTCCAAATTCCATCTGGCTTTGAAGCAAGAGTGTCCAGAACAACTGTATGCAACTCTATCCCACTAAGAGCAGACGCAGCCAAGAAGAGTCAAATATAGGAGCAGCAGCTATCTCTTTCTTTCCGGTTCTCTTCCGCATAAGCCACCTGGGAGCTGTGAGACGGATCACTAAAGCAGCACTATGTTTCTAACTTTGCTTTATCCTTTCCCTGATAAAAACAGATCTACCTCTCTCCCCACATCTGGCACTAGGAGAAACCATCACCTATTTCATGGGAGGGTGATGAAAGTCCTATTCCTTGCTCTTCTTAGATGATCTCCTATCCAAGTACTAGTCAGGGCTAGCCTACCAGGTTCCAAGATCAATGCATGAATGGCTCTTTGGCAATTATGGTTGAGAACCAGTGATGAATGAAGAAAAAAAGTAGTCCAGGTGGCCATGTTTGCTGCAACTCCTCCCCCCATGCAACCCCAATATCCTTCAAATAACCCGTTTCCTCTTTATTTTCCAATAAACATAATTATACTATGTGCTGAAGGCAAGAATTCAGTTTTTTAACTCTCCCTTTTAAGATTTGCAGGCAACATCACATGAATACATTTTAATTTCCCCGCTTTAGACAGAGTTCTGCTTATACATATTAAGTGGTAAATATTCAGCCTGAATGTTCAATGTCGGGCCATGTCAAGGAACCGGCATTGAATATCTGGCTTTGTATGGCCAGCTATCCATTTCCTGGTTAGTGAGAGACTCCTTGCTGATTAAGGGGGAGATGCATCAATCAAACGTTAAAAAATAAAAAACGTAAAAGTGCTTAACGATTTTTAAAAAACGAGGAATGCAGTACAAAAACGCTCCAGAAATGTTCGGATCGGTATTGCAAAGTAGGATTTATCACAGAATCGTTAAACCCGTCGTTAATCAGCGCCAAAAGCATGTGCAAAAGCATGCCCCCCCTTAGGTCGTCGCCGCCGCTCCCCCCCTCCAATGACCCCCCCTTTGCCTTACCGGCCCGTGCAGCGCCTCTCACCTCTGCTGCACGGGCAATAACAGCTGATCGGCGATTCAGCAGGCCTCCTCAGACGTCCCTTCTTTCTTCCTGGGCCCGCCCTCCTCTGACTTAGGCCCAGGAAGAAAGAAGGGACGTCTGAGGAGGCCTGCTGAATCGCCGATCAGCTGTTATTGCCCGTGCAGCAGAGGCGCTGCACGGGCCGGTAAGGCAAAGGGGGGGTCATTGGAGGGGGGGAGCAGCGGCGACGACCTAAGGGGGGGCGGCGGGGGCGGGGCACGGGACCGGAGTATGGCGGGAGGCGGAGCTAGTGTGGGAGAATACACAGGAAGGGAGGAGGGCCAGCCCGGGGCTGCTAAAATTGGAGATTTTTCGTGCGGGTGGGGGGGGGGGGGAAGCGGGGAGCAGCAGGGGGGGGGGGGGCAAGGTGTCCATACAGGATGCTCATGACGAGCGCCCTTGCCCCCTCCTGATTTTTTTTTTTCTTTTTTGGTGCTGAGGGAGAGGGGAGCAGCGGCGACCTGGGGCATCAATAAAGGACGCCCCTGACGCGCGTTTTTGCCCCCTTGTTATTTTTTTAAATAGATTTCACTTGTAAACTTGTAGCAGACAGCCCTAACGAGAGGTACAGACCTCTCGTTAGATTTCACAGTGTTTTCGTGCGTTAAATGAATCGGAAAAGGTTAGTGCATGTCATTTCAATAGGGTTTGTAGAAGAATCCCTCATCTGCATTCCGTTTTCGTTAGCTGCTAGCTTCGTCGGTAAAAGCCCTTTGATGCATGCAGTGGATCAAAATTTCCTCGTTGGAGGGTCGTTAAATGCTCATTAAGGTTTAGTGCATCTGCCTCTAAAACACTTGTGATGATAGTCAGCACTTAGCTGCCTAAGCAAAACCGGATAAAAATAAGACTAAGTTTTCTGCGGTCTGGTAAGTGCTGACTCCACCCTTGGACCACTCACAAAATAGCCAGCTATGGCTTTTGCAGTTAGTGCTGATATTCAGGGGCACTAACTATTTACGCGCCACTGAATGTCAGCGGATAGCCCTTTACAAGTGATTAAACCAGCCAGGAACCTCTGTTGCCCAGTTAAAACGCTTTGAATATCAACCCCTTTAAATTTATCTATGAAAAACTTTGCTGTATTCCAGTGGTTCCCAAACCTGACCCTGAAGGCACCCCAGCCAGTCAGGTTTTCAGGATATCCACAATGAATATTCATGAGAGAGATCTGCATGCACTACCTCCAACTCATGCAAATGTATCTCATGAATATTCATTGTGGCAGTGGCGTAGCCACAGGTGGGCCTGAGTGGGCCAGGGCCCACCCACTTAGGGTTCAGGCCCACCCAACAGTAGCACACATTTAGTGGTAGCTGGTGGAGATCCCAAGCTATATCAGCTGAAGACTTCCCCCTGATGGTAAGCCAAGATGGAAAGAAGCGTTTTCTCGCCAGCTGAGATATTTTTTTGGTGCTGGTGGGGGAGAACACTTGGTGCCCACCCACTTCTTGCCTAGGCCCACCCAAAATCTATTGTCTGGCTATGCCCCTGCATTGTGGATATCCTGAAAACCTGACTGGCTGGGGTGCCTTCAGGCTGCAGGACCAGATTTGGGAACCACTGCTGTATTCCATTTTGACATCAGCACCTGGCTGATTTTAATATTACGTGGAGGGGCATAATCAAACGGGGATGACCATCTCTAAGGACGTCCTGGCGAAGGGGCGGGGAAACCCGTATTATCGAAACAAGATGGGCGTCCATCTTTCGTTTCGATAATACTGTCGGAGACGCCCAAATCCCAACATTTAGGTTGACCTTAGAGATTGTCGTCCTTAGAGATGGTCGTCACAGGTTTTCGGCCATAATAGAACCCGAGGACGCCCATCTCAAAACCGACCAAATCCAAGGCATTTGGTCGTGGGAGGAGCCAGCATTCGTAGTGCACTGGTCCCCCTGACATGCCAGGACACCAACCAGGCACCCTAGGGGGCACTGCAGTGGACGTCACAAATTGCTCCCAGCTGCATAGCTCCCTTACCTTCGGTGCTGAGCCCACCAAACCTCCCCCAAACCCACTCCCCACAACTGTACACCACTACCATAGCCCTAAGGGGTGAAGGGGGGCACATACATGTGGGTACAGTGGGTTTCAGGTGGGTTTTGAAGGGCTCACATTTACCAGCACAAGTGTAACAGGTAGGGGAGGGATGGGCCTGGGTCCGCCTGCCTGAAGTGCATTGCACCCACTAAAACTGCTCCAGGGACCTGCATACTGCTGTGATGGAGCTGGGTATGACATTTGAGGCTGGCATAGAGGCTGGCAAAAAATTGTTTTAATTTTTTTTTTAGGATGGGAGGGGGTTGGTGACTACTGGAGGAGTAAGGGGAGGTCATCCCCGATTCCCTCCGGTGGTCATCTGGTCAGTTTGGGCACCTTTTAGAGGCTTGGTCATGAAAAAAAATGGACCAAGTAAAGTCGACCAAATGCTCGTCAGGGACACCCTTCTTTTTTCCATTATCGGCCGAGAACGCCCATCTCTTAAACAAACTCCAGTCCCGCCTTCACTACACCTCCGACACACACCCCGTGAACTTTGGCCGTCCCCGCGATGGACTGCACTTGAGTGCGTCCAAAATCAACTTTCGATTATGCCGATTTGGGCGACCCTGAGAGAAGGACGCCCATCTCCTGATTTGTGTCGGAAGATGGGCGCCCTTCTCTTTCAAAAATGCCCCTGATAGTCATTTCAAATATTATTCAGCACTTTCTCTTGTATTTCTCCTCTCTATTTTCGTAATTCTGGGTCCTCAATACTACAGCAGAGTTTTAGCCTCTACCCTCATCAGACCTGCACAAAGGATGCTCTTCACAAAGCTCCAAGTGACAGATGGACCCACCCGCCCTTTCTCTAAACATCTGTCACTGGTCTAACCCCATAATGACCAACTCACTTCAAAAATATATTTCCTTTCTCCCAGAGGTCACTTTAACACTAACCAAAATGTCACATTGAAGTTTTAGGAAAGAGGAAGAAGAGTTAAAACCTGTCTGGCATCACTTGTGGTTACCCCAATTTTAAAACAGTGCATCTTTAAATCAAGGATCTTTATCTTCCCTCCAAGAACGTGGATGTAATTGATATCCACAGAAAGTATTTTAAGCCAAAAAAGCCCACCTTGTGCAAATTGATCTGGTGTGTGTGTGTGTGGGGGGGGGGGGGGGGGGTAATTGCCCTAAAATGGCTAAAGTTAAGAACCGAGCAGTAGTGGCATTAAAAGCAACTGCTTAAAATGTCAAGAGGTCAAGTGAAGTTGAAAAGACCTGGAACAAAAGGGTCTTGTCAACTAGGCAGGTCATGCCAAGACAAACCACTGTCTTCTCTTCCAAATTGACTTGGGGAAACAAGCAGTTTTCCTGGAAATAAAAAAAACAAATAAATGTTGGCATGTAGTAAGGAGCAGTTTGTAATTTACATGCCAAGGCTTTCCTCGACACAAGCCGTAGTCTGAGGATTTGTGCTACAGCGATACACCAAGCAGCCATTTCTCTGCCAGGTTGCTGTTTGTTTTTCATGCCCTGTCACAGCCTCTCCACTGTGCCTGTGATCTTTTCTTGGCAGAATACTACAGATACTCAACATTCCTTTCTGCAGACTGCTGTTTCTGTGCTGGTAGACTCCCATCCAGGTACTAGGGAAGCCTGATTCTGCTTGACTTGTAAGATCTAACAAGTTCAGACTCTCCTATGCTAAAGTAGCTGGAGATCATCACCCTGAATCTCACTTGTTGAAAGGAAGTCTGCATAACAGGTGTACTTATATAACTTCTACTGGAATATTCTTATCCAACTAAATAAATTAATCTCCACCCCAGCATCTGGGTCTTCTCCTATCTATAAACATAATCCCCCTAATTCAATAAACTTATAGAATACTGTCAGTTACACATGTTACTTATAATAATTAGCTGCTACCTGGTGTAACTGGTGTTAATTGTGAACAATTGGCACTAATTAACAGTTACATGAGTGACTATCCAGCTCATTTTCAAAAGAGAAGGGCGCCCATCTTCCAACACAAATCTGGAGATGGGCGGCCTTCTTTCAGGGCCAGCCAAATCGGCATAATTTAAAGCCGATTTTGGCCGGCCTCAACTGCTTTCCGTCACAGGGACAGCCAAAGTTCAATGGAGCGTGTCGGCAGTGTACCAAAGGCAGGATGGGGGCATGGTTAACAGATGGCCGTCCTCATAGTAGATGACGGCAGAAAAAAGACCTGCATGGTCCATCCAGTCTGCCCAACAAGACAACTCGTGTGCTACTTTTTGTGTACACCCTACTTTGATTTGTACCTGTGCTCTTCAGGGCACAGACCGTATAAGTCTGCCCAGCACTATCCCCGCCTCCCAACCACCAGCCCTGCCTCCCAACCACCAGCTCTAGCACAGACCGTATAAGTCTGCCCAGCACTATCCCTGCCTCCCACCACCGGCTCTGGTACAGACCGTATAAGCCTGCCCAGCACTATCCCTGCCTCCCAACCACCAGCCCCGCCTCCCAACCACCGGCTCTGGCACAGACCGTATAAGTCTGCCCAGCACTATCCCTGCCTCCCAACCTCCAGTCCCGCCTCCCACCACCGGCTCTGGCACAGATCATGTAAGTCTGCCCAGCACTATCCCCCTCCCACCCAAAAAAATAATTAAAAAACATTTTTTTCCAGCCTCTATGCCAGCCTCAAATGTCATACCCAGTTCCATCACAGCAGTATGCAGGTCCCTGGAGCAGTTTTTAGTGGGTACTGCAGTGCACTTCAGGCAGGCAGACCTAGGCCCATTCCCCCCCCTACCTGTTACACTTGTGGTGGTAAATGGGAGCCCTCCAAAACCCACCCGAAACCCACTGTACCCACATCTAGGTGCCCACCTTTAAGGGCTATGGTAGTGTTGTACAGTTGTGGGTAGTGGGTTTTGGTGGGCTCAGCACCGAAGGTAAGGGAGCTATGCACCTGGGATCAATTTGTGAAGTCCACTGCAGTGCCCCCTAGGGTGCCCGGTTGGTGTCCTGGCATGTGAGAGGGACCAGTGCACTACGAATGTGGGCTCCTCCCACGACCAAAGGGCTTGAATTTGGCTGTTTTTGAGATGGCCGTCCTCGGTTTCCATTATAGGCGAAAACAGAGGCCGGCCATCTCTAAGGCCGGCGATCTCAACATTTTGGTCGACCTAAATGTTGAGATTTGGCCGGCCCCAACCGTATTATCGAAACAAAAGATGGACGCCCATCTTGTTTCGTTAATACGGGATGCCCCGCCCCTTCGCCGGGGCGCCCGTAAAGATGGGTGCTCTTAAAGATGGGCGCCCAGTTCGATTATACCCCTCCACGCCAAAATCCAAGCATATTCTATAACAACGCATGTAACTTAATTAGCTTAGCAAGCCAATTAGCATTGTTAACAGCACTTAACAAGCAATAATGAGCACTAATTGGCAATAATTACAATTTATGCGCCTAAATTCTAATGAGTGGAGCCAAAAAGGGGCGTGGTTATGGGCAGGGAAATGGGTGTTTTGTTGGCGCTCCAAAATTCACGCACACTGTTTATAGAATATGCCCCTCTGCGCCTAAATCTACGCACCAGTATTTATGCTACATTTTCCTTGGTGTAAATGGATGTGCATTGTTCTGGCGCTGTGATATCAATGAAACATATTCTATATAAAGTGCCTACACCACTTATAGAATACACTTAGGCGGAATTTTATTCCATGCAGCTTTTTCCCCTCAGAGCATAGCAGGGGAGGCTTAGCCTCTCCAAGCCTCTTATACCGGGCGCCTATGTGCCTAGGCGTAATTTTTTCAGCACCCTTTACAAAATCTAGCCCTTAGTGTGCCTTATCCCAGTTCCTAACATTAGGCAAGCTATAGAAAATTACACCCAACATGTTTGGTTCCAGAACGGTGTGTGTATGTCAGTATCAGTAAGGATGTGCATTCTTCTGTAATCATTTAGCTGATGTGGGGCAGTATGGGCTGGAGGGGGCCTAGCAGGAGAAAAAGACAGGCAGAAGGGGAAATTGAGGAGCCTGCTCATGTGAAGTTAGGCAGGAAGGGCAGAAGTGAGTGCTGGGTGAAATGGGAGCTCAGCTTGGAGAGGGTGTGGAAATGCCTGGGAGTCTGGGACCGATCCTCAAGAGCATCATGGGAAGGTGGGAGTGGATTTACAATTCCACACAGAATTTGCACCAGTGTCAGTTAATAAAACAAAACACGAAAACTCCTGGTAGTATGATTATTGCTTTATCCGAGCTCCTATGTAAAATTTACTGCAGTCTAAACATCCCAGGAATCCTCCGATATATATCAGTAACAGCAGAGCCTGGTAACTGGAGGCAGGGACCATCTGGTGAATATCAAAAAGGAGATAAGAGTAACAGTGGCCTGAGCTAGAATGAGCATGGAGACAACTTTCAGATCTGCACAGAACATCAAGTGTCAGGTTACTGAGAAATCTGAAAATCAGATGCTACAAAGGTCTGGCCAACATACATGTTCAGTAATAACACTGCAGATTAAAATGTGCTCCTAACTCTAGCCTAACATATTTGGTGAGAACAAAAAAGTTCCTTTCTGAGGCAAATTCTTTTTGATGGGTGAGAAATATAAAAATAAAGTATAAAATAATCCATAGTTGAAAGGTACCAAGAGAACCCTCACTCACAGCTGTAAACTGTTGCGAACCAAACTGCAAGCTCGAGAAGGGACGGGACTTTATATATGGCTCCCAAATAAAACAAAGTCGTTTCTTGTGTTTATACATAAGACAGGCATCATGAGTCTCCAACATCAATAGGGTATGGTGCATTTCTCCATTGCCAAAAAAAGGGTGGTTGATCATGAATCCAATTCTGCAAAATACATTTCTTGTGTACCATGACCCCCTTTAGAAAGAGGACCACAATATTCTAATTTCCCAAATAAAAATCCCAATGGAAAAGGTATTAAGCACTTGTCAAGGATTTTCTCCAAATAAGATAACAACTGATGCCAGAATCTGGGAAAGGGATAGTGAATAAGACCGAAAATACTATAATGCCTTTGTATCGCTCTGCGGTGCGCCCGCACCTTGAGTATTACGTTCAGTTCTGGTCAGTGCTTTTTTTGTAGAAAAAAAGGTGCCGGTACTCATTATGGGCAGGGTCACCACATATTTCTCCACCCCTATTATAGACACACCCACATGAGCCACACCCCTTATACCAGCCATGGTGCATATAAACAGACATCATTGAAAATATTATACTAGTATAGGAGAAAAAAATAACGTGATTTTTTTTCATTATAAATAATTCCTGTAAGCTGTTACAGCTCCAGTATACCCAGTGCAAAATAAGACAGCAGATGTAAATTCTCAAATTGGACATATTCCAAACACTAAAATGAAAATAAAATGATTTTTTTCTACCTTTGTTGTCTGGTGACTTTGTTTTTCTATCCATATTGGTCCCAGTCTCTGATTCTGCTGCTCTCTATCTGTTCTCTTAACACCGTTTCCAGGGCTTCCTTTCCATTTATTTCTTTACTTTCCTCTTTTCTTCTTCATTTCTTGCCCTACATCCATAAGTAAAAACTGGGTCCTCCTCTGTGGAATTGACTGGAGGAGATATAACGTGGATCCAACTTTTGCCTATTTTCTCGATCCATGTGGATCTTTTGGCGGTTAATTTTTATTAAAGATATTTCATAAGTAAACCCTGTTGTAAAAGGTCTCTTATACAATCACGTCATGAGTAAAAATAGAAACGGTGACGAGAAGGCACCTACTTTTACGTGACCCAAAGGTAAGCGTGTTGGAGGAGTTCAGACAGAGCAGGTGGAGTTGTGAAGTATGAACATAGGCTATAACACACCTGCACACATTTCAGCTGTATTCATTTACACCAGCTCTTGAACTGCAGGTACATTTTAGCCATGACTTCAGCTGCTTTTGTGATGCTGTTTTATAAACACACAAGCCCCTATGGAGTGAATTCTATATATGGTGCCAACAAAATCAGCACCAAAAAAAAAGCACTATTCTATAAAATGCGCTTAAAGTTGAGCACAATTTATAGAAAACCACTTAAGCCTGGGAATAGCGCTTATGCCCAGGAATCATGCCTAACTTTGCACTAACTAAAACATGGTGCAGATGACCATGCGTAAATTTGGGTGCAGGTGCCCTTATTCTTTAACTATGCGCGTAACTTAAAGGAACACCCCCGATCTGCCCATGATCCTCCCATTTCCAGGCCCCTTTTTTGACTTGCACCTAAACTTTAGGCACGTACATTTCAATTAAGTCTAGTTAGTGCCAATAATTGCTTGTTAAAAAGCCAATTATCAGCGCTAATTAGCTCGTTATTTAATAAAATTGGGCACAGGCCCAAATTTGTGTGCACAATTTTTGGTGCTTTTTACAGAATTAGGGGGTATGTGTCTTTATAAAGTAGCCCCCAAATAGGTGCCTACTAGGCCTTTCAGCTTAGGCAATCTGTTATAATATTACTCTCTGCTCAAGAGCAGCTCTCATTAGGCAGACTGAGGTACTCCCCCAGGTGGCAACTTTTTTTTTGGGGGGGGGGCAGCAGCAAGCACCCCTAAAATGCCTTTGCTGCAGCCACCCCATTTTCCTTTCCTTCAGGAGATTGGAGAGAAGCAGATGTGTAGCCAGACCTCAAATTTTGGGTGGGCCACTGGACAAACTGGGTGGGCACATGTAGTCTCTACATCCCCACCCCCTCAGCACAAACAAAAAACATTAAATACCTGAGTTGGAGGGGAACCCCGAGCCCCACCAGCTGCAGAGGTCCCCTGGCGACAAGAACAGCTCCCTCTACTTCTTGCTCCATTCAGTGGCACTGTGCACGCGCTACCGCTGCCCTGCCCCCTTGTGCAAACTTGGATTTCGTGCAGGTGTGAAAACCGAGTGTGTGTGGCAGGGGGAGGTCAGCGCAACAGCAGTGCATACGCAGTTCCGCCAGCTGGAGCAAGAAGAAAAGGGAGTTGTTCTTGCCAGTGAAGGACCTCTGTAACTGGTGGGGCTTGGAGATCCCCACCAGCCATAACAAGGGCGTTAGAATGGGCCCACCCATGGCCACTGGAGAGAAGAAACACTGAATACTGAAAGAAGCAGAAGTAAAAGTAAAGAGCTGCATGAGGCACCTATGTGCATACTCTGCTTCTGATGGACTCACTCCCTCTGACACAAGAAGTTTGCATTCAAGGGATGGGCAGAGTGTGAGTACACACATGGACTCCAAGGCCACATGTTGCTTTTTGCTTTTACTTTGGAAGGATGGTGGCTATAGTAGCTGCCTAAGAAAGGGAAATAAGGGGGTGCTGTTCTGGGGGGGGGGGAGGGAACAAAGCATTAACATCATACCATGATATTTGAATAATGCGTGCTTATTAGATGTTTCATTAGTATTATGCCGACATCGTATTATATCTTGTTATTTGAATTTCAGTGCTGTTAAACGTGTATATTTTTGATACGATTTCATGGTAGTCCTATTAGGTTTTAATTTGCTGTTCTAAAGTTTACCTCATTTATTTTATTTATATTTATATTTGGCCAATTTTACTATTGTTACGCTGTTAACAAAATTGTAAGGCTTATGTTAAACTGTATCGCTGTACACCGCCTTGGGTGAATCTCTTCATAAAGGCGCTTAATAAATCCCAATAAGTAAATAAATAGACTGACCCGTTGACGGATAAGTGAAAAGTCGGATAATATGGAAAACACTGAATAAACCCCTCAAACAATGCATAAACAAAGGCATAGAGCTCTTGATTTTCAAAACTTGTTCTAAAACAAAGATTTTTAAAAGAAATCAATGCAATGACATCACCGGGAGGTCTGTCAGATATGCCAAATGGTCGGATAATCAAGACTGTACTGTGTTCTGAATATTCACATGTGTAACTGGCACAGAAATGTTAGCGCCTACTTTATAGACTCACCCCCTATATGACATCCCTAATTACAAACCAGGAGGCCTAATTATATTCCTTAGACATCTCACTAGCTGAAAATAGATCTTCCTGTAGGGTACTCCTATCTAGGCCCAAAGCCTATACAAGGAAGCTAGTCATATTAAAATGGTTTAGGATTTTCTTGAAGATGCTTGGCATGATTCCCAGTTTCCTAGTCAAATAAATTATCTTCATTACCTTTGGCTGGTTATTCTCTGAAGAGAATGCAAGCTGCTCTTTCACTTACTTTTGTTAAAACATGCATAGTGGTCCTCTGTTATACAGGGGGGTTTGAAAGAACTCTAGAATAGAGGGAGAGGTTTTCCTCTTTCTACAATTAGAGGGAACTATAAAAGGCCATTGTGAGCCCTGAAATGTGTGTCTGTTTCAGGTGCAGAAGGAAAGCTCCACTTTCTAGGGCTGGCCAAACCTAGATAAAGAAGGGGAGCTCCCAAAGGCCAGATAAGCCTAACTCCAGAAAGACAGGAAGGAAGCATCTTCGTGCTTTCCCCGGTATGTTCATTTTAGTACCTCCCAGAGGCTCAGACGAGAAGCATTCTACAGACCCAAGTGTAAAAAACATCAGAGGAGCTGGTCACCTCTGTCTGATAGGCTGCACAAAACCAAGAGTACCAGGCATAAACACTACAAGCCTCTAGTGTACCAAGGGTGAGGTGGTGAGGGCGGTCCACCCCATGTGCAGGCAGCAAGAGGGTGCGCTGAACAGTCGCGCGGCTGTCAGCTCTGCTGGTCCCCTGCCCCCTCTGATGTCGACTTCCTGTTCTGGGGTAGAAGACTGACAGAGCCGACAGCTGCATGACTGCTCAGTCTGCTCAGCACACCCTCTTACTTAGAGAAGGGGGGTGCTCGGGGGTGGGGGTGGCAACAAAGATAGGTACCCCACTGCTAAGAGCTAGAAGATAGATAAGATAAAGACCTGCTTAAGAGAATGTCTGCACTGCAGCAAAGAGCTTTTCTAGTACCGAAGATTTGTAACCTGCTTTGGGTTGAAGCAGGATATAAATGTAAAAATAAATAAATAAATATTCTGTCTGCAATAGGCTAATATATATTTTGTTTCATATGCTTGGGGGGGGGGGGGGGGCACCAGTAAAAGGTGCTTTTTGAAAAACTTTGCTGAACTGAATCTTTTTCCCCTGTGGTGAAGGAAAGTGGAGCATGTTGTTATTGAGTACTTTCAGCAAGGCAGAGCCTTAAGGGCACTTTTCCCCTGCCCACCAGCACCCTGGTGTAGGAGCTGGAGCCTGTGTCTACCTCACCCTGTAAAGCTAAGGAGTGACCCATATGCACAACAACACAAGTGATGACATGCTGGGCCAATCCATGGTCCATCCTGCTTGGGATCCTCTTTCTGACAGTAGCCAGTCCAGGTCACTTGTAGATACCTGGCAGATCTTAACAGGTCACTCCATTCCAGTTGCAGAAGTTGGCAATCTCAATGTCTACTTGGTTAATAATTGCTGACGGACTTGATCTCTAAAAACTCATTCAAACCTCTAACCCTACTCTACAATTAACTTTGACCATATCCTCTGGCAACACATTCCAGAAATTACTTAAGAAATAAGAAATGCCATACTAGGTCAGATTGAAAAAAAATTGTTTGTTCTACAGTTGCTACAGTTCCCTATTTCTAATGCTATTTAAAAGCCTAAATAATGTGGTCACATGATACAGTGAGCCAGGAGGCAGCATTTTTCCTGGGCTCCTCAGCTCGCTCCCCTCAAGGGAAATCCAAGTGAGTTTTTATGCTCAATACCAAATACAGCTATTACTAAAGCTAAGGTTTGTAAGAAGCTTTTCAGGCATATTACCAAACCAACGAAGCTTATATTTGTATTAAAATAAATATTGTTGGGTTTTTTTCATGTATCATATTGTTAAGAGCTGCTTGCGCTGTATTAAAAGCATGTCTATTTTGTAACGTTGGGGCACGTTGATATGCAGACTTAAGATGTTTCACTTTCTGCTCCAAATCAAGTATCCTAGCAGCGAGTTACAACTTCTTCCTGCTCATGTATGCAATATCACCCCTTAGTACAGATTTGGCAGTCTCTCAGAACAAAATAGCACTGGAGGAATGTTCCCTATTATAGTGAACAAACTCTTGCTACTTCTGCTGAAGATACTTATGAAATTCTGTGTCTCATACAGGGAAAAGGGAAATCGCCAACACCAGCCTCCCTCGTTCCCCTGACTCCTCCGTCTCTATATCTGTCCAGATAGGAGTATGGTTAGAGCCTGCCAATGTACAAACTGTCAAATTTATGACTTAGGAAAAAAGGTCTCTAGATACAAATATATAATCAATAAGTGAATTCATCTGATGGGCCTTTCATATATGGGTGAAATCTTTCTCCTGTGGATGTAGTGTCCTCCAGGTATCTACCAAATCTACACTACGAACCTGTGATCCCAGGTCATTTTCAGTTCTAGCACAAGCTCTCTGGGCCTTTGCCAAAGAATCTATTTGGGGGTCTACAGTACAGTTAAAGTCTCCCAAAATAATCTTGTACATAGAGACTTTGATATAATAGATCAATCCAAAAAAGAAACACAAAGGGCTTTCAAGAATGGTACAAGTGTTTTTTTTGTTAATGACCTGACATGGGCCATGTTTCTAAGTAACTTCTACTTCAGGGGTCAATTCAGCAAATCAACACTAATAGTGTAAGATGTTACACAGGATATAACATTCAGCTTAATAACAATCCACTCTGGTGATGGAAATCTCTGAATATTATATCCTGAGTAATATCTTATGCTATTAGTGTTGATTTGCTGAATTGACCCTTGAGGCAAGCATTGCTTTACGTCGAAACACGGCCCGTGTTGGGTCATTAATAAAACACACTTGTACCATTCTTGAAAGCCCTTTGTGCTTTTTTGGATTGCTTGTGTTGTGTACTTTGACCGTCTCCGTTGTTTGATATAATAGATGTCAGCAGAGACAAAAGAGATCTGTAAAAGTGTCTGGGTGCAATGTTCTGAGCATATACAGAAGCGAGAATAACAGGAAGATAGTTAAGTGTCCCTTCTACTATAATAAATCTTCCCTCAGGATCCTTAATCATATTTTGCATCTGAAAAGACACTGTTTTGTTAATCAGCAATGCAACCCCAGCTTTCCTCCCATTTGAGGTAGTGAAGTAACATTGTCCCACCCAAGACTGTTTCAGTTTTTGGTGTTCTACATCACACAACTTTGTTTCTTGTAGTCCCACTATATCAGATTTATGCCTGGCTAAAGTTTGTAGAATTTTTGCCCTTTTGATGGACGAGTTCATGCTTGACACATTCCGAGACGCAAGTCACCCTGGGGTTAGACATACACTAAATTTAAACAGCGTAACATAGTAGCGCCATAACATATAAAAAATATCATTCCACTGAGGTGCACAGACTTCACCCCAGTATCCAGCCATCCCTGGATCCCTAATAATTTCCAGATCCCAACTGTCATCCATTTCCAAAAAACAAATATTACTAACCCATATCCCCCCTTATACCCCACCCCTTTCCCTTTTTTAAACCAAATTATTCATTGGTTGACGTGCTAAGATATAGCAGCCAAAGACAGAACTGTGATTCATCTGGTTCTATTTGGCCACTAAGCTTAACCAGTCAGCCGATAAATATTGGCGCTATCAGGCTATCTCTAGCTGAATATTAGCGCTTAGCTGGCTTAAGACTATTTAACCAGCCAGGAGCTGTTCCTGGACAGTTAAATAGCGCTGAACATCAAAGGGATTCTGTTCACTTTCAGACTTCTGGCCTTTTTCCCTAATAGTCATACATTTCTGGTTTGCCTCAGACATTTGTGTTAATAAAGATTTTATTACACAAATCAACATTATGCACATTGACTAGTACCTTAGCATATGTTAAATCAATGTTGCGCCCCTAATTTCAAGGCATACTAATGAACCAGGTGTGTGCTAATTAATGCATATCCCTATTTATAACTTAAAAGTACTTTCTCCCGCACTCAGCATCTACAGGCATATTCAGACATGAAACTTCTATCCACCCAACGGTTGGCTTACCATGCAGAGTCTGTAGTTACTGAGCAAACCACAACATCCAAGACACAGTGCCAGAACTCTTCCACAACCACAGCCTATATAAGTAATCAACCAAAGACAGTACCCAAAGTACCCAGCAGGAAAGTCCCATCATGCTTCAAATTCATTAGATATGATGACCTGATTTAATCCAGCACTCAGAACACACTGGCCGCAGTATGAAGTCAAGTGAGGACAGTCATTCCAGTGTATTCCTCCTCCATCTTCCATTCATTGCAGCTAAGCTCAGATAAACCTGAGAGAAATGATTTAAGCGAAGGCAGTAATCCAGTCAAGTCATAGATCTAAATTAAACGCTCCTCAGACACAGCAGGAAACAAGGATTAGGGGAAAACATTCTAAACGCCACAGTATCACTGCATGAATACAGGGCTAGTCCAGCTGAAAGAAGATGCTTGTCTGTAGCACGTACATTATCCTTCTTTGAATTATTTGAGCTTGTAACAATTATTAAAAAGGGGAAAAAAAAACCACAATCCTATAGAACCCATATTGATTAGCTTACATTGATTAAAAAAAAAAAAGAAAGAAAAAAAAAGGAAATCTACTTCCAAAGAGGGCAACTTGGGGGCAGGGAGCGAGAAATCATGCCAGTGACTATGGATTAAGATAGCAATTGTCCCCTTAGTTAAAATGATGAACCGGTTAATGTCATGTGCAATGAGAAAAAAAGCACCAACAGCAGTCAAGAAATCAAAAGCAGCAAAGTACATGGCTGAATTCTCAGGAACTGGATGATTTCCAATATATGACGCTGTCTTAAACACAAATGCATGGGACCGCCTGCATACAGAGCCTTGTGATACAGGGTACCTGCTCAGTCAGACCACCCATTTTCTAGATACATCCCGTCCTAAAACCCTAATGTTCTTGCACAGCTATAACCTTTTAGATTCTAGTCCACTAGGAAATTCGGATGTTACAGTAAAACTAGAAGCCTTAGTGGAAACCGAAGCCATCAAGTCACTGAGTCTGTCTAGCAGGCTATTGACCGGGTCATCATAGTGGACTGATAATAAGCAGGGTGTCATCTGGGACCTGAGAAACCTAACGATTAGGTAACAGCAGTGCTGGGTTGTGGCTCTCTCTATTATTGATAACAGTAAGTGATTGGAAATGGAAGGGGAGAGGTGAAGGGTCCTAGAGAAAAAGGGCATCTTGCATGCTTCTGTAGAGAATTTGGGGCCCTTTTACTAATTAGTGGTAGGGCTACTGCGCAGTATCACTCGCTGAATCAGCTCTACCATGGGGTGACCTGAGGTGTCCCACGGTATTTCTGACATCAGCGAATGCTGATTCCCACGCTAGAAAATAGAAATTATTTTCTAGCGTAGAGGGAGGATAGTGGGTATGCCCTGCGGTAATCGGTTAGCAAGTGGTCATTGCCATGCACTGCCTGATTACCACATGATTAGCGCATGAGCCCTTAACACCTACTAAATAGGTAGCGGTAGGAGCTCACGCAGTAATAGCCATGTGCTAATTTGGAAATTAGGAGGGGCCATTAATGGCACAAATAGAAATTGGGTCATGTTAAAGCAGTGCTAAAGAGTGGCCAAAGTGCGCAGGAAACCCAAGTGCTATTCATGGCGTTGGTCACTTTTTAGCGTGGCTTAGGAAAAGGACCCCTTAGGATTCTGCTAAGGGGTGCTCACAATGACACCTAGTGGCTCTACTAAAATAATCTACTGTTACTTGACTGGCATTACCAGTGCTAGAGGGGAGATTCTTCCCCTGTAACCAGTATTCTAATCAGAGGATAAGACCTCTGAAGAGAACTTGCCGGGGGTATAAAGGCTAAGCACAATTCAAATCCTTGTCTTTGGCTCCTTGCCTCCCCAGCCAAATGTCCTACATATGGGGGGAACCTTTCAGTACAAAGACCCTAGCCAGCTAAGCCCAAGAAAATACAGGAGATAGAGATACCTGGTCAACCTAGTCAGGACAATAAGAACATAAGCACTGCCATAATGGGACAGACCAAAGGTCCATCAAACCTAGTATCCCGTTTCCAACAGTGGCCAATGCAGGTCACAAGTACCTGGCAAGATCCCAAAAGAGTAAATCAGATTCTATGCTGCTTATTCAAGAAATAAACAGTAGATTTTCCCACGTCCATCTTAATAATCCCCACACCCTGCAACACAGCATAACCAAGGATCCTACTGGACAATATACAATCTACATTCCCTTTGATCCTCATGGTGCCTGATACACACCTAACTCATTAGACCACAATATAACCTTGTATTTGTTATCAAAAGACTTGGCGAACGCCATTACGGTACTATGTAAGCCACATTGAGCCTGCAAATAGGTGGGAAAATGTGGGGTACAAATGTAACAAATAAAGAAATAAAAATAATGGCTTATTAAGATGGACTTGCTTAAGGAGAAGTCTCGGAGTATTTACAGTGACAACAGCCAATAAGGCTCTGTGCTGTGATTGGGAGAACAGGAACGGAGAACCTGCTGCACTCACTCTTAATACAAAAGGAGTAAAGGAGAAGCTTGGCTCAGTGGTGTATTTCCAGCAGAGCGACCAGGACCTCATATCATGTACACCAGATCCTGGAACAACTTCAGAGAGAAGCAACTACAAACTGCTTACAACAACAAGTCTCCTGGGACCATCATACATCCCACTAAGACTAAGCCACTTAAAGCCCTGCACTGGAGCCTCTCAGCACCTGTAATAACTAACAACTTTCTGTGAAACATACTTATTCTACTTGCTACACTGTTATTAAGGGGAGTTAAGGAGCGGATATTCACATATTCTCACAAGGAGGAAAGGCTATAAGAGAGATAAAGGGGCTTTCTAAATAGATTGCTGCCTCTTTCTAAGAGACTGCTTCTGCTGATGTTATCGCCCCAATTATTTGCCAGCAAAGACTTAGGGGCTCTTTTACTAAGGTGCCTACATGTATCCAATGTGTGTCAATTTGGAACTACCGCCGGCTACCGCGTGCCCTGGGAAGTAATTCTATTTTTTTACACGCATCCAATATGCATGGCGGAAAATATTTTTTATTTTCTACTGTGCGGTGGTAATCGGCAGTGTACGCGTACTGACATTTATCGCCTGGTTAACGAGTGAGACTTTGCCACTAAGTCAATGGGTGGCAGTAAGGTCTCAGGCCCAAAATGGATGCGCGCCAATTTTTATTTTGCTGCACGTCCGTTTTCGGCCCTCTAAAGAAAAGGTCTTTTTTACAGGCACGATGAATAATGGACCTGCGCGCGTCTAAAACATGTGCCCACACTAGCGCAGGCCATTTTTCGGCGTGCCTAAGTAAAAGGACCCCTAAGTAAATCTGTTGGTTCAGAACACCAATACAAGAGTGGTCTGACTTAGGGACCTTTTACAAAGCTACATTAAGGGCAAATACACATCTAATGCAGCAAAAACGGCCTAACACGGGACATGCTAGAACATTCTGCACCAGTTTTGCTATCTGCGCGTGCTAAGCGTGTGCTATTTATTTTTAAAAATCTTTATGGAAGGAGCATGTCGGGGCCAGAGAATGGGCTTGGATGCACTAACCAGCTAGCACGTTGACGTCACCACCACGCTAGCTGGTTGGCACATCCATAACGCAAGAGTGCTTAGCACCTCGTAAAGAGGAGGTGGTAAGTGCTTCTGTGGTAATTTTTTTTTTAAATGGCTGCACACTAATGCTAACATAAACACATGGTCAGAAATAAAATAAATGGGGAAAAAAAGCCCTTTTGATGGCTGTGCTAGAAATGGGCTTAATGTGTGAGACAGCGGCGTAGCCAGACAGGCAATTTTGGGTGGGACTGATCTCAAAATGGGTGGGCACCAAATTTTTTCTCTGCCTCCTCCCTCCCCCCCCCCCCCCCCCACTCTCCACTTCTCCTCCAGCACCTTCCAACTCAAAATATACAGTCCGTTCTCGCTATCCATGCATTCGGTATACATGAATTCATTCATTCACGCAAAATAAAGTGTAACCCATTTTTGCTATTCACAGGCATTGTTGCTTATTTGCAACCATGCACAGTGTAGTGCAAGTGCAAATGAAAATCTGTTCACATGAGGAAGAAGATAATTATTATTTTTTTTATGTTACATTTGTACCCTGTGCTTTCCCACTCATGGCAGGCTCAATGCGGCTCACGTGGGGCAATGGAGGTTTGTGACTTGCCCAGAGTCACAAGGAGCTGCCTGTGCCTGAAGTGGGAATTGAACTCAGTTCCCCAGGACCAAAGTCCACCACCCTAACCACTAGGCCACTCCTCCACTCCACAATCATAGAGCTGTGCATGAGTATTGTTACACCAGAAGTCTGTATATACTATACTTTTACAAAAAAAGTGTATAAAATACCTTTATAAAATGCACAATATAATAAATAAGATGTTCTTTACAAGAAGGGTACACAAAATGATGAGTTTATGCTGTTAGACAGCAAAACTGTACAGTGAACAGGGTCACACAGGAACCTAATCCCCTTTTGCCACAGTATAGTGAATGATACATACCTGTAGCAGGTGTTCTCCGAGGACAGCAGGCTGATTGTTCTCACGACTGGGTGACGTCCGCGGCAGCCCCCACCAACCGGAAAAAAGCTTCGCGGGACGGTCGGCACGCAGGGCACGCCCACCGCGCATGCGCGGCCGTCTTCCCGCCCGTGCGCGACCGCTCCCGCCAGTTGAATGACTAGCAAAAGATGAAACACACAACTCCAAAGGGGAGGAGGGAGGGTAGGTGAGAACAATCAGCCTGCTGTCCTCGGAGAACACCTGCTACAGGTATGTATCATTCACTTTCTCCGAGGACAAGCAGGCTGCTTGTTCTCACGACTGGGGTATCCCTAGCTCTCAGGCTCACTCAAAACAAGAACCCAGGTCAATCGGACCTCGCAACGGCGAGGGTACAACAGAAAATTGACCTACGAAGAACAACTAACTGAGAGTGCAGCCTGACCAGAATAAATTCGGGTCCTGGAGGGTGGAGTTGGATTTACACCCCAAACAGATTCTGCAGCACCGACTGCCCGAACCGACTGTCGCGTCGGGTATCCTGCTGGAGGCAGTAATGTGATGTGAATGTGTGGACAGATGACCACGTCGCAGCCTTGCAGATCTCTTCAATAGTGGCTGACTTCAAGTGGGCCACCGACGCTGCCATGGCTCTGACACTATGAGCCGTGACATGACCCTCAAGAGTCAGCCCAGCCTGGGCGTAAGTGAAGGAAATGCAATCTGCTAGCCAATTGGAGATGGTGCGTTTCCCGACAGCGACCCCTAGCCTGTTAGGGTCGAAAGAAATAAACAATTGGGCGGACTGTCTGTGGGGCTGTGTCCGCTCCAAGTAGAAGGCCAATGCTCTCTTGCAGTCCAATGTGTGCAACTGACGTTCAGCAGGGCGGGTATGCGGCCTGGGGAAGAATGTTGGCAAGACAATTGACTGGTTAAGATGGAACTCCGACACCACCTTCGGCAGGAACTTTGGGTGGGTGCGGAGCACTACTCTGTTGTGATGAAATTTGGTATACGGAGCATGAGCTACCAGGGCTTGAAGCTCACTGACCCTACGAGCTGAAGTAACTGCCACCAAGAAAATGACCTTCCAGGTCAAGTACTTCAGATGGCATGAATTCAGTGGCTCAAAAGGAGGTTTCATCAGCTGGGTGAGAACGACATTGAGATCCCATGACACTGTAGGAGGCTTGATAGGGGGCTTTGACAAAAGCAAGCCTCTCATGAATCGAACGACTAAAGGCTCTCCAGAGATGGCTTTACCTTCCACACGATAATGGTAAGCACTAATCGCACTAAGGTGATTCCTTACTGAGTTGGTCTTGAGGCCAGACTCTGATAAGTGCAGAAGGTATTCAAGCAGGTTCTGTGCAGGGCAAGAACGAGGTTCTAGGGCCTTGCTCTCACACCAAACGACAAACCTCCTCCACTTGAAAAAGTAACTCTTCTTAGTGGAATCCTTCCTAGAGGCAAGCAAGACCCGGGAGACACCCTCAGACAGACCCAACGTAGCGAAGTCTATGCCCTCAACATCCAGGCCGTGAGAGCCAGGGATTGAAGGTTGGGGTGCAGCAACGCTCCGTCGTTCTGCGAAATGAGAGTCGGAAAACACTCCAATCTCCACGGTTCTTCTGAGGACAACTCCAGAAGAAGAGGGAACCAGATCTGACGGGGCCAAAAGGGCACTATCAGAATCATGGTGCCGCGGTCTTGCTTGAGCTTCAGTAAGGTCTTCCCCACCAAAGGTATGGGAGGATAAGCATACAGGAGGCCGGTCCCCCAATGAAGGAGAAAGGCATCTGACGCTAGCCTGCCGTGTGTCTGAAGTCTGGAACAGAACAGAGGCAGCTTGTGGTTGGTCTGAGAGGCGAAAAGATCCACCGAGGGGGTGCCCCACTCTCGGAAGATCTTGCGTACCACTCTGGAATGGAGCGACCACTCGTGCGGTTGCATGACTCTGCTCAGTCTGTCGGCCAGACTGTTGTTTACGCCTGCCAGGTACGTGGCTTGGAGAAGCATGCCGAACCGGCACGCCCAACGCCACATCCCGACGGCTTCCTGACACAGGGGGCGAGATCCGGTGCCCCCCTGCTTGTTGACGTAATACATTGCAACCTGATTGTCTGTCCGAATTTGGATAATTTGGTAGGACAGCCGATCTCTGAAAGCCTTCAGTGCATTCCAGATCGCTCGGAGCTCCAGGAGGTTGATCTGCAGATCCTTTTCCTGGAGGGACCACAGACCCTGGGTGTGAAGCCCATCGACATGAGCTCCCCACCCCAGGCGAGATGCATCCGTCGTCAGCACTTTCGTGGGCTGCGGAATTTGGAATGGACGTCCCAGGGTCAAATTGGTCCGGATGGTCCACCAGAGCAGTGAAGTGCGGCAACTGGTGGAGAGGCGGATGACATCTTCTAGATTCCCGGTGGCTTGGAACCACTGGGAAGCTAGGGTCCATTGAGCAGATCTCATGTGAAGACGAGCCATGGGAGTCACATGGACTGTGGAGGCCATATGACCCAGAAGTCTCAACATCTGCCGAGCTGTGATCTGCTGAGACGCTCTGGTCTGCGAAGCCAGGGCCAGGAGATTGGCGGCCCTCGCTTCGGGAAGGTAGGCCTGAGCCGTCTGGGTATTCAGCAGCGCTCCTCTGAATTCCAGAGACTGGGTTGGCTGGAGATGGGACTTTGGGTAATTTATCACAAACCCCAGCAGCTCCAGAAGTTGAATAGTGCACTGCATGGACCGGAGGGCTCCTGCCTCCGAGGTGTTCTTGACCAGCCAATCGTCGAGATATGGGAACACGTGCACTCCCAGCTTGCGTAGGTAGGCCGCTACCACCACGAGGCACTTGGTAAACACTCGTGGGGCAGAGGCGAGCCCAAAGGGCAGCACACAATACTGAAAATGCCGTGCGCCCAGGCGGAATCTGAGATACTGTCTGTGAGCTGGCAGTATCGGGACGTGAGTATATGCGTCCTTTAAATCCAGGGAACATAGCCAATCGTGTTTCTGAATCATTGGCAGAAGGGTGCCCAAGGAAAGCATCCTGAACTTTTCTTTTACCAGGAATTTGTTCAGGCCTCTCAGGTCTAGGATGGGACGCATCCCCCCTGTTTTCTTTTCCACAAGGAAGTACCTGGAATAGAATCCCTGCCCTTCCTGCCCGGGTGGTACGGGCTCGACCGCATTGGCGCTGAGAAGGGCGGAGAGTTCCTCTGCAAGTACCTGCTTGTGATGGGAGCTGAAAGACTGAGCTCCCGGAGGACAATTTGGAGGCAGGGAGGCCAAATTCAGGGCGTATCCGCACCGCACTATTTGGAGAACCCACTGGTCGGAGGTTATAAGAGGCCACCTTTGGTGAAAAAATTTTAACCTCCCTCCGACCGGCAGATCGTCCGGTACGGACACTTGTAGGGCGGCTATGTTCCCGTGGATCCAGTCAAAAGCCCGTCCCCGGCTTTTGCTGTGGAGGCGCAGGGGGCTGCTTAGGCGCACGCTGTTGACGAGAACGAGCGCGCTGGGGCTGTCCCTGTGCCTGACGAGGCCTTCGGGCCGGCTGGTTGTACCTACGCTTCGCAAAAGAATAGGGTGCAGCCTGCCGGGCCCGGGAAAAACGTCCACCTGTGGAGGTGGATGCTGAAGGCACCCGGTGGGAGAGCTTGTCGAGAGCGGTTTCCCGCTGATGCAGTTGGTCCACCATCTGCTCGACCTTCTCACCAAAAATGTTATCCCCCCGGCAAGGGACGTCGGCCAGTCTCTGCTGGGTGCGGTTGTCCAGGTCAGAGGCCCGCAGCCATGAGAGCCTGCGCATCACTATACCTTGGGCCGCAGCACGAGATGCCACGTCACAGGTGTCATAGATACCCCTGGACAGGAACTTTCTGCACGCCTTCAGCTGCCTGACCACCTCCTGATAAGGCCTGGACTGCTCCGGCGGGAGCTTCTCGACCAGGTCCGCCAGTTGTTGCACATAGGTCCGCATGTGAATGCTCATATAGAGCAGGTATGATTGGATGCGGGTCACGAGCATGGAGGATTGGTAGGCCTTCCTCCCAAACGAGTCCAGAGTGCGAGACTCCCGCCCCGGGGGCGCCGAGGCGGTATCCCTCGAACTCCGTGCCCTCTTGAGAGCAGAATCCACGACCGCTGAGTCATGGGGCAATTGTGGCCGCATTAACTCTGGGTCAGAGTGGATCCTGTACTGGGACTCTGCTTTCTTGGGAATGGTGGGGTTAGTTAATGGTCGCACCCAGTTCCGAAGCAGTGTCTCCTTGAGGACATTGTGCAGCGGTACCGTGGAGGACTCTCTAGGTGGTGATGGATAGTCGAGGACCTCGAGCATCTCGGCCCTCGGCTCTTCCACAGAGACCACGGGAAAGGGAATGCTGATAGACATATCCCGCACAAAGGAGGCAAAGGAGAGACTCTCAGGAGGTGAGAGCTTCCTCTCCGGTGAAGGCGTGGGGTCCGAGGGAAGGCCCGTAGACTCCTCTGAAGAGAAATATCTAGGGTCCTCCTCTTCCCCCCACGAGTCCTCATCCTCGGTATCGGACATAAGCTCATGTAGCTGAGTCCTGAACCGGGCCCGGCTCGACGTCGAGGCACCAGGGTCTCGGTGTCGTCGAGCGGTGGGCTCCCGCGTCGGCGGGGACGGAGCTCCCTCCATCGACGTCGACGGGGACTCCACCTGCGTGGCGGTCGAGACCGGCACCGCAAGCGGCGGCGGTGTCGACTGCCCCGGCGCCGGGCTAGAGCTCGCCGGCGCCACAGTCATCGGCGCCGAGGGCGCAAGCACCCCCGGCGCCGGCACAGCCTGGCGCATCAGCCCTTCCAGGATCCCCGGAAGGATGGCTCTGAGGCACTCGTCCAGGCCCGCTGCCGGGAAAGGCGGTGGGGCCGGTAGGGGTGTCGGTGCCAGAATCTGGTGGGAGCCAGGAGACGACACCGAGGTGCCGGGACCCTGTTGTGTCGGCACCTCTATCACCGACGGGGATCTCTCCTCTCGATGGAGACGCTTCGGCGTCGACTCCTCTCCGATGTGCATCGAGGGCGACCGGTGACGGCGCTTCTTATCCTTCTTCCGATGCCCGTCACCGGCGCCGGGAGGCATGGAGGAGAAGGATGACGATCCCCCTCGGTCTCGAGGAGCCGGGTCAGACAGGGTTCGGTCCCGTGGGCCATGGGCTGAGGGAGTGACCGGGGCCGACTGCCCACGCGGCCTCTCACCTCTACCCTCACCGGCGGACCGGCGGGCCGACGGGACCTGTTCTCCTGGGGTCGATGCCATCGGTGCCGATGTCTCGGGCATCGATACCGGTACCGAAGGACCGGGCGTCGATACCGATGCCGTCGAGGTCGACGTCGAGGGGCCGGCGCAAGTTCCAAAAATACGGTCCCGTTGAACTTGCCTCGCAACCTGAGTCCGTTTCCGGAGACCGAGACACAGGGGACACGACTTGAAATTGTGCTCCAGCCCGAGGCACTGGAGGCACCAAGCGTGGGTGTCGGTCTGCGAGATGGGCCGGCCGCACCGACCACACTTTTTAAATCCACTCGGGACCTTCGAGGACATCGACGGAAAAATCGCGTCGGCGAAATTAAAGTCGTCGATGGTGGCGGAAATCAAACCTCGAAAAAGAAAAACGACCGTGCGCGCAACGCAACGTCCCCGCTGGAAGCGAGGGAAAATGGGAGCGCGTGCTCCTTTTTTTTTTTTTTTTTTTTTAAGAAAGAAAAAGTGAAGCGCGCGGCAATTCAATAAAAAAGAAGAAATAAAGAACTTCGCGTAAACGCGACGGTTTTTCCGGGGCTGAAACAGAGAGAGCGGCACAGGCACGACTCTCTCCAGGCGCGGAAAAAAAGGAACTGGCGGGAGCGGTCGCGCACGGGTGGGAAGACGGCCGCGCATGCGCGGTGGGCGTGCCCTGCGTGCCGACCGTCCCGCGAAGCTTTTTTCCGGTTGGTGGGGGCTGCCGCGGACGTCACCCAGTCGTGAGAACAAGCAGCCTGCTTGTCCTCGGAGAACTATGGTTCCATATTCACGTTTTCGGTATTCATGGGGTTTTCTATGAATCTAAGCCCAGTGAACAGTGAGAATGTACTGTAAAAACTTTAGCTATTAAGGATCCCCAATGTCTGTCAGCTGAAGATTTTTCCTAAAGATGGCCAGTTTGGCAGGCAGCAGCAACATACCTGAGACACTGACATTGGCACCCCACGCATGCTTAGTTGTCGGTGGCTCAAGGATGCCGAATTGGTAGAAGGGAGTTCTGGCCGCCTTGGAGGAAATCCTCAGCTGGCAATGCTTGGGGATCCTCACCAGCTACAGCAAGGGTTAGGGCTGGTGTTAGAAATGTTGGGGCCCAGGTCAGGAAATAAAGGAGAGGGCTTCCAGATCCCCTCCAATCACCCCACCTGCCAGTAGAGTCACACCAACAGACCCTCACCAAATACAGAACAGGGGATCACAAATTAGAAATAAAAGTATGCAGACAAAAATTGAACTGGGAACTCCAAGACTCAGCATGAACTGCAACACTGAAGAAAGAAAAGGGGGGAATGCATTTTCTTTTCTAGTGAACACAATACAAAGAACATCTGCTATGTACATTTCCTAAAGCTAACATATTTCATTAAAAATAAAATGGGTTTTTTTCTACCTTTGTTGTCTGGACATTTTATTTTTCCATCATGCTGGTTCCAGCTTCTCTTTTTTGCTTTCCTTTCTGTCCTCTGCTAAATTCTTCTTCAAGCGGCTGCTGTCCATTTGTCTTTTCTCCTCTCTCCAGTCTTATTCCATTCCCTCACTTCACCTGTCTTGACATATTGATCTTTCCTTTTTGGCTCTTTCCTCTCTCTTTTTTTGTTTTCTGTCTCTGTCCACTCAAACTTCACCCTCATTCTCACCCTTCTTTTTACTTTTCAGCTATATCTATCAAATTTCCATCTCCTCCTCTTACCCACCAGCTTCCCCATTCTCCATCTC
The DNA here is from genome assembly GCF_901765095.1 of Microcaecilia unicolor. NCBI lineage: Eukaryota > Metazoa > Chordata > Amphibia > Gymnophiona > Siphonopidae > Microcaecilia > Microcaecilia unicolor. The sequence goes on along the minus strand of NC_044035.1, from coordinate 270,084,212 downwards.
ACTCCTTCCCTAGCCTTCCATTCCTTTTCATCTTTAATCTACTCTCCATTACCTCATTTGTACCCCATGTAATCACTATCCTCTTCATTCATTCCCTCCCCCCCCCCCCCGGCCTCTCCCACATGGTTCCACCATTCCCAGCCTATTCCTCCATCCATCTTTCTAGTTCAGCATCTGCTCCTTCTTTCTCCGCTTCCCACCCTCATAGCCTGATATCTTCCTGTCCCTTCCAATCCACCCCTGCATCTTTCTATCCCTTTCCTGCTACTCCTGCCTCACTCCACCATGTTCCAGCATTTCTCCTCCCATTGACCTGCATCTCTCCCTCAATCCCTTCTGCCCTGGATCCAACATCTCCCTCTTTCTCCTCTCCCCCAAGTTCATATCTCTCTCTCTCTTCCCCTCCTCCACTCTCTCATTGTCCACCATTTCTTTCTCTCTCCCTCAAGCCCTAGGTCCAACATTTCTATCGTTCTCTCCCCCCATGCAGCATTTCTCCTTATCTCCCTTCCACTCCAACACTTCACACTCTCTATCCCCCAATTGCAGCATTCCTCCCATGACCATGTGCAGCATCTCTCCCTTCTGCCCCCCCCATCCACTTCTCTATCTTGACTTGCCCCCCCCGTATTGCATCTCTCCCACCTGACCCCCCCTTGTCAATTTCTCCTTCTCTTCCCCCACCCCATACAACATCTCTCCCTCCCTTCCCCCTACCCTGTCCAACAAGTCTCCTTTCCTCTTTCCATCCTCCTGTTGTCCAGCCTCTATGAGAAGTAAGCTGGGCTTGGCTGAGGAGGCTCCTGTGGTCCGGAAGCTCCCTCCTTCCCTTAGCAACGGCAGCAATTCCTGTCTGCACCTTACCCCAAAGCCTTCTCTCTGCTGTGTTCCGTACCGCCCAGGCCACAATAGGAAGAGGCGTCAGAGGGGGGCAGGATGCAGCAATGAAGGTTACTCGGTCAGCCACAAGCATCCTTTCTGAATCGCCAAGGGGGTTAGATTGAGAATGCCGCCACTGCTAAGAGAGTGCGGGAGGGAGCTACAAGACCACGAGAGCCTTTGCGGTGAAGTCTGTAGATTGCGGCTGGGTGGACCCTGGTATGAGGAAGGCCTGCATAAAGACACGTTAAGCCCATTTCTTAGTGAAGCTTAGTAAAAGGGTCCCTTGTTAACAGACTGGGGAGCACAGCATGTGTAGAAAAACTGCCTAGGCCTCCTGGTTTTTGCCAGTCCCTGCCCCAGTCTCAAACCAAATAAATTCTTTATGTGAAAGGTCCCACCATATAGTCTCTGGGCATTTACCAGGATCCCCTTACTTACACTTGACTACTTGGAAAGGTGGGGTATAATGGAAATTGGTGACAAAAAATCTGTCAGAGAAGGAGGAGTATCCTGCATGCTGGCAATATGAACAGGAATCTCTCTCTGCTGTCATCTATCATGTTGCTATGGTACCATGGAGCCTATGTACTAGCCTTTGGATGGCTTCATAGGAATGGATCAGTAATGCAAGTCTTTTTTCCAGCATTATATATTTTTTTCTTTTAAAGTTTTCAGCTTAACTGTATCTCCTTGAAGCAGAATTTAACATGAAAATCTCAATTTCTGTGACCTGCATGTGTTACTTAGCTATCCAAATCTAGGCAAAAAGCTGCTCTGCACAATTATTTTATTTATTTATTTGTTGCATTTGTATCCTATTTGCACCTTTGAAAATGAAAATTTTTATACACTAGAAATCTCCAGCGATATATATTATCACTTTAAAATGCGTTATCAATGATTTTAATGCTAAAAATCACATTTGCTCATTTTTATGCTTTAGTAACATGTGGAGAAGTGGTTGTACTATTTTGGACGTGGTGTATAAGCAGGATAGGGCAAATCCCACGTCTTCTTCTTTTCTTAAATCAAAAACGCTTTTACAGAGAACCTACAAAAGTTAACGGCATGTTTTTATAGTGAGTTAATGGGAGCTGCAGGGTGCTCTGTGGCATTCTCATCCAACCTGTGCAAGATGATACATCCCTCACAGCACCTGTCACTTACTGTGATGTCTCGGGCACTGGAATTAACTCTGCAGCTATGACACAGCTGGCAGGCGAACACAGTATCTGGTCACACGGTAATGCCACTGCTGTTTCAGCATGCGGAGTGTGGCATTAAAATTCTGGTGCACAGGAAGTCCAGCCTGCTGACATTTGCTATTCTTGTCGCTTCATTCATAGTCAAGTTGTCTCATTTGAATAGCTCTGGCAGGATGCTAGTTTGAGTTCAGTATTTCAAACCTGACATGACAAGCCAGCAAGGTTTACAGCAATGAAAGATACAGGCTGGTATTTTAAGGGTGTTTGAAGGTACTTATATTCAAAGGCATCCCCATAGCACATGTGCTATCCTGCACCTTATTCATAAATCAGACCAGTGAGGGAGAGGGATATTGCTGTCTTCCAGGTCCTTTTATTACTCTAGAAAATTCTGTATTAGTTTTTTTTTTTTTTTACTTTAACCAGCCTTTTCCTTTGATCATGAAATGAGAAGACTGACTGGACAAAGAAGTGGGCAGCAACGGCTAACCTATCTATTCAGAAAATGTTCCGCAGTTTAAATGGGTCTGGAATCAATTTTATGAATCTATGGTCTACTAACAGGTGTCAGAATGGGGGGACCCACACGTGCCATGACACCCCCAAAATTTTCCATCTCTCCCTCCCTCCCCCAGGGCTGCGACACTATATAATTGGCACAACTGCAGAAGTGTTGCGACCAGCCGTCGCACGTCTTTGAGCATTTGTGTATGCTCAAGGCCTGCCGGCTTCTGCCCTTCTGAAACAGGACGTTTAGAGGACATGGAAGCCAGTGGGTCTTAAGCATGCGTAGGTGCTCAAGGCCCTGTGCTGGCCAGCCTTGATGCCTGTTCTACTGATTGTAGCATCAGGGAGGGAGGAAGAGTTGGAAGGAAAGAGAAAGATGCTGGAGACCATGGGGGGAGGGAAGGAGAAAGATGCTGGAGACCATTGGGTGGGGGGGGGGGCGAAGAGATGCAGGACATCACGGGGAGGGGCTGAGATGCAGGGAAGGAGAGAAATGCTGGACATCATAAGGGGGAAGGGGAGAGATGCTAGACATTATGGGGAGGGGGGATTGATAGGTAGATAAGGTGAGACATGCTGGATGCCATGGGGGGGGGGGGCTATGAGATGGTAGCTAAAGGATGGGGGGATTCTGGGGTTGGGGATGGGGACAGCAGTGTTGGGAGTGAGATTGGGGGCACAGCTTGGACAGGAGGTGGGACCGGGGCAGAGATGGTTCAGGGGTAGACCTGGGGCCCAAACAAAAAGGCAATCCTCTGCCTCTGGAGCAACAACACCCCACATACTGTATGTAGTTCTGTCCTCCCATTTCATAAAAGATATAGTAGAACTAAAAAAGGTACAAAGGACATGGAATAGTTTCCCTGTGAAGAGACGCAACAGAGATCTATATAAATAGATAAACAGGGATGTTATTTAGGCTTTTAAATAGCAATAGAACTAGGGACACTCCAAGAAACGAACTGGCAGCAACTGTAGAACAAATAAAAAAGGTTTTAAATGCAGAAAAGGACTTTTATAAAACTGTGCAACCACCATCCCATGAAATGCCACAGAACATCTCCCCTCTTCCCTCCCTCTTCTTAGCTCTACACCTTCCTAGCATATGTATTTTGGCCAGCCCTATGACCATAAATTTGATAGTTGCCATTTTCACTAAAACCCAACAGGCTCTTATTTGGCAATCTGACATTTAAGGGGTCCAACCAGTGCCATTTTAAAACCTATCCTGCCATTATGTACCAGGGAAACCCCCAGTAGGTATATGGCCGGGGGGGGGGGGGGGGGAGGGGGTTATTAGGAAGTTAGGCCCTGCTATCTTCTCATATCTGCAGCTAGGAATGTATGCTGTTCCTGACTACAATGCAAATAAAAAATAAATTACCACACGAGTAACTAACCTGTGTTATTGTGGTGAAGGAAGCTGTGGTACAATAGTGCCAGATGTTTTAGAGTCAGGTATTGAAACTATAGCCTGGTCAATCCATGTCCCACTCTGTCTCAAAGTCCAGGCATTTAAAAATCAACACAGTAAAGCCTACCAGAGATAAAATAATCATCTACTGTGAGATGAAGCTGATCCTAGAACAGCGTGGGACAGCCTTAAGACAGTGGTATTCGAAGCTGAGGAGTTAGAGAAACTGAATGAAATCTCTATAGACTTAGTGGATGTAATGGGGCAATTTGACAAAACTGAAGAGTAGCAAATCTCCTGGACTGGATGGTATTCATCCCAGAGTACTGATAGAATTGAAAAATAAACTTGCGGAACTATTGTTAGTAATATGTAATTTATCCTTAAAATCAAGTGGCCAATGTAACGCCGATTTTTAAAAATGGTTCCAGGGGAGATCCAGGAAACTATAGACCAGCGAGTCTTCCGTCAGTGCCGGGCAAAATGGTAGAGACTATTATAAAGAACAAAATTACAGAGCATATTCAAAAGCATGAATTAATGAGACAAAATCAACATGGATTTAGTGAAGGGAAATCTTGCCTCACCAATCTATTATATTTCTTTGAAAGGGTGAACAAACAGGTGGATAAAGGTGTGCCGGTTAATATTGTGTATTTGGATCTTCAGAAGGCATTCGACAAAGTACCTCATGAAAGACTCCAGAGGAAATTGGAGAGTCATGGGATAGGAGGTAGTGTCCTATCGTGGATTTAAAAACTGATTAAAAGATAGAAAACAGACAGTAGGGTTAAATGGTCAGTATTCTCAATGGAGATGGGTAGTTAGTGGAGTTCCACAGGGGTCTGTGCTGGGACCGCTGCTTTTTAACATATTTATAAATGACCTAGAGATGGGAATAACTAGTGAGGTAATTAAATTTCCTGACAACACAAAGTTATTCAAAATAGTTAAATCGTGGGAGGATTGTGAAAAATTATAAGAGGACCTTAAGAGACTGGAAGACTGGGCATCTAAATGGCAGATGACATTTAATGTGAGCAAGTGCAAAGTATGTTGGAAAGAGGAACCTAAATAATAACTACGTTATACAGGGTTCCATGTTAGGAGTCTCCAACCAAAAAAGGGATCTAGGTGTCGTCGTTGATGATATATTGAAACCTTCTGCTCAGTGTGCTGCTGTGGCTAAGAAAGCAAATAGAATGTTAGGTATTAATAGGAAAGGAATGGAAAACAAAAATGAGGACGTTATAATGCTTTTGTATCGCTCCATGGTGCAACTGCACCTCGAATATTGAGTTCAATTCTGGTCGCCGCATCAAAAGATATAGTGGAATTAGAAAAGGTGCAGAGAAGGGAGACGAAAATGATACAGGGAATGGGATGGCTTCCCTATGAGGAAAAGCTAAAATGGCTTTGGCTCTTCAGCTTGGAGAAAAGACGGCTGAGGGGAGATATGATCGAGGTCTATAAAATAATGAGTGGAGAAGAACGGGTAGAAGTGAAGCGTCTGTTTAAGCTTTCCTAAAATACTAAAACTAGGGGGCATGCAATGAAGCTACAAAGTAGTAAATTTAAAACGAATTGGAGAAAAGTTTTCTTCACTCAACGTGTAATTCAACTCTGGAATTCGTTGCCAGAAAATGTGGTAAAGGCGGTTAGCTTAGCAGAGTTTTAAAAAAGTTTGGACGGCTTCCTAAAGGAAAAGTCCATAGACCATTATTAAATTGGACTTGGGGGAAAATCCACTATTTCTGGGATAAGCAGCATAAAATGTTTTGTACTTTTGGGGGGATCTTGCCAGGTATTTGTGACCTGGATTGGCCACTGTTGGAAACAGGATACTGGGCTTGATGGCCCTTTGGTCTGTCCCAGTATGGCAATACTTATGTACTTATGTAGTGATAGTAGGTGAATTTATAATGTGGGAAGCAAAGAGAAAACAAAAGGAATGGGTGAGGGATTCTGAGGAATGGCAGGTGAACATCAAGAACAAAAAAAACAGTGGTGATGACAAAAGGCAACAAAGTCTATATTGTAAATCTTTACTTGACTCAACACGGGCTGTGTTTTGACTATAGTGCCTGTTTCAGGAGTCTAGAAACATAGGGCTCCATTTATCCAGCAGAAGTAAAAGGGGCCCTGTGATGGCTCTGGCACATGGGTTTGCCACATGCCGAGGACCCTTTTTGCCACCACTGGTAAAAGGCTTTTTTAAAAATATTTCAACATTTATTGATGACTCAAGAGAGCAAAAGATAAACATCAGGAACTGCAAAATGTACAAAATTCTAAAAATCCCCAACAGTTATCTAAAAGAAAGATAAGATTAATCATTAAATTTTTTATGTTTTTCACCCACAACCCAATGAAAACACACCAATACCTATCAACCTCCTGAATCAAACCCTCCCTATGTAAGGAAAAAAAACCCCTATACCAATCCCCTCCTCCCCCCCACACAAACAACCAGATACCAACAGAAATCTGAGGACCCATGCTCTTCTGGCCCTAGGGTCTGATCAGGAAATAGAACCCCCCCCCTTAACCCTCCCTCACCCACAGTACCACAACACCCTTCTCCTTACATACAGACGCTCCCTTAAGTGTACCCCCCAGGCTTTTTTTTAAGGAAGGAAACGAATGTGCAGTAAGTTAAACACTTGCCGTGTGGCCATTTCCTGGGAAAGCAGAACCAGGCAGCGTGAAAATACAAAAATATTTTCTAGTACCAAGAATTGCGCACAGTAGGGGTCCGAACTAGGGAGCCTAGTGGTAGAGCCAAATTGCCATATGGCAAGTTCACGGTAAGCTTGCCACATTTTTAGAAAAGGGTCCCATAATAAATATACCAAATATATACAATACCACACCAAACAATAAACACAACACAAATAAACAATGTTTTAAAACCTTTAGCAATAAGGTGGAACGAAATCCCCTCGCTGTTACTAATCCATAATTCAAAAAAGCATGAGGATGATGACAATGAAGCCTGTGTTAAACAATAACTGATACTGCAAAGATATAAAACATATTTTAAACATAAATAAAAAACGATAACACATCAAAAGGATAAATGAAATAAAATTAATAAGCTTCAAGCAAGGACCAGTGGAGATCCACAGATTTACAAGGTCTATATATATTTGTTAATAACCTTTTTTGAGAAATAATATAAAACAAATGGAAATCTATATGGACACCTAATTAAAAAAAAAAAAAAGTTATCGAATTCAGATAAAACCAAAGAACAAAGAAAAAAAACTCAAGGAAAATACGTATGTATCCACTGATAAAACCAGTCATTATTGTGGTAAACACTACATACATATTTCTACAATACTGATCACAGACTAGATCATACAAAAAGGTACTTGGAGTTTGGCAAAGATGAACATCGAAAAGTGTATAAAATTTCCAAATAGATATTATAATTTACTATAAATAAGCCAATCATTTCCAGGGCTGGAAACAGAAGACATACCTGGCAATTATCACATAGACATACTCCGTGGGGTGAGAAATATAGGACACAAATGTGCCTCACAGCAGGAACAAGAAGTATTCATTGACAAAACATATGCTTAATATTAAGTGAGCCACAATTATCATGCTGGAATGAAAGCCCAAAAGCTCTGAAAAGTGAACAGACAAGAAAAGAGCATAATATACATGGAATAAAAAACATCCTTCGAAAGAAAGGTATACAGCCCAATGGGAAAAAAATAATAATAATAACAAGTCGTGTTTCGGTCATAGAGGCCTGCCTAGAGAGCCTTCTGTAGGATTTCTCTAAGTGTGCTAACTTTGCAAATGTACATCAATAATATTGTACCACATGCAACATTAGACCTCTGGCTTAGAGCAAACGTGTTCTCAATCCAATTTGGCTTGAGAACACAATAGCTCTAAGCCAGAGATCTAACATTGCATGAGGTACAATATTGTTAATGTACATTTGCAAAGTTAGCACCATTATGGGGTCCTTTTACTAACCTATGGGAAAAAAAAGAGCCCTGCAGTAGCGGCGGGGGTCCGTTTTTCCCACGTGCCAGGGCCCTTTTTACCACAGCAGGTAAAATGCCCTAAAAAAAATTACCCTTACCACATAGTCATATGGAGGAGAGCACTTACCGCCACATACTGAGTTGGCGGTAAGGGCTCCTAGCAGTAACCGGGCAGTGCGCGGCAATGCCCAATTACTGCCAGGTTAGCGCCGCAATGCAGAAAAAACATTTCCAGACCACTGGAAATGGCGCACGCTCCAGCCAGAACTACCGCTGGCTGCCACATTGGGCGGTAGTTCCGCATGGGCCACAGTAGTTCTGCATTGGGCTTACCACCACTTTCTAAAAGACCCCCTTAGAGAAATCCTACAGAAGTCTGCTGAGGCAGGCCCCTATGGCCAAAACACAACTTGTGTCGAGTCTTTGGATATTTTAATAAACTTTTGACATCTTGGACATCATCTAGTTTTTTTGTTTTCTCACTAAAATAAGTCGTGAACATAAAACACTGCTGTGAATAATGAGCATATTTTAAAAAAACATGACGGTGTTATTAAAGACAAAATGGAACATTCAAACAACATCACAAGTAGCACAATAAGAAAACACAAGTGTTTTACCAAGCTGCAGGAAAAAAGGGCCCTGTGGTAGCGGCAAAGGATTTTTTCCTGCGTACCAGGGTCCTTTTTACCACAGCGGGTAAAAAGCCCCAAAAACAAAATGACCATGAGGTAAGAAAGCTCTTACTGTGCGGCTATGCAGGGTAACCCGGCAGCACGCGACAATGCCCAATTACCGCTGGGTTACCACTGTGCTATTTCCGGGGGTTCTTCCCCCACCCGGAAATGGCGCACACTTGACCTGGATCTACTGCTGGTGGCCGTGTTGGGCCGGCGGTAGTCCCAGAATAGCGAGTGGTAAGCCTGCGTTGGGCATACCGCCGCTCTGTAAAAGGGCACCTCAGCACGTCCCGCGGTAATGCGGTGCCCTTCAAAACCTTGTCTCTTAATCAAATAATATCAAGAAAAGTGCAGCTGTAAGTCCCGCTGATATATAAACACTTATAATCAATGTTGGCCATACACAATGGTAAATACCACTCTGATCATGACTAACTTACAAAGGTTTAAAACCAAAAAACCAAAACGCATTCGTAAAGACGTGAATAAATGGATACAAAACCCACAACAACTAACAAAACCCTTTCATATAATAAATGTAAAACAAATAATAAATACAAAAACTTAATACCCGACAAGTATGACCATTGGGTTCTAACCAAACCGATTATATAAAACATTATTGATTAAACAGAAAGGGGATGGGAGGGATGGAGGGAGGGCAGGAGGGAAGGGAGAAAGGGAAGGGAAGGTGGGAGGAGAGGGGAGGGAAGAAAAAGAAGAGGGGAGGGAAAGGTGAGAAGAAAAAGGAAGGTGAAAAAGGAGGACGATAAAAGGAGAGAAGGTGAGAGGGCCAAGGAAAAAAGGGGAGGGAGGGGAGGAAGAAAGAAAAGGAGAGAAGAAGAAAAAAAAGGAAAAATATATGAATAAATAAAAACATCAAAAAAGTTGGTAAATCAAGACAAAGGAAAAAAAGAAGGGAAGGGGGTAACAGTAAGAAGAAAATCATGCACCGTATTGTATATCTTAGATACTAAAGAAAGGGCCTCAAGTCTAACTCAGAATTAAGACCATCTGGAGTAACAGTGTTCAATTCAAAGCAAAGCTCTTAGCATTCAGCAGTGGGTAAATCAACTCATGACAGCACATATCACTGAAAAACTTATGCTACAGGATATGAGTGACGATGCAGCATGGGGCAGAGATTGAAGGAGACTCATCCGTGATACAGCTTTCAGCGAAACGTGAATTCATGCCAAATGATGGTCTCCATGCTGGCTTCATTTGAGAAAGATTTTTTTATCATTTAATATGAGTATGTTTGCTAATTCTTTCTAAAAGTTATAAGTGACTAAGGCTTTGAAGTTTTGAAATTTTGAAGTTAAAAAATTAAAACTCTGACTGATGACAATTTATGTTTCAACATGTTTATTAAGAACAAACTAACATAGTGCAAACATATTCACCCTTTGCAAAAGGTGTAAACAGAAGCCCAACAGTAATTCGCACCTTCCAATACCAAGCAACATTCAAAAAGTTTTTAACTTTAATCCCCTCCCCTCCCCAACCCCTCCCTCCCTCCCCATTCCTCTCCCCCCTCCCCCCTCCCTATTGAAATATCCCCCAGCCTAAGCTTCCTTAGCCTAGTGAACACTCCCAACCCTCCCCCTCCCAAAAAAAAAAAAAAATCATAAACCAGAAAGCGTTTCCTTGTCTTCTGTGAATGGCCCACCGCCCGTCGCTCGTCGCTCATGCAGTAAGAGACCATGAAATCTGTTCCTCCAATGCCAAAAATCAGGTGGGTCCGCCTCCACCCACCCATGCATAATCACCTTTTTCCCCATCAAGCAGGCCCTATGGATCAGCTGCCGCGGACCACTCCGTGACTGATGACAATTTAAGTGCTAAACTCTCAGGTAATAAGATTTGATCACCTGGGTTGCACTTCTGACGATCCGGCGAATATCTATGTTAAGAAGAATTGCAGACAACACAACAGGTTTCATAGATTTGGAAATCATTCATGGTCTATTTGGCAATAAGCTGATATGGCCCAATGTAAGGAATGCTAACAGAAGGATACGAATTAGATACTTGACAGCCACTAGTGTAAAGAAAACTGTGGGGTTTCCTTTTACTAAGCTGTGGGGAAAAGGGCCCTGTGGTAGCGGCGGGGGCCATTTTTCCCACACGGCAGGGGCCTTTATACCACAGTGGGTAAAATGCCCCCCCCAAAAAATGGCCACGTGGTAAGATCCTTATAGCAGTGTGGTGGGGAGCATTTACCGCCACCCACTGAGGTGGCGGTAGAGTCTCCTGCGCTAAGCAGGCAGCGCTGAGCGATGTCCAATTACCACCGTGTTAGCGTCACACTACAGAAAAAAAAATTCTGGAGTGATGGACATGGTGCGCGTTCCAGCCGGAACTACCGCCGGCAAGCCAGCATTGGGCTTACTGCCGCTTTGTAAAAGACCCCCTCCCCTCAATGTTGAACACTTGGAAAAGGGATAGCTAGGGAATAGAGGTGTCGGGGCAAAGGGGGAATGGTTGTATGAAGAAAAGAACAGGCGCATGCTGTATGTTAGCAGCAAAGCACAGGAAATAATAAACAAACTGTAATTAGAGGGAAAAATCACAAGAATGCCATCAAAGAAAATCCCTCAAACTCGTATTAACGCAATCAAATATAATATAAAAAAGGTTTTTAAGTGCTCATAGTTAGTGAGAGGAAAAACAACACCAACGGTGTCAGAAAACACTTCTCTGGGATTTTAATCATTGCATTAAACCATTATAAAACATATAGTTTCAAAACAATTTTTAAATTGGTTTTTACATTGCAAAACTTCAAAAAAAGAAAAAACATGAAACTATAGTGAAGTCATCCAAAGTGCACTAAATTTTCAATGAAACTATTTCAAATAGAGAAATACTGAGCAGAGCAGCACTTATCTGAACTGATGGTTTGACTACAAAATCTTAAATATTCAAAACATGAAGTATCAGGTCCATGACATTGACCATGTTTTGAAAACATAAGAACGTAAGAATAGCTATACTGGGTCAATGGTCCATCTAGCTCAGTATCCTGCTTCCAAAAGTGGCCAATCCAGGTCACAAGTACCTGACATAAACCCCAATTAGTAGCAACATTCCATGCTACCAATCCCGGGGCAAGTAGTGGCTTCCCCCATGTCCATCTCAATAAAAGATTATGGACTTTTCCTCCAGGAACTTGTCCAAACCTTTTTTAAACCCAGATACACTAACTGCTGTCACCACAACCTCCGGCATCTAGTTCCAGAGCTTAGCTAGTCTTTGGTGAAAAAATATTTCTTATTTGTTTTAAAAGTATTTCCATGTAATTTCATTGAATGTCCCTTGGTCTTTGTACTTTCTGACAGAGAGAAAAATCAATTCACTTCTACCCATTCTACACCACTCAGGATTTTATAGATCTCAATCATTTCCCCCCCTTAGCCATCTCTTTTCCAAGCTGAAGAGCCCTAACCTCTTTAGCCTTCCCTCATATGAAAGGAGTTCCTTCCCCTTTTATCATTTTAGTCGCTCTTCTTTGAACCTTTTCTAATTCCGCTATATCTGGATACGGCAACCAGAATTGAACGCAATGCTTCAGGGAGATCATCTGCAGCAAAATGTCCAGTTCAAATACTTGTCACAACTTAATTCTTGTGCAGATCTCAATAAAGTACACACCTGTCATTAATTATTTGCACCTATAAACCTTTAAATTGTATTTGATTGATTTAATACTAATATGTTAGCAATAAGCAGGTTATAAAATGAGATATAAAGTTTTACCTCCTCAAGTTTTATTTTGTACTGACCTAATGGATTCACTGATGTAATATCAAACTATAACGCCTGAATTATTAATAAATATAAACTAAACTGGAAGCAAATCATAATACAATACTAAAATCAAGAGAAAGGAAAAAAAATTACCAGTCGTTCCATCTCCTGCTCTCTCAGCCTCTCTTCTCTCTGTCTCCTATGATAATCCATCAATTCTTCCCTGCCTGAGAGCGATCCAATGCTGCTCTTCCTCTCCCGCATGGAAGGTGACAGTGCGCTCGGAGGGAGCTGGGAACTGTCAAAATCTGCTTTATCAAACTCCATGGAACCAGAAATGTTTCTTCTTATAGAAAACGTTCGGTTGACTTCAGCAGGAGAAAAGGAGTAACCAGGGCTGGTCTCCAAGAGTCCGCGGATATCCAGGTCATCACTCCCACATGAAGAGGTTGATGTCAAGAGCATCTTTCTGGCTACGCGGGGGCTTGCGGATACACTAAGGGCCGAACTACAATAATTAGTACCATCAGATGCAGAGTTCACAAATGGTGCACCCACAGAGTTGGAAGAAGTAAAATGAAGGTAATTGTCTGTATCTAGAACATTCTGAGGTAGATCTCTTTCTCTGTGATTTTTCCTTTTGGAATTCCCAAGGGAACTTCTTGGTGGTAAACTTAGGGGCACGACTTGATTTTCCGTTGACTTGTACAACCTTGGCAGGGAACGACTACAAGCTCCCATGTGACTCAGGGATCCCCCTGAATACTTTCTGGCTCTCAAGCCCACAGGAGCCTCCACAGGAACCTCCTTGTATTTCGCCAAACGTGGTTGCAGTGTTTGACTATCCTGGATGTTCATTCTTCGGACTTGCTTTGGGCTAGAGGGCATGCTTGCAGCCCCTGATCGGCCAACTGGTGAGAGGTTCCTTTCACTCCCTGAGGTTCCATTCCACATTGCTAGGAGGGCGCTGGAGGTCTTTCTCCCCTCCAACATCTCCGGAAATACATTGTCGTGTGATTTATTCTTGGGACTGTATTTGGAATAGGGAGACATATCCAGGAGTCGAAAACTACTTTCAAGTCCTCTGCTGGAATGAATGTCAAAATCTGTTTTGCTCAGGCTGAAACCAAGGTCTGCTGTAGAACTTGGACTGGTAGCTGCATGTTTTGTGGAATGATTCTTTTCTGACTGATGGGAGCCATCATATGCAATGCGATTGCTGGTCTGCAGTTTGGAAGAGGAGACTGTGCTTCTTGTAGGGGATGTCGGTGGCAAAGTGCTGGTACTAGGAGGCGCATATTGCGACAGACTGAAATAGGAATCCGAAGATTCACCATTAATGTGACTATGAGAGTTTGATGAATGCAGGTAACTTTTCTGCTTGAGGGTGTCCATTATATTCTGGAGATCATTTTCAAGAGAATCCATCTCCAATCGTTTCCCTGATGCGGTGTTTCTGAAATCCAGGTTTTGGATGAGATCATAGTCAGACATTCTTGCTGATATCTGTAAATAAAATGAATACGTATTTATTGGTTAAGTTTTTTTTTTTTCCAAATTAACTAAATAATACATTTTTTTAATGTTGGAAAAGTCCCAGGTTGATTAAAATGTGAGGCCTGGTGCCTAACATTATCCCAGGCCTAGTGAAAGGCACCATGCGTCCATCAACCAGGCTCTTAGTAAAAAGATGTGGTAAGGCTGGGGAAAGGCAGAGGATGGGAAGGGGCCGAGAAGAAAGAGGCAACGTGAGAGGCTGGATACACAACACAGGCAAAAAGCAAAATAAAAAAAAAACAAAACACTGAAAAAAACAAAACACTCAAAAAGCGCTCTCTCTCTCTCTCTCTCTCTCTGGGCCCCTTTTACTAAGCTGCGGTAAAAGGGGGCACACTGAGACTCCCTTTTACCAAAGTGAGTAAAAGGCTGTCTTTTTTTTAAAGAAATGAAACGTACAGTAAGTGAACCACTTGCCATGCAGCCATTTTTTGGGCGGGAGCACTTACCGCTGCCCATTGAGGTGGCAGTAAGGGCTCCCACGTTAATCTGGTGGTAACCGGATTACTGCCGGGTAAACATCGCTGCTACAAAAATAAAAAATATTGTAGTGCCGGAAACTTGCACTCAAACAAACTCTAATGGGCATCATTTTCAGTAGCCCTGTTATAAAGTACATGGACATTTCTGTACCCATGAACCTTATAGATAATTTTCAAAGAGAAAAAAGGGGACAGTTTGGTCTGTGCCCTAAAGAACACAGGTACAAATCAAAGTAGGGTATACACAGAAATTAGCACAGAGTTATCTTGTTGGGCAGACAGGATGGACCGTGCAGGTCTTTTTCTGCCGTCATCTACTATGTTATGTATGTTACTTTGAAAATCACCTACAATGTATATCGGCACAAAACGTGCCCAACATATTTTGCACCTGCTTAATCTATGGACAGCAAAACTCCATAAAGCATTTCTGTAACCAGGCATGTGCGTTAACCCCCCAGATTTTGTATAGGTCACACAAATTTGGGTACCTTGATTTGGGTGCAGATACCAGATCTGCACATAAACTAATTAGTCAGTTAGGTGCTAACAATCAATTACTGGTGTTAACAAGCACTTAATTAACAATAATTAACTAGCAATTAATATAGGAACAAAAACCAAAGAGGAGCTGTACGATCCATCTTCCATCCGCTAGGAGACAGAGAAAATACTGAACATTCCAGGCTGCACGATACCCTTAAGGGGGCGAATTACTAGGAACTATTTTTTCTCTGTCTCCTTCCGCTGGTGGATGGACATAACCCATTGGTCTGGACTGGTCTGGTAGAAATGAAAAGGGATAAGGAGTTATGCGCAAATCTGCCCTACGCCCTATAAGCACGTCTAAATTTCCTAGAGTTCAACTCCACAGGGGGCGTTCCCAGAATTTAGGTGTGATGTTATAGAATGCCTGTATTTGCACACCTAACTTCCATCAGTTGGGCACCAGCATTCACACTAGCTTTCGGCAGGCATAGCTGCTCGTACCCAAAGTTAGACACAAAATGTACGCTAAGCTGGTATTCTATAAAGGATGTGCCACACAGGACACCCATTACAGAATACCAGTTTAAAGTGGATCATCCTGGCACCTAACTGGATACCATTTATTGAACCTATCCCTAAATGTACAGAAAAAGTAGCAGTTACACACATAAATGCACTGAGCATTATTATATAAGGGAGCACGTAACTACAAGGGAAGGGAAAGGGAAATGGAACTTGATATACTGCCTTTCTGTGGTTTTTGCAACTTTATTCAAAACTGTTTACATAGTATATACAGGTACTTATTTGTACCTGGGGCAATGGAGAGTTAAGTGATTTGCCCACAGTCACAAGGAGCTGCAGTGGGAATCGAACCCAGTTCCCCAGGATCAAAGTCCACTCCACTAACCACTAGGCTATTCCTCCACAAGGAGATGTACATGTGGGCGGAGCATGGACAGGGCATAGGTGTGTCTCCAACTTAGACGCAAAACTTACAGAATACAAAGTTACATTCATTGCATGGCACTTAGTCGTGGCCATCTACACCTGCCATCATCCTGGCGTAAATGTTCGCACCTAAATTTAGGAGTGCAAATGTGGGTTTATGCTACTACTCTATAATGGAATCAGGATGCCAAGGTGACATTACAGAATAGACGCAACCCGCGTAGCAATGCGGCACCCTGTTATAGAATTGTCCCCCACATGTGCATATCTGGGTAAAGTTATGTAAGTTGTAGAATGTACAAAGTGTTCACTGCTCCCTGTAAGCTGAGTGGGAGTCCTCCAACTGCATTGCTGCCAGTAGGGGGTGGTGTTTCAATAGCATGTTTTCAATCACTAGAGACAGGCAGGTTCCCTGGAGTCCTGCAGAACTTACCTGTCCCTCGCTATTGAAAATGTGACAGTAAAATAGCATTCCCCCCCGCCCCCCCACTGGCACAAATGTAGATGGAGGACTCCCACTCGGCTTAGAGGGGACAATGATAGTGTTACTTGCATAAAGGGCAAACCACTTACTAGGAGGTTATTTTCCACAAGTAAAACAGTTTTTTTTTACTTGAGAAATGGTTTTCAATATTGTTCTCCTCATATACAGATTTGTCCAATATTCCTTTCAAAAATATTTTAATAAATTCTCCTGGGGCTTACTTCATTGGTATTTGAGTTATAAATTATACTCTTCTTGTTTGGATACCTCAAATGTATAACCCAGCAATGAATCATAACTAAAACATCTGATTCAACACAATATTCATCTGTTGTGCAAAAAATACCAATCATTTTAACGTGATTTGCGTCTGACCCCTGTACAAATATTTACCCTGTAATGGGAAGTGAGATGCAGAATTCTGATGAATCAGGGGTCACAGTCATGACTTCAGTCTGACTTTAAGAATTAACATGCTGCTGCAATGTTTTTGGCTGGGCAGTTTCTTTCCGTTCATTTGGGATACTGTGCAGCTAAAACCTCTGCATCGTAACCAGTAAACCATCTGACATTCAGCCTCTGTGAATCCACCTCACTCTTATGCTATGAAAAACATTTCTCCTTCTATATAACCATACAATGCAAATACAACCCCCTTCCCAATAATGAGTACATGAAAGTCAGTGTTTTTTAAATGCTGGTCACTATAGGCAAAAAAAAAAAAACCCCAAATATTCACCGGCAGTATTCAGATAGGGATAGATTCTATATATGACACCTAAAAAATCGTCATAAAAAAAACCCTGCTTAAGCATTAGTCTATAAGCCGCTACTAAAGTTTGGTGCGGTTTATAAAATAACACAAGCATTATCATTCCACATAAATTTA
Source organism: Microcaecilia unicolor (assembly GCF_901765095.1). Taxonomy (NCBI): domain Eukaryota; kingdom Metazoa; phylum Chordata; class Amphibia; order Gymnophiona; family Siphonopidae; genus Microcaecilia; species Microcaecilia unicolor. Next base: position 270,066,909 of record NC_044035.1, on the reverse strand, counting down.
GGAGCCACCATTTAGCACAGCTTAGTAAAAGGGCCCCTTTGTTTCTCATTCATCAATAGAGCAGGGCAAAAAAATGTATTAAAAACTTTTTGGTAACCTTTGGCAAACTTAGGGGCCTTTTCACAAAGCGACAGTACCAGAACACTTTTCTTTTTTTAAGGTTACACTTCTGTTCCAGGCAGAACACACACGCATATGATACACGAACATGAAAAGTGCAGATACTATCAAAAAATGAAGACCACCAAGAAGCTGCCCTTTCACATGCAATGCCTCCTCGGATCTGCCACAAAATTTTGATTACGGGTAGGTGCTCCCTTCCGTGCATCTCACGGAATGCTCATTTTAATACTAATCAGCTCGTTTTAATACATTTGCATGTAGTTTTTGGTCACTACTCTCGCAAACGGTGAAAGCAGCACCAAAACCCTTTGAGCATTAGGTGCACAATAATATACGCGAAAAATCAGCTAAAACTAGTCAAAACAGAATGTTACAAGCCTGGTAAGCTTTGAGCATCAGCCCCTTAGTCAATATATTTTGTTTCACTCCGCTTCGAATGACTGCTAAAAAACAGAGCATTTTCAGATCTCTTTTAAATTGTCCCACCATCTGAATTTCTCTTAGGCAGGGAATTCCAACGTCTATTAAATTAAATTCACCCAAATACAGTCTGATTTCTGTGGGACATTTGCTGCCCAATTCCACCAAGGTTATCTCACTGGGAATGTTTGACTGGTGGTGCAGGAGGGACATCTACAGAGCACTGTGGGCCTTGCCACTGCCAACCTCACATGGCAAAAGTTAAAAGACCATACATATTAACAGCATCCAGGGCTCCAGGCTATATCTGAAACAATGCATATTCATGCTTCTACTCTGGGTTCCTTTCAGCTTAACCACTTCTGAAAGGTCTGAAGAAACCAGGCTACATTTTTTTTAAGCTGGTGAATCTATTTACACATTCCCTCTAACTTTCTTCTGCTATTCTGGACTTCTAGTCCAGTCAGAACCTGCCTCAGTTAATACACAACTTCATGCACAAGTAACTGGCATCTTTCCCTATGTTATCTATTTAAAAATATTTCTATCCTGCCTATCTCTACTAGCTCTAAGTAATGGATAACAAAACATTACAAATTTAAATTACACAGCATAATACACGCAAACATAACTAAAATACATCCAAAAAATCTTTACACAAGATTTAATGTAAACAATCATGTTTTCTCACAAACGCCTGGACAAAACAAGTAGCCTTCACTTTTATTATTTTGTTTTGAAAATCCAAAAGATCGGATAATAATCCAGCATCTATGGGCAAATGATTCTAAACACCAAGACTCGATATGGACAGGATCCAGTTACACTTTAGCCTTCGCTGCTCTCCAGCCACCTAGCTCAGCCTTTGCAAGGATTGTTCTGCTTCTGTAGGCCCACAGCATGCACTAATTTGTCCCTGCAAAAGACAGCACAAACTGCTTCGCTCTGTCCTGGAGTCTCCAAAGTTGAAGTCCTGTCTTTAAATACTCAGCCCAATTGGGCCCAGCTTCGCCCGGACTTCCAAAGTCACTAATGTCAACCAGCTTCCAAGATAAACTTGGCCTACCTCAAATAAGTTTCAGCTTCTGGCAAATACAGGGTAGCAATCTCTGTTGTGGTGCCACTCCTGTTCCCCAGCTCAGCTAAGGTACTGCAGCCAACAAGCTCACCCTGGGAGAATTCCTTCACTCCCGGGCTTCTCTGTTCTGTTCTGCCAGAGGGCTTTTAACTCCCTGCTCTCCCCTTGAGCCCCGCCCTCCTGGCCAGACAGGCTACCACACCAGTGGACCCCCCCCTTTAGAAAGAGAGTGTTCCTAAGGAAACTGGACGACCTTGTATTACCCACTCCCTCACACAGCCTTTGGGTCTTCTGCACGTTCGTTTTGCAATCAAGTGACGTGGCTAATGACCTCGTTACCATGAGATTATAATACGCAGACTGTCCCCCCCCTTCCTGCACTGTGCAGCCATGTTTGCGCAGAGTATTATGAAGAAATGTTGCTCTAACCTCTGCGTTGTTATGCACTTTGGGGTCCTTTTACTAAGCAGCGGTAGGACTAACGCGCAGATAGCGTGCGCCAAATCGGCACTACTGCCAGGTTAGCGCAGGCACCCGGCAGTAATTCCAAGGCTGGTGTGCACTGTTTCCCGCAGTAGAAGATAATTTTCGACCGCAGGGGTGTTCCCGGCGGTAATTGGCAGCACAGTCACATTGGCGCACACTGCATGATTACCACATGAGTAGCGCATGAGCCCTTATCGCTAGGTTAATGGGTAGCAGTAAGGGCTCAGGAAGTAAATAGCCACTCGCTACTTTTAATTTTACCGCACTGCCATTTACTGCCCCCAATACAAGAAGCCTTTTTCCCAACCACGGCAAAAAAAAAAAATGGCCCAGCGCGCACCAAAAACACGCACCCGAACTACCGCAGTCCATTTTTTACCACAGCTTAGTAAAAGAGCAGGGACTGTCTCTTCATGTTCAAATGTACAGCGCTGCATACATCTAGTAGTGCTTTAGAAATGATAAGTAGTAGTAGTAGTAAAAGGACCCCTTTGTGCACTGGCCCCTCTGTGTGGAAAACTATTTCCAAAGTGCAAGTCATTCCTTATCAAATAAATCTCTGTATTTCAGATAAACTACTGGGCTGTCTCCAATCCTTGGACTTCAGGATTTGTTCCTGAGCCACAGGCCACTAGGGCTAATCATTATTTACAAAACACACTCTTAAAACCTTTAATTCTTTTGTTTGTGCTCTGCTGTATCTCATGACTTCTCAGGTGCCCTTCCAGTGGTGTGTTGGTAAATTTTTAACAACAACAGGCACTCTCCCCGGTCCACCTCTGCCCCCCTCCACCTCTTGGCCCACCTCCCAAATTTCAGAGCTGGCTATACCCCGTGGAGAGAGCCTGGGGGAGGGGGGTAATGCATTGTTCTCTCCGGGAATTCTTTTTTTTTTAATGCTCCAAGGCTCCAATCTAATTCATGTGGGATAAAATGCCATAAATAAGTAAATAAATAGATAGAAACTCTGAAGGTTGAGCACCTGATTCCCATAACATGATGTGTGCTTTAGAAGCCCTTTACCAGGAGAAAAAATCTCTGCACTAATAAAAGGGTTAGGTGTCCCTATAACCAGCCCCTCCAAATGACACACTGATTACGATTTATAACAAATTACTACTCTACCTATGAAAAGTTATTTCCTTATTATACTTCCTCTGTGTACATCCCTGTGCACAAGAAGGCAGCATTTTTAAGAATTTAACTTTTTTTTTTTTTTTACACTATCCTCCTCTCTCCACCTCACCTACCTATTACAGACCTCCTCTCCGATCCCCAGAGCCAAAAGGTCCCACTCCCAGCACATACCTGAAGGCAGCATCCCTGGTGGTCTAGTGGATTCTTCTAGGCAGGAAAGATCCCCAGTCTTTCCTGCCCTCTGCCAGCGCTGACCCTCCTCCTGTTGCATCTTCTTTAAAATGGCTGCTGAGACTTACAAGTGTGGCCTCGCAAGACATCTCCTTCCTCTTTCTTCCCTCCCAACCATCCATGTGCATCTCCTTCCTCTATCTGCCCTCCTCTCCATCCATGTCCAGAATTTCTCCTCTCTTCCCTAAATCCATGTGCATCTCCTCCTCTGTCTTCCCTCACCTCCATTCATGTCCATCCTTTCTACTTCCTATGTCTTCCCTCCCTCCCCTCCATCCATGTCCAGCATTTCTCCTCTCTGCCTTCCCCTCCATCCGTGTGCATCTCCTTACTCTCTCTTTTCTCCCCTCCAATATTTCTCCTCTCTTCCCTTCCCTCCCCTCCATGCCCAGAGATTCTCCTTTGCCCCCTATCCTCCCCTCCCATCCATGCGCAGTGACTTGCCCCAGCCTCCACCTGCCCCCTTTTTCAGCCCCTGAGTTCCAGTTTCAACCCCCCAATGCCAGTTCACCTACTACTACTACTAATTTCTATAGCGCTACTAGACATACGCAGCGCTGTACATATTATATACAGGTACTTTCTCTGCCCCTAGAGGGATCACAATCTAAGTTTTTTTGTACCTGGGGCAATGGAGGGTTAAGTGACTTGCCCAAGGTCACAAGGAGCTGCAGTGGGAATCGAACCCAGTTGCCAGGATCAAAGCAAACTGCAGTAACCATTGGGCCACTCCTCCACTTTGCCAATTTCTTCCACCCCCTCACCAGCAGCCCACATTACCCACCTTCTTCCACCCCCACATCCCCAGCATCCCACATTTCCTACTTTCTTCTACCTCCTCTCCCCTCCAACACACATCAACTATCTCCCCCCCAGCAGCCTATCAACACTCTCCTCCCCCCTGCAGCCCACGTTAACCAAACTACATTTCCTGCGTTTTCACCCCACTCCCCAACATCCCATGTTAACCCTCCCCCCACTCAATGCCAGTAGCCTACATTTCCTGCCTTCTTCCAGCCCCCCCCCCCATCCCCGCTCCCCCGGTTGTCCATCATCTCCTGCCTGCCCTCAGCTCCCCGATAGCCCTCGTTTCCTTCCTGCCACCGCCCTGCCTTTAAAATATTGTATTTTACCTCGAGTCGCAGCGCTGCCATTAAAAGCCACAGGCTCGGCTCGCCTCCAGCCTTCCCTTCCCTTGCATGGTTCCGCCCTCTTCTGATGTATTTCCTGTTTCCGTGAGGGCGGAACACTGCGAGGGAAGGGAAGGCTGGACGCGAGTCGAGGCTGCTGCTTTCCATGCCAGCGCTGCGACTCGAGAAAAAATACAATATTTAAAGGCAGGGTGGCGGCAGGAGGGAAAGGAGGGCTATCGGGGAGCTGAGGGCAGGCAGGAGATGATGGATGACCTGGGGAGTGAGGGAGCCTGCAGCTAGCGGGGTGGGTGGAGGAGAGGTAAGCTGGCTCACACTCAGTAAACAACCGGCTCGCAAGAAGCCAAAAAATTTAACAACCGGCTCTTGCGAGCTGGTGCGAGCCGGCTCCAGCACACCACTGTGCCCTTCCTAAATTAAGCACTGTGACCTGCACTAGGTCTGAGTATGGGCTCCAACAGTAAATCACCCCATCCAATCTGCCCATTTAGTCCTTTGTGCACTGCTAAGGATTTGCCAGGTGCCAGAAGCAGATGCATGACTTATTGAAGGATTATCATTCCTTATCCAATCACTTTCAAGTTTCAATTTTAGTGATATTCAACAAGTGGAGTTTTTGTATTCTTTCATAACCTGGGCTCAGAACAGTTTACCATAATGGATGAACAAAGCAATTTCCTTAATTACAAGACTCTGACAAATGCTTACCCATAACTAAATAACCTTCCTCAAAGAGTTGATGCAAATACTTATTCAACAACCAAGATTTCAGTAGCTTACAGAACTTTCATTTCTAATTTCTACTGATGGCTGAAGTCTATAATCGGCACCAATCACTATTCTATAAAGGGCACTCTGGGATGAATGCTCTTTAGAGAACAGCGCTTAAAGTAGTAGATTCCCAGATTCCCAAGACTAAAATTGAGCACCGGTATTTATGCCAGTCAAAACCTCATGGCATTTTGGGGTATAAATGGTGCCGTTCTATTAACACTACATGCAACTTTTTGCCACGACCCTGACCCACCCATGCCCCTCCCCTGGCCTAGAGGCTGACCAAATTTTTGGTTCAGTGGTGGCCAAAACAGACCCAAAAACTGGGTTTGGGTTTTGGCCAAAAATGCCAGTGCATTTTCAGCTGAAACTGAAACTCTCCTTCCTCCTCCCCCTGGCCGCAATCGCTCTCTGCCCCCCACCCCCTCAAACCACCTTACCACTTCCCAGGCCTGGTAAGTCCCTTTCATCCTTTCTCAGTGACTTTGACGCCTGGCTTGCCTTCTTCCATGATCCTTCCTCCCCCTCTCTCATCCTTGGTGACTTTAATATTCCTGCTAATGATCCTTCCAACTCTTATATTTCCAAGTTACTCGCTTTAACGTCGTCCTTTAATCTCCAACTATGCTCCACCTCCCCCACTCATCAAAATGGTCACTGTCTTGATCTCATCTTCTCCTCCAACTGTTCACCTTCTAGTTTCCTTGCCTCTGATCATCCCTCCTCTGATCACCATCTTATAACTTTCACACTTAAATCTCCCCCCTCCCAGTCCCGTCCTATCCTATCTAATTTATCTAGGAATCTTCACGATATTGACCCTTCATCTCTATCCTCCCATGTTTCAAACCTCCTCTCTACTGTGGCACCATCCACGTCTGTCAACGAGGCTGTTTCTTCTTACAACAATACTCTATCCTCTGCCTTAGACACTCTTGCACCTTTGATGACCCGCCCTGTAAGGCGTACAAAACCCCAACCTTGGCTGACTTCTAATATCCGCTACCTACGTTCCTGTACCCGCTCCGCCGAATGCCTCTGGCGGAAATCTCGGGCCCTTGCTGATTTCTTACACTTTAAGTTCATGCTGACCTCCTTCCAATCTGCTCTTTTACGTGCCAAACAGGATTATTATATCCAACTGACCAACTCTCTTGGCTCTAATCCTCGACTTCTCTTCACCACATTGAACTCTCTCCTCAAGGTGCCCCCTCCCCCAACTCCCCCTTCATAATCTCCTCAGACCCTTGCTGAATTCTTTCACAACAAGGTTCAAAAGATAAACCTTGCTTTCTCTACCTCACCACCTCTCCCTCCACTAGTCCGTTCCCCTCTCTCTCCTTCCCCTCATTCCCTTTCCTCCTTTCCTGAAGTTACTATTGAGGAAACTACACTTCTCCTTTCTTCCTCAAAATGTACCACCTGTTCCTCTGATCCCATTCCCACCCACCTTCTTAATGCCATCTCTCCTACTCTTATTTCTTTTATCTGTCACATTCTCAACCTCTCACTTTCCACTGCAATTGTCCCTGCTGCCTTTAAACATGCTGTGGTCACACCTCTCCTTAAGAAGCCTTCACTTGACCCTACTTGTCCCTCTAATTACCGACCCATCTCCCTCCTTCCTTTTCTCTCCAAATTACTTGAGCGTGCTGTTCACCGCCGCTGCCTTGATTTTCTCTCCTCACATGATATTCTTGACCCATTACAATCTGGTTTTCGCCCTCTCCACTCAACCGAAACTGCGCTTACTAAAGTCTCCAATGACCTATTACTGGCTAAATCCAGAGGTCAATATTCCATCCTCATTCTTCTTGATCTTTCCGCTGCTTTTGACACTGTCGATCACAGCATACTTCTCGATACCCTGTCCTCACTTGGATTCCAGGGCTCTGTCCTTTCCTGGTTCTCTTCCTACCTCTCCCTCCGCACCTTTAGTGTTCACTCTGGTGGATCCTCTTCTACTTCTATCCCTCTGCCTGTCGGCGTACCTCAGGGTTCTGTTCTTGGTCCCCTCCTCTTTTCTATCTACACTTCTTCCCTTGGTTCATTAATCTCATCCCATGGCTTTTCCTACCATCTCTATGCTGATGACTCCCAAATCTACCTTTCTACCCCTGATATCTCACCTTGCATCCAAACCAAAGTTTCAGCGTGCTTGTCTGACATTGCTGCCTGGATGTCTCAACGCCACCTGAAATTAAATATGACCAAAACTGAGTTTCTCATTTTCCCCCCCAAACCCACCTCCCCCCGTTTTCTATTTCTGTTGATGGCTCTCTCATTCTCCCTGTCTCCTCAGCTCGAAACCTTGGGGTCATCTTTGACTCTTCTCTCTCCTTCTCTGATCATATCCAGCAGACCGCCAAGACCTGTCGTTTCTTTCTTTACAACATCCGTAAAATCCGCCCCTTTCTTTCCGAGGACTCTACCAAAACCCTCATCCACACCCTTGTCACCTCTCGTTTAGACTACTGCAATCTGCTTCTTGCTGGCCTCCCACTTAGTCACCTCTCCCCTCTCCAGTCGGTTCAAAACTCTGCTGCCCGTCTCATCTTCCGCCAGGGTCGCTTTACTCATACTACCCCTCTCCTCAAGACCCTTCACTGGCTCCCTATCCGTTTTCGCATCCTGTTCAAACTTCTTCTACTAACCTATAAATGTATTCACTCTGCTGCTCCCCAGTATCTCTCCACACTCGTCCTTCCCTACACCCCTTCCCGTGCACTCCGCTCCATGGATAAATCCTTCTTATCTGTTCCCTTCTCCACTACTGCCAACTCCAGACTTCGCGCCTTCTGTCTCGCTGCACCCTACGCCTGGAATAAACTTCCTGAGCCCCTACGTCTTGCCTCATCCTTGGCCACCTTTAAATCTAGACTGAAAGCCCACCTCTTTAACATTGCTTTTGACTCGTAACCACTTGGAACCACTCGCCTCCACCTACCCTCCTCTCTTCCTTCCCGTTCACATTAATTGATTTGATTTGCTTACTTTATTTATTTTTTGTCTATTAGATTGTAAGCTCTTTGAGCAGGGACTGTCTTTCTTCTATGTTTGTGCAGCGCTGCGTATGCCTTGTAGCGCTATAGAAATGCTAAATAGTAGTAGTAGTAGTAGTAGTAAATGCCCTAGTGGTTCCCTCACAGGCTGCCCAGGCCTAACTTTTAAATCTCCTGGTGGTCTAGTCTAAAAACTTATTTATTGGTGAAAACATTTTTTTTAGAGTACATAGATGTTATTTGACTGGCAGAATTTTGCTGCAGCAAAGGAGATGGGTATTGATGGGGACATTTGTTTTGTATTTTAATGCATTTTATTGTATGTATATTTATACATCGCCTAGGTTTGTAGGCTGACTAGAAATGTTTTAAATAAATAAATACAATTATATAAAGTTACTTATTTTGAACCTGGGGTAATGGAGGGGTTAAGTGACTTCCCCAGGGTCAAACGGAGCTGCAGTGGGAGTCAAATATGGTTCAAAATCATATTGGGCCAAAATCATTTTATCTAGTTAACTTTGGGAGTTGTCAATATGGGCTGCTCTTAAGATGTGTTATTTTACTATTAGCCTCAATTACTAGTAACTAGGGGCCTTGTTTACTAAGGTGTGTTAGTGTTTTTAACGTGCCTACAATTAGCACGCGTGCTAACTGTGTAGGTGCCTATAGAGATATTGTAAGTACATACACAGTTAATGCATAAAGATGGTTAAAGTACGTTAAAAACGCTAACGCACCTATAACGTGGCTTAGTAAACAGGGCCCTAGGTATCATTGCATAAAATGTGCCCTGTGCTAAAATAGCATGAGTTATGGTAAAATAGCATTTTAGTAGTAACCTACATTGATAACTATGCCCCTAAATGTATGTTTTAAAATTTCCAAGTGACTAAATGGATAACATTTGGTGAGATATATCTCAATGTATTGCCAAAGGTCATCAGCTTAATATAAAGAGGAATCACGGTGTGGCATGGCAGGGTGTGTTTAAACTTCAGCGGAGCAGTGCTGTCTGGTCAAAGTTATGTAGATAAGTTGCTTGCAGATAAATCAGCTGTAAGAGGTCTAGATAGCTTTAACTGGCTATAATCATTAACGCTAACTTGATTAAAGATAGTTTCTGGTTATGTTTAAATGGATATGGATTGATTTGATTATTGGCTCCTAATGGTTACATGAGTCAGTGGGGAAAACTAGTCTATTATTGACCAGAGTTGTCATGCTTCTAAGCCCCCCCCCCCCCCCTATTTCCTATCTACTTCCATGTCCTTGGTTGTTAGTTGTCAGAAGAGAATCTATTTCCTTATCCAGTTGACAGAGGCCAAATCCAAAATAGCACCACCAACATTAAGAATCACAGTTCGAATTTGAAAACTTTAGGTGAGATTGGGGATGCTTACCTTGAAAGCCCACAATTTGTATTCTGTTTGTCAGAGAAATGAGGTTTTAGGTACTTAAAATCTGAGTTACTATGGTTCTCACTAAGGTGCAGCTAACTGTTTCCACATTAGTAGGTCATGTGGAGCGCAGTGGAGGAGTGGCCCAGTAGTTAGAGCACCAGTCTTGAAATCCAGAGGTGGCCGGTTCAAATCCCACTGCCAGCTCCTTGTGATCTTGGGCAGGTCACCTGGCCCTCCATTGCCTCAGGTACAAACTTAGACTGTGAGCCCTCCTGGGACAGAGAAATACCTGAATGTAACTCACCTTGAGCTACTACTGAAAAAGGTGTGAGCAAAATTCAAATAAATAATAATAATAGTAGTCTCCTCTGGGTAAGAATGATCCCCAGTCACTCTTGCCCCCACCACTTTCTCAGTCAAAATAGCTGTCAAGACTACTGTGGGAGGTCCTGGAGGTCATTTTAGGAATGGACCATGCATAAGCAAGAAACAAATTTCTGTTGGGGGGGGGGGGGGGAGGGAGGAGCTGGTTACCGCTTTGGTTTCTGTTAAAATCGAATGGTAAATTTCTGCTGCTGATTTGGTTTCCATTAAACCCAAGACCCCTAGTTATGGTCAGATTGTACCCTGACCATGTCCCCTTTTGAGTAGCGCACTATGGGATTTCGATGCTTGGTGTTATAGAATAGCACACAGGCAGATGTGCGTGCAAAACCAAATCAGTGCCAATTAATGTCAATAATTAAAATTAAGGTCAATTGATAGTTAACAGCTTGTTAACCAATTTGTTTACATGTGCATCTTGGATCTGTGCCTTACTTTCAGCACCATATATAGAATTCGAGGGACAGAATATTTTGTAAAACTGGAAGAAGGATTAAATCATTTCTTGCAAGAAGATGAGCATCTCAAAGATGAGATTATGCATAGCTCTAGCTTGTTCTTATGAATCTGATGACTAAGGCTCTGTCCAGTTCTGAGGTGTATTAGAGAAAAGAAATTGACACAGGGACTGGGACCCACGGTAACTACAGGAATGGGGACGGGGAAAGAGCCTGCGGGGATGGGGTGGGGATAGGGACAGAGTCCACAAGGATGGACACAAACTTTGTCCCTGTGTCATTCTCCACTTTGAGGACTGTTAAGAATTGGATGTTATTTATGTTCAAGTAATGCAGACGACAATGTTTTCATTTTTTGCAAAAACAAGCAAAAGTGCGGACCACAGCTGGCAAAATTTGCATAGGGGATTCTGTGCATTCCTGCTACCAAAACCTCTTCCGAGAAGAAATTTTCTATTGCAGGAAGGGCTGTGGAAGACAGGAGAGCTAGACTGAATCCTGTGATTGTTGATGACTTATGATTCATCCACAGATTAAAAAAAAAAAATCATAACAATGCTTCATAGGGCATATTTCTCCCCCGCTAGGGCATATTTTGTACCCCTGGTCATTTTAACAGCATGGACTAGGATTCCTTGGGGTAGTAGAAGTCAACTGTTGTTGGTGTTGGATGGGTAGATGGTGGTGGGGGACGTTATTATAGTTGCTCGTTGTTATTATTGTTTTCTATTTGTGATTTATAAACAACAGTTGAACAGAATATTGTTTCTTTTTATACTTTAATAAAAAGATTTAAATATAAAATCATAAGTGTTCGAGGCTTCTGAAGATGAGGACAGAGCCTGCAAGGACAGGGCGGGGACAGAGCCTGCAGGGACAGGGACAGAGCCTTCAGGGATGGGGTGGGGACGGGGCGGGGACAGAGTCCTTTGGAACAGGGCGGTGATGTGGACAAACTTTATCCCTGTATCATTCCCTTTATTAAACCGTGCTAAGCACTTAGGGCTAGATTCTATATATGGAGCAAAATAAAATAATTGCACGAATGATGTTGCCCATTTATATAAGCAGATGGCATACCATTTATGGGGGATACAGATGGAATTATATCAGATAGTAAGAGAGGTCTGGATACACTTGAGCAATGGACCTTATTAGTTAAATTAAAACTTAACTAAGAGAAAACCAAAGGCCCTGTTCACTAAGGTGCACTAGCATTTTTAGCATGCGCTAAATACTAGAATCGCCCATATGTTTCTATGGGCGACTTTAGCCTTTAGAACGTGCTAATCATTAGCACACGCTAAAAATGCTAGTGCACCCTTATTTATTTATTTGCTGCATTTGTATCCCACACTTTCCCACCTATTTGCAGGCTCAATGTGGCTTATATTGTTCCGTCATGGCAATCGCCATTCCAGATTGAGAGATACAAGTGGTATTACATAAAGATCAAGAGTGACAAAGTAGATTAAGCAATCAAGTATAAAGAGAACATATTTGGAATAAGGGATAATGTGGTGTTGCATTAATGTTCATAGGATGGATCGTTGTGGTATGCCTTGCTGAAGAGGCAGGTCTTCAGTGATTTCCAAAAGTTGGTTAGCACTGCTTAGTAAATAGGGCCCCAAGTTTTAAGTATTGAGTAGTAGCTATAATCCAGATTATAGTTCAGGCTCTAATTCTAACACACCTGAACTACTGTAATGGGTTTATGTTGGCTGGGGCATAAGTATTTATTGCGAAGGTGACAAACATTACAGAATACTATAGCTCACCTTATTTGTCAGGCATCAAGGTTTGATAATGCTTTGCTATTACTGCTTAAATTGCATTGGTTACCAATAGAGGCTAGGGTGATATTTGAGATGGTCAAGCCCCTGAAGTTATGATGAGTTGTTACTATTTTAGCAAAAGATTACAATAATTATTCTGTTATTTAATGTTGTAATACCCTAATAGCACAAAGATCAGGTATAAGAGGCTATTTGCTTCATTGTTTCTATTTTTGGCTGTGAGAAGCTGGAATGCATTGTCTTTGAGGTATATGACGGATTACAAACAGTTTTGAAAGTCTCTGAAAGCTTTTTTATTTGGAAATTTGTGTTAATTAAGAATCTGTTTTGGGTTTTGCAATTAATTGATGCTTTGATTCCGGAGAATGCTCAGTTATTATTTATTGTAAGATGCCCTGTTGGCAGTTGCTAAATGTAATTTGTAACCAGTGGTGTGCTGGAGCCGGCTCGCACGAGCCAGTTGTTAAATTTTCTTCTGACTTTTATTTTATTTTAGTTACATTTGTACCCCGCACTTTTTCCCACTCATGGCAGGCTCAATGCGGCAGGCAATGGAGGGTTAAATGACTTGCCCAGAGTCACAAGGAGCTGCCTGTGCGGGAAATCGAACTCAGTTCCTCAGTTCCCCAGGACCAAAGTCCACCACCCTAACCACTAGGCCACTCCTCCACTCCACTCCTCCACTTGCGAGCTGGTTGTTAAAAAGCACGAGCCGGCTCTCCTCCCTCCCTCTGGATCCGGTCCCTCACCAACTCTGAGTCACCCTGCCTTGTCCTTCGAATTCTTCGGGGCAGGCAGTCTTGCCTGCCCGCTGCCAGCGCTGACTCTCCTCCGCTGCTGGTTCGCGCTTTAAAAATGACCGCCAAGACTTCCAGAGGCGGCCTCGCGAGGCTTCTGCTGAAGTCTTGGAGGCCGCCCTTGTAAGTCTCGGCGGCCATTTTGAAGCGTGATCCGGCAGTGGGGGAGAGTCAGCGCTGGCAGCGGGCAGGGAAGACTGCCTGCCCTGAAGAATTCGAAGGACAAGGCAGGGTGACTCAGAGTCAGGTTGGTGAGTGACCGGATCCGGAGGGAGGGAGGAGAATTCGCTGAACAACTCAGGAGTCGCAGGGGAGAGAAGGGAGTTGCTGGGCATGGGTGGATGGATGGAGGGGAGAGAAGGGTTGCTGGGTATGGGTGCATGCAGGGCAGGGGAGAGGAGGGTCGCTGGGTATGGGTGCATGGAGGGCAGGGCAGGGGAGAGGCAGGTCACTGGGTATTGGTGCATGCAGGCCAGGGGGAGAGAAGGGTCGCTGGACATGGGTGCATGCAGGGCAAGGGGAGAGAAGGGTCGCTGGACATGGGTGGATGGAGGGCAGGGGAGAGGAGGGAAGAGAGAAGAAATGCTGGACATGGATGGAGGGGAGGGAAGAGTGAGGAAGGAGATGAGATGAGGGAAAAGGAAGAGAGGAGAAAAACTGCACATGGATGAAGAAAATAGGCAAAAGCTGAGGACTAGAAATGAAGAAGAAAGGAGGAAAGGAAAGAAATAAATAAATGGAAAGGAAGCCCTGGAAATGGAGTTAAGAGGACAGATAGCAGCAGAATCGGATACTGGGCCAGCATGATCAGAAAAACAGTCACCAGACAACAAAGGTAGAAAAAAATCATTTTATTTTCATTATAGTGTTTGGAATATGTTCACTTTGAGAATCAGGTGCTCAACATTAAAAGTTTATATTTATTTACTTATTTGTGGCATTTTATTGCACATTAAACATGAATTAGATTGGAACCTGGGATCATTTAATTGTAATGCATTGCCGCCACCCCCCACCCCCAGGCTCTCTCCCCGGCTATAGCCAGCTCTGCAATTTGGGGGAGGGTGCAGAGGGGGACGAGGGCGGCGCAGAGGGAGACCGGGGAGAGAGTCTGTTGTTAAACATTTACCAACACACCACTGTTTGTAATGTAATGTTTTGCAATTTGTCTAAATAAGGTTGAATTTGGCACAAAAAATGCAACTTTATAAACACAACTGAAATCAAATTTTTTTTTTGGAGATAGGTCCAGTCTGTTTACTTCTGCTTTTATTTATTGACTGATTTATAAAATTCTGCTTTAATCTTTTAATCTAATCTGTAAATTGGCCATTGAGTTTCGTTGCCACATCATGTATATATAGATAGACAGGCAGACCGATATATTACTGTGTGATTGTTGTAACTATCAGATTCTTGGCATGGGTTTTATTGGGAAAGACATGTGCTTGATTTCTTGTACTGTACCATCTAGTGAAGCATACAGAATCCCCTTCTTATTCCAAGATTCAGCAATCCTCCCTCTTTCTCCATGTCTCACATTCATAGCTAGAGGAGCTGCTGCTGCTCAACATCTGGCTGCCTGACTCCCCTCCCCACCCCCACTCAGCTGGACAGTAACCAGCAAGTTCTACAGCATCCTACATAAAATCTCTCTTTATATATTCTCACAGATATGAACACATCTCAAGATTTTATTTGCATGTTTCATTCTTTTGGACCCCTGCATAAGAAAGACATACAATCTATATAACAAGCATGTCTATACTAACCTCTGTATGGACTAAAAGAAATACAGTCTTCCTACTCAGAAGCTAAATCTAATTTACATTCGTATGCTCTACTGGATGCCAGACCTCCCCTCCTCCACTCCACAAGCAAAGTAAACATTCTTTCTGACTTTACCAAGCATAGTCACTTCTAAAACCTCTCCACCCCCTAATCAACAAGATACAAAAGTAATCTCCCACCCCTTTGCCCACACACATATACACACACAGCACAGCCAGGACTGAACAAAAAGAAAAGGGCGGTGCTATATGTTGCAGAGACCACAATCTCAACCATGTTGGTGGGGGGGGGGGGGGGGGGTACTGTCACTTATCATACAATGACAACATTAGCGTTTACTAGATAAACGGAGATAACTTTTTGGGGTGTTTTTTTAATATAAACAAATTAAATCTTTCTCCCTTCCTGGTCACTCTGCCATTGCCATGACGGTCCTTGTTGGGTGCTTGGGGGCTGTGAATCTTGGCTCCTTATGAAACCCAGTATGGAGAAATTAGGTCTTACCTGATAATTTTCTTTCCATTAGTTCTTCACACTATTCTGTATGCCGCTGACCTACAGATTGCCATCAGAGAAGACAACGAAGCCTCCGCCCAAGATGTAGCCACACGTCCAGGAGAGAGAGCCTTCAACCTGAGAAGCGCCTCCCAGGATACAGGCTGAGACCACAGCCACCTTCACCCACTGGGCAAAGAAAGCCTTGGGCAACATGAGACCCCCCTGCTGTTTACCAAACAGCCCAATAAGACCAAAGGAATGACAAAAAACATTGGGAACCATGAAATGCAAGAACGCCCTGCTAAGACAAGAAGCTTCCAAAAAAAACAGACCTCTGACTACGGAAAAAGAAAGAACAACAAACACTAAGGCAAGAAGCATGGTATTGCCCCAAGTGAGACCCCTGCCTCTGAAAAATGGATAAAGGGAGCTCCTGACCCAAATCGCTGAGGGTGTACCCAAAGAGAAAGGTGCCCCAAAGTGGAAACCTGACCACGCAGGCCTTGGAGGTGGCAACCACCACCTACGGCCGAAGGCAGAACTGACAGCTTTTGGTGAATGCCAAAGACATACCCTAGGCCGAAGCCCGAAGAATGTCATGCACAGCGTCCACCAGACAGGCAAAACGTGCCTGGGAAACAGACTGCTGCTGCCCAGGCCCGCCGAGAGACTGGGCCGGGCCCGGGACAAGGCCACCCCCGGCCCTACTGCCACCCCCCCCCCAGGTTGTTGCCGCCCCCACCCCCCCGAGTGGGGCCCAGCGCCACAGTCCCACCCACCTCCGCCACCGGGCCCCTTCCACCTGAACCCCCGCCAGCAGAAGTGCTGTCTTCTGACTCCGGTGTGCGCGGCCCACACAGACATGCTCCTCTCAGCTGATCTTCGCTGTACTCTGCAGGGCTTCTGTGCCGGAGTCAGAAGACAGCACTTCTGCTGGTGGGGGTTCGGGTTGAAGGGGCCCGGTGGCAGGTGGGACTGCGGCACCGGGCCCCCCTTGGAGGCCCGGGCCCCGGGAATTTTGTGCCCCCTGTCCCCCCCTCTCGGCAGCCCTGCTGCTGCCACTGCAAACAGGCCCATGCCGCAGCCCTTGACCCAAGACAGCCCGCAGCGGGAAAGACAAAGGGCTACCAATAGAAGCCTGCAGCTCCTAATGCAAACACCTCCAAGATGGGCTACAAGGTCTGATTCAGCTTCCCATCTAGCAGATTCCGTGAGGCAATGCCGCCAGCAACCAGGAAGGGAAAATGCAAGGTGACTGCAGACACTGAGTCCAATGTAGGTCCCTGCACTAGAGAAAAGAAGTGGGCCATGGTTCTCCCAACCTGCAGGCCTGAGTCAAGTGCATTGTACATTGTGGTAAACAGGCCCCAAATGACCATTACATGGGGAACACCTTGGACAAGCCCCTGAGGCACTACGCAATGCTAGCCGCCCGACTCTCCTCCAGAGAACCCCAAGGGTTTCGCTATGGGAAGCGCTGCTAGCGCCACCGAAAACAGGGAGCCAAACTCCCCCTGCTGAAACAGACCAAGCACCCGAGGGTCATCCCCCTCCCCCAGAGGGAGGTCACCCTCCCCCAAAGGCTCTGGCAGAGGAGACCCCATAGAGCAGCCCAACTGCAGCAAAACAAAACGAAGACTCCACGTGTTATCTGCTGCGAACTCCTGGGAGCAGGAAGGAAAACCCTGTCCCCTGTCCCCCAGGAGATGCTAGGGCCACTGTAGAAGGGACTACTTGCACCAACCCAAAGTCTGTCAGAGCAAGAGAACAAGCCCAGAAGGGTAGGCTCTGACTCAGCCCCCCTCCCCCGAAGAGATACCCACTGCTACAGCTGTCTGCACAGGCTCTCACGCTGGCAGAGAACAAAATGGCTGCCATTCCCGCCTCCCTCTGAGGCGAAGCGCCGAGATGCTGCACTGGGGACCAGAGCTGCAAGAAACGCATTGCTGCGACTGAGGGTGCTCTGTGTGCGTGAGCCCCGACTCAACCCCTCCACTCGGGAACCGGACTGCACATTGTGCAGTAGCCTGAGGAAGAACCCCGCCCGCTGCAAGACGGGCAGCTCCTCGCAGTCCCAGCGGTGACTGCCATGAACGAAGATTGTCGCAGCGTGGGAAAGCATGTGGCACACCGCGCTACACACTCGCTTGTCTTTCGTGCGCTTTTTGGTGTTTTTTTTTAACTGGAGCGCAGCCCAACCCAACCATAAAGCTCTTTTTTTTTTTTTTGTGAGCACAGACACAAATCGCTCCCAAGGACGTCCTGAGGCCCAAATCACAGCAGAGAACACACTACCCCAGGTCCATGCTCCCAGGGGACACAGCCACCCCCCTGTCACGGAAGGACATAGCACCACCGGCCTGCCAAACTCACTGCGCTGCTTGCACGGTTCCTTATCTTCTGAAGCAGACTGGTTGCTGAGCAGGCTCCCATAAGAACGCAGAACACTCCAGGGGGGAAAGCATGACAGGGACCCAGCACCACCAGGTATGTCTGCCCACTATGCTCAACCGGGAACCAGTTGACCAACCGGACCAGGAGCAAGGCCTCACAACCACTGACAGAGGAAGTCTGTCCATCCACCTGCTTGGAGATAGAAGATACTGAGGAGCTCAGCTGCTAGCAGGGTGCTATGTAGTGGTGCTCAGTTCTGTATTCTCTATCTCCACCTAATGGTCGATGGACATAACTACCCACTTGTCCTGGAACAGTGGGAATGAATGTAATGGAAATATGCATTCTGAACACAACACAAACAAATTCACCACCATCAACATACCAAAACTAAATTTACCAATTTCGGAAACCCTAAAAATTCTTGGAGTTACCATTGATCGGCACCTAACACTTGAGAATCACGCAAAAAACACAACTAAAAAGATGTTCCACTCAATGTGGAAATTAAAAAGAATAAGACCATTCTTCCCAAGGACCGTCTTCCGTAATCTGGTACAATCATTGGTACTCAGTCATCTAGACTACTGCAACTCACTCTACGCTGGCTGCAAAGAGCAAATACTCAAAAAACTCCAAACAGCCCAGAACATGGCAGCCATGTTCATATTCGGAAAATCGAAATACGAAAGTGCAAAACCCCTACGAGAGAAGCTACACTGGCTCCCACTCAAAGAACGCATCACGTTCAAAGTATGTACCCTAGTTCACAAAATCATCCATGGCGATGCCCCAGCCTACATGTCAAACTTGTTAGACCTACCTCCCAGGAATGCTAAAAAATCATCTCGCACATTCCTCAATCTTCATTTCCCCAACTGTAAAGGTCTAAAATACAAATCAATGCACGCATCAACCTTTTCCTATATGAGTACGCAACTCTGGAACGTGTTGCCACGCAACCTAAAAGCGATCTATGAACTGACCAACTTCCGCAAATTACTGAAGACCCATCTCTTTGACAAGATATACCACAAAGATCAACACATGTGAAACTCCCCACATATATCCAGAAATGTTTAATAATACCTTCTGTTATATTACTATCATGTATTCCATTACCATGCAACCCAAAATCCTTCTGTAACACCAAATGCCTATTCTCTTCTTATTTCCACTATCCATGATGTATTATTGTAAGCCACATTGAGCCTGCAAAGAGGTGGGAAAATGTGGGGTACAAATGCAATAAATAAATAAAAACAAATAAAATATACTGGGTTCCATAAGGAACCAAGATTCACAGCCCCCAAGCACCCAACAAGAACCATCATGGCAATGGCAGAGTGACGAGGAAGGGAGAAAGATTTAATTTGTTTATATTTAAAAAACACCAAAAAAAGTTATCTCCGTAATCTTTCCAGTGAGCTCTGATTTCTCTGCCTTCACTATTGGTAAAATTCCAACCTCTACTGGGCCCTACCAATTCCCAAATCAGGAAGCAAAGACTTTCAGCTGGGGTTTGGGGGAGTTGGTTGGATCCTTCCTGGGGTTTTTGGTTACTAATTTGTTATGCGTATTATGTTTTACTTTGCCATTTGTAATCTGTTTGGAATTCAGGGTCTCCTGTACACTGGCAGAACAGAAATATTATAAATAAATAAACTAAAGGCAGGTAGGCAAGAAAGAAACACCACAGAAGTTAGAAGAGTGGAATTTCCTGTGACTTGTTCATCAAAAATTGCAGAATCCATTATGATAAAAACAAATATTATGCCCACAGAAAAACTGTGTAATATCATACAATAGAATTATACAGGCAAACGTCCCCTAAGGGCCCTGTTTACTAAACCACGTTATAGGCACGTTAACATTTTTAATGCGCATTAACCATGTAGGCACGTTAACTGTGTATGTGTTTACAATATCCCTATAGGCGCCTGCACGGTTAGTACGCGCTTTAATTACAGTTGCGTTAAAAACGCTAACACGCCTTAGTAAACAGGGCCCTAAGTTTTTTAGGGAGCAATTCTCATAGTAGACCACTGAGATCAATCGTTTTGTTCTCTACAAATCACAATCACCTTGAATCACTGTCTGCTGCTCTCCAAACATTAGGAGCCTGATATTCACCAGTGTTAAACCTGGAAATTCAATGCCGGGCCATGTCCGGACACCGGCACTGAATTTCTGGGTTTGTAGAGCTGGTTAACGCACAGCTGGTTAAGTGCGATATTCAGCATTTAACCGGCTATGGGTTTACTGCATAAAGATAGGACTGACTTTTATGCGTTCCTATTTATGCAGTTAACCTGACCGGTTAAGTGCCGAATATTAAGTGCAGCTGAAAATAACCGGTTAACCCTGAACAGGCGATTTTACCGGCTCGGAGCCATTTCTAGCCAGTTAAATTGCGTTGACTTTTGACCCGTACATGTATTCAGAATTCCAACATTACAGACCAGTCTTTTCTGCAGCTCTACATCAAAGGGATTGCTCCAATAAGTAGATCAAACAATAAAACAGTTATTTGCAAAACCTTCCCCAGCTGCATCCAATTTTAAAGAGTTTTTTTTTTCATTTTTTTTTTTACCTGATGCCAAACTTTGAAAAGCAGAAAAAAATGCTTCTGTGTGAAATCACATTCTTCATTCAAACAGTATCCATTGGAAGGGGGAGGAGACACGCTTGATTAAGAGGCCCTGGAGAACTGCAAAACCTACATAAAAAACAAGGGAACAATTTTATTGTGCTGCAGATCTGAAAAGTTTCCATGGAAATTAAGAAGGGTATATTAAAAACACACACAAAATACACCAAATGTATCTGATGTGCACGGGAAATGCACAGGAGGCTGTTTGGACAGATGTTCCCATTTGGGTGCAAAAATTCAAAGAAAGTTTGTGCGGTTTTGAGAATGATACGCTACAGCAAACAGAAGAGAGATTTCAGGGTGACATTGCAACAGGGCAGTGGGCAGTGCTACAAGAAATGTTTGGATGATTAAGGAACAGGTACAACCAGGTGGCTATTTCTGTACAAATGAAGCTGGTGCTAGCGTTTCTGGTCACTTTATAGTCACTTTTTCCCAGAGATGATCGCATTTCATTCATTAAATTTGGCAATGCTGAAAAGTGGATTACAAACCAACACAATTACATTATACAGTAAACTATTAAAATACTTAAATGAAACAAGGCAGTAATACTGTCAAATTTTCATAACTTCCCCCTTTGTCTAAATCATGAATCCAATCACACTCTATTTTCTCCCTCCAAAATCGAACAGAAGAACACCCAGATCGGTTTTAAAAGTCTTCCCCAAATGCTTTAATAAAAAGATGAATCAGCTTAAAGAGACCTTGCAGTACCAGTGTGGGGACTTATTTCAAATACAATGTCAATTATTGTCCCAAACACTCACAATTCTTACACTTTGCACAGTCCAAAAGCACACAATCTTCATATCCTACTTAGGCTTAATATTTTTAACGGGGATCATCAGAGTAACTGACAGCATATCCCACCTGGGAACAGCGTCCCTATATTTATGGCACTGTACACATCTTCATTGATCAACCTGATTTTTCCCCCTTTTTTTTATATGCAATCTTCAATAGTCATACTATAAAAAGCGTATATTTTAAGTTTTTGAGATGCGTATAGACTTAACTTTGGCAGCGATTTTTCACCCGAGTCAAACCTCCGCCGACATGGCCAGGTTTCGTATTCCTTCAGGGATGAGCTTCGCATCTCATAAACTGCTCCTGCATATATAAAAAAATGGCCGCTGTTCCCGAATGGGATATGCTGTCAGGTACTCTGATGATCCCCGTTAAAAATATTAAGCCTAAGTAGGATATGAAGATTGTGTGCTTTTGGACTGTGCAAAGTGTAAGAATTGTGAGTGTTTGGGACAATAATTGACATTGTATTTAATAAAAAGATGAGCTTTTAGCAGCTTAGGTAACTATGGGGGTCCTTTTACTAAGGGCTTTTATCAATTTGTTTCATTAATGGCCATGCGCTAATGTTACCATTAAGGTGCAGCCATTTGAAAAAATTACTGCAGGAGCCCCATCTTTCCTGTTTATTGTAGTTCTATTTCACCCTCTCAGACTGTTCTCTCTCTCTCTCTCTCTCTCTCTCTCTCTCTCTCTCTCTTTCTAACTCTACTATTATTAGAATTGTAAGCTGCTCAGAAATTTATTTGATGTGCAGGGTAGCAAGTGCTTAATAAACTTGGAGCACTTGCCACCTCCTATTTAGGTGGTGTTAAGGGCTCCTGCGTTATGAATGCGCTAACTAGCTGATTAGCACATCCATACCCATTCTCTGAATTGACTCCCTAGGGCCTCAATTACTAAAGCATGCTAAGGTGTTAACAAGTGCAGATTCCATGTCATTCAATTAGATATATGTACTAATGTTGCACTCTAACACTGTAGCATACTTTAGTAAATGAGGCCTTTGGTACACGAGTGACAATTTTTTTTTCCTTAATATTAGTTTTGCCACCATGTTCTATAACAATGGCAAGCATTTCAAGTTGATTCCCAGAAGCCCTTGGCACAATGAATTTGAATAATCGGCATGTGACAAAATTAAGGAACATACAATAGGAGAATAGGTCATTTCGATGATGCACCTAGGACTAAATTCCATAAATGGCGCCTAAAACATTGGTGAGAAGAGTGGGAACAGAATCAGGCTCTTCAGAAAATAGACCAAGGGCATCCAACGTAGCTACGAAACGTTTATTAAAGGATGACTCAATACAGTACCATGTTTCGGCACAAAAAGTGCATTCTTCAGGAGTCTTGGTAAACGTGTCAAAGTGATCTTTATGAAAGATACCTTCAGAAATGAACCTTTAAAAGTATGGTCTTTAAAAAAAAGCCTTTCTGGATATAGCGAAAAGATGTGGCCTTTAGGCGCTGCTGGTCTGGACGCCCTTGGTCTGTTTTTTGAAGAGCCCGAATCTGTTCCCATTCTTCTCCTGCTCGTGTGACTTTTCGTGGGACATTGTAGTTCTTTCCGCTTCTGTGGTTGTGTTCGCCTAAAAAAATTAGTGCCGAAAAAAGGTGCTAAGCACTATTCTATAAACGGTGCTAAAAGTTAGGTGTCATTTGTAGAATAGTATTTAGCTAAAGGAACCATGACTTCTTTTAGGCACGGCCATTTAAACCAACGAAAACCTGGTGAAAATCAGGCACAGATCCCCTGAATTCTATAACATAAATGACAGGAACGCCCACTGATCTGACCATGACCCTCCCATAGTCTTTTTAGTCCTGCATGTAAAATTTACACGTGGATTCCGTGCCTAGATTTATACATGTAAATTTTAATTAAAGTCAATTAGCACCAATAATTGCTTGATAAAATTCCAAATTTGTGCACCCAAATTTGTACAGGCAATTTACAGTGCCATTTATAGAGTTCGGGGGGCTAATATGATAGGATTTATAATATGTGCCAGAGCGTGTTTATCTATAACAATATGTTATCCATAATCAGCTTTATATTAACCCTTCAGAGGTTATTTTTACCAGATTGTATGGATGTCTGCGGTTTCTGTCTGCTCTACCTAGTCCAACTAAACTGGTATAAAGATCACTGGGGGAACATTAGACTATTTTTTACTATAGAAAGTTGTTGGGTGCTTTGGGGGTGACATGGGAAGAATTGGCAATTTTTGCCACAGGAATTAGGAAATGCACTAGAACTCAAACTGTGGCTAGACAGAATTTCATTACTCCTTGTTCTTGTCATAAACTGCTTTTTAAAATGTACTTTCTTATGTTGATACATTGGTTAGTCATTTTTTCCACACTTTCCCAATGACTGTTGCTTAACTTGTTCTGGAGCACTGAAGCTCCCTCCAAGCTATCTTTTAATCCCATGTATTTTGTTTAAACAATTTAACACCCAATCCCACTAGTTTTTCTGACCAGCTATGAAAGGTATGCACTTCAATGCAGAACGTTTTGATAATCAGTGATGGCCTGGCTGTGTTGTAAGGTCTAGAAAAAACTTCTGTTATTTGCAGAATTTGGGCCAATGGACGTGTAGCATTTTAGCTTTTTGTGCAGATGGCATACAGTGCACATAGCAATCAGAGAATTAATGGTGCTGAGCAGACTGCAGGAAAACTTTGACACAGCCAGGGGCCCTGCCCAGGAACATCATATGACTCCAGAAGCCCTGGACAATTCACAACAGGCACTCCCAACTGGGCAGTCATTTTTTATATGACTTCAACCCCCGTCTTTTAATAAAATTTTAAAAATGCACTAAACTAACTTTTAGGAAGAAAGTTAAAAAAAAAAAATCAACAATCCTAAAGTAAAGCTGTATTTAAGGGTCCTGCAGCTAAGAAAAAAACTCATGCCTGTTCTTCATGTCCAGATTACAGTATTTATTCATCATTAACTAAAGGCAACCAGGCCAAAGGTAAGTTTCAGTTACCCATTACACAGTTAAAACCACAGACGCCTTCTACTTACTTATTTGCAGTGACTCATACTATTGTGCTGGGAATGAGGCTCTGGCTCTCTTCCTTTATACTGCAATCCAAAATGGATTGTGCAAAGGCATCACATCCTCAAATAAGCAGTGAATCACTGGATGAAACTATCATTTATTTATTTACTTATTTATTTATTTATTTTTAATATTTATGATCTGCACTATCTACTACTGTAGATGACTTTCAAAAAGAAACATGCATAATACATAAAATTACAAAACATAAAATAATAAAAAGAAAGAGTAATAAAAATAATCTAAAACAACAATATAATCAATAAAAACAAACACATTCATAAACTCATAGAACCGAGTAATGGCATTTATGATCACAGCACCTATCAGTAGAATATCTGTCATCAAATTAATTGCAATGCCTGAACCCTCAACCAACATCTAGGAAACAGCCTGCTTTAAAAAAAAAAAACGCATCTTCAACTTCTAGTCGTAAATGTTGTCATTCAGTGTTCTCTCAGTAAGGCATTCCAAAGTGTTGGACCAACTACTGAGAACAAACTAGTGGAAGAGTGGCCTAGTGGTTAGAGCACTGGTCTTATAATCCAGAGGTGGCTGGTTCAAATCCTACTGCTGCTCCTTGTGAGCTTGGGCAAGTCACTTAACCCTCCATTACCTCAGGTACAAACTTAGATTGTGAGCCCTCTTGGGACAGAGAAATATCCAGTGTACCTGAATGTAACTCACCTTGAGCTACTACTGAAAAAGGTGTGAGCAAAATCTAAATAAATAAACAAACAAACTTGAGTTTCCAATCAATTTAAACTGTCTCAACTGCCCAGACTGTTGAAGTACACATCAAATTGGACCTACCACGTGCCCAATTTTTGGAGCATGCCCAAAACACGCAGTAGAAAATATATTTTCTACCGTGTGTCACTTACCCAGCGGTAATCGGCAGTTTATGTGCGTTGAACCTTTACCGCTAAGTCAATGGGTGTCGGTAAAGTCTCAAGTTGAAAATGGACAAGTGCTGGTTTTAATTTTGCCGCACGTCCATTTTCCAGCACAAAAAAGCGCCTTTTCTCCAGGCGCGCTGAGGAAATGGACCAGCGCGCATCCAAAACACGTGCCTACACCAGCACAGGCCACTTTTTGGTGTGCTTTAGTAAAAGGGCCCCTCAGTGCCTTAAATACTGTTAACAAAATCTTAAATTGTATTCTCTAAATTCTCAGAAGCCAACGTAATGTCTAAACAATGAGGGAAACATGATAAAAAAATATGGGCTCCAACAGTAATTCAAGCAGTAGAATTTTGTACTATCTGGAGTGCTTTTAAAGTGGAGGCAGGAAACCCAATATATAGGTTGTTACAATAATCTAACGCTGAAATTAATAGAATTCAGTCATATCCCGAGAGCAAGTAGATGGATATGTTTGAAACATTTAACAAAGGTGAGATTAGCATATATATCCAACTAGCGTTTGAACAACAGAACTAAAAAAATATCCACTGGAAAAAAAATACTTAAGGCAATGAATCAAATGCAGCATAAAAACGCCTTCTTAATAACACCATTGATCTGGGATTTCATATCTTAGGGGTCCTTTTAGAAAGGCACACTAGCGTTCTTAGCACTCACTAAAAATAAGCACACGCTAAACGTTAGAGTTGCCCGTATATTTCTGTGGGCATCACTAGCGATTAGCGCACCCTAAAACTGCTAGAGCACTTTTCTAAAAGAACCCCTTAGAGTCAATAAGGGCACCCAGATTCTTTACAGTAGAGGAAACAGGAATAGACCACTCCTAAATCTCCAGAAACTCTAGTACAGGAATAGTATTAACAAGACTGAAAATAGTCATCTCTGTTTCTCCTAAGTTTAGAGTAAGCTTATATGGCTAGAGTCAGCAAATGGCGCTCAAAAATCAGCGCTCAATGCTATTCTCCTTCAAGACTTTGTAATTCTATTTACTATGTAAACCGCATTGAACCTGCTATGTGTGGGAAAGCGTGGGGTACAAATGTAATTTAATAATAATATTCTATAATGCGCACTCATAGTGCTGAGTGCTGATTTTGGCATCCAGATTTGAGCACTTGGACATATGAAACCAGGTGTAATTCCTGGCGCACAATTTGGATGCACATCCCTGGCATTCTATAACACTGTGCACAAATTTTAGGAATGCCCTTGACCCACCCATGTACCTCCCATGGTCAAGCCCCCTTTTGGGTTGCTCTATGGGATTTGGGTGCACATTGTTATAGAATCATGCATAGCAAGATGTGTGCACAAACTAAATTAGCACCTAATTATTGGCACTAATTGGCTCACTGACCAATTTAATGGGGTACATCTTGGATCAGCACCCAATTATCAGCGCTGAATTTTGGGTGCCAAAAGCCACAAAATTAAATGTAGCTAATAAAGTGTCACTGACAAGAACAAAACATTGAAAATCATCCATATAGCCTATAGTCAACCCCAAAGGGCAGTAAAAAGCTTACATATCGGAGCTACATAAATATTAAATTACATAGCTGACAGAGCTGACCCTTGGCAGCTAACCCTTGGGAACCCCAGTTGGAAAACAAAACCATTGAGAAACATGATCTTAACTCTAACTTGCTGCAAACAATTACTTAAATCAATCCAACACTCTACCTTCTATTCCCACTTCTTTCAAATGATATAACAATATCTCATGATTTATTAAAGACTAGTAAAAAAAGGCCCGTTTCTGACACAAATGAAACAGGCGCTAGCAAGGTTGTCCTCTAAGTGTGTATGTTTGAGAGAGTGTGTGTGGGAGTGGCTGTGAGAGAGACAGAGTGAATGTACGAGTGTGTGTGTGTGTCATAGAGTGAGACTGTGTGTGTGAGAGTGAGAGTGTATGGCAGGGGCCCCCTCCCCCTCTTCCTTCCCCCCTCCCCCTCCCTTCCCCGCCTCCTCCCTCTCCTCCCCCTCTGTTCTCCCCTCTCCTCCCCCTCTGTCCTTCCCTCCTCCTTTTAGGGTTGTTCACCCCCCTCCTCCATTTAGGGTCATCTGCCAGCCCTCCCTCCTCTTTTTAGGGTCGCTCCCACCCCTCCCTCCTCTTTTTAGGGTCGCCCCCACCCCTCCCTCCGCCTTTCAGGGTCGTCGTGAGCTCTTTGGATGAGGAAGTGTCTGTAAGGTAAATGGGAAGGGAAAGCGAAAGTGAAACTTGCAATGCGCATGTAGGTGGACTCATGTGAGTCCTGGCAGCATGGGAAGCAATTGAATGAAATTAGAAGGCAGAAAGGACTGAGAGGACACCATATGTGTCACGTCCCCGTGGAATGTGCGGGACCTAGCCGCTGGCGTTACTCGGCGTCTGCTGTCTTCTTCTTCTCCTCTGCGTTAAGGGCCCCTCCGTGTGGGCCTGGCCGTCGGGAGTGGAGTGTCAGCCATTTTGGCAAAGGCGGCGCTCCGAGGATGTCCCGGGTCTCTCCTTCGTGGTTCAGAGAGGGGCGCTGGCCATCTTGGCAGAGCCGGCGCTCCGAGGATGTTCCGTGCCTCGTCTTCAGGTTGCGTGCTTCGCGCCCGGGGTAATCCATTCTCGGCTGGTCTGCTTGGTCCCGGAGTGTAGCCATTTTCGCCCCGCCTCCTGCTTCGTCGTGACTGGAGTTTGTGGCCTGACTCCTCCCCCTCCGGAGAATTAGCCTACGGAGGGCTCTCCTGCCCAGCTGATCTTCTGTCTCCTGATGGTAGGGGCTATTTGTAGAGCAGCTTCTGAAGCGAGGGGGTGTGTTGAAATCGGAGGGAGGGGGGCGTTTTGAACTCGGCGTGAGGGGGCCTTGAACGGGATGGGACATGTGCATGGGGGGGCAGGGGTGTTGATGTTCTTTGGGTGTGAGGGGGTGCTTTTGTTATGCAGGGGGGGTTGAGGGGTGTTTCGAGTGGTAGGCAACTTGTGTTAGTTTGCGGAGACGGTGGGTCAGTGGGTATTTTGTTCTGGTAGGGTGGGGGGAGGGGCTTGGGTGTTGCACCGGGGGGGAGGGCTTGTGCGATGTGCCGGCGCGGAGGGGCTTGGGTGTTGCGCCGGGGGGGGCTCTGTGAGTTGTTTCGTAGGCAGGGCTCGTAGTGGTGTATTTCGATGTCTGCCCCTGCGATTGGTTGAGTGCCATTGCTCCACCCTCGATGTCATCACGTTTGACGCGAGGGTGGGGCAAACACTCATGGGCAAATTGTGGTTTCACCACCATGCAGTTAGAACGCTGGGACTTGTGGAGGCTTCATTAGAATGTTGGAGGTGCGTTTTATATAGAGAGATATATCAAGCAGCACCAACACAATTGAGGTCTTTTGTTCAAAACCCTGCCGCATCACATCAAAGTTTGAAAAAGCAAGGTCTCAGCTCCACGGTATGGACGAAAACCAAATTGAAAATTGTCTACATCATTCAACTAATGCAGTACAGCTTTCTTAATCACTTTAGCTAAAAACCACAGAGAAGAAATTGGCTGGTAGTTTCTCAGAATTCAGCTGAACTCACTGTAAAACTTATGAATGTGGATGGTCCCTCTTACCTAAACACAAAGATGGGCTACACGCACGCGCGGCTCTGTGCTAGCAGCAGCTATATTCTGCACCCCTCCCCCTCCATACACACACACAGAAAAAAAAAACTGTACTGGCACTCGGCATTACATAAACAAACATATGCGCATGTGGTGGAATGCTATAACGAGATGTTATTTAGGTTGAAACAACTGGAGATAGAAGGAAAAGTTTATGACTGGATTTCTTCATATTTAGCTGGTCGTAGTATTCAAGTATGGAGTGGTGGAACACTGCCAGAGGTTAATGTGGTTCGGAGGGGGGGGGGGGGGCGTACCACAAGGATCGGTGCTTTCTGCCCTTTTAACATTTTTTAGCACCGTTGTGTTGGGTGTTTCAAAATTTAGGTGTGGAATATAGATTGTATGCTGACGACATGCAGTTCTTTTTTCCAATAAGTGTGGGATGTCGATTTGACAAGCCAAGTTTCAACATACATGATATCTATTCAAGAGTGGATGGAGGCAAATGAATTGGTTCTGTGTTTGAATAAAACTAAGATAATGACTGTAGGACGAAAGAGGGATGATAGACGGCCTCAGTCAATGCAGATTAAGAATGACATGAAATTATTGGGGGTGGTACTGGATGCACATCTTACTATAGAATCTCAGATTACCCGTGCCATTGGTACATCACTTGCTCAATTACGTTTGTTATGTCAGCTGAAACCAGTGCTGTCTTTTTCTGATTTTCGCATTGTTGAGCAAAGTAAGGTGATATTGAGGATAGAATATTGTAATTCTTTGTACCTGGGAATGCCAATTGCGAAAATTAAAGCCCTGCAGATGGTGCAGAATGCTGCAGTGAGGGTCATTATAGAGTTCTCTCGATATGAACATATTCACATGATGTATGAATGTCAAATGGTTCTTAAATTTTGGAAGGAAGTCTGGAGCATAATACAAAAGATTTTACCTATTGTTGATGACCTGTCTTATTCCATCATAATGTTTAAGTCTGCATCTAAATCTTTTGACTTGTCAACGTCACAAGTAAAGTTACTAGACATTCTCCTTACCATTGCTCAAAGACACATTTTACAGAACTGGAAATCTGCACATCTATTGAACATTCATTTTTTGTGGAATAAAGTTCTACAACACCAGAAATTTGAGTTTGCCATGGCACAGAAGTTTTGAGCGACAATTTCCATGAAAAAGGTTTGGTCTTCTTTAGAAAACTACCTCCAATCTACTCAGACCTAACCTCAGCTTAACTCAAAGGACTTATATATTAGACACCTAGTCAATGTTTTCTATTTTTCTTTTTCCCACCCCTATCCTTTATTGTTCCTTGTATTTGTGATATTTGGAAAAACAATAAAATATTTTGAAAAAAAAAAAAAGAACATATCATTCCTGCTTTAAAGCGTCTGCGCTGGCTGCCTATGCAATATAGGATTCATTTTAAGAGCTTATATTTTCTCCATCAGGTTGTGTATGGCAAGATTGCATGGTATTTTCGGTCTGTGGTCAAGTTATTTGTATCTGCAAGAGGGCTGAGATCTGACTTCACAAAAAAACTGGCAACTGACTCACTGAGAAGCACTCACTATGCTTGTACACGGGTTGCAGCCTTTTCATGCAGGTCCTGGATTGCGGAATGCCCTGCCCAGCTATCTACATTATTATACTAATGCAGGACATTTTAAGAAGTTTCTGAAGACTCACTTATTTGTTCAGGCTTTTTAATATCTTGTGCCGAGACTTTTCAAGTTTCTGGTTGCTTGGGAAACAGTGGGTATTGTCATTGTTTGTATTATATGTAAATTTGTGAATGTTATATTGTTACCCGCTTAGGTTTAGGCAGGATATAAATAAAATAAATAGTCAATATCAGAAAAACTGTAGCTCTGCATAGGTTTTCAGTGCATATACATTATACTCGTATTGCAGTGCTGTTTCACACAAAGCTCCACCTCTGGCCACCTTCAAATCCAGGCTAAAGGCCCACCTGTTTGATGTTGCTTTTGACTCCTAGCTTTTCACTTGTTCGTAACCTTTATCTTGTCTTCCTCTCTTCAATAGTCCCTTATCCCTATGTGTCCTATCTGTCTGTCCTACCCTTATCCCTTATTTGTCCTGTCTGTCTGTCCTGAATTAGATTGTAAGCTCTCCTGAGCAGGGACTGTCTCTTCTTCATGTTCAATTGTGAAGCGCTGCATATGACTAGTAGCGCTATAGAAATGATTTGTAGTAGTAGTAGTAGTAGTAATGTCAGCAGGCCAGCACCTTATTGTTTGTTCCAGCACACAAATATATATATACTAGTAAAAAAGGCCCATTTCGAAACGCAATGAAACGAGTGCTAGCAAGGTAAATTCCCACCCATCCTCCCTCCCTGCCGAGTTCCATACCCCCCTCCGTCCCTCCCTCTGTCCCTCCATCCCTCCGTTTCTCCTTCCCTTCCAAGTTGCAGACCCCCTCCCTCCCAGTTCAAGGCCCCCTTCACGTCCCTCGCACCGACTTGAACTCCCCCCCTTGGCGTCACTGCCTGCCCCCCCCCCCGTAGCGCGACCCAATGGACACCACCCTTTAGTCCGGAAAACCTCCCCCGAAGCCTCTGCGTACCTCTGCTAACGGAGGCGAACTTCTCTTCTCGGCTGCGGGGCTTTCCTTGTTGAATGAGCATGTTTGTGCGTCTGATGTCAGACGCATGCACAGAGATTTGGACACATACTACCTCATCAAGCCACGCCCCGCAGGCAAGAAGAGAAGTTCGTCTCCGTCAGCAGAGGTAGGCGAAAGCCTTGGGGGAGGTTTTTCGGAGGAAAGGGTGGTGTCCAGAGGGTCGCGGCAGGGGGGTCCAGGGGGCAGTAACGCGGATGGGGTGTGTTCCAATCGGAGGGAGGGGGGAGTGTGCAAGTCGTTGGTAGGGGAGCGTGTTTCCCTACTCCTGCCTTTCCGTTGCGTTCCTTCCGTTCACCGAAATGGTTCCACCCTCGACGTCATCACGGTCGACGCGAGGGCATGACAGAGAGACATGGTCAGTGGAGAGGCTTCACCACCACAAACTAATGAACCCTTCACGGAAGTGGGTGGAGCTTGGGGCTTCATTAGAACATAGGGGTTGCGAATTATGTCCGGATGGGGCGTGGCTGAGGGCGGGTGTATGAGTGAGAGTGAGTGGTGCTGACAGGCTACAACAGTACAGGGCTTCAATGTTTCCCTGCCACACAGTGAGCTTCAGAATTGGAGGAGAGAATTATATACACACAACCACCCACACAGCTCCTGATCCCCTACCATTTTTGTTTTTGCCATCCCTTTCAACTGAGACAGAAAAAAGGTTGCAGGTCCTATAAGCTTGCAGTCAAGAGAAGAAACAGGCATGAAGTCCTCACTAACGCTAAACACAACAGTGAGCTAGCCTCTTACTCCTTCTCACACCTTGTATTAATGCCCTAGTGTTAAACACTGCACTCCACCTTCCAGTCTTTTAAGCACTTCCTTCCATCTGGGTTCAATAGCTAATGGGATTTAAATAAGCTGTGAGCGAGTTTTTGTAGCCAGCTCATGTGCAAAATTTGTTCTAACACAAGGCACCATGGTTGTCCATAATAGTATGCACAAAAGTCATGCTAAGCTGTGTGTAAAGCCTACCATACTTTAATTATATCAGCCCCACAGTTTCAAATGAAGCCAGAAACCCATTTTCAGATGTTTATATCAGCCTTTGAAAATGAAGAAGGCCAAGCAAGTGACACACTAGTGTCGCATCTTAATCCTCTACCAACCGTACTGACAAACATGTGAGCAATCAAGAGGAACACACAAGGGACTGAACAACTGCTGTAAAAAGGTTTAAGTCTTCATTTTATTAGGCCACGTAAATCCAACATGCAAAATGGGAATTTTTAGATGCGGCAATCAGGAGAGAATCCCAGGCACCATGACACATTTTGTTTGCACTTCCCATCCCACAGGGATCATTCAGCAGGTGCATGTTCCTTAGCAGCGAGACTTGGAAGATGATATCAGCAATTGAAACAGATACAACCGAGAGGCTGTGTGGTCTGTATTCTGTTGTACCGTGAGAATATGGCAAGTCTACGAGAAGCCCAGTTTTGCTAGATGCAAGAGAGGAAATATGAGCACAAGATTGCTAAGGACATCTATCTGGGTTCCAAATGATGGAACTCAATATCAAAAGCCATAAGAAGCATCTCAAATCTCCTCCAATTCAGGAAAGAAATGAAAACTTACCTCTTCAAAATATTCTACAAATAACTACAAGACCACCTTCACCTTCCGCTTCAAATCAACCCCTCAAAAACAAACGAATAAATAACTCCAAAACAAATAACAGCAAAAGCTACAACTGTCTTTTCCTAGTCAAATTTATCTATTCATAAACTCTTGAATAATCACACGAATTATAGTCCTCCTACACTGCAAAGCATGATGGTAACTCCACCAAAATGTAAACTGTAAGCCACTTTGAACTGAAACTTGTTTTTGGATAATAGTGGGATACAAGAATGCATGCATAAATCAGTCAATCAATCAATCAATCAATCAATCATTCTAGTAGTTAGCCATTTTTAGCTGGTGTCAAAAAGTGTCATTAAAAAGGATCCATTGTACTGGCTAGTTTCAACTCAGTGTCACCATTGCAAAATGATGCTAAATCTGGGAAACATGAAATACATGTTCTGCATCAATCTTGTGCTGTTTAATCACATGACTAAGCTAGGGAATAAACAAACTTCCCCATGAATACTGCTGCATCATGGATTTTCCAGCTATGAGCTTTCTGCTTCCGAAATGACACAGGACCAGATGTAAGAATTTTCCAGGAAAGGGCTGGAAGATCCCTCTCAGTAACACTAACTGAGATAAGGCAGTCACTCTGCTGGATAATATGTACCAGACACTCTGAATCACAAAGATAGGATAGATGCAGTCAAAATCCAAAATATTGTGGAGTGGAGGGTTAGACCAGTGCAGAGGATACCAACATTTTTGGATGTGTGCATCCTTTATTAATCTCCAAAACGTTCAAGGACCCCCTGTTCAACCTGACCACTCTTTCCAGACTCCCTCCCCTCAGCACCAAGCCTGCCCTTGCTAGGTATAAGATAAGAATAGCCATAGTGGGTCATCTAAGCCCAGTTTCCTGCTTCTAAAAATGGCCAATTCCAGGTCACAAGTACCCGGCAGAATCCCAAAAAGAAGCAAGATTCCAGGAATAAGCAGTGGTTTTCCCAAGGTCTACCTTAATAACAGTTTATAGACTTTTGGGCTCATTTTCGAAAAAGGACGTCCATCTTTCGACATAAATTGGAAGATGGACGTCCTTCTCCCAGGGATGTTCAAATCAGTATAATCAAAACCCGAATTAGGCCATCTCCAACTGCACTCCATCACAAGGAGAGCCAAAGTTCAAGGGGGCATGTTGGAGGCATAGTGAAGGCGGGACTTGGGCGTGTCTAACACTTGGACGTCCTTGACCCATAACTGAAAAAAAGAAGGATGTCCCTGATGAACACTTGGACGTTTTCACCCGGACCTATTTTTCTTACGACTAAGGCACAAAAAGGTGCCAGAAATGACCAGATCACCACCAGAGAGACTCGGGGATGACCTCCCGTTACTCCCCCGGTGGTCACTAACCCCCTCCCACCCTCAAAAAACATCTTTAAAAATATGCCTTGCCAGCCTCAGATGTCATACTCCGGTCCGTGACAGCGCATGCAAGTCCCTGGAGCAGTTTTAGTGGGTACTGCAGTGCACTTCAGACAGGCGGACCCAGGCCCATCCCCCCCTACCTGTTACATTTGTGGAGGAAACAGCAAGCCCTGTACCCAAATCTAGGTGCCCCTCTTCACCCGTAAGGGCTATGGTAGTGGTGTAGTTGTGGGTAGTGGGTTTTAGGGGGGTTTGGGGGGCTCAGCACACAAGGTAAGGGAGCTATGGGATCCTCAGAAGCTTAGCCGAGATTGGGTGGCAGAGCCGGTGGGGGGAGGCGGGGCTGATGGTTGGGAGGTGGGCCTTGTTCTGGGCAGACTTCTACGGTCTGTGCCTGAAAATGGCAGAAACAAATCAAGGTCAGGTATACACATAAAGTAGCACATATAAGTTTAAATTGTTGGGCAGACTAGATGGACCGTGCAGGTCTTTTTCTGCCGTCATCTACTATGTTACTATGTACCTGGGAGCAATTAATGAAGTCCACTGCAGTGCCCCCTAGGGTGCCCGGTTGGTGTCCTGGCATGTCAGGGGGACCAGTGCACTACAAATGCTGGCCAAATGGCTTGCATTGGGTCATTTTTGACATGGACGTCTTTGGTTTCGAAAATCGCCAAAAGTCAGAAATGTCCATGTCTAGGGATGTCCCAATTTAAGGATTTGGACGTCCCTGACGGTATTTCCGAAATGAAAGATGGACGTCCATCTTGTTTCGAAAATACGGGTTTCCCTGCCCCTGGATTTCGCTGTTTTGCAAGGACGTCCCTTTCAAAAATGCCCCTCCACACCTCCAGGAATTTATCCAAACCTTTTTAAAGTCCCGCTATTCTAACTGCTTTACTACATTCTCTGACAATGAGTTCCAGAGCTTAACTATAAGTTGAGTTAAAGAATATTTTCTCCTATATATTTTTTTTAAGTTGTAATACTAGTCCTCTTTCTATCTCCCTTCGCATTAGTTCCCCCCCCCCCCTCTCTCTCTCTCTCTTTCTCTCTTTCTCTGCCTTCTCCAGTCTCCAACAGTCTCAGTCTCTCTCTCTCTCTCTCTCTCTCTCTCTCTGACTCCCCATCAATCAGTCTCCCTCTTTCCCTCTGGAAGTCTCCACCAAGTGAGAAAAGGGAGATACTGAGGCAGCACAGATATTTTCAGGCCCTGCAGGCTGATGCTGGTTCCAGTGACTCTGCTTCCAGCCTTTACAGCTGCCTCTGATCTCACCCCCATTGCCTCCATGGCTGGCCCCAACCCCAATTCTGTATCCAGACTGCATAGTTGCCTCTGATCCTACCTCCTCCCCCCAGCTGCTGCTGTTTCTGTCCCCTGCAGCTATTGATTGCTGCTACCGCCATCTCCACAGCCACTGCTGATCCTGCCTCTACAGCAACCTCTGCATTTTGTTTGCATGGATTACAGAAGGATTAAGAAACTTTTTTTTTCTCTTCTCTGTGATCTGTGCACCCCACTTTAATGGTCTCACAGACTCCCAGGGGTCCATGAACCATAGGTTGGGAACCATTTGCCAAGGGCTAGAAAAATAGGCTGAGAACCAGTGCAAGCCAGACCCTCCTCTGCCTCAGGTACAAACTTAGGGGTCGATGCTCAAAGCCTAATGCCGGCATTAGAGGCAATTAGTGCCAGATTAGCATGCACATTAATGAGCGCAGAATGTTCAGAGGGCTCTAGCATGGGAAATATGCACTGGCCCACCGTACTGCTTCTATGGCTGCCACCATCAACCCCAGCATCTGAAGACAGTTCCGAGCACACGGGGCTCTCTGTCCCAGGAGGTCCTGCATTGATTCTGCAGCTTGATGATGCACGGTACTTGGAAAAAAACTCGTCCTTGAAAAGAATCGAACGTGACCCCCAGATATTACAAGGTCTGCATCGGAACTAAATGGCTCTTGTTTACATTGATCACCCAACTTAAAGACTCCAAGAACTGCACCACCTGTGCTATCACCTGACACCTTTCCTGATACGACTTTGTGTGAATCAAACAATCATTCAGGTAAGGGTGAACTAGTATGCCCTGCTTGCGAAGGGCCGCCGCAACCACCACCATAATCTTGGTAAATGTCCTTGGTAATGTCGCTAATCTGAACGGCATCTCTCAAAAACCTATCAAGATCTTTCAGAAGAGACATCAATACTGGAAGAAGGTTCAGAATTCTTAGATTCAAGTTTCTAGTATAATTATCAAAGTACTCAGGTTCCCCATAAATAATCAGTTTCTGTTGCAATACAGGAATTTGAACCCTTTAACCTGAGAAACACAGGATCCTAATTCCTCAAGTTTGAAGTCTGGTTGAACAATTGCACCTCAAATGCTTCAAACTTAGAAGTGTTCATAAGGGAAGAATGAATAAAATCTGCATAAACATTATGCAAGAAGTCCAATGCAGTCCATACTGAATCTAGAGCAATTTCTCCCATTGTTATTCCAGAAGGGGTCTTCCCATCAAGCCATCTCCCACAACAGGCCTGCAAGTGAGCTCAACCAGAGTCTTAAGCAACACATCTTCCAGGTGCAGCATCAATAAAGACTAAGACTCCACTGTAACGTCATTGGGGACAAGGACTGCACACCTCCCTAAAAGCATGCCAAATGGTAACACATCCTTAGGTGAACACCTTGTGATTCTGCAGAGTCCACCCCCCACAGCCGCAGAGGAATAGCTGGGCCAACTAGGCTGAGCGAAACCTCACCCTCTGAGTCAACATTTCTCCTCCGCTGAGTCCAAGAATTTGCTCAATAATGAATGTATGACAAAAGCAGTGATTAAAGTCTGCCATGGTCTGGGGGCAATTTGCTGTGGGGGAGGTCCCCTAACTCTCCCTTTTCCTGTAGTAAAAAGTAAACCAGGCCATAATAGATGAAAACCACAAAATATCACCGGGGCTTTGCCCACAATGTCCTACACCACCGCTATCTTGAGAACCTGGATGTATAATTTATGACATTATACAGTGGGGGAAATAAGTATTTGATCCCTTGCTGATTTTGTAAGTTTGCCCACTGACAAAGACATGAGCAGCCCATAATTGAAGGGTAGGTTATTGGTAACAGTGAGAGATAGCACATCACAAATTAAATCCGGAAAATCACATTGTGGAAAGTATATGAATTTATTTGCATTCTGCAGAGGGAAATAAGTATTTGATCCCCCACCAACCAG
Organism: Microcaecilia unicolor; assembly: GCF_901765095.1. NCBI lineage: Eukaryota > Metazoa > Chordata > Amphibia > Gymnophiona > Siphonopidae > Microcaecilia > Microcaecilia unicolor. The sequence continues at coordinate 270,029,048 of NC_044035.1, read as the reverse complement.
TAAGAGATCTGGCCCCTACAGACCAGGTAGATGCTCCAAATCAACTCGTTACCTGCATGACAGACAGCTGTCGGCAATGGTCACCTGTATGAAAGACACCTGTCCACAGACTCAGTGAATCAGTCAGACTCTAACCTCTACAAAATGGCCAAGAGCAAGGAGCTGTCTAAGGATGTCAGGGACAAGATCATACACCTGCACAAGGCTGGAATGGGCTACAAAACCATCAGTAAGACGCTGGGCGAGAAGGAGACAACTGTTGGTGCCATAGTAAGAAAATGGAAGAAGTACAAAATGACTGTCAATCGACAAAGATCTGGGGCTCCACGCAAAATCTCACCTCGTGGGGTATCCTTGATCATGAGGAAGGTTAGAAATCAGCCTACAACTACAAGGGGGGAACTTGTCAATGATCTCAAGGCAGCTGGGACCACTGTCACCACGAAAACCATTGGTAACACATTACGACATAACGGATTGCAATCCTGCAGTGCCCGCAAGGTCCCCCTGCTCCGGAAGGCACATGTGACGGCCCGTCTGAAGTTTGCCAGTGAACACCTGGATGATGCCGAGAGTGATTGGGAGAAGGTGCTGTGGTCAGATGAGACAAAAATTGAGCTCTTTGGCATGAACTCAACTCGCCGTGTGTGGAGGAAGAGAAATGCTGCCTATGACCCAAAGAACACCGTCCCCACTGTCAAGCATGGAGGTGGAAATGTTATGTTTTGGGGGTGTTTCTCTGCTAAGGGCACAGGACTACTTCACCGCATCAATGGGAGAATGGATGGGGCCATGTACCGTACAATTCTGAGTGACAACCTCCTTCCCTCCGCCAGGGCCTTAAAAATGGGTCGTGGCTGGGTCTTCCAGCACGACAATGACCCAAAACATACAGCCAAGGCAACAAAGGAGTGGCTCAGGAAGAAGCACATTAGGGTCATGGAGTGGCCTAGCCAGTCACCAGACCTTAATCCCATTGAAAACTTATGGAGGGAGCTGAAGCTGCGAGTTGCCAAGCGACAGCCCAGAACTCTTAATGATTTAGAGATGATCTGCAAAGAGGAGTGGACCAAAATTCCTCCTGACATGTGTGCAAACCTCATCATCAACTACAGAAGACGTCTGACCGCTGTGCTTGCCAACAAGGGTTTTGCCACCAAGTATTAGGTCTTGTTTGCCAGAGGGATTAAATACTTATTTCCCTCTGCAGAATGCAAATAAATTCATATACTTTCCACAATGTGATTTTCCGGATTTAATTTGTGATGTGCTATCTCTCACTGTTACCAATAACCTACCCTTCAATTATGGGCTGCTCATGTCTTTGTCAGTGGGCAAACTTACAAAATCAGCAAGGGATCAAATACTTATTTCCCCCACTGTATATGTGGTTTACTCTCTGGGTATAATGCATGATATCTTTAGGACTGGGGCTGGATGTTATCTTGCTTGTATGTGTGAGATACTCACTCATATAAGCAGAATTCTTTGTTTAAGGGATTTTATGCACTGTACTTTGAGATTATATGCTGGGGTTTTATTTTATTACTACATATTAACAATGCTTATTTTTTTGCACTGGAGTGTAAGAAGATTGTGTTTTAGACACTACAATGTATTGTTGCTCATTGTGCTTTTGCATTTAACTACAGGAATGTGGGAGGGTGAGAAATAAATGATATAAATACAAAGATAAACCTTCAGCTGTATGTGTACAAAAGCAAAACACAGAGTTAGGTGGTCTTCCACAATATTGCTCTTGGAGTGAAATCACTTAGCCGATCTCTCATTCACACCTTATCCACCCTTTTTGTTTTTGCCCAGCAGTTTCCCTCCTGCTTCTTTGGGCTTCCAGCTTAATCAGTGATGGCCTCTAGTGGGCTACCGCCTAGGAGACCTTCATTCAGAACTGCCTAGGGATTTTTTCCACCTACTTTATGACCATTCATGACTCTCTTCCCAAACTTTGATCCAATTTGAGCTCATTTAAACAACTGAAAACTCAGTTAATCCCAAAGCCAAAATAGCAGGTCTCCATACACCCTCTCTTCCAAATCAGGAAGGCTGTGGTGGGTGATAATAGTGGAAGCAGTCAGCTCAATGCCTGTGGGTCAGTGTGTATGGATAGATGTCACTGTTCTGTATGGGTTTCCTGTCTAATAGGCCCAATATTGTGGAATCAGCTTCCTACGAATATTCGAACTATGAATACAACAAAGATTTAAAAACTTGTAAAGAGTTACCTGTTTGTCCAAACTTAATTAAATTGGACTTTGCACAGTAGGCATGAACATGAATATGATAACATTTAGGAAGTAATGAAAAAATTATGTTGGACTATGTAAAGTAAAAGCAGGAATAGGTAGAAGACTACAGTGGTTATTATTGATTATTTATTTTATTTGTGTTTGTATGAGATGATTTGAATTATGTTTTTTTTTATTTGGGTTTTTAATTATTGTGTATATTTTAGGATTATATATGTTATTTTGTTATCCACTTATATATAAGCAGAATGTAAGTTAATAAACCTTAACAGGAATCTGACCTGAGCCTCTGAATGTTCACTGACTCACTGGCCCCATGCTGGCTGCCACTACTGTCATAGGTCACAAAGGACATCCAGAAAGAGGCACGATGGCTGTTTGTGACCCCATTTGGGGTCCCGACCCACAGTCTGGGAACCACTGGTTTCAGGTCAGTTATTACAGCAAAGGTGACATACTGGGGTCCCTTCAGGAACTCTGCTATAATAGATTCCTAAATCCAGCCATTAGGTGCTGTGTTGCATTTAATAGGATTCCTTCCTTCCAGTGGAGTTTGAGAATGCTGCCTCCACAGCACCCCCAACCCCCAGCCTACACAGGGCGTCAGACCCATTTCTTACACAGCAGTGCACAGCGCTGCAAGTAAGCTACTGAAATGGTCCCAATCTGTAATTAACACCAAAGTGTTTCTCTAAAATCTAAGGTGATGTAAAAACCTTAAATTGATTACCTATAAACCAAACACAGGAAGGAAAAGTTACAGTAAACAACTAGAAATCAACATGGTTGATACTCAAACCAATTTAACCAACTAGAAATGGCCGCTGACCGGTTAAATCGCTCGTTCAGAGCTATCTGCTCATTTTCAGTGGCACTTAACCAGTTATCTCTGCTGAAAATTAGTGGTTAGCACCTAAGTGAAAACTAGCTACTTTGGGAGTGATCAGTGGGCAGTCAGCACTTGGCCGGTTAAGTGCCAATATTCAGCATTTAACCGGCCAGGGTAACCGCATAAATGGGACCCCTTGGCCGGTTAACTTCTGAATATCGACTTAACCGGTTATGTGTTAACCAGCTCCGCAAAAAAACGGATATTTCCATGCTGAAGCCCAGACATGACCCGGCTGAATATCTAGAAATAATGCCAGCGGCAGTCAGCAAAACGCTCACCACCGCCAGCTGAATATTTACCCCAATATATTACTTTTAACAACAACAGAACCGGTGGCACCCCCAAAAGCAGACTATAAGATGCCACTAATCTATTACTTTGCTTCAAATTAACATGGATACCCCTCTGAAAATATTGCTTCTAACATTCCTTCGGAGTTTGAGCCAGGATGTTTAGGGCTTCACTTCGTCTTCAGGCAACAATACACAGTACCTCATTAAGGGCTAGATGTCCTGAAGGGCGCCATACAGTTGCATAAAATGGGCCCTGCTGTAAATGCGTGTTAATGCATGTAAGCATAAGCCAACACAATAATACATTTAGGGAATCTAGGCCTAGTTCTAATTAAACACTGCAAAATTCCAGAGAAGTGCAAATAGACAAAGCTTTTGAAATTCCCAGCCAGCAGCATTCTTTTCGGCTCTGTAGATAGTTGGTTCTCTCACTAGGTGTATTTTTTTTTTTTTGCACACTTCTACTGTTGCAAAATAAGGGCCTGGGGGAAGGGAGAATGAAATACTTTCTACATTATGATATTAATAATGCCAACATGGAACACACATATTCTGAAATGGCTTGCATTTGACTCTAATATACTATCTGCAGGCACAACCTCCTCTGGGGTTGATACCACAGCCACAGATTTCAGTGTCTGGACACTACATAGCTGCCTTTGAGGTGAGAGAGGATAATACCCAGCTGTGGGTTGGCAAACAGAGTCACAACATAGTAAAGAATCATGGACTTCATGATAGTAAGGAAGGGTTTACACCGAACACAAGAACACACATCCTACAGCACAAGAGGCAAAGTAGACACGGATACATTCTGGCAACTGATATACAATAATGAATGGATAGCTCAAACGGACTCCATATACTACCTCATAGAATGGGATAAAAGATGCAAAAGTGTACTAAATGAAATAGCACCCTTACGAACAAGAACCGCACGTAAGCACAACTCGATACCATGGTACAACGATGAACTGAAAAAGTTAAAAACACAATCCAAGAAACCCGAACGAGCATGGAGAAAAACAAAAGATGAACATACACTTAACGCATGGAAACAAATACACAGGAAATACAAATACACAATAAGACAGACCAAAAGATCATACCATAAAACTAAAATAGGAACAAATTACACCAACTCGTGAACAAACTCCTAGACACCAACTTGGTTACTACAATGAATACAGACATCCCATCTGCAGATAAACTTGCTAAATATTTCAATGAAAAAATTGTAAACCTACACAAAACGCTACCTCAGGACAATACCGATATCGAAACCTTCCTTAATGAGTTGGCCCCAACCTTTGAAGAATACCCGGTTGACCGAACCTGGACAAACTTTGCTCTCCTTACCGTCGAAACAGTTACCCAGGCGATTAGCAGGTTCTCCAACACTTACTGCAAACTAGATACCTGTCCCAACTACCTAATGAATTCCGCCCCTGACCGCTTCATAGCAGACCTCACATCCCACCTAAATTACATGCTTCAGCAAGGCCTGTTCCCCAAGGAAAATGGCAATATCCTACTCACCCCTATACCAAAGATACCAAGAAAAAGACAAATGAAATCACTAACACCGTCCAGTAGCATCTATCCCACTGGTAGTCAAACTGATGGAAAGCATGGTAACTAGGGTTACCATTTTGTGTCCTCTGAAAAAGAGGACACATGTCACGCCCCCTACCCCGCCCCCGTCACGCCTCATACCCCGCCCCCGCCACGCCCCCTTCGGGTCCTCGTTCCGCCCCTCTATTCCCCGCCCCCCCCGTCACATGGTTTCCCCCCCCCTCACATATTCCCCCCCTCACTTACTATCTAGCCCTGGTGGTCTAGTAGGGTCTTCTCTTCGGGGCAGGAAAGAGCCCCCTCTTTCCTGCCCGGAGCGCTGCCTGTCCTTGCCTGCTGCATCCTCCTCGGTCTGGCTGGAGATTCAAAATGGCCACCGAGAGTTGAAGTGGCCTCGCGAGAGTTCAACTCTCGGCGGCCATTTTGAATCCCCAGCCAGACCGAGGAGGATGATAGACAGGGGAGGCAGCGCTCCAGGCAGAAAAGAGGGGGCTCTTTCCTGCCTCGAAGACGTCACTAGACCACCAGGGAACATGGTAAGGAAGGGGACGGGACGGGAGTAGGGTTACCACGGCGCCAATCGCCCGCCCACACGCACGCGCCTGACCGCACCCGCGCCCACGTTTGTCCAGAAATCCGGACAAACGTGGGTGCAGGCAAAATCCGCCGGACGCCCCGGACATGCCCTCAAAAAGAGGACATGTCCGGGGAAATCCGGACGAATGGTAACCCTAATGGTAACCAAACAACTTACAGACTATATAAACAATTTCTCAACATTACACGAGTCACAGTCAGGATTTCGCCCCCTCCACAGCACTGAAACAGTACTACTCACTCTCCTAGCCAAATTCAAGCAAGAGATAGCAATGGGCAACAACATCCTCCTCCTCCTCCAATTCGACATGTCTAGTGCATTTGACATGGTAAAACCATAATATACTACTAAGACTACTAGATCACTTCAGGATTGGTGGAAACATACTTAGCTGGATCAAAGGTTTCCTAACCACAAGAACATATCAAGTAAAATCAAACTCAAACATATCATCACTATGGAAAGCAGACTGCGGAGTACCTCAAGGATCTCCGTTATCACCGATCCTCTTCAACCTAATGATGACCCCACTAGCCAAGTCCTTAGCCAACCAAGGCCTTAACCCTTTCATCTATGCAGACGATGTCACAATATACATTCCTTACAAAACTAAACTGACAGAAATCACCAATGCAATCAAGCTCAGCCTGAACATCATGGGCAAATGCATTTCAACTAAAACTCAATAAAGAAAAAACACATTGTCTCATTCTCTCATCCCAACACATCGCAGACAACCCCACAAGTATCAATGCCCCAGATTACACCCTCCCTATCTCAGACAGCCTCAAAATCATTGGTGTTATAATGGACTGTAACTTAACACCAAAGAGCCAAGTGAAATCCACAACAAAGAAAATGCTGCACTCAATGTGGAAACTCAAACGCATGAAACATTCTTCCCGAAGGAAACATTCCGGAACCTGATACAATCAATGGTACTAAGCCACATAGACTACTGCAATGGAATTTATGTGGGATGCAAAGAACAAACCTTAAAGAAACTTCAGACCGCTCAAAACACAGCAGCCAGGCTTATATTTGGAGAAATGCAATTCGAAAGCGCAAAACCACTCCGTGAAAAACTATACTGGCCCCCAATCAAACAACGCATTGCATTCAAAATCTGCACCCTGGCTCACAAAATCATCTACGGTGAAGCCCCGGGATACATGACAGACCTGATCAACCTACCAACTAGAAACACATCCGAATCAACACGAACATACGTACTTAAATCTGCACTACCCAAGCTGCAAAGGACTTAAATACAAATCAACCTATTCATCCAGTTTTTCCTACATAAGCACACAACTGTGGAACGCACTACCAAAAGCCTTGAAAATGACGTATGACCGCCATTACGGTACTATGTAAGCCACACTGAGCCTGCAAATAGGTGGGAAAATGTGGGGTACAAATGTAACAAACAAATAAATAAATAAAAATAAACTTCCGGAGAACACTAAAAACTTACCTGTTTCAAAAGGCATTCCCCACAGAACCAACCTAAATGCCTGATCTCTGCAACACAACAAAACCAAAGTACGTAATGGACATAACACAACTCTTCCGCTGTACGATCCCCTAATGTGGCTGTACCACATGAACTTTATCTTACCATAACATCACTTTGTATTTGTTCACACCGGAGACTGCTAACGTCTCTCCGGTATTATGTAAGCCACATTGAGCCTGCAAATAGGTGGGAAAATGTGGGATACAAATGTAACAAATAAATAAATAAAGCAACTTCTCCCTAGTCACTTGGAAGGTGGGTCGAAGAGTCAAGATTAGAGGCCTGGTTTACAGTTAAACTTGAACTAGGCAGATCAGAGGGAAACGGCAACACTGAAAATTGTGAAGCGGTAACAGTGTATAGAGCCACAGATGGAACAAAAAGGAAGAGTCCAAATTCAAAGGAAGCAATTTATTGTAAAATCCAAAATAGCCCGTGTTTCGGCGAATGCCTGCTTCAGGGGTCTGCATAAGAATACAATTAAAAAACAGAAGTCAACAAAAGCAATACATATAAAAATAAAATAGAATGTTGTGCATGTTGTTCAACAAAGACACATGTGCAACTCAACTTTGATATTTATATGTTTGTATGTATACAGCATGCAATTTTTATTGTATTTTATTTTTATGTGTATTGCTTTTGTTGAACTCTGTTTTTTAATTGTATTCTTATGCAGACCCCTGACACAGGCATTCGCTGAAACACAGGTCGTGTTGGGTCTTACAATGAATTGCTTCCTTTGAATTGTTGTTCCATCTGTGGCTCTATGTACTGTTACTGCTTTACAGCTAAACTTGGCCTAGCGCAAATATTCCAGCCCTAAAGAGGAAACAGACTTAAAAATAGCTAAACTATAAATACTGCAGCATGTAGAAAGGTGTTATCCCACATGAATGGATTTCACAGCATACAGGATGCACTATTTCCTGTGATAAGGAAACTAAAAACACAAGAAAAGAATATTTCAGCAGGTAATAGTGAAGTACCTTTTCCCATAGCCACACAAAGTCCTTTTTTAATAAGGCCCAATGAGAGCTATAAAAACAAATAAAGCATAAGCAGTGCCTAATAATGAAGGCATAGCCTAGTGGTTAGAGCACCGGTCTTGATATCCAAAGGTGCCTAGTTCAAATCCCACTACTGATTGTGAGCCCTCCAGGGACAGAGAAATACCCAGTGTACCTGAACATAACTCACTTTGAAAAAGGTGTGAACAAAACCCAAAATAAATACAAATTCTTGTATCATAATTAGCTTGAATAGGCTTAGAAAATCCATTCTTTCTTCCTGGGAGACAAGACAATTTATTCCTTAGGATCCTGCCTGATGCTTGTGAGCTGGCTTTTGCAACTGTGGGTGACAGGATGCTGGCCTTGATGGAACTTTGAGACTGACCCAGAATAGTGTATTTTATCTTCGTATAAACAAAAGTCTTCTTCAACTTTTACTTCTAAATTAAGCACATTCACCCCCTAATTCTCTAAGGCTGGGCGCTCAACATTATGCTTAGCACACTTGTGCACTGGAGTTATACTTTAAGATTAGTTGCATGCATGACAACATAATAATGAACTGATAATTGATGTTAACTACCAATAGTCGGCACTAAAGAGTGTTAATTGTCACTACTGGCACCAGTTAGCAGTTACACACAGTCAGCACTCTTTATAATGTGTACACAAAATCCACAGCATGCAACTGCAAGGGGGCGTGGACAGGGGAGGGTCAGGAGTGTGCCCAGGACTTGAGCAACACATTATTGAATACATGCAGTTAGGTGCCTAACTGCTTACAATTAGGAGCGTAAAAAGATCAGCACGCACATTCCTGAATCTCCACTACCCCAGTTGCAAAGAACTTAAATATAAATCGACATATGCATCCAGCTTTTCCTACATTAGCACGCAACTATGGAATGCACTACCAAATGCCATAAAAACATCTGTCACTAACGAACGTTAATGCACTACCACCTTATTATTTCTCACGCCGGAAATTAACTGATTATCTAATTTACTCTACCATTTATGAACTTAATGCAATACCACTTTGTATTTCTCATTCCGGAAATGGCGATCGCCACTATGGCATACTGTAAGCCACATTGAGCCTGCAAAAAGGTGGGAAAATGTGGGATACAAATGCAACAAATAAATAAATGCAGACTTCCGCTAGCATTCTATCCATGCGGAACTGCCATTATAGAATTGATGCTTAGAGGGAGATTCTATATGGCGCCTAAAAAAAAATCGGCATGGAAATCAATGCCGACTAAGCATATTCTATAAGCGACGCCTAGATTTAGGTGTGGTATATAGAATACCCTTGATATCTCAGTGCCTAAAACTATGCACATCCATTTACACCAATGAAAATGTGGCGCAAATCCTTGCCGTTAGATTTACATGCACTGGGCCATATTCTATACACGCATAAATTTCAGAATGTCCATTTCCCTACCCATAACCACGCCCCTTTTTACCTGTGTATGTTAGAAATGAGGCGCACTGCATTACAGAATACGCTTAGTGAGTTCAGCACGTAAATTCTAATTATTGCCAATTAGTGCTCATTATTGCTTGTTCAGTGCTGTTATCAACACTAATTAGCTAGAAGCCAATTAAGTTATGAGTGGTATTAGATTTCGACGTGGATCTCTAGGCACGCTACATAGAATCCAGGGGTTAGCGTCCAAATGTTTGGCATCTAACTTTAGGCAACCTTTAATTCTCCTTCAGTAAACAGAAACTAAAGTTTAAGATATGTTAAAGAACAATGCCATAAGTTAAAGTTTTCAACTGCAAGAAAAGATTTTGGAATCAAGTCTTTTGAAGTTCTAATGTGGTACTTTGCACATATGGGACCCAGACTTTTGCAGCAGCCTCCCAAGCCGTATTCCCACTGAAAAGGGGCACCACTCTGAAAAGGGACGCATTTGCCAAATCCATGGTCACTTAAGAGTAAGCAACTATAGCTTTCAATTCATGGTACATATTCTTAACAAGCAAGTAAAATGTGTGGAAGTTCCCTTTGAGGGGAAGTCTATCAGAATCGAATGTGGTAAACCCTGCCAGAGAGCTGAGACATCAGAATTACACAGATTCTCAAATATGCCTCTACAGCCTGGGAAGAAGTAGGTTAGCAGACAGAAAATTAAAAAAAAAACATTACAAAGTTGAAGAACATCTGGCAGAGCAGTTACACTTTCCAGGGGCACACTCGCCACATACGAGTAAATTCCAGATGTTAACATATCACTAACATCCCCCATCCCCCTTCATTATGTTTCCTGCCCCGAAATTCCTCAAAATCTTACTGGGAATGCCAGCCTGAGCCAAGTAGTAGACGGTAACCGGAAAGGCTACACTATGGTCAAACAAGAGTCCCCTCTCCAATTCTACTTGTAAGCAGAACTAGTACCCTGGTCCATCTTTAAACAGCCTCTCTTGCCCGCCCCCATACCCATTCTCCCTCTCTTCTGCCCAGTCCCTCTTCTTTCAGTCTTTCTTTCTCCCACCTCCTTCTCTCCCCCTCCCACACTGCTACATCTGGATGCCTTTTAGCCAGGCAGTTCTCTGGACCCAGGTCATTAACTGCATTCCTCGGTTTCCTTTTTTGTTCTCGTTATACCCCTTCAGAGAAAAAAAACCAAACAAACCCTACATTTACAGCTGAAAAAACCCAACAACAATCCATACTTCTCCTTAATCTTGACATATATTTCACTTTGCAGATTCCAATGTGACTCTTAAATATGCTACTACAATTAACTAAGATTATCTAACACAAACGGCCAATTATCCTGCCAGTAAACTGAGTAAAGTATTAGTAGAATCCAAAAGAATAAGACACCACGATGTATTCGATAAACTGAGATAAATGCAACGTTTTGGGTCAGTTTCCTCCTGCACTGGACCTTTGGATCCGTCGGACAGAGAGGGCTCGCACCTGCAGACACACTTTCAGTTCTGAAGTCAACATCTTTCCTCTGTATCCAACCCTCGAATTATTCTCTCGCTGCTACAAATGAAAAGGATCCCAGCAGGGCGCCAGCTTTTCAACCGTAGGATAGGGGCACTTTGCAGAAGCCAAAGCCAAACCCACTGCCTGCTGCTAGGGAATTTTGGAAATAAACCTCCCCATACAGAGCAGGATCAGGAACTCCCCGAGGCAGGGAGGATCTGAGCAAAGTCCGGTGCCCTCCCCCAGCCCTCAGGGTCCTCCAGTGCTTTGGGGAGAGTGGGGGGGGGGGGGGGGGTTAACCCAACAACCCCCTGAAGCCAAAATGTTTCATTCTGCTGCTTCCTCCCAGACCCCCAAATCTTCTGTATCCAATACCCTGATTTCAACCCTTTCCTCCAAACTTTGTGTATCTAATACCCACTTCCCATGCCATCCTCCTCAAACTTCTGCATCTAATACTCCTCCGTCCCTTGCAAACTTTCAGTATCTACTGCAGTGCCCCCTTATCCCTCCTAATGCACCCGTTACCGCAGTTACCCATCACTAACCTCTCTTCTGCCCCTAGGAGGGCACAGCAGCAGCCGCTGGCCCGGGACGAACAGATTTTCCCTCCTCCCTGGGTGCTCTATTGCTTAGGAGCGCGCCTTCCTCCCCTCCTTTACCTCCAACCACGGCGATTCCAGGAGAAGGGGGGGGGCGCCTATTTCCCTCCTCTCAAACCACAAACCAGCCCCCTAGCTGCCAACCCCCTCCCAGCCTCAGGTGCCAGGCGTAACCCGCAGTTCTGGAAAGGGAAGAGTCAGCCGCATACTTACCCCCAGCTGCTGCCTGCACTCGCACGGTGGGCGGGTGGTCTCTCCCCCCTCCACAGCTGGAATGGTACATTCCCAAACTTTAAAGCGCTCTCAGGGAACACAAGTTTAAGGAGGGGAGAAGTGCCGAGTGGGTGATGAGGAGAGCATCAGATGTGCTAACACCGAATTCTAGTAGGAACATTTAAGGCTTTCAACTTACATCCCCTGTGCATTCAGTTCTGCTGGTCCTACTCCTATAATGCAACACGATGGGACTGGAGTGGTAATGTCCCTACTGGAACTGGTTAAGTCGGCGGGGGGAGAAATTAGATTAGTGTAGAGCGGGGGTGCATGGCGGGGGACGGGACTGTAAATAGCAGAGTAAGGGAGGGTGTGACTGGGGGAAAGCGCCTATAGTGCAGAGGAGGAGGCCAGCAGTGCTGTGTGCTGAGATGATAAACAAGGAAATCTTACAAGGTTCATCGTTACAGGGAGGACATAAGAGGGGGGGGGGGGGGGGTTGTGTATTAGTTCAAGGTCTTGCAATCAGTGATTTGCAAATGACAATTAAGAAGAAGGAACCAGAGGTTTGTTTAAATGAAGTAGTGTGAAAACTGAAGACAGGATGGAGTGGTTACAATCACAGTCAGTCTGGCAGGGTGGCTCACAGGAAACCAGCTGTGTTTATCTGACCCTCTTCCCTGGCTCAGGCTGGGAAAGGCTCTTTTGCACTGTACTCTTCAGATTAAGGAGCTTCAAGCTGCCAGAAGTGGGCTCGGGCTATGGAATTTACTGCTGAGAAAGCAATAGCAGCAGCCCACGGTCACCGCTGTTTCAAAATAAAAGAGCAGGACAGACACTAAACCTTTCGCTCATTCTGTCTGTATCTATGGGGAATAAAAGCTTTGAAAATCAATCTGGAGTGTATCTGCGCTGCTCTCACCCAGGACAACGGGGGGAGGGGGGAAGCTCTGTGCTTAGGGTAGAACTCAGACACCCATAAGGAGGCATGAAACGAAAAGCACTTAAATGTTGCTAACTTCAATATTGTTCACCCTGCATTTTCCAGCACTTTTTCACAGATGTATTCACGCTGTATATATTGTTTCCTGGGCCATTTAACCTACAGAGGCTGATTATCAGCATAAGCACATCTGTATAAAAACTGCAAACTGAAATCATTTTTCCTCCAGAAAAGTTATGGACCTAGCTCAAAATAATAATAAAAGATATTCTGAATAAACAGAAAAAAGTGCTCATACAAATTAATTTGCAATTCTTTTTTCTTAATTTTTTAATATCTCTGTTCATTGACCTGGTATTTGGTAGTTGGCATTTCCTCCAAAATTAACACATGAAAAATGCATTACAGCTAAAATAAAAAAAAAAAGGACTGCAACATTTTATAGTACTGCTGGTTCAAATAGTTCAATCAGCAGAAACCTAAACCAAAAAAATATCTAGACTTTTTCCCTCCTCTTTTTGACTTGAATTTCATTTTTGAGACAAAATACATAATTGAGGTTTTGGAAGAGTTCTTCAGACATACCACCATGCACCTTGATGGACTAATGGAAACTGAGGCAGCTTTCAGGACCACAGTTATCTGGAAACATTTTATGGTCCTTTTGTCTCATGTGTCTTGTAAAGAAGGGGGACACTTTAGAAGACCAATCCAGTTGTCATGGAATTTGAGTGAGAAGTCCAATGATTTCTTACCCCCAGGGCCAGTGCAATGGTATTAGGTTTCCTAGGCAATCTTCTAGCCTTGCACCCTTTTCAATTAACTTTTAGGCCTTTTGTCCCCTCCCCCCCCCCCCAATAATACTCGGTGCTGGTCTAGGTGATTACCTAATCCTGCCTAGTGGTTAGGTCAGTCTTACTCACCTCTGTGTCTAGCCAGACAGTTTTCTCTGGTGTGTTTTTGTAAGTACTATTAAAATGCTTCTGAATAGCAATATTGGAGGATCCCATCTAAATGTGATTGCTAGAACCCATCTCAGTTTTTAGCCCAGTTTTTCCACATGAGGAAAACTTGAGCATGTGTCTGTGTGTGCCCTATCCGCACTAAATTTTCAGAACATGTCAAACAGTTGGATTCTGATGGGTATTTTGAGGAAGACGGATCCTTGAGTGTGTATGAATTTGTGTTCTATTCCAGAAAAAAAATTAGGATTGGTAAATTAATTCAGTACAGAAATAAGAAGGCTTAAGTACATTGTCTTAAATGATGCGTAGCCACTCAGCACTTTCTGTATTAAAACAAGGACAGCAGGGAACAGGAGAGTAAAGATGTGTGTATGTTAGTGCCCATTTGATGCATCATTATGCATTCAAAAATTTAGTCTGTACTAAATTGATTTATTAAACTTGGTAGCCAGTCTGGAACAACACTGAATAAAAACATTGTAAAAACCAATACACTGAACATTCCAAGTGCTTTTAGTACTACAATGAATCCCCCCCCCCCCCAATCTATCTATATTAATAAATCCCACCTTGAACGTTCTGAAGCTCACTCCAAGGCAGAGAAGCTCACTCCAAGGCAGAGAAGCACAAAAATCCTGTAGTCTTCATAGGTTAGGACCAGTCACCCTCACTCATAGACCCGCCCTCAGCCACGCCCCATCTGTACATAAAACGCTACCTCAACATTCTGAAGACAACCTGCTGAAGCCATCTGCAAAATCCCTAAACAGTTCCTTAGTTCATGGTGGTGAAGCCATCCAACTCACCATGTCTCTCTGCCCCACCCTCGAGGGCGGAACACAGAGAGTAAAGGGATCCATAAAGGCACCCCTACCAACTGGCAACCCCCTCCAACAAACAACGACCCAGGCAGGGGGAGTGTTTCCGTACTCCTCCCCCTGCCTAGGAATTGCTACAGACTGCTGGCAAACTCCCCAACCACACGACCACAAAAGCCACCCGCAAACCCCCCCCCCCCCACACACACACACAAATGCAAACACACACACATAAACACACACACACACAGAAACACATACACACAAACACACACAAATGCAAACACACACACATAAACACACACAAACACACACACATAAACACACACACAAATACACAAACAAACGCAAACACACACACAAACGCACACACACATAAACACACACACACAGAAACACACACACACGCAAACACACACACAAACACACAAACAAACGCACACACACAAACGCACACACACAAGCGCACACAAACACACAAACACAAACACACACACAAACACACATACACAAACACACACACAAAAACACACACACACACAAACACACACACACACAAAACACACACAAACAAACACACACACACACAAACACACACAGAAACACAAACATACACACAGAAACACAAACACACAAACACACACACACACACAAAAACCACACAAACAAACACACATACACACACACAAACAAACACACACAAACAAACACACAAACACACACACATATATACAAACACACACACACAAATACACACACACAAACAGCCTCGACGGTGCACCTCTAAGTGCCCCCCCCCCCGCCGCATCGTCACAACAACCCGTGCAACGGGGCATCAGAAAGCCCCTACCCCCTTTCCTCCTCGCCGCATCACCCAACCCCTCCTCCCCCATTTCACCAAGCCCTTCCCCCCCCACATCGACCGCCTCACCACCCGCGACCGCTAATACAAACTCTGTCCGGCAGCTGCTGCTGCTTCTATTCAGTAGCAGCAGCCCGTACATAAAGAAAACAAACAAAAAAAAAACCAACCTCCTAAAACGCACCTCCGTGGAGAACCATCTCACATTGGCTGACGTCTCTGCAGCCGCTTCTCCTCTCCCCTCAACGTCAGTGCCCCTGCCGGAAGACCACGGAGAAACGCCGAGACGTCAGAGGGGAGAGGAGGAGCGCATGCTGAGACTTCAGCCAATGTGAGATGCTTCTCAACAGAGGTGCGTTTTAGGAGGATTTTTTGTTTGTTTGTTTTCTTTATGTACGGGCTGCTGCTGCTGAATAGCAGAAGCAGCAGCCGCCGGACACAGTTTGTATTAGCGATTGCGGGTGGTGAGGGGGTTGATGGAGGGGAGGGACTTGGTGATGTGCCATGGTGGGGGGGGGGGGGGGTTGGGTGATGACCGAAGGGGGGGGACAAGGGGCTTTCTTTGGGTGCTGCGCCGGCTGGGGGGGGAAGGGGGGGTCTCGCTGGACATGGGTGGCTGGAAGGAAGCAGGGGGAGGGGAGGGTCGCTGCACATGGGTGGCTGCAGGGGGGGCAGGGAACAGGGAGATAGGGATGGGGCTCTACACACCACATGGGTGCCTGCAAGGGGGACAGGGGATACATGACGGACACTGCAGGGCAGGCAGGGGGACAGAAGGGTTGGTGGTCATTTTGGGGGACAGGTGGGTCGATGGACATGGCTGGCCACAGGGGAGGAACAGGGAAAAAGGAGAGGAGCGTCCTCAGACATGGGTGGCTGCACAGGAGAGGAGGGTCGCTGGACATGGGTAGCTGCAGGGGGGCAAGGGGACAGAAGGGTCGCTGGACATGGCTGGCTGCAGGGGGGACAGGGGAGAGAGGAGGGACGCTGCATATGCGTGCCTGCAGGGGGACAGGAGGGATGCTGAGGGGGGGGCTGAGACCGTATGGGTGGCTGCAGGGGGAGCAGGGGAGACAGGAAGGACGCAGCAGGGGGAGAGGAGGGTTGATGGGCATGGGTGGCTGCAGGGGGATGCTGGACATGGGTGGCTGCAGGGGGAACACGGGGAGAGGAGGGTCGCTGCACATGCCTGGCTGCAAGGGGGCAGGGGAGAGGGAGGGGGTGAGGGGATTCCTCACACCACACACGCAGTCACTCATTCTCTGTCTGCCACATACACTCTCACTCACACACTCACTGTCTTTGTCCCTCTCTCTCACACAGTGTCACACAGAAACACAAACTGTCTCTCACACACTCTCTCTCGCACAAACACATACACTCTGTTGCTCTCTCTCTCACATTCTCTCTCTGACACACACGCTCCATCTCTCACACACGCTGTTTCTGAAACATACACTCCAAGGAAAACCTTGCTAGCACCCGTTTCATTTCTAACAGAAACGGGCCTTTTTTACTAGTATATATATAATATATATTAAAACTTTCAAACACGCACTAATCTATTTAACACAGGCAAGTTTGTAGGCTTATGTGCCTTAGAAAACTTTTATTAAAACAAAATGTGTGAAACAAAGTGAAAAAAATGTCCAAAAATTTGGAAAAGGCCAAACAAACTAAACACAAAATGAAAATTCTTGCCCTGTGTACATTCCTAAAGGAGAGAGATCCAGGGATATGGCAGATAAACTGAGCAAAGCCAACAAGAGTAGCAGAGGTCGCAGGCTCTCACCTTTAAACCCCAATCTGCAGGTCAGTGGCATTGTGTCAGTTGCCACCTGGAGTGGATCGCCGCTGCGCACCCCCCCCCCCCCCGGGTTCATCACCCCTCCCAGCGCATCACCTCATAAGAACATAAGAGTAGCCATGGACCAATGGTCCATCCAGCCCAGTATCCTGTTTTCCAAACAGTGGCCAAGCCAGGTCACAAGTACCTGGCAGAAACTCAAATCGTGGCAACATCCATACTACAAATCCCAGGCCAAGCAGTTGCTTCCCATGTCTGCCTCAATAGCAGACTATGGACTTTTCTTCCAGGAATTTGTCCAAACCTTTTTTAAACCCAGATATGCTAACCACTGTTACCACCTCCTCCAGCAAAGAGTTTCAGAGCTTAACTATTTGTTGAGTGAAAACAAAATTTCCTCCTATTTGTTTTAAAGGTATTTCCATATAACTTCCTTGAGTGTCCCCTAGTCTTTGTACTTTTGGAATGAGTAAAAAATCAATTTACTTCTACTCGTTCTACCCAACTCAGGACCCCATAGACCTCAACCATATCTCCCTTCATCCATCTCCCCTCCAAGCTGAAGAGCCCTAACCTCCCCAGTCCCTCCTCACACAAGAGGAGCTCCATCCCCTCCATCATCCCAGTCGCTCCTGCTTGAACCCCCTCCAATTCTGCTACATCCTTCCAGAGATATAGCGACCAGAACTGAATGCAATACACAAGGTGCAGACTCAGCACGGAGTGATACAAAGGCATCATAGCACTTTCGATTCTATTCACCATACCCGTCCCAAGAACTCCTAGCATCCTGTTTGCCCCTTTGGCCGCCGCTGCACACTGAGCAGAAAGCCTCAGTGCATTATCCACAACAACACTCAGATCTTCCTCCTGAGCGCTGACCCCCAAGGTGGACCTCAGCATCAGGCAACCATGACTTAGATTATTTTCAATGTGCATCACCCTGCACCTGTCCACATCAAATTTCTTCTGCAATTTGGATGCCCAGTCCCCCAATTTCACAAGGTCTTAACGCAATATTTCACAGTCCGTATGTGATTCAACAACCTTGATTAGCTTTGTATCACCTGCAAATTCAATCACCTCACTCGTCATTCCAATTTCCATACCATTTACAAACATGTTAAATAGCACCAGTCCTGTACAGAGCCCCGTGGCACTCCATTCTTCACCCTCCTCCCAGTGGTGTAGCCAAGGGTTGACCCAGGTAGGCTAAGGCCCACCCAGTAGCAGCAGCACACCTATCATGTGGCTGGCAGGGATCCCCAAGCCCCCTCCAGCCGAAAACTCCCAACTGGCCCTCCTGCATACTGCAGCAACTGATACATACTGTTTGCACCGGCCCCACAGCCTTCCCTCTGATGCATTCCTGTCTATGCGGAAAGAGGAAGTTGCATCAAAGGGAAGTCTATGGGGCCAACATGAGCAGTATGTATTAGCTGCTGTTCACTGCCGTGAAAATCTGCTATTTAAAAGGCATGCAGGGGAGGGGGATGTTTGAGACACTATATGGCATGCAGGCAAGAGAGGGAGAGACCAAATCACTTGTGGGACAGGGTGGAGTTCTGCCCACACATCTTGGGCCCAGGCCCACCCAAAATTGGGTGTCTAGCTATGCCCCTGCCTCCTGCCTGCTTGGCAGTGAAGACCCTAAGTTGATACCTTTAGAGAGACACTTTACTCTGGTGACTGATCATGCTCCACTCCAGGTTAAGGTTAATAAGAAATCATAATGCTAGATTAACAAAAAGGTATTAGGCTCTCCAGGCTTAAGCTGAAAACAACACACCAACATTAATTACTTGTTTTAAGAGAATAGAAACTTTACCACAAAATTTAAAAAAAAACTGAGAAAAATCATACTAAACTTTTTTTTTTTTAAGTACATAGTGAGGTATATCGGTTATTAGTAGAGCAAGAAAACTCCTTATCACCAAAAGATATCCTAAACTGCTCCTATAGGAACACAACTTGGTTATAATCCCCACTAGCATGGTTAGGGTGAACAGTCATTGGGTACCCTGCTTGGGTGGCTGTAGTCAACTAGGGAAGGCTACATGGGAGGTGGGGCAGAGAAGGACTAACCCATCCTGGAGTTGTTTGAACTTGATTCCTTGAGCACTGGGAGTGAGAATAATACCCAAGAATTTAACTAGATGACATATGCATCTAATTTGCATCCACTGGTGAACAGTGGACGTTGGCTACTGGAAAACCCTGGGAAGAGGGAAAAGGACTCCATTAGGCCCAGAAAGGGGGTAGAAGGAGGACATATGGGTTTATCCCAGGACTCTAAGGACCAACAAGTCCCTGATTATTGAGGGCAGGAACTCATCTTAACTGTAAAGAGAGACTCTAATCAAGGCTTTGCAGCTGTGGAAGCTTAAGAATTTAATAGTTGATTGTTTTCTGTGATTTTAGGGAGTGGTGAGGTTTAATGGTATAGGTCTTGATTAGACATTCCCATAGACTAGTCTGTTTGTGAATGGATTATAGAAAGTATTTTGTTTATATTTTCAGGTAGGCAATGATAGGTTGTTGAAGACTCGGCTTATACTCTTAGTAGGCTGCAACATTCACAAGGATATTCCAAGGGGATGGGATTTGATATATCCCCTTTCTGTTATTACAATCAAAGTGGTTTACATATTATATACTGTGAAAAAGTACTTTCTGACGTTACTCCTGAATCTGCTCCCATGCAGCCTATATTCATGTCCTCTAGCTCTACCACCTTCCCATCTCTGGAAAAAATGTGTGTATTAATACCTTTCAAATATTTGAATGTCTGTATCATATCACCCCTGTCTCTTTATGGGGATACCAGTGATATGCAATGCCAGTGCTTGCATAGCCAACTAGACAGATAGGACCCCACAAAAGGCAGTCCTATCTTTGTCCAGTTAGCTATGAGGGTGTCGGCACCCATATAACTTCCAGGTCTGTGGAGGGCTCAGCTATTCAATGCTGGTGCCTAGATAAGGCCTGGCTTTGAATATCCAGGTCAAAATTAGCCCATGGTGGTCAGCAGCATAAAAAACTGCTACAGTGGCATCATTTGGTGAAGACTCTGGTTCTTCATTTGAAAAATGTATCACTATTTTAATAGCTTTGGCACAACTATCAAATTAATTATCATCCCTGGCACACAAAACTATTTGAGAGGAAAGCAAGCATGATAGAAAGAAATTAGTTATTGTTTGATGTTAACAAAGGTCTTCAGAGCAAGTTCCAAACTATTCCTGATGGATTATACTAACTATTGTCAAACTGATTCTCAGGGATAATATTTCTTATTAAGAAAATGCTATCGTAGGTGCCCGAAGTTTATTTTTAAATCTTTTTATTGCAAACTGTACAAAGCATGCAACAACAAAATCAGAGCTAAAACAAAAACATATATATAGTCTGCAAAACAATTCATCCCCCTACCACAATAATATACTAAAATGCAAAGTCAAATGTATCACTGACCCTCCCTAGCCACCCACCCACACCCAAAAACTGTGTCAAAAACCTTTATCAGTTCTAAAGGAATTTGATGACAGTGATCTGAAAAGGAAAGTAAAAAATCTAATAAAAACTACTGGAATTATTGCAGAGTAAAATAAAAAGAAAGGAATAAAAGACTAAATGGGGAAAATGGTTTCTTAGAGTTCCCTGCTTAATTGCACTCAGACTCAGATGCACAAAGGTCCCGGTAAAGAATTGCTCTGTATTTCCAAAGAGAATCTCATGCAAATGAGCTGGTCGCTGCTTTTGCAATCAGCTCATTTGCATGTGATGGGGGGGGGGGGGGGGGAGCCAGTCAGCCAGCTGAGCATGCGCAGAACAGCCAATTTCTAAGCACGGCTGCTCTGCACCAGGGGTGTAGTCAGTCCTCGTGGTGGGAGGGGGCCAGAGCTCGAGGTGGGGGGAGCACATTTTGGTCTGCCATACTGCCGCCACTCCCCCATCCTCCGCCGCTCTCCACCCACTGCTGCAGCAAATACCTTGTCTAGCAGGGGTCCACAACCCCCACCAGCTGAAGCCTTCTCCAGTCTCAGTTTCCAGTGCCACCGCATTGCCTGCCCTGCTCTCTCTTCCCCCTCACATCCTGCACGTCCTGCATTCTCAGTTTCACTAAAAGGAGCGTGCAGGACGTGAGAGGGAAGAGAGAGCAGGGCAGACAATGCGGCAGCACTGGAGACCGGCACTGCACAAGGCTTTAGCTGGTGGGGGTTGGGGACCCCACCAGCAAAACCAGGGGCCCAGAGAAAATTTGGGGGGCCCAGGCCCCCGTGGCCCCACGTACCTATGCTATTGCTCTGCACATGCTCAGAGCGGCGCTTGTATACGGCTTTTATACACCTAAAGAAGCTGTGTCTATGAAAGCTTTTTTTTTTTCTGTTGTGCTTGGGGACCGGGGTGTGCTTCCAGAAAACAGATCTTTTCTGATCAGCCTGTGATCCGTGCAGCAGGACGTCCAGGGCAGAAGTCAGGAATAAAGTTAACAAGATCATTTGGACCAGCACCACAGAGGATGGCTTCTTTAAAAAAAAAAAGTTCTCCCAAGGTGCACGTCCAGATATCTGTTCTGATGGGATTCTTCCCTCCACCCCGGATGAATTCTTGTGTTTCAGCTGTTATTCTTGCAGTACCAGAATTCCTGACCACCTGTTAAATTTTACGTGCTAAGGGTAGGAGCTGCTTCTGTGAATCGTTCATAAAACGGCTGTGCATCGCATTGCATGCACATTTGTATAGTAATTAGCTCATTATAATACCTTTGCATATGATTTTCTTTAGCTGCTACCGTGACAGGAAGACAGCTGGCAGAACCCTTTTGTTCATGCCTCACTGAACTCAGTGCTGCTAAACCAGCTAAAACCAGTGTAAAAACCAGGTTGCTGGCTCCTTAAGTTTTGTGCATCTGGGCCTCAGTGCCCGAAGTTTATTTATTCATTACATTTGTATCCCACATTTTCCCACCTATGTTACTATGTTATTTGCAGGCTCAATGTGGCTTACATAGTACCGTAGAGGCAATCGCCAATACTGGTTATAACAAATACAAAGTGTTGTTGTTTAAACTGTGATACCTTTTTGAATAGCTCACTAAAGTTATCTGGGCAAATGCAACAAACATACCAAAGCATATGGCAGAGCTCCCAAATGACCTCGTTCCAGCGGCAGATTTTCAGCAAGTCCTGGATTTTTAACAGCTCCATTCTGATGTATCATGGGATTTTCAGTCCTGAGTTCAAGGGGTCTTTTACAAAGGTGGGCATCTCTAGTGTTTAGCGCATACATATTTAATGCACGCGCTAAAAACGCTAGCAAGCCTTTGTAAAAGGACCCCTCAATGAGTGGAATCAAGGACTACAAATGCTACATTGCTTTGGAGGGTGTAAGTTGAAAACCAGGACTGGTCAAAAAGTCTCCCTCCTGGAACTGTGAAACTTGGGTTGCCAATTGTATCCAGATTTGCAGGAAAGGGTTGATACAGTCCTGTGTTTACTGCTATGCATGCTGGGACTTGCAGCCTTGCTTTTTTAGGGACTGCAGTGGGGAAATTAGAACTACAGGCCCTTGCTTGAAACAGGTAAACCCACAACTGGATCAACCTGTCCTGTGAATTGGGATCCATTTGGCAGCTCTGCAATATGCTGGATACAGGGTAGAATTATTTATTTATTTAGATTTTGCTCACCCCTTTTTCAGTAATGGCTCAAGGTGAGTTACATTTAGGTACACTGGATATTTCTCTGTCCCAGGTGGACTCACAATCTAAGTTTGTACCTGAGGCAATGGAGGGTTAAGATCACAAGGAGCAGTAGTGGGATTTGAACCCGCCACCTCTGCATTGCAAGACTAGTGCTCTAACCACTAGGCCACTCCTCCATGCCAGTATATTGAATATCATCAAAAGGTATGGTTCAAGTGTGAGATACTCCATTGTGAGCACTAATCACAAAATTTATTTTTTTATATCTTTATTAATGATAATTAGGATTACAATACAAAAATGTTTCTTAATTTTGGAGATATTTTAACTGCCAGACCTTTGACCATTCTTCTAATTTTGGGGTATCTCTTCTCATGGTTTCTGCACCCATTCTATTGGCTGTCTTCGTGTCATCAGCAAAAAGGCAAATTTTTCCTCCTCAATAAAGGTAACAAAGCAGCAGAATATCAGGAAATAGTCTAGTAGTTAGAGCACTGGGCTGACTGACAACCAAGGAAGCCCAGATCAAATCCTGCTGCTCTTTGTGATCTTGAGCAAGTCACTCAACCCTCCATTGCCTTGAGTCCAAACTTAGGTGCCCTTTCACCAAACTGTTAAGCACTAATGCGCGCTTACCCCCAGATTCTACATATGGTGCTCTACTGTGAAACATGTGCCATTCAAAAAAGCTCCAGCCCTAGTACAAATTTCTGCAGTGCTCTAATGTGCCTCATATCCTATCAAAGAGAACATTTCTGCAGCGAGGTACTAAAGGCGGGGTGGTGGGGGCTGTCCGCCTTGGGTGAAAGCTGCAGGGGGGGGGGGGGGGTGCAGGGAGCAGCCGTGCGGCTGTCGGGTCCGTCGGTACTCTGCTCCCTCTGATGTTACTTCCTGTTCTGGGGCAGAGGGATCAGGGAACTGGTGGAGCCGACACCCGCGTGGCTGCTCCCAGCACCCCAGGAGGTAAGAGGCAATGCAACCAGGAGGGGGGGGGGGTCTTGAGGTGATGTGATGGGGGGGACACGACGCTGCATCCCGGGGGGGGGGGGGAATGACACTGCATCGGGGGGGGGGGGGGAGGTGTGCAGCGGTGATCTACCCCTGGTGCCAACCGACCAAGGAACACCACTGCATTTCTGATTACATTCATAAAATGCAGGGCAATTAACTGCACTTGTGTGGTTTAGTTAACTTCTGTGTAATGTTGCCTGACACAACTTGTTTAATGAAAAGCAAAAATCAGGAGGAGAATTACCTTTTCCCTGAGAACATCTTCCAAATGTTTCATTTTAAAGGATGGTGCCTTTCTGGAAGACGCACCCCCCTCCCACCCTGAGAAAATTAAAGCAACAGAGGGAAATACAGACAGATTAGAACAGTGTTCAAAGACCCTCCTTACACCCATGTCATATTCGAATCATCAGATGTGGGGGAGGGGAAATGGTGGTGCATGAGATCACTTTTGGGTGGTGGCACCAGAAGTAATTGAGTGTTGTAACCTCATAAGCACCCATATTCACATGTCTAATTATATATATTTTTTGTGATTATAAGAGCTGTTTTTTGTTTTTGTGGGTATGTGTGTGGGGAGTTTGATGTATTCAGCTTAATCTTTTTGATAGCTTGGAATGAGGAGGATGGGTGTGGCTCTGAGACAGCCTTAGCCCAGGTGACTGGCTTCCTACCAACCACTTCACTGACTCTCTGAGCTACTGTGAAATCAAACTTTTAAAGATATTTCAGATTCCAGTGGATTCAGCAGGAGGATGGATTGGGTGGGGGGGAGGGATTTCAGGTCTGGATAGCCCATTAAAAGTAGAGAGAAATGAGGGGGATGGACATATTGGGGTGAACAGGGCAAGGGGGAAGCACTAGAGGTAAAGAACTGTTTGGAAGTTTTTTTTTCCCCCTAGTTTGTGAGTCTTTATAGTTTGAGAGTTTCTAGTTTTTATCATCTGCACAACAGTACAGATGTGCCATATGTTTTTATTAATTTTATGTAATGACAGTTTATTTGTGAGATTCTTGACATACCGCCTTTCTGTAGTACAAACAAAGTAGTTTACATATTACATACAGGTACAGTAAGTATTTTCTCAGTTCCTAGTGGGCTCATAATCGATTTTTTTTTTTTTTGCCATCTAGCAGGAACACAAATCAAATTGTTAGTGATACCAGAGAACAAAGTAAGGAGTATAAAAATGATGCTGTTTATCTATCTGGGGACAAATGACCTGGCTAGAAATAGTATCTTTGCAGTATAAAGAAACTTTAAAATTTTGGGAGAGAGACTAAAACCCATAGGCAATACTGTAGCATTTTCAGAAATTGTACCTGTTCATGGTAAGAGATAAAAGTAGCTAAATTGCCCAGTACCAAACCTTGTGTAAGCAAGAAGATTTTAGATAAATATGTGTCTGTGGCAATACATGGAAGAACAAAGGCTATGCTGCAATGAATAGATTACATCTTTTCCTAACTGAAATCCAGATGTGGGCAGGCATTTAAACTAGAGGAAGGGGGATGACAGATGGAATAAAATAATTTCAGGAAGTCAACCCCAGGAAAAACATTACAGTAGTGGTAAAAAGAACAAAAGCCACGATTTATTTATTTGTTACATTTGTATCCCACATTTTCCCACATATTTGTAGGCTCAATGTGGCTTACATAGTACTGGAGAGGCGTTTGCAGACTCCGGTGAGAACAAATACAAAGTGATGTTGTGGTAAGATAAAGTTCATGTGGCACAGCCACAATTAGGAAATCGTACTCAAAGTGGAGGGGGTAACCAAAACAATAACTTTACAAAATACAAGCAAACTGTCTAAATATTGGTGGAAGACTATTGAGCTTATTTTCGAAAGAGATCGCCGGCCATCTTCCGACACAAACTGGGAGATGGCCGGCGATCTCCTGATCCCGGCCAAATCGATATAATCAAAAGCCGATTTTGGCCGGCCCCAACTGCTTTTCGTTGCGGAGCCGGCCAACCTTCAAGGGAGGGTACAGAAGGTGGGATGGGGGGCAGGACGGGGGCGTGGTTACGAGATAGCCAGCTTCACCCCATAATGGAAAAAAGATGGCTGGCTCAGACGAGCATTTCGCCGGCTGCACTTAGTCCATTTATTTTTAGGTCCAAGTCACAAAAATGTGCCCCAATTGACCAGATGACCACCGGAGGGAATCGGGGATCACCTCCTCTTACTCCCCCAGTGGTCACCAACCCCCTCCCACCCAAAAAAAAAAGTTTTTTGCCAGCCTGTATGCCAGCCTGAAATGTCATACCCAGCTCCCTGACAGCAGTATGCAGGTCCCTGGAGCAGTATTTAGTGGGTGCAGTGCACTTCAGACAGGTGGACCCAGGCCCATCCCCCCCTACCTGTTCCACTTGTGGTGGTTAATGTTGAGCCCTCCAAAAACCCCCAAAACCCACTCTACCCACATGTAGGTGCCCCCCTTCACCCCTTAGGACTATGGTAATGGTGTAGAGTTGTGGGGAGTGGGTTTTTTTTTTTGGGGGGGGGTTGGGGGGGCTCAGTACCCAAGGTAAGGGAGCTATGCACCTGGGAGCTACTTTTATTTATTTTTTTAATTTCTAGAAGTGCCTCCTAGGGTGCCCGGTTGGTGTCCTGGCATGTGAGGGGGGCCAGTGCACTACAAATGCTGGCTCCTCCCGTGACCAAATGCCTTACATTTCGCCGGGTTTGAGATGGCCGGGCCAGGTTTCCATTATGGCTCCCTTATATGGTCTGTAGCCCTGCCCAGCACATCCCAGGATGCACTGGGCGGAGCTGGGCGCCGCCATTTTGCAGCGGCGTCACCCATGGAAGAGGAGGGAAGCAGGCTACCTCCCTCCTCCAACCAAGGTAGGGGTCTGGCAGGGGGGGGTCTCTTTTACTGCTTCTGCTGGGACACCAGGGAATTCAGTAGCCAACGCTGGAGGGGGGGTCGGGGTGGGCCGGAGGTCCACCAGACCTCCAGCTTCCCCCCCCCCGTCACTTGCTGGGTGGGAGGGTGGGAGAGGGTTTGGCCAGTGGCCAATGGACATTTTCTGGGGGTTTGGGGGGCTGGAGACCCACCGGATCTCCAGCCCTCCCTGAACCTGTGGTGGGGAGGTGGGGAGGTGGGATTGTCTCCAGCCCCCTGTTGGCATTTGCTTTGGGGGGGAACGGCGGCCTGCCATTCCTCCCCAATGTTTGGCAAACCCTAATGCCAGCTCGGAGCTGGCATAGGGTTTGACACGGCCAGTGAACCAAATTTTGGCGCGCTGGCCGCTGATCATTGGGGAGGAATACCTAATGCCCTGTTTAGCATGCATTTGCATGCTACTTGCGCCACGAGCCCTCGAGTACGTTGTTTCATGCGCTCAAGGGCTCCAATCATGTGAGGCTAGCAATTGCCAGCGCTAGTATGGTGCTAACAGCCTCTAGCGCCGGCATTTGCTTTTGATCATGAGGGGCTGAATGCATTCTGTATCTGTAGAAGGTATTGTAACCTAGGGGTTAAAATAATCTTAACTGGGCTCCTCCAGAGGGAAAAGAAAAAAGGGTTCTATAGTGACATCACTCTGGAACAACAGCTGAGCAAGCTGAGACCTGGTTGCCTTGGTGACAGCTGGTCAGTTGAAAGTTGGACAGAAACAGATGAAGAGAGTATATGTATTTTTGAGTGTGAGAGTGGCCAGAAGGAGAAGGCTGCAGCACTGGGAGTGAGAGGTTGTGCTGATAGTGAGCTGTGAGAAAGAGAAGGGAAAGTTGGAAATTTTATTTATAGGAAGTGCAAATGCAGAGGAGCGGAAGCAGTGAAAGAGACAGGTTGTGTGTCCAGGGTGTCTGAGTCTTGGTGATGAAAGGGATACATTTAGTGGATGGATTGAAGAGTGGTGGGGAAAAAATAAATTATTTGAGAGTGAAGGGTGAGTGAGAAAGGTGATTTAAGTGGGAAAATAGGATTAGGTTTTCTTGTGAATGACTTGTGCTACTGGATTGCATGTTTGGTATAGTGAAAGGGTAAAGCAGTGTATGAAGGTATTTCGGGTGCTCCTCCAGAGCAGGGACACATAAAATAAGAGTAGGCTGAAACGTTAGGGGATTTTATTTAATTTTATTTTGATAAAATTAGCTGGCCACAGTATATTTGTAAATGTTGTTCCCTAGTTGAAACCCTTTGAATAAAGTGAGGGAGTTAGGGTTTTGCATCCATTTTATTTTATTAAGAGAAAGGTGTAGGAAGAAGACCTGCATAAAAGAGAACGGACGAGTTCCAGAGAATGCTACGGGCCCCCACGCAAGAAAGCCTACACGTTTCTCCAGAGAAAGCTAATTACAGCAGCTAAGTGACTTGGTGGGACACACGAAAAGTTCTGAGAGCACAAGAGGCTAGAATTGAATAAGACAAACTAAGTAAAAAGGGGGTAATTACCACAAAAAAGGGGTTACTTACCTCATTCCTCCGGGAATGTCGATGAATTTGAGAAGGTACCTGTAAAAGATAGAAAAAACACAAAGAATCAAACTCTTGAGGGATATAGTAAAGGAAGGAAAAGAGAGACTCTACATTAGCATAGGAAATTGGTGTACTGAAGTTCAATACTTATCTGATCATTGTTCCACTGATGAAAGAGGTCCCTGTAAGGGAAAAAAGAAAATAGGAATTATTTAGAAAACATTACTTGAATTGCTACATAATTAACATTTGAGTTGTCTGTTGAGAAAAAGAATATATTTGTTACTCATACAACAAAAGAGAAATGTCTTAAAATAAAACTGTAATATTGTTTGAAGAAATCTGATCTGCTTTATTGTCACTTATCGAATTTGGGAAAGAATTCTAAATTTAGCTTATTTTCCTCTCTCGCCCTCCGAGGACGGGAGACAAGGTTAGTGAACCTGTATTGTCCCCTGCGCTCAGCAGTGAGTTCTCAAATACTGGTCACGACTACAAACAACGGGTTTTGGGTAACTCATTGATTACAGTGAGACGCAGGTAGGTCCAATTACAGTATTTGTCATTTTTCTATGAGAATCTGAGTGGAGTTGTTTTATGGCTCATGATTGAACTGAGCCTCCTACAATTCTGAAGGCTTGGTCCTTGCAAATAGGAGTGACTCTGATATTCACTGGTCTTTTTTCTCCACTTATTGGATATTGTTGTTTACATGGGCTCTAAATGAGATCCCTAAAGATACAGAATATAAGAGTAGAAAACTACGTTTATAGATTTTGATACTGGATAACATAATCCCAGAATACCAAGGGAGCTAAGTGAGGCTTTGCAGGCCATCTAAGGGATGTGTTTCATAAATCCTTGACGATCTGGGTAGTGCTACAGGAATGGAGAAGGCCGATGTGGTCCCTCTTCACAAAGACAGTAACAGAGAAGATGTGGGAAACTACATCCTGGTGAGCTTTACTTTGGTGGTGGGAAATGTAATGGAGATGCTGTTGAAGGAAAGGATTGATTGATTTCTTTGACTGGGTGACATAAGAACTGGATCGAAAGCACACACTAGATGTAGTCAATTTCAGCAAAACCTTTGCTAGTGCTCCTCATAGGAAGCTCATGAATAAACTGAGTAGCTTGAGGATGGGACCCAAGGTGGTAAACTGGATGAGAAATTGGTTGATAACAGGCAACAGAGTGTAGTGATAAATGGAATTCACTCAAAAGAAAGGTGAGTAGTGAAGTACCTCAGGGATTTGTACTGAGGCTGATTCTGTTCAATAGATTAGTGGGTGATATTGTTGAAGAGTTAGAAGGAAAAGTACAGTGGTGGAAATAAGTATTTGATCCCTTGCTGATTTTGTAAGTTTGCCCACTGACAAAGACATGAGCAGCCCATAATTGAAGGGTAGGTTATTGGTAACAGTGAGAGATAGCACATCACAAATTAAATCCGGAAAATCACATTGTGGAAAGTATATGAATTTATTTGCATTCTGCAGAGGGAAATAAGTATTTAATCCCTCTGGCAAACAAGACCTAATACTTGGTGGCAAAACCCTTGTTGGCAAGCACAGCGGTCAGACGTCTTCTGTAGTTGATGATGAGGTTTGCACACATGTCAGGAGGAATTTTGGTCCACTCCTCTTTGCAGATCATCTCTAAATCATTAAGAGTTCTGGGCTGTCGCTTGGCAACTCGCAGCTTCAGCTCCCTCCATACGTTTTCAATGGGATTAAGGTCTGGTGACTGGCTAGGCCACTCCATGACCCTAATGTGCTTCTTCCTGAGCCACTCCTTTGTTGCCTTGGCTGTATGTTTTGGGTCATTGTCGTGCTGGAAGACCCAGTCACGACCCATTTTTAAGGCCCTGGCGGAGGGAAGGAGGTTGTCACTCAGAATTGTACGGTACATGGCCCCATCCATTCTCCCATTGATGCGGTGAAGTAGTCCTGTGCCCTTAGCAGAGAAACACCCCCAAAACATAACATTTCCACCTCCATGCTTGACAGTGGGGACGGTGTTCTTTGGGTCATAGGCAGCATTTCTCTTCCTCCAAACACGGCGAGTTGAGTTCATGCCAAAGAGCTCAATTTTTGTCTCATCTGACCACAGCACCTTCTCCCAATCACTCTCGGCATCATCCAGGTGTTCACTGGCAAACTTCAGACGGGCCGTCACATGTGCCTTCCGGAGCAGGGGGACCTTGCGGGCACTGCAGGATTGCAATCCGTTATGTCGTAATTGTTGGATTATTTGTAGTAAATAATTAGCAGATTTTAGTACACACAGCTTCAGCTTTAGAAATGTTAATTTCTTTCTTCATCTCTCTCTCATTCACCCCTGAATAATTCACTGCTGAGTCACTTTAAAGTTGAAGTAACAAAACATCTGTTTACTCACAGTTTGTAGTTAGATTATAATCAGACAGGCTTATATATACATATTACTATACATTTGTATTATCAGCTCCTTCCATGTGCTTAGATGGTAATGGATGCTCACACCACCATAGATCCTCTCAGGTTAGGAGAGAACATGAGCTCCATGTGCTCCATGTGCTGCATCTGCTGTGTCTAACCCCCACAGGAAGTTGCATAGCTGTGTGACCTCTCTAAGTAATTCACATCAGAGGTCACAGAGTAATCACAGAGAAAAGATTGCTGACAGGCAATGCATGTTAAAATACAATACATTCCAACAAACCCCTTCTCATGCATAACTGTCATGCAATTATTTATTCATACAAAGTCCAAGCTTTATACGCAGATTCACAAAATGTTCTCTGGGTAATGGTTTGGTCATGATGTCAGCTGTCATCTCACTGGTGTGACAATAGTGTAGACTGATGACCCCTTCTTTCGCCAACTCTCGCACGTTGTGGTATTTCGTTGCGATGTGCTTGGTGCGTGACTGAACCTTGTCATTCTGTGACAGTCGGATGCAGCTCTGATTATCTTCCATTATCTGGATTGGTCTCTTTTCAGCTATTCCGAAATCCAGCAAAAGTTTTTCAATCCACATCAGTTCTCTGCACGCTTCTGATACGGCCACGTATTCAGCTTCTGTAGAAGACAAACTCACAATACTTTGTTTATGACTGGCCCATGAAATTTGTACATTTCCATACATAAACACATATCCACTTGTGGATTTATAATCAGAATGATCCCCTGCCCAATCTGAATCACAGTAACATATTAGTTTTGGATTACTATTGGCTGAAATCTTTAATTTACAATCAATGGTACCCTTTAAATACCTTACCATCCTTTTAACTGCAGTCCAATCTGATTTGGTAGGTGAGCTGACCCTTCTGCTCAAAATTCCTACTGCATTTGCTATATCAGCCCTGTATGTGGTAGCTAGATATAAAAGCTTACCTATGGCTGATCTATATTGGATGTTATCTGGTAAAGGTTCTCTTACTGTTTCATCCTTCAGAAAATCAGTGATCATGGGAGTGCTTACAACTTGGGCATCTTGCATACCTAAACTTTCAATAAGCTCATTTATTTTCTGCTTCTGGCTTAGAAGATAAGAACCATCATTTTGTTTCTCAATTTCTATACCAAGATAGTATGACACATTACCAAGTTCTTTTATCTCAACATTGAGGTTTAAACACTTTACAATGTCCTTGTACTCTTGCTCACTTTTGCTTGCAATGAGCAGATCATCAACAAAAGCCAAAATGTATGCATATTGTCCATTTGTGCACCTAGTGTACAAGCATTTATCTGCTTCACCTTGCTTAAATCCTAAATTTGTCAATATTTCATGCAATTTTTCATTCCAACATTTTGCACTTTGCTTTAATCCATAAAGACCTTTGTTTAATTTACACACTAGCTGTCTTTGTTTTGTATTTATGAAACCTGTTGGTTGTTCCATGTACAAGTCTTCAGTTATATCTCCGTGAAGAAACGCTGTTTTCACATCAATGTGTTTGACTTGCATGCCTTTTGAGACTGCAATGCTCAGAAGTGTTCTGATTGTCGTGTGTTTCACTACAGGTGCAAACACTTCATCAAAATCTTCTCCATATTTTTGAAGATATCCCTTTGCGACTAATCTGGCTTTATACCTTTCCACTTTTCCTTGTGCATTCCTTTTTAACTTGAATACCCATTTGCATCCTATAGCTTTCTTGCCAGGAGGTAATTTTGTAAGAATCCAAGTATTATTTTTATCCAATGCATCAATTTCTTCTTGTGCAGCTTTATGCCATTCAGCAGCTTCTTCTGCTGGCATTTTCTCAATCTCATCCCATGTTAAGGGCTCTTGAGCTTCTGCTGACTTTGTTAGGTAAGACAGTCTTGGGGGTGGAACACCTTTGTTTTCCCTGGATGAGCGTCTGACAACAGGTTGGTCTGACCTTTCCGCATCCTCTAAATCTGAGAGTTCTTCTCCAATTGATTCCCCTTCTCCAACTGTACTGTCTTCTTCAATGATCCTTTCTGTGTCTGTTTCCTCTGCCTGTTCCTCGTTAGATACAGATGAGTTGCTTTCAGACATCTGCCTTGGTATGGCATTTATATACACTGGCATGTCTATTATGGTTCTAGTTTCATATTCTGGATGATAAGGCTCATCTGGGATAATCCAGCCTTTATCAACCCTTTTGTTTTCATCAAAATATGTAACATGTCTTATGCTAACAATGCCAGTTTTCAGATTCAAAATTCTATATCCTTTGTGTCCTGGAGCATAGCCAACTAAAATGCCCCTTTCTGTTGTGGAATCCAGCTTATGCCTTCTTTGCTTTGGTACATGAGCATATGCTGTACTTCCAAATGTTCTTATGTGTGACAGGTTTGGCTTCCTACCATGCCATGTCTCATGTGGTGTGCGCTCAGCGCCTTTAGTTGGCATTCTGTTTTGTAGGTACACTGCTGTGAGAATGGCTTCCCCCCATAGTCTTTTAGGGAGATTGCTATCTGACAGCATACATCTGGTCATTTCCACAAGTGACCTAAATTTTCTCTCTGCAACAGAATTTTGCTCTGGTGTATAAGCTACTGTTGTGATATGCTGAATGCCTTCTTGTTCTAGAAATGTGCGCATGCTTTGTGAAGTGAACTCACCACCATTGTCGGTCTGAAGAACCTTTGGTTTTCTTTCAAATTTATTGCTCACCATGGCTACGTATTTCTTCAGCATGTCTGTGACTTGACTTTTCTCTTTCAGCAAATAGGCCACACAATATCTAGAGAAATCATCCAAGAATATTAGCACAAATCTGTTATTTCCCAATGATGGGATATTAAACGGTCCACATAAGTCACTGTGTATTAAGTCCAGTACTTTATTACTCCTATTTCCTGTGTATGCAGGAAATGAGGGTCTTACACCTTTTTGAGTAACACAGTCTATGCATTTCTCAATTTTACCAGCATCTGCACTTATCTGAATGCCGGTGGCCAGTTGCTTACTGTAAAGATCCTGGATCACCTTAGAATCACGATGTCCCAGGCGGCGGTGCCAGATTTCCAGACTACATTTACCATCATTCTTCCTTACTTGCGCCATATGTGAGGCTTCACCTGAAATGTTCAGCTTATAAACATCATTATGCATAAAAGCTTCAGCATACACTTCATCATTTTTAGAGATTGTGCACTTACTGTTTTCAAAATGAATCGCAAATCCCTTCTTATCTAATGTAGATACACTAAGCATATTGCAAACTGCTTGGGGAATATACAAGACATCACTTACAGGAATTTCTTTAACTTCATTAGACACTTTGCATTTTAAGAATCCAATACCTTTTGCTTGGATCTTAGCAGTCCCTGCGTTTGCAGTTTTAAGAATACCTTCCTCTGGACACATTTCCTGAAAGAAATCTTTACAATTGGTTAAATGGCATGTGCTCCCTGAATCCAAAATCCAAGTACTTTCATTTGAATTATTATTTACCATAGTCAAAGATTTTTCTGCCATTAGAAAGCCCTTGTGTTTATCTTTGTCCTTCATACATTTCCTGGTTTGAAAATTCTTTAGTTCCATTGGCTTAGGTGAGCTAGAGGGAGTGTTTTGTGTTTCCTTACACCATTTAGATACATGTCCCTCCTTTCCACATGAGTAGCAAATCAGCTTGCCCTTGGGTGGAGTTTTCCCATAGCTCCGCCTTCCTCTGTTCTTTGCCAAGAAATTTGTTTCATTTCTCTCTGACTTGCTTTGAGAACACATCTCCTCAGAATCATTTATTATGCATTCCTGCCTTAGTTTTGATGTTGCCTGTTCAAAAGATTGCCCTTCAATGGCCTCATTTACAGACCTAAAAACATCAAACTTCTTTGATAGTGAGGTAAAAAGAAATGCTCTTTTCAATGCATCACACATGGGAATTCCAGAAAGTTCTAGCTTTTGAAATGAAGACATAAGATGCATAATGTGATCATTACATTTACTTTTATCCCTTAATTTGGTTTCATTCAACTCTGCCAGCCAAATTGGTTGCTGCTTTGCATATGTAGTTGCATACATAGTTCTCAGTTTATATAAAATGTCCTTTGGTGTATCTTTTCCCTCCACTAATATGGCTTGTTTCTCTGAGAGAGCTTCCAAAAGCATGCACTTCACATAATAGTTTGCATTGTCCCATTCAGCCATATTTTCAGCTGTTCTGTCTTGGTCTAAGCATATATTTAATCCTTTTGCTCGAAGGAGACATATGAATCTTAGTTCCCACTGCTGATAATTAAACTCAGTTAATCTAGGCACCTTGAGAGAATAGAACAATGGTGAATTTCTTCCCTCAGCCATTTTCTTAGCCTTCTGTCTGCTGTGTGGGGGGGAGAGAGAGACAGACTGAATCTTTCCTTTAAAACTTAAGAGAAAAATGTGGCCTTTTTTTCTGCCTGGTAATATTTCTCTTCTTTTTCAATTCCTGAGCCCTGGGCCCATAACCCTTTTGTTGGATTATTTGTAGTAAATAATTAGCAGATTTTAGTACACACAGCTTCAGCTTTAGAAATGTTAATTTCTTTCTTCATCTCTCTCTCATTCACCCCTGAATAATTCACTGCTGAGTCACTTTAAAGTTGAAGTAACAAAACATCTGTTTACTCACAGTTTGTAGTTAGATTATAATCAGACAGGCTTATATATACATATTACTATACATTTGTATTATCAGCTCCTTCCATGTGCTTAGATGGTAATGGATGCTCACACCACCATAGATCCTCTCAGGTTAGGAGAGAACATGAGCTCCATGTGCTCCATGTGCTGCATCTGCTGTGTCTAACCCCCACAGGAAGTTGCATAGCTGTGTGACCTCTCTAAGTAATTCACATCAGAGGTCACAGAGTAATCACAGAGAAAAGATTGCTGACAGGCAATGCATGTTAAAATACAATACATTCCAACAGTAATGTGTTACCAATGGTTTTCGTGGTGACAGTGGTCCCAGCTGCCTTGAGATC
Organism: Microcaecilia unicolor; assembly: GCF_901765095.1. Taxonomy (NCBI): domain Eukaryota; kingdom Metazoa; phylum Chordata; class Amphibia; order Gymnophiona; family Siphonopidae; genus Microcaecilia; species Microcaecilia unicolor. The sequence goes on along the minus strand of NC_044035.1, from coordinate 269,993,143 downwards.
ATTGACAAGTTCCCCCCTTGTAGTTGTAGGCTGATTTCTAACCTTCCTCATGATCAAGGATACCCCACGAGGTGAGATTTTGCGTGGAGCCCCAGATCTTTGTCGATTGACAGTCATTTTGTACTTCTTCCATTTTCTTACTATGGCACCAACAGTTGTCTCCTTCTCGCCCAGCGTCTTACTGATGGTTTTGTAGCCCATTCCAGCCTTGTGCAGGTGTATGATCTTGTCCCTGACATCCTTAGACAGCTCCTTGCTCTTGGCCATTTTGTAGAGGTTAGAGTCTGACTGATTCACTGAGTCTGTGGACAGGTGTCTTTCATACAGGTGACCATTGCCGACAGCTGTCTATCATGCAGGTAACGAGTTGATTTGGAGCATCTACCTGGTCTGTAGGGGCCAGATCTCTTACTGGTTGGTGGGGGATCAAATACTTATTTCCCTCTGCAGAATGCAAATAAATTCATATACTTTCCACAATGTGATTTTCCGGATTTAATTTGTGATGTGCTATCTCTCACTGTTACCAATAACCTACCCTTCAATTATGGGCTGCTCATGTCTTTGTCAGTGGGCAAACTTACAAAATCAGCAAGGGATCAAATACTTATTTCCACCACTGTATGTTTTTTTGCAGATGACATGAAGATTGGTGACAGAGTAGACACCCTGGAGGGAGTAGAAGGTATGAGAAATGACCTACCAAAATTAGAAGCTTGGGCCTAATGCTTGAAGTTAAGCTTTAATGTGAAGAAAAGTAGAGTGATACATTTGGTCTAAGGAAATCCAAAGGAGTTGTATGTGAGAGGAGGTGAGAGATGTGCACGGACCAGGAAAGAGACCTCGGGGTGATAGTGTCTAAGGATCTTAACATAGTGAAACAATATGTCAAGGTGGTGGCCAAGGCCAGAAGGATTGGCTGCATAGAGAGAGACATAACCAGCAGAAAAAAGGAGGTGATAATGCCTCTGTACAAGTCATTGGTGAAAAACAAAGAGGAAGCAGACGTTGTGAAGTAAAACAGTCTTTATTAATTCATAAAAGCTCCCGGAATTTAAATACAGTTGCCCAACATGGCCATGTTTTGCCAAAATCCGGCTGCGTTAGGGGCAGAGAAATTAGTTGGTGTGAAATTTCAAACTTCACCAGAACTGGTCAAAAAATATGAGAAATGACCAGGCTTTTATTCTGTTCTCCATGGTACTTCCATGCATTCTCGTCCATCTTCTCTACTTCCATAGCCCCTCACGGATGCCTATCACTTAAGCAGCAAAAGGATTTAAAGGTGTAAAACAGTTTGCTGCTCTTCTTGTCTCACTCTTCTCGTAGGCCAGCTACTAATTGGCTGCGGGCTTTACATCGAAGAAGATTGATCCTCATGTTCAGCCTCTCCCCTTCTCCCCCTCCCCAGGTCCAGTATTTCTTCTTACCCCCCTCTTCTGAACCTGAATTAATTGTTAATCTTTCAAAACGTACAAAGACAAAGGGACACTCTGTGAAGTTGTCAGAGGCAGAGGCTTAGCCAGACCTCACTTTTGGGCGGGCCCTAAGCCCAAAGTGTGGGGTTGGCACAAATTTTGTCCCCCCTTCCCTTGTGTCCCTGCATACCTGAGCTGGCAGTGGTCCCAAGCCCTGCCAGTAGAAGTCCTTCTCCAGCTGAAGCCTGACACTTTTCCTGGGCCCCTACCCCTGCGCATACTTGGTTTTCAAAGAACTGAGTATACACAGGAGAGGCCCGTCTCCTGCGAATACTCGGTTTTTGCACATGTATGGATTTCCCTTCCCTATGTTCAGTTTCACAAAAAAACAAATGTGCCAGGGGAGGGGATGTCGGTGCAGCAGCAGCTCAGTTAGAGGAGGGCTTCCACTGGTGGGGCTTGGGGACCCTCAGCAGCCAAAGCACAAGACAGTGCCTCCATTTTTTAGTGGGGCCCATGCCTTCCTGTGGCTATTCCACTGGTTGCAGGATGTTGTAAAAAGAGGTAGCGTAACTGGGTTTAAAAAAGGTTTGGATGAGTTCCTGGAAGAAAAGCCCATAATCTGCTATTAAGATAGACATGGGGAAAATGACTACTTGTCCCTGGGGTTGGTAGCATAGAATCTTGTTACGCTTTGGGATTCTGCCAGGTACTTGTGACCTGGATTGGCCACTGTTAGAAGCAGGACTCTGGGCTAGATAGATCGCCGGTCTGATCCAGTATGACAATTCTTATGTTCTTGCAGCACCCCCATCAGGACATTCCTGGATCTGGGGTATGATCTAGCTGGAGCCTCCCAAGGGCAGCCTCCGTTGGTCCCTTACTCACTTGGCACTCAATGCCTCCACCTTGGGAAGAAAAGTGTTAGTGGGTGGGATTACCCTCTTCTCCCCCCAGGAAAAATCCAAAAAGACCGCGGTGAACAGGGCTGGCTAATAAATTAAACAGGTTTTATTGAACTATTTATATAGACCTCTGTATACACTATCTTACGTACCTAAGAACTGAGGATTTCTTATCACATTAACTCAAGTTACCATAAATGAACACCAACAGTCTTGTTACTTAACCTTTTGAACCAGTATATCATATACTTTCTAATTTGTTACTCAAACCAACAACATTAGTTTTTAACCAAAATCTTCAGAACCAGTAACTTGTAGTCTCTCACACCCTTTTAAACCCCTTAGTCTTGATTGCCAAGGTGGTAGCAGTAAGCCCTTCAGTTTCTTAGCTGAGTCTGTGCATGGGTGTGGCTGAGTTACCTAAGTCCCTCCTCTCTTTTCTTTGCAAGTCCACCCACTCCCCTCTGATCTCACCCCTATACTGGAGACGTCTTGGATCGGTGGCTGCTGGACTTCCAAGTTGGCTAGGCCTGTCCCTGCTGAGGCTTTCTGGTAGCTTTCCCTGAGCTCTGAGGACTGACTGTCCTCCCAGGTGCTGTTCTCCTCCACTGGACTCCTAGTGCTGGCCACATCCAGGGTACCTTCTCCCAGTGGCGTACCGGGGGGGGGGGCGGTCCGCCCCAGGTGTAACCTGTTCCGGGGCAGAGGGAGCATGGAAACCAACAACGCTGACCGGTGCGCGGCACCCCCCCCCAGCGGCGTGCACTCGGGGGGGTTCTTTCGCCGGGGTGGGGGGTGTCCCTTCGCCGGGGGGGGGGCGCGCTGCACGGGGGGGGCACTGCACCCGGGGGGGGGGGGCGCATCGGCGATCCGCCCCGGGTGTCAGCGCCCCTCGGAACGCCACTGCCTTCTCCCTTCCTGGGCCCCTAATGCCAATCGCACCCTGAAGGCCTTGTCTTTTGCTGGGCCCCTAGTGCCTATCACACCCTGGAGGCCTTGTCCCTAGCTCTCTTCAAGAGAAGCCTCTGGGGTTTCTCCTTGCTGGGGTTCAAACTTAACAGGGCTCTGCAACCACCAGTAACAGGGTTCCCCCGGCTAGAGGGCTACCTCTGCTCTTCTCACCTCGCTGACCATTTTATTTTGCCCTGAGCTGCTCCCAAAAGCCTCCTTACCCTTGAGCGTACTTTCAAGGGCTGCTGCTGCTCATTCTGTCTTCAGGAGAGCCTCTTCTTTCCTGTTGGGGTTCAGAATTACCTGCCTTTAACAAGGCTCTACAAGCACTAGTGATAAGGTTTCTCTGCTAGACAGCTATTGCTCATCTCAGCTAGAACCATCAGAAATATCTCAGCACAAGTTAAACTCTCCTTTCTTATTCCCTTCATAGTCAATTTCCAGCCATGCTACCAATTTCAGAACTCGTGGGGCGCAGGTTTCCCAATTCCTTTATTCTAATCTAGCTCTCTCCATTCAATGTGTGAGTGCATCATTTACCCACAAGCTTTATTTTCTTCATTGAATTAATCCCCTCAAAATGTGTAGGAATACTCCTAGCAGCCTGTCTGTCTGCTTCATTTGCATGCAGGCAGAGTTGTGGGGCCCCAACTCCCTTCTGCAATATAACATAGAAACATGATGGCAGATAAGAGCCAAATGGCCTATCCAGTCTGCCCTTCCATGGTAACCACTAACTCCTCCTTTTCCTAAGGGATCCCACATGCCTGTCCCACGCTTCCGTAAAGTCTGCCACAGTCTTCGTCTCCACAATCTCCACCGTGAGGCCATTCCACGTATCCACCACCTTTTCCGTGAAAGAGTATTTTCTTAGATTCTTCCTAAGTCTATTTCCTCTTAACTTCATCCTATGCCCTCCTATTCCAGAGTTTTCCTTCATTTGAAAAAGATTCACATCCCTGTGCAGTTCCTACTAAGGGAAGCTAATTTGACAGTTATGAACTCCCCATTCACCTTAGAAAGGATAAGCCTGTTTGTGTTTTAAAAGCACTTTACCAGGATTTATCCTCTCACCTTATTCTCAAAAAAACCCACCCATAAGGGGGGGGGGGGGGGGGGGGGGGGGGGAGGAGTGTTCATATGCATTCCTCTTCTGAAATGAGAAAAATGTTTAACATCCTATCCCTGGCCAAACCACATCACCTTGCTATATGCAAATAGTTCAGATTTACATATGTAAATTATGCCTTTCTAAGCTTGGGTTTTCCACATTTAGTGATATAAACACCAATATTTACACATCTAAATCACAAACAGGGCTTCTAAAATAAGGTTTATGGTGTGATATGCAACCACAGACTCCACATAGGGGAGAGACTGAGGTCATACTCCATGTACCTTAGTTTAGGAATGAGGTTCATTATTGTCATGATATGTGGAAAACTAACCCATTTGGAGATATTGCCCCTCCCCTCCCGGGAATATCTAGCCTGGCATTTTATTTTATTCAGAGCAGTAGAATGGCAGGGTCAGATCATTGCTGACTATCTTTCCTTTGATATTCAAGCCTGAACTTTCTCTCTGCTAAGTAGAAGTTTTCCCCTGCCTCCCAAGCTTGCCAAGTTTTCTCAAAACTCAGTAACCAGTTCTCCCTAAACCTTACTTCATGCTGCTGGTATTAATCTAATAGGGGAGGAAGGCTACATGAGGGAGGAGGGGCGACAGTAACCAGAGCGCATTTCCTGGCGCCTGCTTGAATATCCTGAGAAATTGAGAGCCACTGAAGATTTAAAGTGGCAGTACCAGACAAAAATATTATTTTAGAATATTTAGTTGGCAGTTAAAATCATTAACATTCCTCTTTCCTCTCTATTTTAATTGCATCCCTGTGGAAATATTGGTGTGTAGAGATTTTGGAAACACTTTCTATTTGAGCATCCCAGCATGTGGAGTTTAAATAAATCTGGGAATGGTTCATGTTGATCATGACATCAGCAGAACATTGTGTTATCTGCAAAACATGGCTATACACATACAGTGTTCAGAGTTAAAGTGTGATTTCAAAGGAATAAAAGGAAATGTGGCCAAAATGAAAGGGTTACAGCTTTCTTGGCTAAAAAATTGGACTAGTATCAGATACATCAGGACAGAGAAGATGCAAAAATTCAAAAGACCCCCCCCCCCCCAAGTAATAAGCTACAGATATAAAAAACAGACACTGATACTTTGAAGACTTAATATTTTTTCTATTGAAAACATAGTACATAACTGCTCTAAAATTGCTAGTTATAATTAAACGGGGTACTGATGTTGCTGGGAAACATAAAGGGGCAGATGCAGAAACCTTGCATTAGAGCTAAGTATTAATGCTAAGGGCAAAGCTCCCTAATGCAAAAATAACATCAAATTCTGCTCCCTGATGCAGTTACCGAAAAATGTGTGCTAACATGGGAAAGCGCACTGGACACGTGCACACATGGGTCTGCACTAGTGCCACCTATACCTTGTGCACAAATTGGCACCTATAATTGCAGCACACATACGCATTTTCAAAAGGGAAGGGCACCCATCTTTCAACACAAATCGGGAGATGGGCGTCCTTCTCTCAGGGTCGCCCAAATTGGCATAATCGAAAGCTGATTTTGGGCATCCTCAACTGCTTTCCGTCGCGGAGACGACCAAAGTTCCCGGGGGTGCGTCGGCAGCGTACTGAAGGCGGGACGGGGGCGTCCTCGGCCGATAATGGAAAAAAGAAGGGCGTCCCTGACGAGCATTTGGCCGACTTGGTTCATTTTTTTTCACTACCAAGCCTCGAAAAGGTGCCTGAACTGACCAGATGACCACCAGAGGGAATTGGGGATGACCTCCCCTTACTTTCCCAGTTACCAACCTCCTCCCAGCCCCCACCCCCCAAAAAAATTTAAAAAACATTTTTTCCAGCCTCTATGCCAGCCTCAAATGTCATATCCAGCTCCCTGACAGCAGTATGCAGGTCCCTGGAGCAGGTTTTAGTGGATGCAGTGCACTTCAGGCAGGTGGACCCAGGCCCATCCCCCCCTACCTGTTACACTTGTGGTGGTAAATGTGAGCCCTCCAAAACCCACCACAAACCCACTGTACCCACATGTAGGTGCCCCCTTCGTCCCTAAGGGCTATGGTAGTGGTGTACAGTTGTGGGGAGTGGGTTTTGGGGGGGGGGGGGTTGGGGGGCTCAGCACACAAGGTAAGGGAGCTATGCACCTGGGAGCAATTTCTGAAGTCCACTGCAGTGCCCCCTAGGGTGCCCGGTTGGTGTCCTGGCATGTCAGGTGGACCAGTGCACTACGAATGCTGGCTCCTCCCATGACCAAATGCCTGGATTTGGTCATTTTTGAGATGGGCGTCCATTACCGCCGAAAACCGAGCTCGCCCATCTCTAAGGTCGACGATCTCAACATTTAGGTCGACCATCTCTTAGGTCGACCTAAATGTTGAGATTTGGGCATCCCCAACCGTATCATCGAAACGAAAGATGGACGCCCATCTTGTTTCAATAATATGGGATGCCTCACCCCTTCGTGGCACCGTCCTTAGAGATGGGCGCCCTTAGAGATGGTCGTCCCCATTCGATTATCCCCCTCCACATTTTCACATGTGCTAGAATGCTATCTGTGCATAAAATTGTTTTGATACCAATATTTATACATAGAATAGCATTCGAATACATGCGCAGATGTCATGTAACTCTGGGTGCCAAAACAATTATTTTTTGCTCAGACCTGGGTAAACATGCTGTTTTCAACAAGCCAGCACTTTGCACTTTGTTCCAGCACATTCTCCTTCTCAGTTCTAACTTGTTTTTTTCACCCATGCTGTTTAGGGAAACCAGACAAAAACTGAGGGTCTAATGCAGTGGTTCCCAAACCTGGTCCTAGAAGTTATCTCAGCCAGTCAGATTTTCAGGATATCCATAATGAATATTCACGAGAGAGATTTGTATGCAGTGGAGGCAGTGCATGCAAATCTCTCTCATGAATATTTGTTGTGGATATCCTGAAATCCTGACTGGCTGGGGGGCCTCCAGGACCAGGTTTGGGAAACACTGGTCTACTATATATGCTTGCAGACCAGTAACATTCTCACCAACGCTGACCACAGAACAAGTAAACCTTTTATGCCTCAGACCTTCTGTTAAAAGTCCAGGCATAGAGTTCAGTCTTTTGGTCTTCTGCATCTCCGCTGAAGAACTAATAGCTTCATTAGCATGGATTTAAATGTGCTGGGCAGAGGCATAGCCAGACTCAGTATTTTGGATGAGCCCAGAGGTAAATTGGATGGGCTCTTCCATGCACACGTGCCCTCCCCCCCCCCCCCCCCCCCCCCTACATCAATATGTTCCCAGAGATATTTTTTTTTATACAGATTTTTTTCACCAACCCCACTTCTCTCCCCTCTCCTCTGCGGTGTCCCGGCATCTGCGCTCCTGTCTCTGAATCTCATCCTTCCCCAGTGTACCATATAGGCATCCTCAGCGCCTGCAGTGATTCATTCTCACTGCTTCCACCAGCTCTGCAGGCTTCCATGTGCCGCATCCCGCTCTCGCCGACATAATCGCCTGTTTCCTGTCTGGCAGAACATGGAGGATGGAAGACTGCAGGGCCGGCGCAAGCAGCCAGAATGAATTGCTGCAGACACCGTGGATGCCCGTAAGGTACACCGGGGAGGGCTGGGATCAGAGACAGGAGCACAAATGCTGGGATGCTGTGGAGGAGAGGGGGAGAGAGCAGTGTGGTGCCGCTGCTGGGTGGGCCTGAACCAAGAATGGGTGGGCCTGTGCCCACCCAGGTCTACCTGTAGTAGCTACACCACTGGTGCTGGGTGCTGAAGTCTATGCAAGGCTTTACACATAGTTGACTCACATGCAAAACTCATTTTTGCATTGTGTATTAAAGCTGAGCTAACCAGTACCCAAAGCCTACTACATGTTATTGTATGAGCCCCCAAAATATCTGTGCTGAATAGAAAGTAACTGATGAGTCACTTGGGTGATTCAGAGAGAGACCAGTCTTTTTGTGATCTGCTCTAGGAGTTTTCCTGCTAATGGTTTTGCTCACCTTGATGAACAATAGTCTGAAGACAGAATGAACTGGAACCCAGTTCATAGTATTAGTCAGCAGGAATTATCTGACTCTTAGGACAGACTAGGCAGATGGGGTGAAACATGAGGTCACATGATTCCAGGATATACAGCAGGGACAATCAGGTTCAGTATTTGTTGATTCTCTCCCATTCCTTTTGTGACCAGACTTTTTAAAGTGTTGGTATAAAGTGTTTTTAGTCAGTTTTTTTTTTTTAAACATTTGTACCCCGCGCTTTTCCCACTCATGGCAGGCTCTATGTGGTGGGTAATGGAGGGTTAAGTGACTTGCCCAGAATCACAAGGAGCTGCCTGTGCAGGGAATTGAACTCAGTTCCTCAGGACCAAAGTCCACCACCCTAACCACTAGGCCACTCCTCCACTCCAATTAAGACAAAACAAAACGGTTAGGATCTCCCATATCTGTTCTGATGTATGTTTGATTCCTATGGAGATAGAATAGTTTTAAAAGCGCTCCACCCAGTTGCTCTTGAGTCATGATACAACTTGCTGAAGGCCAGAAGCAAAACAAATGTGAAAACTTAACAAGTGAGATGTATTTGACAGGGAGAAAAAAAAAGAAAGGAAACCTGGGAATAAGAGCTAAGTGGGAATGGAGCCAAAAAGAGGAGAAAGAATATATTTAAGAATTTACCTCTAAGGATTAAGGGATATTCTTTATAATAGAAATATTTTTATACTTTTAAGAGCAGGAGGAATTCATTCACACAAGACCCCTATTTTTCAAAGTACTTCTCTATTTTGTGGTCCCTGACAGAAAAAAAAAAATTCTGAAATTAAGGCAGTGATCTTAACTAACTTTTAAGTTGGGGCTGCTTCAGAGCCAAATGAACTGAAGGAGAGCTGCCAAATATCTTCCCATCTTCCCAAACGTGGGGCCATGACACTACTGACCAGTGTGGGTGTCAATTGCATCCATCCCCACAGCCTGCTTTCAAACTTTTCACTGGAGGTATCCTCAAGCAGGTGAGCATTTCCAAATGCATTATCTTCCTGTATTGAGATATGCCTTGTCCTTCAAGCTTGGGGCTCTTTCCCTCATCCAGTTTCCCCTTCCTGTTTGTGAGCTTGGGTAGTCAGGCAGAGGCAGAGAGTAGAAAACAAACAAAAAAAACAGAAAGAGGATGGGGGCCATCTCAAAGGTCTCCAGAGATCATCATTGGCCTTTGGGCCTTCCACTGAAGAGCACTGAGAGTTTACATATTTAGGGCTCTGTTTACTAAGGTGCGCTAGCGTTTTTAGCACGTGCACAAAATTAGGGCGCACTAACTGTGTAGGTGCCCATAGGAATATTGTGGGCGCCTACACAGTTAGCGCATGCTAATGGTTAGCGCACGCTAAAAGCACTAATGCGCCTCTAGCGCGGCTTAGTAAACGGGGCCCATATTGTCCTTCCTGGGGGCTTCATGCCTGCCTTTTTTTTTTTTTTTTTGCTGGCTACAGCCTATTTTTCACTGCAAAAATAAATAAATAAATAAATAAATAAGCACTTTGCTTATCTCCAACTTAAGCACTATGTGGATACCCTTCTTTGGACAGATCTCACAGAGGACATTCAGGAAACTAGCAGATGCATTATCTTTGGGCACGCAATTGAAAGTTCCATTAACGTTTCATGACAAGTTTTTGCAAGACACCACAGAGGAATTGGAATATTGCATGTATAGTGGTACAATGGACAAGAGACCTATGAGAACAACTTTCAGAGCAGCAGCTGCGTGAATTTATCTTGGGAACTAGCAAACACACGGTCAATATTTCCCAGCAGCAGACTTTGTATAAATTTGCCCTTCAGCTCTGTATATTTCCCTATAAAGCCCATTGCTTGGGGATGACCCTGCAGGGGCTTTGTAAAGATGAATTTACCAAAACTTGGAACGCCCTACAGCAGTGAATGTCGTATGGGACTTTTGGCAGGACAGTGCTTAAATTCTGCATTACTGCACATAGGACTTATATTATTACCTGAATATATTACTCTCTTACCTATCTTTACTTCACATTAACTCTAGTTGAGACACAGAATCAGGGAAAGAAGTTTCAGAATAAAGAATCATGTAAGAGCAGGAGTTCTCAACCCAGCCAGTCGGGTTTTCAGGATATCCACAATGAATATGCATGAGTTAGATTTGGATACAATGGAGGTAGTGCATGCAAATTTATCTCATGCATATTCTTTGTGGATATCCTGAAAACCCGACTGACTGGGTGTATCCCAAGGACTGGGTTGAGAACCCCTTATTAAACTGAAGGGCTCTAGACCAGGGGTGTCCAACCTTGGCCCTCGCCAGGTCGGGTTTTCAGGATTTCATGCATATTCTTTGAGGAAATCCTGAAAACCTGACTGGATTGCAGCCCTCAAGGACCAAAGTTGGATAACCCTGCCGTAGATCAAGGAGTAATGCATGGAAGTGTTCCTATAAAGAAAGGAGGCATGAGAACATCTTCCAGTGGAGGAGCTGGGGACACAGACTGAAAACAAATAATTTGAAAAGGTAGGGACAAGCACAGAGTGACCTATACACAAACCTTACCGTGCTAGCAACCAGGGCCGCCGAGAGACTGAGCCGGGCCCAGGGCAAGACCGCCCCCGGGGCCCCTGCTGCTGCCCCCTCCGAGGCCACTGCCACCCCCCGGGGCCACTGCCCCCCAATCCCTACCATTGTCACCTCCCTCTCCTGCTCCCAGGCCGCCAGCGCTGCAGTCCCCAGTCTCACCTGCCCACCCTCGGCTCCGTCGATAGCTCCCCTCCATCTGCCACCGTGACCGGGCCCCCTGCATTCAAATCGACAGCGCCTCACCTCCGCGTGAAGGCGGCAGATCGCCTCCCTTCGGGCCCTCCCTCACTGTATCCTGCCCTCGTCACTTCCTGTTTCTGCGAGGGCGGGGAACAGTGAGGGAGGGCCCGAAGGGAGGCAATCTGCCGCCTTCACACAGAGGTGAGGCACTGCCGATTTGAATGCAGGGGGCCCGGTCACGGTGGTGGACAGAGGGGGGCTACCAACAGAGCCAAGGGCGGGTAGGTGAGACCAGGGACTGCAGCGCCAGTGGCCTGGGAGCAGGAGAAGGAGAGCGACCCCGGCGCCGGGCTCCCCTTGGAGGCCCGGGCCCGGGGAATTTTGTCTCCCCTGCCTCCCCCTTTCAGCGGCCCTGCTAGCAATGTCTGATGTAGACTGGTTCTAGCCAGTTTAGCATTCACATTTATTCAGCGAGTAATGCACAAAGGGGTTCTGCGTTGATCTTACTGGTCACAGTAGCAGCCAATGATAATCCTATGCAAATGTATTACAATGAGCTGATTAGTATTAAAATAAGCATTCCAAGCAATGCACAGCCAATTCTGAGTGATGCACAGAAAGGAGCGCCTACCTCTAACGTGTGAAATTTTCCATTAGGTCTGGAGCTGTTGTAGCATGATGGCTAATTCTTGGCGGAGCAGTCTGCTGTCATATTTTAATAGTATTTGCACATGTGTGTTAAATATGCCATGTCCCGCATATAGCAGCAATGTGAAAAAGTGACAGAGCAAAAAAAAAAAAAAAAGGGCTGAAGCATGCTGTGAAGGCACGTCCATGGCTCCTGCAGCTGGAAAAAAATCTACACATGGCTTTCATACATGCACATATAAACAATGAACCCCCTGGACGTCAAAGTTGTCGTGGAACCCTACGGCACTTTTCCAGTGGACATATATAATGTATGCCTAGGACGCATGGCTATGATGCAGTTGTAGCTTTTTTTTTCTTGAGTATGTGTGTAGCATTGACACTTAGCGAGTGACTGTTCTACGCATGTGCTAGGCGCTTTCCCTAGCAAGCTGCTTGCTGAAATTGCGTGCAGTTCATTTGCATGCGATTTCTTTTGAGCGTCACTTGCTATTTCGAAATCGGTAACTTCAACCATGGATCTAAATGCACACGGTTTTTAACATTAACTTTTGAGCATCGGACCCAGAGAATCCTCTGTAGTGGAGAAAGAGTAAATGGAAAGTGGACAAACTACAGGGGGTCTTGCAGCCTTTATCAACCTAGCTATTCTATTTCTGAATTATCAGAAGATGGAGTCAGACTCACCCTTGTGCTAATTCAACCCCTTTCTTGTGTCTGTAGGGATGTGTTCCATAACTGCATGTGAATTTCTTTAAGAGGAAGGAGCGAAAATGACCCAAGAGAGGCACATGTCTTATTTACCCTTGTAAACATTTGGCAAAGAGGATCGCTGCCTGCATAACATTCATATTCCCATGCCAACCCACAAATGAGTTCTGAAGCAGTAATCCGTTCCTAATAACAAGCCTGCCTTGGGTTTGGCTGAAGTCAGACTGCATGTGATTTTACATCAAGCTTTGAAAGCAGCACTGCTTGCTAGATTCTTCAGAAATATCAACTAGTTTTTCCCCTGGCTATGTTGTTTCCACTCTGTGGTTTCTTCCAAATCTCCTTAGTTTAATTCAGCAGAAGGAAGTTTTTTTTTTTACACTAGTCTATTTTATTTATCATGTTTGGTCACTTTTTGGAATAATAGATATACTACCACTGTCAGGTCCCGAAGCGCCTTTCAGATGGCATTCAATGTAACCTCCACGGAAGCCAAAAACTCCAAGGTAATTTCTCTTGAGGTGTTTAGGAGTGGTTCCACCGATTCAGGTTCTGCTGTAAACGTGGAATGCCATCGTGGTGAAACGTGGCCCCACGTAGGGAATAACAACGGAACGCTGATTTTAAATCACATTATAGCACCATCACTAGGGTGTCAACAGCTGCAGTCCGACAGATACTCAGCACTAGATTCCAACACGCCAAAACAAGATAAGTGCAGCTTTTTCCTGCCATCATTTAAAAGTTTTACAAAAGCAAACTATATGTCATTAATTTGAATAATAGGCAGGCAGGCACAGTGCGATGATGTTTATGGGTTATTGGGCTGTATGTTGTTACCACACACAATGGTAATTTAGCACCATAACAAACACTGAGCACTACATTTATAAAATAAAAAAATATTAAAAGGAGACATAGAATTATTGAAAGAATAATCATACTCTGGTGGTAAGATATTAGTATTTATCATCTCCAAAACCAGTTTAGCTAATAGATCCCAAACAATAGTTGTGAATATATACATATAAGCCAACTTTTCAAAATGATTGGGGGTGCTAAACCCAACAGAAATTACCCTTCCTTGGATACAGCCAAAGAGTTTGCTCAATATTGGGGGAGCTCAAGTGTCCATAGAGCTGGCTCCTATGCATATATAAACAAAGCACAGACAATATATACACACACAAGACACTCATACTAGAGATATATCTATAGACAGACAGACACACACAAACACACAGAAGCTGGAAATGATTCTATGAGATATGCTCAACACTCTTTCTCTAGCATGCACGCCTCCCCGTGCTGCCACACCTCTGTCCCTCCTGGTTTTGCTGTTAGTGATTTAGATGTGCATTTAAAACCTTTTGTTGTCAATTCTACTGTGACACATACTGACTAACCATATAGGTTTCTAAGTGGTTGCTATGGATGGTGACACCTAGTGACTGAACCATGTTATTTGCTATTGGTTGTTATGTTAGTACACACAGGATGCCTGAGTGCATTCCGAGAGGTACCATTCTAAGTTGCATCAGGTGCATTAGTGCCTAACACAGCTCAGTAAAAGGGCCCCAAAGAGACTTACCAAGCTCACCAATAGTGTTGAGGGATGGGAGGGGGAGTAGGATTTGAACTCTGGTTTCCCTGGGTCTGAATCCATTGTTGTAACTGGTGGGACACTCCTTTTTAGACTGGCAGCTTCTCTTGTGAGTGCTATGGCAAGGTTGTGGTGCTGGCAGGCAGATAACAGCAGCAGCTAAGGAAAACCAGGGGAAATGCAGTATCCTAGATCAGGGCTTCCCATGGCTAGTTTAGTTTTCAGTATAAATGCAAGGAATATACAGTATATAATGCCACCTCATGCATATTCATTGTGGCTATACACATAACAGTGTGGAGGCAATATGAGAGTTTACAAAGGAATTTATGCAGGTAACAAAGCAGTTATGTGGGTAATCTCTGGGCTGAAAACTGCCCTTCACTCATTGCTTAAAACTACATACATGCACAGTGAAATCTACTGTATGTGCTTGAAGGCAGAAGCAGCAGAATACTTTTTTGGTTGAATGGGCCTTACAAACCAACCTCCAGCCCAACCCCCAGATCTCTAGTTGCTGATGCTAGGTTGGAGAAAATATTGGTAGGGCCACCCTATTCCACTGACTGTACTTGAAGGTGCAGGGGGAAAAGGATGAGGCATGGTGGGGCATGGGGGGGGGGGGGGGGGAGGGCACACGGAGGTTCTTGTACAACGCCACATTACTGATTCCTGAGTGGCAAATGAGAGGAAGCCCATTCAGTTCCTATGGGCTTCCTCTCATTTGCCGCACAGAAATTGCTATTGCAGCATTATAAAAGAAGTCTACAGGAAGGTAAGCTTAGATTTCTTCCTACTGGATAGGCCACTTGGCTTCTCTTCTCTGAGGCTTGTCGCTCATAAAACCAGTGATCAAGATCAGTGCAATGGCATGAAGGCTGTAATCCAAGGGTGGGCAACCTTTATACACAGAGGGCTATATGAATGACATAACTATCCCTAGCAGGCCGCACATTGAAAATGAACAAATGCATCATGTAATTCACTGCCAACAAAACTCAATGTGATGACCAAAAGATCAAATTATTACCAGAATGTTCTGTTACAATATTCCTCTGGCATTATTTTATAAGCTTAATGAGATCTCTGCCACTATTCTAAAAATATTTACAAAATTCAGTATTTAAAATGGTATCAGGCCAGTTCCCACCTGGACAGTTCCCACCCACCAATTCCCTCTGAGACAATTCCCACCTAGGATAATTCCCCCTGGGACAATTTCCATTTAAGGGGACAATTCCCACCAAGGACTTTTCCCCCTTGGAGATTTCCCACCCTCCCTAGCCTTTAAAATTTTTTTTTTACTGACTGTAGCTTCTTTCTTGTATCGGGACCCATAAGTCCTGGTGGTGCTTTTTTTTTTTTTACGGCGTCTGAAACAAGAAGGTTAGAGCAGCATATGGATGTGCACAGAGAATGTATAATAATGGAATCATTTTTCATAGGTAGAGTAGTAATTTGTTATAAATCATAATCAGTGTGTCATTTTGAGGGGCTGAATTAGGTTGAAACCTAGTTTGGGGGAGTGTGGGGGTGGGGGATGAACTGCTGTTTTTATTTATCTATTTATTTTTGTACTTATTTATGACATTTAGATCCCAGATTAAATGTGAATAAGGTTGAAACCTAGTTTGGCCGGGGGTGGGGGGGGGGGGGGGGGGGGGGGGGGGGGTGGAGAGCATTGCCCCTCCACATGAACTACATGTCTGGAAGGGGAAAGGGATGTGTAAAAAATATAATGTTGTGGTGGAGGGGGGGGGGGTGAGGGGGTACTGGCCCCCCCCAAACGATGTGGAAGAGAAAAGGGAGGGAGATTATTTGCCCTAGTGTATTTTGTATTTTTTGGGTTATGTGTGGGAATTGTCCTCCTTGGTGTGGTGGGAATTGGTTCAATGGGAATTGGTGGGTAGGAACTGTCCAGATAGGAACTGACCTAGAACCATTTAAAATCACCAAAACTCAGATTAATGATGTTTGTGCGGATTGTTGTCTCTGTATATACTTCCTCTAGTTTTGCAGGCCGCAAAAAATTAAATGGCGGGCCACGTGCAGCCCCGCAGGTTGCCCATTTTTGCTCAAAGAGAAGAGGGACAAAGTGTGAGCGAGCTTTCAAATGAGTGTGACACACTCCTAACAAGTGAGACCTGGCATCTCTGAAAGGGATGACAGCCTGCAAGGAGTCTTTTTGCACCGTACTAGAGTCCCGAAATGTAAATATGAATGCTATTGTATCCTCATATTATCTACTCTGCTGTTCTGTTTTCTTCTGTAACAGCAAGGCTTCTTGCTTCAAAGCTCTCTCCACCCTCTCCTTTCTCTTAATACAAGCGTGACATGTTACTTTCTGAATCGGTGCTACCACCTACGCTCTGTAATTGAGCACCCCTGCAGCTCCACTTGTCTTTACGTTGGACTCTGGAAGACAGGGGGTGTAGATGCTGCTGCCAGAAAAAACTGGAATCCTTTACTCTTAATGCAAGCCATATTTAGCCATGTGCCTTAGACGTTGACGGTATTCACTTTTCTCTAAACAGTCCTACAGCAATAAACGCCAGTCCTGGCACAGCTCTGAATTCCAGTTTGCCCTGCCCAAATAAGGTAAGGGAAGAATTTGAAAAATGCAGACTGAGTCTGACATCTCACCCCCTTTCAATTCAAAGTAGCTTCATTTTTTGATCCAGGCCTATTTTTAAATGATTGCATTTGCCTTTTAATTTCATATAATTCAATACAGAGCAGCAAGGGCTATTTATAAAAGGGAGCAGGAAGCACTAAGCAGTCAGAATAGAGCAAAACTCCTGAAACGGAAAAAGGACCAAGATACTGAGGGCAACTTTGAGGTGCAATTCAAGGACTGCGTTACTGTCTCCCCCTTCCAGCTCACTAGTTCAAATGCAGCTTGTTTGGCAGTAGCAAAAGTCATTACCATCTCCCAGGGGCGGACTGACCATTCGGGCAACTGGGCAGTGCCTGAGGGCCCAGGGCATTGGGGGGCCCAGTACTTCTCTCCCACGTGCCTGACATCCTTTGTCCCTGGGACCGAGATGCCCCCTGTCGCTCCCTCTTCCACGCTTCTGTCTCTGAACTCCTCCCCTACCCTCTGGTAGAGATGAGTCCAGAGTCCTATCTACATACATTATTTCTGTTTATGTAACATTTAAAGACATCTTAACCTGTCTCATCCAATCAACAATTTTGTCAAATACATTCTTCAGTTGTACAGTTAGATCCTGTTCAAGTTTGTTAATGGAGATAAAGAATTGTACATCATCTGAGTATATTCTATAGGATATGTATAACTCTTGGAAAACAGAGATGCCACAACTAAGTTAAACAATACTGCTGAGTGGGCTGAACCTGGCAGTAAACCACACATGATTGGGAAGCTAGAGGAAACTGTGTCCTATACTTTGACGTGAAATCTTCTTCTTTGCAAGTACGAGAGAAACCAGGATAGGACTTGTCCACCAATGCCAAAATCTGACAACTTGTTGAGTAGGAGCTGATGGTCAATAGTGTCAAATGCTGATGCACTGTCGAGTGTGACAATGTAGAGATGAGTGATCTGGTTCATTCCAATCCTTAATTCATCTAGCATTGATAGCATCAAAAATTCCACACTATGGTTTGGTCGAAAGCCATATTGAAAGTCGTTTAATAAATGATTTTCTTCTACAAACTCCATTAGTTGGTGTAAGACAGATTTCTCAATAGGTTTTGCTAAAAACGGTATGACTGAAAGTGGTCTGTAATTATTCATTATGCTTACACCAAGTGATGTTTTTTTTCAGTAATGTTTTAACGGTCGCCTCTTTAAGTGAGTCCACCAATACACCTTCTTGCAGAGATTTGTTTACTAGGTTAAAAAAAAAGAGGATCAATTATCTCCGACATTGATCTAAATATTGTCAAAGAGCAAGGATCTATCTGAGCTCTGGTGGTCGATAGGCTCTTCACCAGTTTTTCTATCATATTGTTACCCACCATGTGGAATGAATTCCAAGTATTATCTGCTATGTCTTCATTTGACGCGGGTATAACTAAATATAATCATTTGTCATTCTCGCCTCCATCCTTCCAAACACTTTAAACATACATTTATTAAAAATAAAAACTTTAATAATTCTCCTATTGAAAACTTATAAAAAAAAAAAAAGAATGTATTCAAAATTTGTTTTCATAAATGTCTTGAAATATCAAAGTGAGAATTTAGCTGATAGGGACGATATAGTGCTATGACCTTTTCCCTGACTTTTGTACTATACATAATAAAAAAAACTATCATAAAATGTACCATAAAATACAATATTATCACAGCAAAAATTTCAGCTTGAAGATGTATTATAAAGCAGGTTTTATTAGCATTCAACAAATTTTGGCATGCATTCATCCATTCAGAGAGGTACCTGCACATGGCAGTTCCCCTTGCAAGGAACAATTTTCATACTACTCTCATAGCTGCAGAGTCAGTGGCTCCTTTTTACCCACAAATGTTCCAGTAATTTTTGAAGTAAAAGTACATGCACACTCTCACTTTGAAAATGCCTGAGGAGAAAGTACCTGCACACACCTGTACCTGCAAGTATAACTTGAAGCTCTTTTAAAAAATACAAAATTATGAGTGCTGTTGCAATCCTTAGCCTAACTCTGTCCCAGGATTGCCTCCCTCCCAGATGCAGGTAACAGTATGAACCAGTGCCAGTGGCATAGCTAGAACTGTGTTTTGTTTTTTTTGGTGGTGCTTGTGGTTAACTTTGGTGGGCTCAAAGCAGCATAGATGTTGATATCTAACCCATTTTTCTTCTCATTGGGCCATGCTGCTGCCACTGACTGGGTGGCTTTGACTCCAAAGTGGTGGGGCCATGGTCTACCCAGGTCTACCTATAGCTATGATCCTGGCATATGTGTTGTGGAACGGCATGCTTCTTTTTTTTTTTATCTACAATGTGAGGATTTTTCAGAGAGCTGATTTGCCTCATTAAAAAGCTTTTTATCTGTAGAACTCACTTTGAAACTTGCTCTCTACATAAATCCAAACATCTTCTGAAGACCAGCCAAGGTACCCAGTTTCTGACAAACCCATTTTGATGCATTATGGGACCTGCAGCACTGATTTTAATGGGTAAACTAGAAACAGAACACTGCTTTGGGATGTAAGTTTAAAGCCAGGACTGGTCAAAAAGTATTCCTCTAGGAACTGGGTAACTTGGCAGCTCTGCTTCGGAGGGTACTGTGAGTTAGGGTTGTGCCATATATAAATGTAAACATGGAAGTGAGGCAAGGGACAAGCCAAGGGCTCAGCAGTAGAAATTCAGTATCACTCCTGAGGATTTTGTGTGCACTAAGGCAATACATACAAATAAAGTCTGGAATTCCTTTCAAGCCCAGGCTGATAAGGGAGAGAAATTAGAGTTGAGGCTGTCTCTGGGGGCAACAGTATATTAAGACAAAAAGGATTAAAAATGCTGAAGGGATACTTAATTGTTTTCAAAGGGTTAAATTCAAACCAAAATTTTTGCTGCACACATCCCCCCCCAAAAATACATTTTGCGGCCCCCTGGAACTCTGTATCAACCAGTCAGAAAGGTGCTTAAGAAAGCCAAATCTACTATAATAAAACTCACCCTCAACGTTCTGAGGACACTGACATCAGTGAAGCCAAGCTCTGACTTCCTTCAAAAAGGTTCGAAGGTTCATGGTGGTGAAACCACCAAAATCGCTCCAGGCCCCGCCCTCGAGGGCGGAGCAATGGCAGAACAACGAAGGGGTTGGCAGGGAGGGAGGCAGGGAGGCGGGGGGGGGGGGGGAAATCGCTCCGGGCCCTGCCCTCGAGGGCGGAGCAATGGCAGAACAACGAAGGAGTTGGCAGGGAGGGAGGCAGGGAGGCGGGGGGGGGGGGGTAGGAAATCGCTCCGGGCCCCACCCGCAATGGCAGAACAATGAAGGGGTTGGCAGGGAGGGAGGTAGGGAGGCGGGGGGGTGGAAAATCGCTCCGGGCCCTACCCTCGCGTCTAACGTCATGACGTTGGCGGCGGAGCAATGCCAGAACAACGAAGGGGTTGGCCAGGGAGGGAGGGAGGGGGGTGTTGGCGATGAAAACCTTGCTAGCGCCCGTTTCATTTGCTCTGAAATGGGCTTCTTTTACTAGTAAATAAATAAATAAATAAACAAACAAACAGAATAGAATGAGGTTAGGTGGTTTGAACCTACTGATAAAGGCACCCCAAGAATTTAGTTGTAATGTGCCTGAACATTTAGGTTGAAATTAAGCCAAGAATATTTGATTTGACAGATTCTCAAAGTAGGATGAATGTTATGGTCCAAAAGGAGATGCTGAGCCAGGCCTTGTCTTACCCCACTGCATGTGGTAAATGTCGTCCTGTAACCAGTCTATGGTGATCTACACTTTCAGAGTGTCCTAAGAATTAAGGAAAGGCAAATAATTTGATTTTCAAAAACACATTTCTCTCAATTCTGGTGAATAGTTTTGCAGAGACTATTTTTTAATTGAGTTTGAAAATATATTAATTCCAAACATACAAAGGAAAAGTCATACGTGAAATGTCAAGGAAACTAGGAAACATTATCAAACATCTTGAGAAGGAATTGAGACTATTATAAGAAACACAGAGATGCCAAGGCCCGTCCCAAAAAGTGAGAATTACCCACACAATGATTTAGATTGAAGGTCAATAAGGGGGCCCCAGTCATGTCTAACACTGGTTCTGGCAGATATATATTCCAAAAACTGAAAATAAAATTCCTTTTCCTACCTTTGTTGTCTGGCCATTTTATTTTTCTAGTTATGTTTGCTCCAGTCTCTGATTTCTACTTTCCTCTGACTTCTCTTAACTCTCTTGCCAGAGTCTCCTTGTACATTTTGGATTTTTTCTCTCTTCATGTCTGCCATCCATCTTTGCTCTGCATCTCTATTTGCCCTCTCCAGCATCATTCTTCTTTATCCCTGTCCCTATCATCCTGCCATGTTGAGCATCTTCCTTATCTGTATCCTTATTCTTGCCCTGTTCAGCTCTTCCCTCTATGCCCATATCTCTCCTCCTCTGTCCAGCATCACCCATCTGTGTCCCTATTCCCCCATGTATCCAGCATTGCCCCTTTGTTTCCCTATCTCACTCCATGTCCAGCTTCTCCCTTCATGCTTCCCTTCGTCTTGCACTATCCTCTCCACACCACCACCTCCATGAGGCTAGCAAGTCTCCCTCTTCCCTCCTGTCCCCCACCCCCCAGGGCCAGCATCTCTCCCTCTCTTTTCCCTCATCCTGACCCCTTCCCTAGGGGTCTAGCAAGTGTCTTCTTTCTTCTCTTCCCCCTGTTTCTCCCTCCTACCTCACAGGGCCAGCATCTCTCCCTCTTCTTCCTTCCCCCATAGGTCCCAGCATCTCTTCCTCTCTCCCTCTCCCCTCAGTTCTGGCATCCCTTCTTCTCTCCCCCTATCCCCCAGGTAGCACTCCAAACTTGTCTTTGTGGCTGGAGGCAGCAGCACTGAAGACAGGCTGCTTTGGGTCGGCTGCCTCAGGGCCTTCCCTCTAATGCATCCTGCCTGCCAGAAATAGGAAGTTTCATCAGAGGAGGTAGGACATGGCAGGGGGAAGACTGTCATGGCTCTTGGCTCTAAGCTCCTTGTTACGTTCCCCCATGGTCTGGTATCTCTCGCTTGCTCACTTCCTCCCTCCCTCCCTTTCTTTCCCTTATCTCTCCACCCCCCCACCCCTGGCCCTCCAAACATATCTCTGTGGCTGGAAGCAGCTTGTCTTCAGCATTTCCACTGCTGGCCACACAAGTTTGGAGGGCCAGGGGTGGGGGTAGAGGGAGAAGGGAAGGAAAGGGAGGGAGGGAGCAAGAGATAGCAGACCATGGGGGCAGATTAGAGCCGAAAGCCATGAGTGAAAGGGCAGCTGGAGAAAGGGCCCATGTGCATGTGACTTGTTATCCTTTGCTTTCCTTATGTTATTTGCAGACATGCCATTATCCTAAAAGTAGTCCCTTTCTTTCCTTCTATCTCAGGCACTAAGTCTCTCAACTTATCTGATAGGAAATTTACCCTCATATATTACAAGGCATTTGCATGGATATTTAAGGAAAAAAGGTTCCCCTATAGCCAAAACATCAGGCTTCAGGGCCATAAAGAATTTCCTGCACAACTATGTTGTATGTGATATATCAGGAAAACCCCATATCTTTATACCATAAAAGAGAGACTCCTTATATTACAAATATGCCTTCAAGATCAGATTCTCATCACTCTCTGTGATAAATGAACCAAAAGTGTGGCTTGATCTGATATCTGCAAATTTTCTAGAAAGTAAATCAAATTTAAAGTGCTAGATGGCTCTAAAATGTCTATTGGCATCACTAGCAACCTTAATTTGCTTTGAAATATAGTAACACAACATCAGAAACATGGAAAGAAGCAGGAACACCAAACTGTGTAGCAAGAGTTGAGTTAACTGTTTTCAACTCTTATAGCTTCTTCACAGTATCCTGAGAAAACTGACATAATTGTTAACTCTGCCTTGTACCATTTCTTTAGTATATTTAACCACTTGCCAAATATCTTTCAAGGAAACATCACCAACGGAAGCTGAGGAAGAGTCTCCATAATAACCACACAAGGTATTGATGCTTTAGGTAAAACCAACTTTTACTTTTATTCATTGATAACTCCAACTCTGGTCCCCAAGATCACAACTGAGTCAAGGGAAGAACTTAAAGAAAGGCTGAAGGGAGATCTCCCTCCAAGCTTAATGAGATCTCATAAGAGGACCCAGACCTAACACCCTGAGTTCCAATAGCAGTAACCACCACGTGTCGATTTATGGGTCTCCCTGGTTACAGCGATGACTTAGAAGAGCACCTTGCCAATGGAAGCGGGCATTGCCCTAAAGACCTACCCCTTAGTTCTGGCTTGACTCTACCCCTTAGTTCTGGAGGAGAAAGATAAATTGCCAAATATCTTTCAAGGAAACATCACCAACGGAAGCTGGGGAAGAGTCTCCATAATAACCACATAAGGTATTGATGCTTTAGGTAAAACCAACTTTTACTTTTATTTATTGATAACTCCAACTCTGGTCCCCAAGATCACAACTGAGTCAAGGGAATAACTTAAAGAAAGGCTGAAGGGAGATCTCCCTCCAAGCTTAATGAGATTCCATAAGAGGACCCAGACCTAACACCCTGAGTTCCAATAGCAGTAACCACCACGTGTCGATTTATGGGTCTCAAAACCACCTGGTAAGAGACAACTGGACTATGACTCTTGACCTTCTTTTTGCCCATTATAAGTAAACAATATCAAGTACCCATAAAAATCAGATGAAAAAGATCCCTGACATTCTCCTCTGTGCTGTGCAGGGGCTCCATAGGGGCCAAACCTGCCCATTGGTTAATGTGCTTGTGGCTGCATTCTACAAACGCAGGCTCCCTTTATACCCAGATGCTGGTAGATGAGATCACACCTTACCTGTGCCAATTGTGAATATATTTTCAGTCGTGCTGGAAAGCTACCTTTGCTAAATTGTCCAGTGACACCTCAAAAAGCACAGCACCAAGAATATCGCTTATATTCCTACTCAAATCTGTACCCTCGTGTTTGATAGGTCATCCATTTCTGCCCATCCAGGCTTCCTGCTGGCCAATACAAGGTTGATTTTCTTCTAGCCTTAGCTTGATGAAATTCTTCACCTCACTCCGCAACCATGGAAGACTGATTTATATAATAAAGGCAGATTGTAATGTATAACCATTCTTTGTGGGACACAACCCAAGTAGAGGTTAAAGTAAGAGCATCCACCTTCAGAGGCTGCAACAATAACACTCTTCTGCGGTGTCCATACTCCTGGGGGATTTCTGCACCCTTCTGTGCAAAATTCTGAAGTTGCTTCAGAATTGTGCACAGGTACAAGGAAGCAGTGGCGGAACTCTCACTTGCTCTCCTGCTGTCCTCTTCTATTCTGCTCCCTTATGGCATCTGTAATGAATGCATATGCTTGCACCCTCCTCCTCCCATTCTCTGGCCCAGTGCTGAGCACAAACAGAGGAGGAAGAATAGAATGACTGTACATTAGACTGCATCCTGCTATGCAGTGCTGAATACAAAATTTAAACTGAAAGGTTCAATGATGTCTCACATACTTCAAACTTTGCATAGCAGCAAAGGAGGAGGACAAGGTCCATTGTGCAACTGCTTTCTATTCTTCCGCTGCTTGTGATCAGCAGCAGGCAGGGGCTGCAGGGAGGGGGTGGGGGAGAGAGCAGGGGAGAGAGAGTGTCTGTGTGTCCCTGGAGGAAGGGGGATGCAGCAGAAGGGGAGTCCGCATGGGTCAGTGTGCCATTGGGTGGGGGGACAGCAGGGGAGAGAGAGATCAGTGTCTATGTGCCACGGAACGGGGGTGGGGGAAGTTAATGTCTGTGTGCCAGGAGGGGGATGCAGCAGGAGGGGAGAAAGCTGGGTGTCTGTATGCTGAGGAGCAGGATCTTGGCAGGTATGTGCAAGTGGGGAGGAAAGAATAAACTGGAGTCCACTTCAACTGTGGACTTCCCAGATTTTGTGGGTCTCTATATTCCATTATTCCTACTGTGTTCATAGCTGACATAAGGGTATTTGACACCTTAGGCAAACCTTTTAGCCATCAGTCTCCTCCTTTCCCCAACAAGAATGGCTCAAGGCCCTTCCTCTTCATGCCCAGCATCTTCCCTATCCTCCCCCCCCCCACCACCACTACAACCACCACCAAGTGCCCAGCCTCTCCTGTTCCCAGGGACCAGAGACATGCACTTTCACCTATAACAGCTCCCTATTTCTTTGGGTTTTGCCCAGGGAATCTAGGTGCCACCTCTTAGAGCAGAGACAGACATGAACCAGCAGGTGGAGATAGAGAACTGAAAATTGAGCTGAGACATATTTCTCTTGGCACCCAGTCCACCTCCTCAGTGGGGCATCTACTTCATGCTCTTTGAACAAACACTGTCTAGATACCTTGAAGCTCCCACTACTTCCTGTATGACTATGAGTTTTCTTTTCCTCTAACCCAGGAATTCTGAACATAGTCCTTGAGAGACAGCCAGCTGGTCTGGATTTCAGGGCATCCACAGTGAAGCTTTAAGCTTATCCTCCAGTTCTTTCACCAAGTTACTGAGATCTTTTCTAAATAGCCACTTGCCCCAAAAAGGCAGTTTAACTAGATGTGACTTTGACACTGCATCTGCTGCCCAATGATGCAACCTGAGTTGCTTTCATGCTGTGACAGCCAAAGGCATACTGCGGGCTGCAACCCGTAACATCATAAATAGCATGCACCAAATAAGCCAGCCCTGTTTCCAGCTGGGCTTTATGGCGCCCATCTTGTGTTGTCGATTGCTGATGCCACTTCAGGCATGCTCTTGCCATGAATGAGCTGCACACTGTCACTTGAAGGCCAAAGAGGCCACTTCAAAAACTTGTTTCAGTGAGCCTTCTAGCTCCCTATTCTGTAGGTCTTTAGGGCAATGCCCCCTTCCACTGGCAAGGTGGTCTACTTAGTCATTGCTGTAATCAGGGAGTCCATAAATTGACACTTGGTGGTTACTGCTATTGGAACTCATGGTGTTAGGTCTGGGTCCTCTTATGGGATCTCATTAAGCTTGGAGGGAGATCTCCCTTCAGCCTTTCTTTAAGTTCTTCCCTTGACTCAGTTGTGATCTTGGGGACCAGAGTTGGAGTTATCAATGAATAAAAGTAAAAGTTGGTTTTACCTAAAGCATCAATACCTTGTGTGGTTATTATGGAGACTCTTCCCCAGCTTCCGTTGGTGATGTTTCCTTGAAAGATATTTCGCAATTTATCTTTCTCCTCCAGAACTAAGGGGCCAATCACTCAGAACCAGAGGCTGAAAAGTGTGTCCATGCACCTGCTGGAGACAGAAAATATTGAGGAGCTAGACTGGATGCCAAGAGAGATATTTCTTAGCTCAGTTTCAGTTCTCTATCTCCTCCTGCTGGTTGATGGACACAACTATCCCACAGGTTCTGGAATAGTGGGAAGCTACGTAATGAAGGAAACATTAGCATCATTAATGCAAAAAAGGAAAATCGGCCATTTTACTGTTGTGGTAGAAATAGCCATATCACGTGGGAAAAACCTGCATATGGGCACACTAAGGCCACTTTAAACTGCAGATTAGTAAAAGGACCCCTTTGTCTTGAGGATCTTCACCTGGCTGTACACTTCTCCGTGTAGTCTCCTTATTTATCTCAACACTTTGGAGATACTCTCTCTCTCCTTGGAAAGGAAAGCCTCTTCTTCCCCCTCCCAAGGACACCTCTAGGAGCATGACCATCATGGTTGTCTCCTACAGCTCTCTCAGGTGATGACATCCTGTTACTCATGGAGTTCTTATTTTGTATTCTGGAGAGAATGGGACAGCACTTTACTCTAATATCACCTCTACCGAGCCCTCCCAAGCCTGGGAAGTCTCTAATTTTAACACACAGAACAGATAAATTCCTTTGTAATACTCTAAAGCTCTTTTCACAGAAAATCTAATTTATTTACTGTGCACAACCATGGAAATTCTACATACCGGTAGTAAAACCTTCAGCCCCTCTGCCCCCTGATAACCAGCTGTTGTCAGCTGTCAACAACAGATGTCTGGGTCTAGTGTAAGGCAAAGTATTCTAAGTCCTGTCTCAGGGCTGTCTTTATTGAACAGGGCCACAGTGAACACCAAGACTTCTTGTATCCTTCAGACGTTAGTTCTTTAACCCCAATGTGCATTTTCCAGTGATGGAGGAGTGAGTGTACTTTCATGAAGTGACTGCAAAATTGCATTTTGTATGAAAAATAGTGCAAAATGCCCAAATGTTGGTGTTTCAGTCTATCTTTTGCTTGAAGTTATTTTGTGAAGTCAGTTTGTACTTTAGAACTTAAGGCTCAGGAATCATCCATTGTAGCAACTTTCCAGGGAGCTACTATAGTAAAGATGGCATACAGTACTCCTCTAATCTGCTCTACTTGGTATGACCTTGCTAAAGAGACATACTATTTTTTTTAGGGATCATAAGTACATAAGTATTGCCACACTGGGACAGACCAAAGGTCCATCAAGCCCAGCATCCTGTTTCCAACAGTGGCCAATCTAGGTCAGAAATACCTAGCAAGATCCCAAAAAAGTTCAATACATTTTATACTGCTTATTCCAGAAATAAGCAGTGGACTTTTCCCCAAGGCAATTTAATAATGATCTATGGACTTTTCCTTTAGGAAGCCGTCCAGACTTTTTTAAACCCTGCTAAGCTAACCGCCTTTACCACATTCTCTGACAACGAATTCCAGAGTTTAATTACACGTTGAGTGAAGAAAAATTTTCTCTGATTTGTATTAAATTTACTACTTTGTAGATTCATCGCATGCCCCCTAGTCCTAGTATTTTTGGAAAGAGTAAACAAACAATTCACATTTACCCGTTCCACTCCACTCATTATTTTATAGACCTCTATCATATCTCCTCTGAGCCATCTTTTCTCCAAGCTGAAGAGCCCTAGATACTTCAGCCTTTCCTCATAGGGAAGTCGTCCCATCCCCTTTATCATTTTTATTGCCCTTCTCTGTACCTTTTCTAATTCCACCATATATTTTTTGAGATGCGGTGACCAGAATTGAACACAATATTCAAGGTCCAAATGACGCCCTAAGTTATTATTATCCTTTTTCTAAGAGAACATTCTTTACAGTAAAAGGAAGCAGAAAACATGAATGCTTATATTTCTAGTAGTGTGCGTCTTGTCCTAAACCAGCCACATAGCTGAGAATTAAGCTGGATATTTGATATATCGTAGGGCCTAAGGTAAATATGCAAAATGGCAGATAGTAAAAATTCCCAAAGTAATTTTGTTTTAATTCAAATGCATTTCCCCCTCATGGCTCTGCTTTGTAGTAAGGCCTATTCTGTGCTAGAGGCAAACTATTTGTGCAAGAGAATTTAAGACACAAAATGAATCACCAGGATCAAGCAACACTTCGAAGCATTCATTATTGTAGACAAGGAAACAGCTTTCAAAATCTTTTAGCAATTATATCAGATTGTAGATGCTCTTTCTGTGGGCTGTGGCTTCCAAAGGACCTTCCGGTTTCCAGCTGTGTTTGTGTCTAATTCTGATTATTATCCTGCCATCCTTTCAAAAAACAAGATATTCAACAATCCCAGAGTGCAGCCTGTTGCTTGGCACAGGAAAGTCTTAACAGAGTTTAGTTTCTGGGGGGAACGGCTTGGAACCCAATTCAGCTAATTTTCAGATTCCAGAACAACAGAGGTGTTCTGCTCTAGCCTCTCCCAAGCAGCCTGCTGAGAAGAAGATGGGAGGAGGTGAGCCAGGAGTAGAGAATGACATGGGGACGGACACCAGCGGTGACTGCAGGGATGGGGACGGAGACAGAACCCACGGGGACAGGGTGTGGATGGGGACAAACTTTGTCCCCGTGTCATTCTCTAGCTACGAGCATAGCAGAGAAGTCACTCTGCTCTCCGATATAGCCTCTTCTCTTCTGTTGTCCCTTCCCCCTCCTCTGGCTCCACAGTTCATGGTAACATAGTAGATGATGGCAGAAAAAGACCTGTACAGTCTATCCAGTCTGTCGGAGTAAATAAACTCATTACATAAAGTTATGAGGTGATACAACAATTACATAATAACATAGTAAGTGACAGCAGATAGACCTGCATGGTCCATCCAGTCTGCCCAACAAGATAAACTAATTTTACGTGATATGTGATACTTTATATGTATACCCGAGTTCGATTTGTTCTTGCCATTCTCAGGGCACAGACCGTAGAGGTCTGCCCGGCACTCTTCTTGTACTAAAAGTTCCGAAGCTAATGTGGAAGCCCCTTAAAATTTACCCTCAAGACCATCCCTATCTATTCAGTCACGATCAGGGCGTAGACCGTAGAAGTCTGCCCAGCACTGGTTTTGCTTCCCAATTACCAGCGTCGCCACCCAATCTCCGTTAAGATTCCATGGATCCATTCCTTCTAAACAGGATTCCTTTCTTTTTGTCTACTACTACTATTTATCATTTCTATAGCGCTACAAGGCATACGCAGCGCTGTACACCATACACAAAAAGACAGTCCCTGCTCAAAGAGCTCACAATCTAAATATGGAATGTTGCTAGTGGAATAGCTACAAATAAAGCCCTGTTTATTGGAGCCTATTTGCTCTGCATAACTGGGGTACTATAGATGGCAACAAGGGGGGACTGAGATCATGTAAAGATAGAATTGCCCTTAAAATTTGTTACCATACAACACATTGGGATCTTCTTTCAATCAAACTGTGTGTAAAAAAAGGTCATTTATAGCTAAAAAGGTAGTCACGTTGTATAGTATGGGGGCAATTCTATTAAGGGCTCCATGATGCAGCACACTGGCATCTGGCACCCAGCTTATGTTATAGACACTAGTGTGTTGGCATTTACGAACCAACATTTAGGTGAGCCCACATATGCCATGTCAATAGCAGGCACAAATCAGTGCACCTAAATGTGGCACTGTAGTGCGTAATGTATAGTATTCTATGATATGCATATAATTGTTGCATATGCCCATGCCCTACCCTTGCACCTCCCCCTATGCACTTCCCCTTGCATTTATGCGCTGAGTTGTGTACTAAAGTTATAGAATACTGCTTAGCACCCAACAAGCACTTTCACACATAACTATAACTGTCTTGCACATAAGGGCAAGAATTCTGTAACTTTAAGTGTACAAATAGATGCCTAACTTTAGATGACCTGTTATAGAATGGGGGAGGGGGAGGAGTTTAAGTGTCTCTGCCTTGTAAAATGTAACTAAGAAGCACACAGACTAGAGCAGTGTTTCCCAAGTCTGGTCCTGGAGTATGCCTTGCTAGACAGGTTTTCAGGATATTTATTTATTTGTTTATTTATTGCATTTGTATCCCACATTTTCCCACCTCTTTGCAGGTTCAAAGTGGCTTACAATGTATCGTTCTTGGTGGTATAAACATGAGAAGAGGCTTGTTCTCATGTTGTAAATCCTCTTGTGGTGCTGGCAGAGCTGCGCAAAGATGTGTAGAGTGGTGGGAGCAAAAAAAAACAACAAAAAAACCAAGCTCCTGCTGCTGGAAACAGGAAGGACTTCCGCTTCAATCCGGCTTTCGCCCACTACACTCAACAGAAACAGCACTCTCTAAAGTCTGCAATGACCTGTTCCTTGCCAAATCCAAAGGTCACTATTCCATCCTTATCCTCCTCGACCTATCTGCCGCCTTTGACACCGTCAATCATAATTTACTTCTTGACACACTGTCCTCATTCGGGTTCCAGGGCTCCGTCCTCTCCTGGTTCTCCTCGTATCTATCCCAACGCACCTTCAGAGTTTTTTCTAATGGCTCTTCTTCCACCTCGTCCCGCTCTCTGTTGGGGTTCCTCAAGGATCTGTCCTTGGACCGCTTCTTTTCTCGATATACACCTCTTCCCTGGGCTCGCTGATCTCATCACATGGTTTCCAGTACCATCTCTATGCCGATGATACCCAGCTCTACCTCTCCACTCCCAACATCACAGTCAAAACCCAGGCCAAAGTTTCGGCCTGCCTTTCAGACATCGCTGCCTGGATGTCCAACCGGCATCTGAAATTGAACATGGCAAAGACTGAGCTCCTTGTCTTTCCACCCAAACCCTCCTCTCCTCTTCCCCCACTCTCCGTCTCTGTTGAAAACGCCCTCATCCTCCCCGTCTCTTCAGCCCGCAATCTCGGAGTCATTTTCGACTCCTCCCTCTCCTTCTCTGCCCATATCCAGCAGACAGCTAAGACCTGTCGCTTCTTCCTCTATAATATTAGCAAAATTCGCCCATTCCTCTCTGAACAGACCACCCGTACCCTCGTCCACTCGCTCGTTACCTCTCGTCTTGACTATTGCAACCTTCTCCTCGCTGGTCTCCCGCTCAGCCACCTATCCCCCCTTCAATCTGTCCAAAATTCCACCGCACGTCTTATCTACTGCGTGAACCGATACTCTCATATCACCCCTCTCCTCAAGTCACTTCACTGGCTCCCGATCCGCTACCGTATACAGTTCAAGCTTCTCCTATTGACCTTCAAGTGCACTCAATCCGCAGCCCCCCATTACCTCTCTACCCTCCTCTCCTCCTATGTTCCCACCCGTAACCTCCGCTTTCAGGACAAATCACTCCTATCTGTACCCTTTTCCACCACTGCTAACTCCAGACTCCGCCCCTTCTGCCTCGCATCACCTTATGCCTGGCTGGAACAGACTTCCCGAGCCCATACGCCATGCACCCTCCCTGCCCATTTTCAAGTCCTTACTCAAAGCCCATCTCTTTTCCCTTGCTTTTGGCGCCTAACCACCTTCCCCATTCATGATACCTACACTGACTACATAGTTATTACCTTTAGATTGTAAGCTCTCTCGAGCAGGGACTGTCCTTCCCCATGTTTAAACTTGTACAGCGCTGCGTAACCCTAGCAGCGCTATAGAAATGCTAAGTAGTAGTAGCAGTAGTGGTATTGGATTAGAACATAGTTACTTATTGTTACATGCATATTCATGGAAGATATCCTGAAAACCTGACTGGCAAGGGGTACTCCAGGACTGGACTTGGGAAAAACTGGTCTAAAGGACCTCTTTCTTCATAGAGGGTAGACATCATGCTAATGCTCTTTCTTTAATAGGGACTCAGGGCATTTGGGGCTAGTTGGAAGTCCAGCTCTTGTAAAATGTGAGCCCTCTGCTGTTGTCCTTGTGAACACACCTGCCGGCAAGCACTGCCAATATCAGGCACGGAATGGCTGGTTTACCTTCTGGAATGCTGAGGATGTCTGGAACGTCTGTTTTGTCTACCAGCTCAAACCTTGGAATTTCATTGTTCAGATTAATAATATGTCCTGCCTTGTGTTCTGCTGAAGCTTTTTACTCCAACCTAAAAGGGTTTTCTTTTAATATATGCCTTTGCTGATGCAGAATGCATAAGCCTTCTGCAACCACCTGCTTTTATGACTGAAACAAAAATAATTTTCTCCAAAATAAACATCTGAGGGATGATACTAAGCAAGTTATAAAGGAAATACATGGAATTACATGCTTGAGTATAATGCACCTTATCCGGCACTAGGGATGGCAGTTGCAGCAAATCTCATTTAGTCTGTTTATTTCTTAAAAACAATGGCGTTTAGCATAGGAGCCAACTTTTCAAAATGATTGGGGGTGCTGAATTTTTTTTTTTAACAGGTGGCACATTCCCCCGCCCCCTCCCTCCCCCTCGCTGCCCCCCTCCCCCAAGTTCCAGGCCCCCCGCCTCCGAATGCCAGTCCCAACCCCAGCCTGATCTCTTCTTCTACAACAGTCCTCCGCCGGTCCGTCCTTGCCTTCCTGCGTGCCGCCCAGAATTTTAAAACTCATCTTACCTCGGGGTCCCCGCGGCAGCAGTGAAAGGCGAGCAGGCTCGGTGCTTCAGCCTTCCCTTCTCTCTCAGCTCTGGTCACGCCCTTGCGGAAACAGAAAATGAGAGCGGGACCAGAGCTGAGAGAGAAGGGAAGGCTGAAGCGCCGAGCCTGCTCGCCTTTCACTGCTGCCGCTGGGACCCTGAGGTAAGATGAGTTTTAAAATTCTGGGCGGCACGCAGGAAGGCAAGGACGGACCGGCAGAGAACTAAAGGAGAAGAGGGCGGGCACCGGGCAGGTGGGCTGGCTGGGAAGGGAACTTCCAACTTCCGGCGGGTGCAGAGCTGGTCCTAGGATTTCTGGCACCCTCTTGCAGCCTATTAGTCGGTGCCCCTACCCATCCAGGGGTGGGATCACAGTAGTCACACCCCTTTTACCAGCCATGGCGTCATTGAAAATATTACACCAGTAAAGAAGAAAAATAACTTGTTTCTTTTTTGTTTTCATTATAAATAGTTTCTGTAAGCTGTTACAGCTCCATTATACTCTAAATGACACAAACCAAATTAGCATACGTGAACAGTCTTGCCAACTCTGAAAAACAATGTGTTAGCAAAATCTCAGAATCTAACAAACAGATCCCTATTCAGACACTTGGCCTTGCAGTCACACATGCAGAACAGAGCTAGTCCCTCCTCAAATTCTTCAAAAATTAACCTGAAATCCTAAGAAGATAGACCCTGCATGCAGCACAATACCAGACAAACAGAAAGAAACACATTGCTATACATTGCAAAATAAGACAGCAGATGTAGCAGATGTAAATTCTCAAAGTGGACATATTACAAACACTAAAATGAAAATAAAATGATTTTTTCTACCTTTGTCTGGTGACTTTGTTTTTCTGATTATGCTGGCCCAGTATCTGATTCTGCTGCTATCTGTCCTCTTAACTCCGTTTCCATGGCTTCATTTCCATTTATTTCTTTACTTTCCTCCTTTCTTCTTCATTTCTTGCTCTATATCCATAAGTAAAAGCTGGGTCCTCCTGTCTCCCTTGTCCTCCTCCATCCATCCATATCCAGCAATTCTCCTCTCTCCCCTGCCCTCCTCTCCACATCAAGTAATTTCTCCTCTCTCCCTGGGCCCTGTCCTCCCATCCATGTCCATCTGTGCTCCTCTGTCCCCTGCCCACCTCCATCCAGCCATATCAAGCAAATTCTACTCTCTCCCTGGGCCCTGTCCTCCAATCCATGTCCATCCGTGCTCCTCTGTCCCATGCCCACCTCCATACAGCCATATCAAGCAATTTCTCCTCTCTCCCTGGGCCCTGTCCTCCCATCCATGCTCCTCTGTCCCCTGCCCACCTCCATCCAGCCATATCAAGCAATTTCAACTCTCTCCCTGGGCCCTGTCCTCCAATCCACGTCCATCCGTGCTCCTCTGTCCCCTGCCCACCTCCATCCAGCCATATCAAGCAATTTCAACTCTCTCCCTAGGCCCTGTCCTCCAATCCACATCCATCCGTGCTCCTCTGTCCCCTGCCCACCTCCATCCAGCCATATCAAGCAATTTCAACTCTCTCCCTGGGCCCTGTCCTCCAATCCACATCCATCCGTGCTCCTCTGTCCCCTGCCCACCTCCATCCATCCATGTCAAGCAATTCTCCTCCCTTCCCTCCCTGTACAACAATTTCTCCACTCTCCCTGGGCCCTGCCCTCTCCTCCCATCCAGATCCATCCACCAATGCTTCGCTCTCCCCTGCCCTCCTGCTCCCATGTCCATCTGCCCTACCCGCCCCTCTTCTCTAAATATTTTAAATTTACCTCCGTCGCAGCAGCTAAGCCTGTGCAGCGTCAGTGAAAGTGCTGCCCCCTAGCCTTCCCTTCGCTTCGCTGGTTCGTTCGTTCCCTGTCAGTGTCCCGCCTTCTTCTGACATCATTTCCGCGAGGGCGGGACACTGACAGGGAACGAACGAGCGAAGCGAAGGGAAGACTAGCGGGCAGCGCTTTCACTGACACTATGTAGGTGGTACGGGGCTGCGATGTCAGAGGGGTAAGCGGCGCCCCCCGCCCCTGCCTGGGTGGGTGAAAACATTGGGGGTGCTCGAGCACCCACAGCACCCACGGAGTCGGCGCCTATGGCATTTAGAACGGAACGGAAATATTTCCTTGGCACAGAGATGCTGTTGGTCTTCGCGGCACTCGCACCGAGAGTTCATTAGGATTGGAGTTATAATCATATCCCTATTTGTAGCCTGTCTTGTGGTGACTAAATCATACTGTTTAAATTTCCAACTTGCAACAGTTTTACTTCAAGAAAGGCTTGACGCAGACACTAGTTGCCGAAACACGGCTGTGTTGAGTCCTCTCAACACATGGTATTAAGATTATTCAATAAAGAATTGTTGGACTTTGAGAATCCTTCTCTTTGTGTGCTTCACTTCTCTGTTCTTGCTGTTTGCTTCTGTGGGGCTCCCATCTTCTTCTGTTGTGAAACAATGACATTTGTCAGAAAAACTCCAGACCCATTCTGAGACTAATGTAATAAGGTGCACTGAGTTTATTGCCATTTTAGCACATTTTGTTTGCAAGTTAAACTTTACTCCAGGAGTCCAGAGCTGGCCTGAGGGGCAAGCTGGTGAGGCACTGGGGCATCAAAAGCCTGCCTCATTAACTCTGCTTTCCACAGCAGCTGGAGCTTCTGCTTTTTGTTCCCACTGCTCTGCCCATCTTCTTACAGCTCTGGGAGAGTTTAAAACATGAGAAGAGGCTTGTTCTCATGTTGTAAATCCTCTTGTGGTGCTGGCAGAGCTGCGCAAAGATGTGTAGAGTGGTGGGAGTAAAAAAAAAAAAACAACAACAAAAAAACCAAGCTCCTGCTGCTGGAAACAGGAAGGACCTCCTTCATCAGGTAAGGGGTAAGAAGGGGAGGTTGAAGCTGGAGGAGGCTGAGGATCTGAGGCTGATACTGAAGAGGATGCCGAATTAGAGGTTGATGTTGGGGGGGGGGGGGTGGATTTAGGTTGATGCTGGGGGAGGGGCCTATAGCCAGGTTGGATTGAGGCTATTGCTGGTGATGCTGATGCAGGGGAGGGGGGTTGAGGCAGAGGGGACTGAGGTTGATGCTGGTGGTTCTAAGGCTGATGCTGAAGGGAGGGCCTAAGGTTGATGCTGGGGGGAGGGGCAGAGTCTGAGGATGGGCTGATTCTGGGGCTGACATGAGATGGTAGAATGGGGATGAGCTGGGAGAAAAAGACAGATACATTTGGGGGAAGGAGAAGGGCATATGCAGGGGAAGGTGCAGAGGGAGGGTGAGAAGGACGGACAGTCAGGGACGGCCCAAGGCAATCTGCTGCCTGAGGTGAGGGATGAGATGGTGCCCCCAGCTCCTAGCCCCCCTAGTCCAACATCTCTCCCTTCACTCACTCTCTCTCTTTCCAAACTCCCTCCCCCCACCCCCCCACCCTCGGCCATGGTCTGACATCTCCCCTCTTCCTTCCTTGACTCCCTTCCCTGAGACTACCTTCCTTTTTTGTTTTCCAAAGTTGTCATTGGCAGCGATTTTCATACGCTGTCCTGCTGCTGGCACTGACTTAGGCTGCAGTACAGAGAAGAAGCTGGTGCCGGCGGCGGGGGTGGGGAAGTGGGAAGCCATATGGGAATTGCTTCCGCCACCTTTTGGAAAACAAAAAAAAAAGAAGGCAGACTTGGAGAAGGGGGCTGAGAAAGGAAGGGGGAAAAAGCCAGATTGTGGCCGGAGAGGGGGGTGGAAAGGAGTGATACCGGCCTGGGAGGAAGGAGAGATGCAAGCATTTAAGCTGCCCAGCTGGCGGCAGTAGCAAAATGCCACTCCATGAAGAGTGCCGCTTGAGGCCCCCACCTCAGCTTGATCAGTGCCAGCTGTGAGAGAGTCAGGAGGAGTGGAACATAGGTGTCAATCGACTTCTGTCAGAAATAGCTGGTTGTATACAGCATTCCAAAGATACCTTATTTGACCAGATGTGGCTTGTGTCAGATGCAGAATGTGGGCAGCAGAACTTGGTGGTCAATGCACTGTTGGAGGAGTTGCAGAACAACAAATGGGTGGAGAACCATCTCCAGAAGTTGTGTGAGCAACTAGAAAGGCATTTCCTGGAGCATCAGCAACTGCCAGGAACTGAGGAAGCTAAGGTGCAAAGGTTTGCAGAATGACCCATAGGCAATTTTCATGCTGCAAAGGGTAAGTTTTCCTTATTAACTCCTCTATCTTTCTGTCCCATGCACACATATTCTCTCCCGCGCCCCCCTTCCCAACGATTATGTGTTCTTTTAATTGTCTCCACCTTTGTTATCTTTTCTCCTAACAGCAAGGACTACCAGCTTGCTTCCATTCCCACCCTCGTGTCCCAGCTCTTCTCCCAGTAGTAAGTATCTTCTGTGACTAGTATATTCATATCATTCCCCCCCCCCCCCACCCATTATGTGCACATCTAATTGTCTACTTTATATGTGTATAGGTAGCCGAGACGGTCTACGAGCCTTTGTGTCACCTTGACCAGTTGTACCCTCAAGCCCTTCTGTCCTCAGATATGGTACGTTGTGAATTTTTTGGTATGCCACAGTGTTCTCCCTCCACCCTGACCCAAACAAAAGCAAGATCCACTAACACTTGTGGATCACAAGAAACTTCATGGCTGTACAGTATGTCGCCTTTCAGAGCTCCCCCCTACAAGCAGCAGGTAGGGTGACGTACTTATGTGTCACTGCAAAGTTCAATGAAGCCCCCTCCACCCGTACTGTTCAATTCATTGCTTTGCAACATGCAGTACTAATGGTTTTCTTTCTTTCTTTCTCTCTCAATCTAAACCCTGTATACTCTATTGCTCAACCGTAACCTCAGCTTAATAAATGTGAAGTCATGCGATAGACTGTGCACTAGTGGTACTTCACATGCTTGATGCACAGCATGGGGACTGGCCAAGGAGGTTAACAGTATCAAATAAACATATAAGGGCATAGCACATAGATGGACAATAAGAAAAAGAGGGGTGGGGCACCGTAGAGTGGGAATGCAAGAGGGGAGGACAAAGAGAATATGGGGGAGGGAGATAAGATAACTACTGCCTGGGCCAGATATCTTGATACGGTAGACTGGTCCACACTGCTGTTACCCCCTATCATGTGCTGGAATGTCCCTGTGGCAAGGAACTGCAGGACAATCGGCATCTTCACCAGGCTAGGTACTGCATGGGATCTCGCCATGGATAGGTCTGTATCAGCTCTGATATCCTCATATAGCTCATATAGGTCAGGCGGTAATCACTCACGACTTTCCTGTCTGACATGTCTTCCAAGGTCACCCGAGGATGGAACACATGGAGGCAGGACCGAGGAAGGGCAGGGGGTGAGACTGCTGGTCGCCTTGGCTCCGTCTTGGATTGTCAGCTCGCCTCAGCTCATCTTCAAAGTCCAGTTGTACCAGGTAGAATCCACCATCCATTTCTCGGGTTGCAGTGAGATGCAAACACAAGTAACATGTGTAAGACAAATGCATCAATTGTGTGCTCTGGCTTGTATGGCATGGGCTTGCTGCGTGGTGCTTTTTTATGACATGAAACCTTCCCAGGATTCTTTGCTGGGCTCCCCTGCTGTAACCTCTATTTCGCACATCATATGCGTGTGCCGACATGGCCGACGTCACAGGGGCCTGTTTCCCTTTACAGCTTGAACGATACCATTGTGGTTTTTTTAAATGAAGGTGCAGGCTTTGCAGTGGATAAGAAACAGCATGGAATTATTATTATTATTATTTTTTTCAGAAAAAAAAACATAGCCCCCCCCCCCCTTTACTTTAGCCACAGAAATAACCAACTCCTTGTTACTTGAACAACTGCTTACCTTACTATAGGATCTCACAAAGAACACACATTCTGAACATTTATAAACAATTCTTTACTTTTATAAGTACAAAAAACAGGGTGGGGGGAACATATACAAGGGGGGAGGGGTTTAAAGGGAACGGGGGAATATATACAAGGGGGGATTTTTTTTTTACACAGGAATGGGGAGAATATATACAAGAGGGATGGGGGTTTACACGGAACT
Organism: Microcaecilia unicolor; assembly: GCF_901765095.1. Classification (NCBI taxonomy): domain Eukaryota; kingdom Metazoa; phylum Chordata; class Amphibia; order Gymnophiona; family Siphonopidae; genus Microcaecilia; species Microcaecilia unicolor. The sequence continues at coordinate 269,954,524 of NC_044035.1, read as the reverse complement.
GAGGGAATATATACAAGGGGGAGGTTTTTTTTAAAGGGAATTCAGGGCGCGGGTCTGGGTGGGGGTGTGGATGGGGGGTTGGGGTTCCCAATGGGGCAGGGGGAGGGAGTGAGGGGGGAGGAAGGTGGGGGCCTTGGGAAGGAGAGAAGGTCATGGGTGCGGCCCAGCCGGGACTATGTGGGATGTGGGAGGAGAGATACTCAAGCACCTGGGAAAGGTGCTCAAGTGTCTCCCCTCCCACGCAATGCAGCTGTGCCATCTCCATCAACTTCTCTCTGCTAAGGTCTGGGGGGGAACAGGTGTGGGGGAGGTTGCATGTTCTATGAGGATTGGGGTGAAAGGAATAGAGGGAGGTGGATCCCTCAACAAGGGTGGGTGTTGAAGGAATGAGGGAGGTGCCGCAGTCGACTAGGGTGGGGGGGGGGGGTGAGAGAGGCTTGCTGTGCTTGTGCTATCCTCCTCCTCTGTGAGGTCCACCACACCGCCTGCAACAAGTAACTTGACAGCTTATTAAAAATTTATTTGAAAGCTTCCCATATGTAACTCGAGGCTTTTTTTTTAAATTTCCAGGGGGTGTCCCCATAACTAGACCCTGAGGCTCTGGCGGAGCTGGGGTCTTTCTTAAAGCTGCTTCCTACAAAAATGCGAGCCTCTCACAGCTCCAAAAACAAGTCTGCTGCTCTGGAGCACCTGCACCCGTGGACAGTGGCTCACGCCCCAGGAACCCCCACCCCCCACCTCAGAGGTAAAAATAAACCTTGGGTTACATATCGGAAGCTTTCAAATTAAAAAAAAAAACACACAGAGGCAGTCATAAACCTCACAAGTTTGCTATTGTTTTCAGTAGCGTCTGCAAATGTTTGGGGTCACACAATATGGCGGCAAGCTCCGCCCACTGCCTTCAGCCCACAGAATGGTCACGTTAGGCTCATGACATCTCCTGTCATAAAACCACTTTGGTTGGGGGCCTGTTGCACAGGATGCATTTGGTGCTTGTGACGCTCCTGTTGTATCCACATATTTAAGGGGCCCTTTGAGATGAGATCAGGACTCGGGAGGTTAGGATTGCCAACTGTCTGGCTTGTTTCAGAAGTCAGCAGAATTTTATATTAATACTCATAAGGTAGAAGGATGTGTAATATGGCTGGACATTTTTTTTTAGTTTAAAACCTGTATCTACAGTTCTGTATTCCTCCTCCTCCCATCCCCCCATCCCTCAATTCAGAGTAGGTTGTTCCAGAGTACTAAACCCAGCGCTCCCCTCTGCAATTTAAATGTTGGGGGTGGAATACTGGAGACAGTGTGGACAGATAGATATCTTTCTGCACATGTGGTGGAATTCCCCAATTCAATCTTTCTGGAACACAAACACACGCCTTCCCTTCTCAAATAGTAGCAACAGATTTCCCATACACTTTGATGGGTATTTTACTGGGAGAAATTATGGGGTCGATATTCAAAGCAATTTAGATAGCCAGAAATGGCTTCTGGTCATTTAAAATCACTTGTCTGGGGCTAACTGGGCATATTCAGTGACACTTAACTGGATTGTACCACTGAAAATGCCCAGTTAGCACCTAAGCTGAAACCAGCTACTTTGTAGGAGTTTCAGGGGTGGAATAACCGCATAAATAGGACTGCTTAAAAAACAGCGTCCTAGCTTTATGGGGTTCATTGTAGCCAGTTAAGTGCAGAATATCACACTTAACTGGCTATGCTTTATCTGGCTAATGCCTAGACATGGCCTGGTATTGAATATTTGGGGATAAACCCAGCGATGGACAAAATAATGTTGACCACTGCTGGCTGGATATCTACCCTTATATTTATACTTCTTCATAAATTATAGATGTGAGCTCTGTGGATACTTACCACCCCCAGCATTGAGCAAGCTCCATCACTGTCTCCTGGGAAGGGTAGTTTTGTGTTTGGTTTGCCGCCCCAATAATTTTGAAAAGTCGGCTTTTATGTTGTAAATATTTATATATGGTACAAGAGCTCTTAGCAGCTGCTAGATGTGTAGCGGCTCCATGCTGGAAGACAGCAGCTTCTCCTTTAAAAAAAAATAGCGGTGTGGAAGGGATGGGGGATTAGGGTGGGGCAGAAGAGAAATTACCCCTCCCCCCAAAATATTCCAATATATTTCTATGGGAGAAGCTGTTCAAACCTCTGCAGCATACATGCAATTGTTTCCAACCTCGTTTAGCACACACACTAAAATTGTGGACGTGCTAAATGTTAGATGCCCAAAGGAATACATTGGCGTCTCTAACGTTTAGCGCGCCCACAATTTTAGCCTGCGCCAAAAACGTGAGCGCGCCTTGGTAAAAGAGCCTCATAGTGATTAAGGAATTGTACCGCAGGAGCCTTGCTCTGCATGCTTTCCCCACTTGTTATATTTTGCACAGCACAGCAGGAAGTGCATTTCTGTTTATATGCAGTCTGGTTTCTTGGGATTTCCAATTTAGGTTTTGTCTGCATGGTATTTTTTCCACTAATCTGTGGTCAATTACCCTGTACTTAATGAAGGTCTGGGTTTTGTATGTTAATACATAGACTCAGTGCATGGATTTGTAGTAGTCTGTTTGTCCAGTAGTAAGCATATTGGTGTTCAAAGGCCTGGTATATTTGCGTTTTCATAGGTAGAGTTGCTGTTGTATGAGCCCTGTGAATTGGAGTTTTGGTGTGTTGGTTTGCTACATAGGTTTTGATTATGTTATATATATAAATAACACAATAAGTGAAGTTTTACCTCAGAAAACTTTACTTTATGTGTGTGCTGTTTTAAATATCTATTTTCATGCTTTCCTTTTACTTGTAAAATACATCTGTCAGTATAAATACAGACCATATATTAAAATTAATGTACAATGATGCTGAGGCCTTTACATGCCTGTGTTGCTGTTTTTTTATATTGTTTTTTAATTGGTGCTATGATTTTGTTTTATGATTTTTATGTATTATGCCTGTTGATGTTGTACAATTTATTTGATATATTATTTTTTATAACTAGAACATATATTAGGATAAGCATTACATACATTGAAATAAACAAGTTAACTTGCAAAAGTTCACTATCAGGCTCATTTTCGAAAGAGAAGGACGTCTATCTTTCGACATAAAACAGAAGATGGACGTCCTTCTCCCAGAGACATCCAAATCAGTATAATCGAAACCCGATTTTGGACATCTCTAACTGCACTCCGTCACAAGGACGTCCAAATTTCAAAGGGGCATGTCAGAGGTGTAGCGAAGGCGGGACTTGGGTGTGCCTAACACTTGGACGTCTTTGACCCATAATGTTTATTTTGTACAGCGCTGCGTAACCCTAGTAGCGCTCTAGAAATGTTAAGTAGTAGTAGTAGTAGTAATAATCGAAAAAAGCAAGGACGTCCCTGATGAACACATGGACGTTTTCACCCGGATGTGTTTTTTTTAATGAATAAGGCACAAAAAGGTGCCCAAAATGACCAGATGACCACCGGAGAGAATCGGGGATGACCTCCCGTTACTCCCCCAGTGGTCACTAACCCCTCCCACCCTCAAAAAACATCTTTAAAAATATGTTGTGCCAGCTTCAGATGTCATACTCAGGTCCATGACAGCACATGCAGGTCCCAGGAGCAGTTTTAGTGGGTACTACAGTGCACTTTAGACAGGCGGACCCAGGCCCATGCCCCCCTACCTGTTACATATGTGGAGGAAACAGCGAGCTCTCTAAAACCCACCACAAACCCACTGTATCCATATATAGGTGCCCCCTTCACCCGTAAAGGCTATGGTAGTGGTGTACAGTTGTGGGTAGTGGGTTTTGGGGGGCTTAGCACACAAGGTAATGGAGCTATGTTCCTGGGAGCATTTTAAGAAGTGCACTGCAGTGCCCCCTAGGGTGCCCGGTTGGTGTCCTGGCATGTCAGGGGGACCAGTGCACTACAAATGCTGGCTCCTCCCATGCCCAAATGGCTTGCATTTGGACGTTTTTGACATGGACGTCTTTGTTTCGAAAATCGCTAAAAGTCAGAAACGTCCATGTCTAGGGACGGATGTCTCTCGTGGTATTTTCAAAACGAAAGATGGACGTCCATCATGTTTTGAAAATACGGGTTTCCCCGCCCCTGGATTTCGCCGTTTTGCAAGGACGTCCAAATCGCAACTTGGACATCTCTTTCGAAAATGCCCCTCTATGGGGCTAATTTTTGAAAGAGAAAAACATTCAAAAAGTGTCATAAAGCACCAGTTGGACATTTTTCTTCTCAAAACGTCCAAATTGGTATTTTCGAAACCTATTTTGCAATTCGTTTGCAGTACGTCCAAATCACAAGGGGGTGTGTCAGGGGTATTTTGAAGGCGGGATTAGGGCGTACCTAACACTTAGCCAGCATTACACCAAAACAGTGTAGCAGTAATTACCACCCAGTAGCATACCATGGTTCTCCAGCACCCAGGGACTAATATTTACATTTGTGCACACTCCAACACACACTGCATCACAAAGCCCCGTGCTTTTATTTTTTTACTTTCCAACTCCTCCTCCTGCACCCCCTTCAGGCACCTGTGAGCCATGGTTCACTCCTGACCCCCCCCCCCCCCCCCCCCATCGGTAGTCACCATTATCACCAAAACCATACAGTAAACGGAAGAAAACGTAAAGCTGAGCAGTAAGCTAGGTTTATTTGTCATCCGATTTGCCTGTGAATTATACACACCCTGGCTGCTATTAGCAAGTTGAAAGGTATGTGCAGGGTGAGTTCGCACACAGGGAATCGATATTTCTTGCTAAGACTTGCAAGTAGACATGTAAAAATCAGGTTCTCCCAACTCTAATTCAAACTTTTAGGTTGATGCAAAGGCAACACATATTTTGTTTTCAGAAGAATGAATTAAAAATGTGCATGCATCAATCAATCACCTAATTTTCTTAAGAAAATATCAGCAAACTAGTAAGAACAAAGCTGGTATGTTTTTAAGGTTAGCGAATACAAGAATGCTTCATACTTTTAATTATTCAAGAGATAAAATACCTAGTGATATTTAGTTTTCTCCTGTTCTTTTGGCCTTCCAACTCACTCAGAAGCAACTTCTGATAAGAGTTACAGTGCTGTGAACTTTCATTTACTAGGGGATTCTTCTCCTCATTTGCTTTCTCACTCCACTCTCCTGTCCTTCCCAGTCAACTCAGCAACTTAAGCCTGCATTCTGGAGCCAGCCAGTAGGTGTCACTATTGCATGACAGCTGGGACACCCACTCAAACCAAGTTAGTAAGGGGAGGCTGTGAGCAGTACTTTCACAGAAGCCCCTGGCCTAATCAGCCAGAGAAGCACATGAGTTTTTACCTTTAGATTGTAAGCTCTCTTGAGCAGGGACTGTCCTTCCCCATGTTTAAACTTGTACAGCGCTGCGTAACCCTGGCAGCGCTATAGAAATGCTAAGTAGTAGTAGTAGTAGTAGTATGAGAGGCCCAGAAATCCAAACTGGGTCTCTTGCATGGCAGCACAGCTGGCTCATTGTAATGGCCTGTGACGGGGTTTATAGAACTCTGCCCTTCACCCTTAAGAAAAGTCTAACTAGCCTGGGCCACCTTAAGAGCACTAACCTGTCTGGGCTACCTTAAGAGCACTGATCCTGCCCTGGGAGGAAGTGAGCCAGGAAGGGGCTGGTCAATACCTGGGAGTTTAAAAGACAGGGTCAGGCTGAGATTAAGGAGGCCCTGGGAAGGAGGAACCGAAGCCCAATTCTACTCCTTTACTGAACGTGTTGAGCTGCTGTGACCTGGCTGAGAATTATTTATTTATTTATTACATTTGTATCCCACATTTTCCCACCTATTTGCAGGCTCAGTGTAGCTTACATAGTACCGGAGAGGCGTTTGCCGACATCGGTGTGAACAAATACAAAGTGATGTTACGGTAGGTAAAGTTTGTGTGGCACAGCCACATTAGGGAATCGTACAGCAGGAGAGTTGTGTTATGTCCATTACGTACTTTTGTTGTGTTGCAATTTTCGCAAATCTCTGAAGACACATCTCTTCAATAAGGCTTACCACAACACCAATCAACCATTGTAAATGCAACACATTACCACTTCACCTGATAGTTAACTGTTCTCTTTCTATGCCTATTACCCTTTTTTGTCTACAACTCCAAATGTAACTTTCTACTCGGGAATGGCGAATGCCATAACCGAACATTGTAAGCCACATTGAGCCTGCAAAAAGGTGGGAAAATGTGGGATACAAATGCAACAAATAAAGAAATAAATAAATCAGGCATTTAAGTTGGATCGTTAGGGTATGCCTTTTTAAACAGGTTAGATAAGCCAATTTGTTTCTTGTTAAGACCTACAAGCCTTACTGAGGTCTGGCTGGGGCCAGACCTGAGTCTCAGAAGTCCTGAGAACTTAACCGGCTGTGTTTGGAGCGGGGCAGCCCCACCAGTCACAGACTGCTTGGCCTGCTAGTAGCCAGAGGCCTATTCAATACTGTTACTAAAGAAAAACTGCTGTATCTGATGTTCCTGGCCTGTGAAGCAACAGGCCCAAGGACTCTGGTGAATAAAACATTTATTTTCACATATATATCTCGTTTGGCAGAGTTATTCACAGGGCTATCCCATAACCAGGCCCGGGGTCTCACATGGCCAAATTACAGAAATTCTCTTTATGATAACTTGAAGTCATCTTGAGTTATAGCAATCAGTATTTTTTTTGCATTGCTCAACATTTCTTCTGGCCTGAAACAAGCACCTGTAACCCATGGATAACGATTTGCTCAGAATGTGAGCTGTAAAGCAGCAGCTCCATCACTTTCAGATATTCCTTTAATTTTTGCCTGGGGCCTCCTAAGTGTGGAATATGAACAGTTGAAAAACATCCCTGAGTGTTTCTGCTAGAAGGGCCTGCTGTTTGCCGAAGACTTGAAAGAGTGATCTCCCACAGTGCTCCATAACAGAAGAAAATATTTATCTACTAGGTGGGATAGCAGCTTTTATTGCATTTCCACAAATCATACTTTTAATCAGACTTCCAAATTGCCTGTGAAGGAAAATATATTTCAAGAAAAGAAAATAAAGTTGTAATGTGCTTTTTGGGATGAAAATGCCATTAGAAATGCCTATTACCTACTGACCACAAAGTGTTCTTATATTTAGATATTTATTTGGATGTAGCGTGGAGGAGTAGTGGGGTTAGTGCAGTGGACTTTGATCCTGGGGAACTGAGTTCAATTCCCACTGCAGCTCCTTGTGACTCTGGGCAAGTCACTTAACACAAAATAAGTACCTGAATATATGTAAATCGCTTTGAATGTAGTTGCAAAAACCTCAGAAAGGTGGTATATCAAGTCCCATTTCCCTTTCCCTCTTTCAATAGCAGCTCAAGGTAAGTTACATTCAGGTACACTAAGGACCCAGTGCTCAAAGCTTACATGTTATCCATTGTCTAGTGAACAAAGGAGTTTTGCCTCACTTTTACTGTTCGCAGTAGCAGCTACCAATAATCCTATGCAAATGTATTACAACAAGCTCATTAGTATTAAAATGAGCATTCTGTACGTTGACCACAACAAAACGAGCGGAAGCTATCCAGAAGGACCAGACTGAAGCCACAAATGTTGGAAACCAGAATAATTTATTACGACCCAACACGGTCCGTGTTTCGGCCGAAAAGGCCTTCTTCAGGGGTCTAAAACAAAAATATATAACATATATAATAAAAACATAAAGACACATATCATATATAATAGTGGCTTTAAAATAAATTTTTTTTATCAAAAGTATACGTTTAAAGTGCATATATGTAATCGCAACCCATTTATATTACGAGTGTGTGTAATCACGGCCCATGTATATAATGAACCAAAGATGTATAAAATTTAAAATAACAAATAAAGTATACAGATAAAATATATTTAAATAAAATATACATGATGGATGCAGAAAAGCTCATAGAAACAGTAGTCTTATAATGGCCATGCATATTATACATACAAAACGGTAAAATATGTGAAATTTAAGAATACAATAAATTACTAAAAATCTATGTAGAGATACAAACAACAAGATTACAAACGAGTGTAAGAATACAAACGAGTGTAAAGATAAGTGTAAACATAAGTGTAAAGATAATAATTATTATTAATTATAGAGACACCAACTTTTTCATAAGTGTTATTCAATATTTGTCATACCTTCAGACTGGCTTATACTGGTATTCCTCCAAAAAGGTCTCACAAAAAGAGTGAGATGATCTGGACAGAAAAAATGCAAAGATATGAATCAAAAAATTTTGTATTAGTAAATATGGGAAAATGCACAAATGTATATGGCAAAAGATATTTATCATATAAAAAAAAAAAAAAAAAAATATATATATATATATATAAATATCTATCGTAGGCACTTTAAAATATAGCCTTAAAAATGCATACGAAATCTATTTAAATTGGAATAAAAACCTACAAATATAAACATTTGCTGCCGAATTGGATAAAAATGTGAATAAAAATAAAAATGATAATGAAATATCCATAGCAAAGATAGCGGATTCGATCCATATATATATGTGCGTAATTGACTGATATATAAGTACTCTCAGATGGAATTCTGTGAAAGTCATGCCGCTGGTACTATTCAAATAGCAGTTAACTGGCCAGTGCCAGAGAGCGCCATTATTTTAATCAATGGATGGCGTACACGATATGTGCGAGCTAATATTGGTTGAGAGCTTTGATGTTCAAAAGGGATTAAAATAACGTCTCGAGCCATCTTGATCAGTGTGTGACGTGTGTCAAATTGAAATTCAGACCCGAATATAATTAAAACAGACCATATATTTTAAGAGCGATTGAAAAACTGGTTGTGATATCAGAACATATGGATTTAGTGTGCTTATTAAAAATATATAACCAGACTGTTTTGTTAAGAAACTTGGTGGGACTGAGTTAGTCGATATAATATTCTGTACGTTGCACATACATTTCGATGCAGTACACGGAAAGCAGTCTGCTTGCATTTTTAAATAGTATTTGCTCTACTGAAAAAAAAAAAAGCTGAGTGCTAAATCTAGATTAATAGATATCCTATATAATAATTTGCACCTCCGTCTGGATGTCTGGGTTTGTAACACACTTCCCATTGGTCCGCCCTGGCGATGACGTCAGAGGGCGGATCAGTGAGAGGAAAGGGAAGCCAGCACCAGCCAGCCACAGAACATTGGAGGTGAGTAGACAATCGCCCCCTCCCTCCCCCCGTCCTCCCTCCGAGTTCCAGGCCCTCCTCTCCTCTTCCTTCCTCCCCTCCGAGTTACAGGCCCCCTCCCCTCCGAGTTACAGGCCCCCTCCCCTTCAAGTTGCAGGACCCCCCTCCCCTTATTTTAAAAAGAATTTTTAAATTACAGCCGGCACGCAGGAAGGGGAGAGAGAGGGAGGGAGGCGCAGGGGGTCTGGAACTCGGAGGGGGGGCGTGGAACTCGGAGGGGAGGGATGGAGGGGGCATCCTGCAACTCGAAGGGAAGGGGGGCGGTCCTGGAACTTGAAGGGGAGGGGCAGGGGGTCCTGGAACTAGAAGAGGAGGGGTGCCTGAAACTCAGAGGAGAAGAAGGGAGGGAGGGAGGTAGGGGGGCATGAAACTCGGATGGGAGGGAGGTAGGTAGGGAGGGGGGTGTGGAACCTTGCTAGCGCCCGTTTCATTTCTGTTGGAAATGGGCCTCTTTTACTAGTATCCTCATGTCACACAGAAAAATGTACAGAACCACTGTGCTGTGTTTAAGGTTTAAGAAAATAAAATAGCCCATTAGTTTCAGTGGGAACAATGAAAAAACTGATAGGAACCCCTGATAACCATCACCATGCTCCTTAAATAAAACAGGGAAAAGGCAGAGTCAAAATATTTGGAAATGTAGGGTCAGGTGACAAGAATGAAGAGTGTATAATCTTGCCTGCGTGGCTTTGCTCTAAGCGTTTAAAATTGCAGACATATAGAGTATAGTAGCAGTTCCATGTGTAATTTAGTCAGTAAATGAGGTGCTAATTGCCACTATCAATCTAGAAATCTGTAATTCTGTGTTCTCTAAGGGTAACCACAAAGGCCAGTTTTGGGGTGTATGACACCAGGGGTGGGAGGTGGCAGTGGCCCCTAGCCACACCCCTCAGATAGAGAGGGTGACACATTGGATTATGAGTGGGCCACGCGGTACTCTCAGTTTGTGCAGCTGAAACCCCCTACTGTCACCTCTTGTTCTGTGCCATTCCAGGCAACTTCCCTGCTTGCCCTACCCTGCTCTGGGTCTACAAACGATTTGTAGGTTAAATCTTTTTCATTAGACTAACTCAGTAATACCAGCTTTTGAGATAATCACAGATATACTGAGCTAGTCCAAACAAAGGTCTTGCCTACAACTTGTTTGGGGTCTCTTATTTCTCTATATTCCAGTGGGCAAACATATTTCTCTGCACTTGATTTCTTTAAGACAAGGAGACTGATATTAAATACCTGTGCACAGTGGGTGGGTGATCATGTACATTACACGAACCAATCTATGTGCAATGATTTCTGCCATCTTCTTTAATGAACCTTGTACACTCTCAAAGTATCAAGCAAGTTTTTGTGTGGTAACACTTTTTACATGAATTTTTTTTTTCTCTTCAGTGAACGTTTGGAAATATTTTACCTTCTGCTGCCCCCTAGTGCTCAGAAATAATGTGCAAAATTTGGAAGCATGGGAAATGGCAAATATTTTTCACTGTATATTCATGCTCAGCTTAGACACAAGTAGCAGTGGTCATTATTTTAGAAACATATCCACGTGTAAATAGCAGCATTTATGTATGTATATTACACACACATAAAAACCAATTTCAGAAGGCCGTTATTTCCATGTGGAGATCCTCAATGCAGAGATCTCAAAGGGGTGTTCTTTGGGCAGGACTAAAACCTACATGACTATTCCCCATTTTACAAAGGGGATACATGTGTATGGGGAAGAATTTTCACATGGGGCTTTACACTAGCTCACAAACACAGACAAGGCCAGGGCTTTACATGAGAGATTAGCTGGGTCATTCTCCTTAATCCCTTGTAGCTTAATTCCACCTACAAAATGAAATTATGTTAAAATAATGGCCTCACTCCTGATCTGGCAGCACTTACATATGTAAGTTTGTAAAATGGGGCAGCAAATGTGTGAAAGTGGTGCTACTTCCATGTGTAAGTTTAGATAGTGCTGGGGAGCAGCCGGCTGTCTTAGTACATGTGGGTACATAAGTATGGCAATACTTATGTACTTATGAGAATGTAGTAAAAGCAGTTAGCTTAGCAGGGTTTAAAAAAGGTTTGGCTAATTTCCTAAAAGTCCATAAGCCATTATTAAGATGGACTTGGGAAAATCCACTGCTTATTCTAGGGTACACAGCATAAAATCTCTTTTACTGTTTTGGGATCTTGCCAGGTACTTGTGAGCTGGATTGGCCACTGTTGGAAACAGGACACTGGGCTTGATGGACCTTTGTTCTATCCCAGTATGATAATGCTTATGTTCTTATGTACTGCCCTGTGGAAGATGCCAGGTTTGTGCTATTCATTTTTTCAATGTATAGATTTGTAAAATGGCTGCTCCTGCTGCATGTCCCGGCAAATACACACCCACTTCCACTTCTGCAGATATTAGAAAAGGCTCTGCACATCCCAACCTGGATGTCTCAATTCTGGTCTCTTCATTCTATGTAAAATGGGGCTCTGCATACTGAATGCGTATTCAGCGGGTACAAAGATGCTCTGTATGACATGGAGGATTGAGTAGGAAGAGACTAGGGCGTCTGTGTGGCCTATGACCATCACCTGTCCTGGGTAACTGAAGTACAAAAGAAAGTGTGATTGGCCACAGATGGCAGCAGAAGGTGGAGCCAAAAGCAGAGGAAGCTATCTTTATTCGATGACCTGACAAGGCCCGTGTTTCGGCAAATGTCTGTGTCAGGGGTATGTTACCATAAAAACACACAGAGTACATTAAAAACAGAACATGACACCATAAACTTAATTTAACCCCCCCCCCCCCCCCCCCCCCCCCCAACGTTCCTAAACTATAAATACCAGTAGGAAATACAACAGAGTGTGGTCCTTTTCCCTGCAAAGAACAGCAGTGAATCAATTTTTCACTTATTTCAAAAGTACAAAGACTAGGGGACACTCAAGAAAGTTACATGGACATACTTTTAAAACAAATAGAGGAGAAAATATTTTTAACCTCAATGAATAGTTAAGCTGTGGAACTCATTGCTGAAAGATGTAATAACAGCGGTTAGTGTATCTGGGTTTAAAAAAGGTTTGGACAAGTTCCTGGAGGAAAAGTCCATAGTCTGCTAATGAGACAGACACGGGGAAGCTACTGCTTGCCCTGGGATTGGTGGCATGGAATGTTGTTTCTATTTGGTTTTCTGCCAGGTACTTGTGACCCAGATTGGCCAGTGTTGGAAACAGGATAGTGGACTAGATGGACCATTGGTCTGACCCAGTATGGCTATTCTTCTGTTCTTATTTACTGAAATAACAATTAAAAAAAACCTCATAAACAATGTATTACAGAGATATCATTGCAGTGAAGAGTTGAAAAGGACCACACTCTATGTTGTATTTCCTACTGGTATATATATTTTAAGAACTTTATTGCTTCCTCTGTTACTTGGCTCCGCCTTGTGCTTTTGTCTATGGCCGATCACACCTTCTTTTGTATTTTGCGACCTTGGTGGTGGTGTTTCCCTCTGTGCTGTCTGCTGGGTAACTGAAGGGCACATATAGAGACTGGCATATTAGTAGGGGTCAAAGCTGAAAATTAGTGGCAAGGGTTTTTTTTTAACATAAAAAATTCTACCAATATTTTTAACAAGTTGACAATGGTGGCCAAATTCTGACATATTCTGGTTTTGAAACTACAAAGACACATGGCCCCACATGCCAGAACTCAGCCCCTCATCCATATTAGCTTGTAGTGAAAACAGAGCAGAAACCCAATGATGTCCTTCTTGGAGTGAAGAATAATAACATTGTTATCATCATTGGAGAGTAGCATGATGGTTAATGCAAGTGGGCTGAAAACTTGGGGAAATGGGTTTGATTCCCACTGCAGCTCTTTCAGGGGGATGATCAGAAGCAAACACCGGCGCTAGAGGCTGTTAGCGCCATACTAGCACCGGCGTTTGGGAGGCATGGTGAGCACTGTCCAGCATGCATTTGCATGCTGGCAGGCCCCCATTCCCCCCAACAAGGCAAACCTGCCAGCGACAGGGGGCTGGAGGTCTGCTGGACCACTGGTCCCCCCCTAGGTTCAGGGAGGGCTGGCGATCCGGTGGGTTTCCAGCCCCCACCAACTCCCCTCAACATGTGCAACCAGTCCCTGGTGGCCCAGTGGGCGACCAAATCCCCCACCAGCGACAGAGGGGCTGGAGGTCCACTGGACCGCCGGTCCCCCCTAGGTTCAGGGAGGGCTGGAGATCTGGTGGGTCTCCAGCCCCCCCCCCAACCCCCCAGCAAAGAGTCCCTGGTGGTCCAGTGATCAATTCGCCCCATCTCTGCCTACCCACCCCCCTCTCCCTACCCCCCCTACCTTGTGGGTCGGAGGAGGGAGGTAGCCTGCCTCCCTCCTCTGTCTTTGACGCCGCAAAATGGCGACACCCAGCCCTGCCCAGTGTATCCTCACACGCTACCCAGCTGTAAGCATACAGCGCACCAACTGCTGTTTACTGCCGGGTAAGCAGCCCGCAGTAGAAAATTATGTTCTACTGTGGGATTCAGAGCGTGCCAAATTCAGAATTAGCACCCGGCTCACGCACTAGCCAGGCGATAGTGCCAATTTGGCACACGCTATACATGTGTAGGTCCTCCCATGCCTTTGTAAAAGGGTCTCTATACCTTCCATTGCTCCAGGTACAAAAACAGATTGTGAACTCAGTAGGGACAGACAGTGGCGTAGCAAGGGCGGGGCGGTGGGGGCGGTCCACCCCGGGTGCACGCTGCTGGGGGGGGGGGGGGTGTCGGCTCCGCTGGTTCCCTGCTCCCTCTGCCCCGGAACAGGTTACTTCTTGTTCTGGGGCAGAGGGAACCAGTGGAACTGACCCCCCCCCCCCCCCGCGGCGTGCACACAGCAGGCAAGAATGCACTCGGGGTGGGGGGGGCTTGGGTGATGCACCGAGGGGGGGTTGATGCACTGAGGGGGATGTCATGCTGCACCCGGGGGGGGGGGGGGGGGCGCAGCGGCAAACCGCCCCGGGTGGCAGCCGCCCTCGCTACGCCACTGGGGACGGAGAAAGTACCTGCACAGAATATATGTAAACTGTTTTGGTTGTACCAGAGCATGACCCAATTTACATGCTGCTAATTGGCATGCAGGGAACACAAAGATACTTTATTGCACACCTACTATAAAACATGATACAAATATAAAAAATCTAATTTAAAGGAAATATATGAACAGAATAACAACGTTAAAAACTATAAAATTAAATGTATAAATCCAGAGGTTGAATAATCTCTACAATAAATAGTAGTAATATATTTACAGTATGAAAGGCTCAGACCTGTAAGCCCAATGCCAGTACAGGAAGATCAGCATAAAATGTGCAGTACAATTTATTTTCACACATGAGCTTGGTTAAAAAGCCAGGATTTTAGTTAGCATCTAAAAATTCCATAATCTTAATACACCCCTTCCAAACAGGTAATGAAGGCAGCAAGTCTGTATTTGAAGCCAGCCTTCATTTAAGGGAGAGAGGAGGTAGAAAATGAACATAAGTACATAAGTAATGCCATACTGGGAAAAGACCAAGGGTCCATCGAGCCCAGCATCCTGTCCACGACAGCAGCCAATCCAGGCCAAGGGCACCTGGCAAGCTTCCCAAACGTACAAACATTCTATACATGTTATTCCTGGAATTTTGGATTTTTCCAAGTCCGTTTAGTAGCGGTTTATGGACTTGTCCTTTAGGAAACTGTCCAACCCCTTTTTAAACTCTGCTAAGCTAACCGCCTTCACCACTTTCTCCGGCAACGAATTCCAGAGTTTAATTACACGTTGGGTGAAGAAAAACTTTCTCCGATTTGTTTTAAATTTACTACACTGTAGTTTCATCGCATGCCCCCTAGTCCTAGTATTTTTGGAAAGCGTGAACAGACGCTTCACATGCACCTGTTCCACTCCACTCATTATTTTATATACCTCTATCATGTCTCCCCTCAGCCGTCTCTTCTCCAAGCTGTATAGCCCTAGCCTCCTTAGTCTTTCTTCATAGGGAAGTCGTCCCATCCCCGCTATCATTTTAGTCGCCCTTCGCTGCACAACCTGCCTGTCGTGCCTATCTGGGATCGATTCATCCAGAGTACAGGAGGAGGATGTAACAGGTTTGGCCTACACAGTCAGGCACTGTATCCTGCTGGCAGTAGCTGAAACATAGACCCCGCGGCCTATCCAGTCTGCCCAAGAATCTATGAGTGAACTATCGGGTATTACAGGTACACTGTGCACTGTCCCAGGTACCTCAGAAGCCTAGGATCCTGCCACAAGTGAGATCCTCACTACTTTGCAAATTTTACTATAAAGCAACTACAAAATGAGGGCCTCAGCTTGCCAGTTTTGTGGTAAGGAATTTGTAGACATATCATTTCCAGAGCCCATGATAAATATACAGCAACTTCAGGAAATGAAACATGTAAAAGTATCATCAATGACATGAGTTATTTTGATATTTATTTGGACAGCCTATAACTGGTTAAAAAATCCCCCAAAATAAATACAAAATAAATAAACTGGTTTAAAATAAAACAAACCAATATGCTACTGACCCTCTGCTTTTCCCTTCCTTTTCACAGTTCTAAATACGGAGTTTGTGCATGCTGTTCTCTTCCTGGGCGCCCCCCGGTGGCTGCCTATTACATGAGTGCCAGAAATTTGCAAGACTGGCATTTTGGATGAAAATCCTTCAGAAACCATTGGGGGGGGGGGGGGGGTCCATAAGCAATCTGAAAAAGTTACATATTTGAACTTATGCAACTTTTTTTTTTTTACATAAAAGGTTAAGGTTTGGACTGTTGTATTACAAATTGTTTATTTTAACAGAATTCTTTACAATCTCATTTTTTGTTTCTGGTGAGTTTAGTCACCTTTTTCCACAGATTATCAAAAATACACTTAACAGCAAGCATGGTATACCTCTGTTGGTGGTCTCCTAATATATGTACTTTTCAAAAGAGAACAATAATATGTTTTTTTAGAAGCACTGGTAAAAACTGGATGGATAGCTGATCTGGAGAGAAGGCATGCAGAGGAGGCCGCAGCTCCAGGGTATAATGAGGAAACAGAATTCTCAGATCAGGCCTTGATGGAAGGGAAGATGGATGAGAACCGCTGGGCTAGATCAGATGGGGGAGGGAGGAGAATGATGGGCTTGGCAAAGGGGGTGAAGCATCTGTAATTAATTTCAGTGGATAACAGCTAAAGCATTCAAACATGAGGATTTTTCCATTTTTTAAACCTCAGTAAACTTTTCTGTCATACTGTATTAAATTATAGACAAGAGACATGAGCTGCAAGACACTGAAATATTCTGATGTTTGAGAATTACAACTGGCCACCCAAGCCAGAGCCAGCTGGTCCATCCAACGCCAT
The DNA here is from genome assembly GCF_901765095.1 of Microcaecilia unicolor. Lineage (NCBI taxonomy): Eukaryota > Metazoa > Chordata > Amphibia > Gymnophiona > Siphonopidae > Microcaecilia > Microcaecilia unicolor. The sequence continues at coordinate 269,937,879 of NC_044035.1, read as the reverse complement.
GTGGCACCAATGACCATAGAGACCCGTCCCCAGCACAATACGGAGCTTCATGTGTTTGGACAGTAAATTCCTTATAGCATGTATTTTCAAGATATACACTAATTCAAAAGTTTCAGCAGGCTGAACAAGGGGCTTTTTAGATAACAGTTGGCCAGTCCCAATTCCCCCTAGTGTGAGTCCCAGAACCCTCCTAACAAAGGGGGTCTTTTACTAAGGCAAGCTAAAATTGGGCACGCACTAAATGTTAAAGATGCCAATGCAATGCCAAACCCCCAGTCTATCACAAAAGATAAGTACTAAAGATAGGACAAACTTAACCCCCCAGTCAGACTAGCATAAAAGATAAGTACTAAAAGATAATTAAACATAAGAAATGAACTAAAAGAACAAATTAATGAAAAATAGAGAAAGATAGCTTTAAGAGAAGCCGATGAGGAGGTGGGTGCTAATTCCACTGCCATTGTAAACTATTGGTGATGAGCACCGCTGAGGCTATAAGTAAAAGAAAATAATATAAATGCTCTAAACAAATGCTTGATATATTTCCAAGGAGTAAGAGGGAGAATTAAGTTGGATATTTAGAACCTGGCATATTGAAGAGTAATGCATTCCTATGGGCATCTCTAACGTTTAGTGCACGCCTAATTTTAGCGAGAGCTAAAAACGTGAGCGCACCTTAGTAAAAAAAAAACAAACCCCAAATATATCTAACAGGTTTCCTAATTTCTTCAGGTGTACTTCTCCAAACATTTAACCCAGAAGTGGGGAATCCTTTTAGAGGAAGAGCATCATTAGCAGTCAGAAGAGTGTCTGGGGCCACATTAGTAGTTTATGAGGGTACAGATGCCCTCGTTCAGATCTGAGACCAAACAGTGGATGAACTGGCAGTGCCAGATGTAACAGACAGGTTGTGCTGAGGTGAGCTCTTTAAAAATGTGTTTCATTTGTTTATCCCACCATAAAAGAAAATTGAAAACCACCTCCAGCGTTCTCTCCTTCCCCACAACATATGGAGAGAGCTGAGCACCTACAAAATGAAGCTGTAATGGGGTATGTGTGCCTTCTCCCTGCACATGAAGCTGCCGGGTACATAGAAGGATAAAAAGTCCTCACCGAGTAAAAGCAGTTGTGACAAAATTACAAAGTCCAGAAACCTTTACTGTAACTTTCCATCATACAGAGCATAACCCTGAGGGAGAACTCTTCAACATGCTAAAAAAGGAGACAGGTATGTTGACTTATGGAGAGGGAGAGAGAGAGAGAAACACAGGTTACAGAGTTTAAGTTGTACTGGTGAGCAGTATTGAAAGCCAAGAGACTGGGATTTACATACATAGTTTAAGTGGGGATATGGGAATAAAGGTCAACAAGTAGTTGTCGTGAGCGACATCAGTTTCTTTCTTTTTTTCTTTTTTTTGTAAATATCTTTATTGAAGAAGGAACACTGGAGGAAAAGACAAGCGAGAACAACATCATACAGTAAAAACACAGACCAAAAATTGGAAACAATATCAACAAGTGCCTGGACAATGAACCCATGAACAAAAACAGGCATTACAGCCGATCAAATTGAAAATGACCAATATACAAGTCCTCCATAAAGCGTCCAGCACCCTTCAAGTTTTAAGCCAATGTAACCCGATCCTCCATCCACATAAATCACACCACCCATCACTGAAACAAAACCTAGTCACACCCCAACACCCCCCCCACACACACACACACACATTCATCAGTCAGATCCTGTACCAAACTCAAATGTAAAGAAATTAGAAAGGAAGAAGCAAAGGAAGATACTTAAATATCATTGACAAGCTCTCAAAAATTATCATCTCTTTTTATGAGGTCTTAATAAACAGAGCAGTTACACTGGATTTAAATTAGGCTTTACACTGCCTGCATATGCTATTACAGCTCAATAAAAAGGAAGAGAAGGTAGATGGCGCACCAAGGCAGGATCTGCTGCTGGTGGTAAAGGAACGTGCACTTATGAGAGTTGGTCTACTGGTAAACTGTCTCTCAAGACCTAGAAAAAGAGATGTTACAGGTTAAACTGATACCTTCTATGTTTAGGTAAAATTTAGCCACCATGTAGTTTTAAAAACTCTAGTTTGTGTTTGATTCCTAGATATACACCCAAGGCATATTTTTTCATTCACAGGCAGGAAGATAGGAGAGTTAATTAGAAGTTTTCATCAACAAGTAAGTAACCCTGACCTTAATGATATATTAATCCACATACGTTTAAGGGACTTTTATTAGTTTAAGCATTCCTATTTAGCAACTTTAAATAACTAAACAATTCAACAATATTAAGATGTAGACAACAGTCCAGCATCAAAATGGGGGCTATTCAGTCTTTTACACTGAGTGCCATATGCATGATTATCTCCCAGTTGGCAAGAGATTGTACGTATGCACTCTATGCAAAGAGCTCCTGGCTCTAGAGAACATCCAATTTCTAGAGGCTAGACTGGCAGCCTTGGAGGAACTGAGACAGGCATGTGTGAGACCTTCATACACATAGTACAGCAGTGCCATCTTCAGTCTAGCAACTTCTGTGCTGCCTTGGAAAAAATGCCAACTGGAAGGAAAGCATCATTTTGGGGTGGCAGAATGTGATCCTGTTGCCAGCATTTTCCTCAAGGTAATTCAATATTCTCTTGCAGCCAAGATGTAAGAAGGGTCAGGATGGCAGTTGTAATTAGTGATTCAATCATTATGAATGTAAATAGCTGAGAAGGTGGTGGGTGTAAGGACTGTTTTGTATACTACCTGCTTGCTACAGAAGATGGCAGAGTCCACACCAGGCATGTAGCCAGACCTCAGATTTTTTTTTTTGGGGGGTGGGGGGAGGAACATAAATTTTGCTGCAAGCCCTGAGCTGGCAGGGGTCCCCAAGCCCCATCAGTGGCAGCCCAACTCTGCAAAGCCAGACAGTTGGTGGAACTGTTCCTGGGCCGCCGTTGCACTGTCCAAACCCCATCCCCATGTACATGCTTACTTTTTGGGGAACTGAGCTTGCAGAAGGGAGACTCTTCCCCCCCCCCCCCCCCCCCCCCCCCAGTGCAAGTACAAAACCTGAATATTTGCTCAGTTCCCCAAAAAGTAAGCTTGTTGAAAGTATAAAGAAACATGTGGATAAAGGTAAGCTAGTTGATATAGCACATTTGGATTTTCAGAAGGCACATGACAAAGTCTGTCGTGAGAAGCTCCTCAGGAAATTGAAAAAAAAAAAAGTAATGGGATAACAACAGTTGAATGTTCCTTTTGAGGTTAACAAACTGACTAAAAGACAAGAACCAGAAAGCAGGACTAAATAGACAGTTTTTCACATGGAAAGGGGGTCAGTAGTGGGGTGCCAAGCGTCTGAACTAGGCCCTGTGCTGTTTGATATATTCATAAAGGATCAGAAGACAGAAAAGATGAGTGAGGTGATCACATTTGCAAAGAACAAAAAATTATTCTGTCATTAAAATAGCAGAAGACTGAGAATTTGCAAAAGGATCTTGTGAAATTAGAAAACAGGGTGTCTACATCATGAAACAAGAAAAAAAACCTTAAGGAAACATATCGGTTCTCCCAGACGTAACAGAAAATGTTAGAGAGAGCACTGAGTGACAGCTTAGTAGATGAACACTTCTCCAAGGAAGATCGCTTTCTTGAAGACCTAACAATTAAGATACTAAAAGGAAATTCAGGAACATGCAAGGAGAACACGAATGAGGTGTTACTGTTTCATCATATCAGTCTACCTCCCATCCCCTTTTACTGCACAGAAATGTCACCTGCAGATAGCCTAAGATCCAGATGAGTTTGTACTGTTGGAACCCAGTATAACTGTGTTGTTTCTTTACTGATCTGATGAGGAGAGGATAACTCTAAAGCTTCTCACAGATATACTGAGTTAATGTAATAAAAAGGTATCAACTACAATTTGTCTGTTAACCCTTAAGTCCCATACCTCCAAGCGGATTAACAGGGCAACCAAAATTCTTTCATGCCTTGAATAAAAACTTTTAACTTTATCTGTAGCAAAAAGCACCACTGAAAAGTTCAGAGAATTTTCCTTAATTCATCTTTATTATTATTAAAAGTAGTAACTGTTATCCATAGCAGTGAAAGTAAAGATGGAGAATAAGTCTGTGAAATTTCCCGGAACCTGCTACTATGTTGCTGATCCTGAAAGCGAGAATTTGAGAATTCACCAGTAATTAGTGGAAGGTTAAAGATGGAGCTTTTGTTCTCACATCAGATGAAGAATTATTGGGACTCTCTATGTTTCTCAAACAGTGAAGTTTCTGAAAGTAATAGTTTGGGAGAATACTGCAGAGTTAACTGGGCAGAGGAAGTATTGACTGTGTTCTAGTGAAAGAACTGAACCAGTCCAGCCGACAATGTGGTTCTTTCAAAGCAATCTGATAAACTGCAACAGACTATAAAAGGCACTAGTCTTACTTCTTCCCATGCCCCGATTCTTAAAAACTTTGAGCAGGGAAGTCTAAACTACACTTCTCTGGGATTTGCATACTGGTTTGGTATAGGATATCCCCTAATGAATATTCTTGAGATAATATCTGTATGCAGTTTTGGAAAATCTAACCTGCCTTAATTATAACAAGTTTGGATTACTGGAATTATAGTTTATGATTCAATAGTCATTTGTATACCGCTTTCACAGCAAAAACAATCAAAGCAGTTTACAATAAACAAAATTAAGTAGAGGGAGAACAGGAACTACAAAATGCAGATAGGAAAGAGGAGAAGAAAGCAAGTATTTAATCCAACAAAAGGAGAGGGTCAGTAGTGATCATCACTGGTTGCCCCTGTCACAAACCTCCAGTGAGTTGCCAAAGGTAATGGTGAATGGGTGTGACTTTAGGAAAGCCCAAAATCAAAGATATGACTGTCCAGATCTAAATGGGACAGAAAGTGAATTCCATAAAGATGGGGGAGGGTAAAAGAAAGTTGAATGACAGGTGGATTCAAGATGGGAACAGAGAGGAAATGTTCAGAGGCAGAGCACAGAGTACGAGAAAGGGTGTACGACACGATTAGGGATGACAGATAAGGAAGGATACCTGAGTGAAGAACCTTATAGCAGAAAGTTAGGATTTTATGTTGGATACTGTAAGGAAGAGGAAGCCAATGATGTTCTGATAGCAGGGGAGTGACCCTGTCATAATGCAAAGCATGAGTAAGAAGTCTGATAGCAATGTTCTGGATGGACTGTAGTCTTTTAAGAGGATAAGAAGAGAGACCAGTGTACGGTATGTAACAGTAATGAAGACAGGATGTATGCTTTGAGCTCATGCTCAAAGTTTAAGAATCACGGCATGGACAGAAGTAATACTAGTGCCATTTATAGTCTGTTGCAAATTATCAGAATGCTTTGAAAGAACCACATTCTCGGGCTGGACTGTTCCAGTTCTTTCACTAGAACACAAGCAATACTTCCTCTGCCCAGTTAACTCTGCAGTACTCTCCCAAACTATTACTTTCAGAAACTTCACTGCTTGAGAAACATAGAGTCCCAATAATTCTTCATCTGATGTGAGAACCAAAGCTCAATCTTGAATCTTCCACTGATTACTGGTGAATTGAGGGTAGCATAGGTAGATTATCAATGAAATTACGAATGGCTCACATTAGTCAGAGGGCAGGATTTCACTACTGAGGACAGATGTGACAAGAGTTGAGAGTCGAGGGCAACATCAAGATATCTAAAGCACTCAAATAGTATTAGGGGGGGAACCGAAAGAGTGGGGGTGGCAGTAGGAGGCAAAGGACAACCAGTAAACCAAGATGCAATCATTTTAGAGGAATTAAGAAGGAGGTGATTGAAGAGAAGCCACTTATCTAGTGTGTCCTTTGTATATTGCCAAATGCCAGTTACAGAGATTGCAGCAGATATTATTTCTGGTGTGAAAATTTACAAGAACAATAAACCAGTACTAAAGTTTATGAACAGGTTGCATTTAAAATCTTATTCATGGGTTTCAGAATTCTTCGTGAAAAGGCCCTGCTTTATTTATTGCTCACATATCCAACATTATGTTCCACCTCCACAGACTACATTCTGCAGGACAGGCTCTGCGGCAAGTAGCATTAGAATAATAACTACAGATTGCAGGGCGTTCTCTGGGAAGGGCCCAACTTTAGGATCACGCTTCCTCTGGAACTGAAATTATTAGAGGCTACTGCTGTGTTTCATAAACATTTGGCTGTTTATAGCTGTTTTTAATTGATATTATGGCTCTAATTTTAGAAACATTCCCACATGTAAATAGCAGCTTTTCATGTGTAGATTGATATACACGTATAAAAGCTATTTTAGAAGGGGGTTATACACTGGAGAAGTTCACCATGTCTAAACAACAAAGGGTTGTGGTTAGGGCACGGAGACTGGCCAAATATATCAATGTGTAACCCATTTTACAAGGGGAATACGGGTGGATATGAAAAAAATATTCATGTCGGCACTAAGTGCCTGTTGGAAGGGCAAGTGTAAAGGCTTAGGAAAACCCCTTCCTTCCAACCCCCCCCCCCCCCCACACATCCATACCCTCATCCAACCTCCCTCCCAACATGTCACACGTCTACCTCTTCCAATCCCTTCACACATCCATAACCTCACCCAAGCCCCTCCCAACATGTTTACCTCTTCCAATCCCCTCCCAACATTTCTAACTCTTCTAATCCCCCCCACATCCATTCCCTCTTCCAATCCCCCCTCCCAACATTACTAACTCTTCTAATCCCACCCACATCCATTCTCTCTTCCAATCCCTCTGCCAACATATCTACCTCTTCCAGTCCCCTCATCCAATCTCATTCACAACATGACTACCTTTTCCAATCCCCCCACACATTCATCCCCTCATCCAATCCCCCTCCCATGTACCTTTTCCAATCCACCCCCACCATCCAGAAACCTTCCAATCACCACTCTAGACAAGGGATCCCCTCCTCTGATCCCAACCCTGGCTCTTACTGGGGGTCCAAGGTGTCTAGTGAGGAGCAGAAGAAACTAGGGGGGGGGGGGGGGTCTTTTACTAAGACGCACTGGCGTTTTTAGTATGCGTTAAAAATAGGCACAAGCTAAAGACACCCATAGGAATACACTGGCGTCTTTAGCGTTTAGCGCGTGCCTATTTTTAACGCGCGCAAAAAACGCCAGCGTGCCTTAGTAAAAGACTCCCTGGGGCTTACTCCTGCTGTGTAGATACCAGGGACCCCTAGTCAGAGCTGGGGTGGGAGGTATCAGAAAGGGCATGGATGTTGGGGAGAGGGCAGAAATCAGAAGGACTCTGGATATTGGTAGTGGGAGGTGGGAAATCAGAAAGTGGGTTGGTGCTATTGGGGGGTGGGTGTCAAGAGGTAAGGGCATGGCTGGTGTTAGAAGCAGCGCTCCCATGTGTATGTGGGGTAGTACTGCATGTATTTTTCCCCAAGTGTAGCTTTTTGAAATTGCTGCTGACGTGCAGTACAGTCCTGCACTTATTTAAAAGAGGCTCTAGGTTTGGCAGATCCTCTTGCACAACAGTATGGGATCTACCCAGGTCCTGATCAGAACTTGGAATTCCCCTCTCCAAATCTACCTCCAGGTCATGTTATTGATTTTGTTGTTTTATTACCTGTAACTTATGATTGTTGTAAACCGTCTCATAGCCTTCAGGGAAAGGCGTTATAAAAAATAGAGAAATAAATGAATATGTTAAGTATCTCATGCATATTCACTAGGGACAGCCTGAAAACCAGACTCATTTTATAACCCACAGAAACTGTGATTAGACACTCCTTGCCTTGAAAACATTGCCAAGTTCCTCATTAGAATGACCAGCCCACGAAATGTTCTTAAGAAGACTCAGCTAATTTCTTCTTTAATTTATAAGGCCTTCAAAACCAACTGCACAAGGGAAGGGCCTCTCTAGTACTGCATTTTAGGACCAATCAGTGCACTGTAAATGGCTCTAATCAGTGAATGCTGAATATGCAAATTACAAGCAGATCAGTGAATTAACTAACATAAAAACTAAAATGAAATGTTCCTGCCAGTCTGCAGTGAGATCCCACAGACATCAGTGCAAATGATTTAGCACCTTAACACAGACAAAATCCAGGGTTGGTTTTCTTTTGTTTCTTTTTCATTCCATGTTCCTAAACTGATTATCCCTTGGGCTGCTGCTGGCTCTCCCTGGAAGATCATCTCCTTGCCATAACCAGCTTCGGCTCTAATTTCTAGTGTGGAGTAATGACCTGTTGCTGTAGGACTCATCCCTGAGATGGTGATCACCACACCAGGCTCTTATTTGTCACCCTTACCTCCAAACCATATCAAGTAGTTAAGAGTATCATAAAATTCAAGTGTTTCTGTTTCGAAATAGAAAAAAACAAAAAATACAAAACAATAAATAGAAAGGAAATACAGATCTTCTCAAGCAGGTGCCCAAATCACACATCTGTCATTTGCTGATTTAATTTTTTCTATCTGGACAACTTAAACATAAGCATTGCCATACTGGGACAGACCGAAGGTCCATCAAGCCTAACATCCTGTTTCCAACAGTGGCTAAACCAGGTTACAAGTACCTGGCAAGATCCCAAAACAGTACAATACATTTTATGCTGCTTATCCTAGAAAAAAGCAGTGGATTTTCCCCAAGTCCATCGTAATAATGGCTTATGCACTTTCCTTTTAGAAAGTTATCAAAACTTTTTTAAAACCCCGCTAAGCTAACTGCTTTAACCACATTCTCTGGCAATGAATCCCAGAGTTTAAGGACACATTGAGTGAATTTGCTTGAATTTAGAAATAAATCTCTTTGATAATAAGAAAAAGAGAAGTGCACATTTGTCACCTGTGGAGAATTAGTTTTACTACTTTTAAAATTACAGCCCTTCAAGTGCTTGAATTTCAGCCCTTTACAGTCTGGACAAGCTTCTGGAGAACAGGCCCGGCCATGGTTATTAGCCAGACAAACTTTATACTTAAGGGAGCGAGCAATAGGAAATTGACTTTCTTTCTAGGATCTGATCCAGACTTACCACTGTTGGAGACAGGATTCTGAACTTGATGGACCACCGGCCTGTCTCAGCACTGCACCCCTTATATTCCCATGACAGGTGCTCAAGTCCTACTCCACACCCAAACCATGCTCCTGTGCTGTCACTACTCGGGGTAATTCTATACAGAAGGCGCTAATGTTTGCACAGCTGCTGGAAATCCCTGTGACTATGCCAGTGATTCCCAAACTGGGCACCTCAGCAAACTCTCAGGGGTGCTGTGGTATATTTTCCCCTCCTTCCTCCTGCCGTCACCCAAGCAGGTACTGCTTCTTCTCTAGATGAGCAGCAGCAGTGGCAAAACAAGCTGCAACCACCGCAGGGCTAGACTCTCCATACACGTGGCTGCCGGTCCTGCTCCCTTGGACGTCACGTCCTGTTCTGGGGCACAGCCAGCAGTCGCGTGAATGAAGAGTCCTGCCTTGCGGTGGCCATAGCTTGCTTCACCACTGCTGCTGCTCATCTAGAGAAGCAGTAGCAGCAGCAGGGATGTGTGTGTGTGGGGGAAAGGGGGACTAAGAGGGGGCTTAGGCTGGATGGAAGGGAAGAGAGAGGGCAGAAGATGCATGAAAAGTGGGGCGAGAGGGAGGGCAGAGGTTAGATAAAAGTGAGGAGAGAGGGAGGGCAGACACTGAATGGAAAGGGGGAAGAGAAAGAGGGCATGCGTGAGAATGCAGGTGTCCATGGCTGAAGCATGCCACAGATTTGCTCACTGCGTAGCATGGAGCTCAGGCCTCGGGCAGTGGACCTCTTCAACTAGCGGGGCTTGGGCATCCCTGCCAGTAAAGGTAGGACTCAACACTGTTGGGAAGGAGGGGAAGACTTGAGAAGAAACGTGTAGCATAGGGGCGCTGTGACCCGAGAAAATTTGGGGACCACTGGACTATGCCCATATCTTCATTAGAGCACAGTTTGCATGTGAGCATTCACATGAGCAGAGCATGGGTGGGATGCACAGTTATAACCTGAGATGCGTGTTTTAACAATTTAGGAATGCACATTTACACCAGTTCTAAGGCTGGCCTAAGTGCTTGCACCTAAATGCACACATGCACATATGTATCAGGTTATGCTAATATTCTATAAGAATAAGTAGGCACCTATATTCCTTTAAAGCAGTGGTTCTCAACCCAGCACCTAGCCAGATTCTCAGGGTATCCACACTGAATATGCATGAGATAGATTTGCATACCATGGAGGCAGTGCATGCAAGTGCCATATTTGACCCAGTTAAACTTTCACACATCTTGATGCTTATCTCACCCCAACTTTAGTAACGATGGCACACAAAGAATCCAGATCGCCTCTATCATAGGCAAAATATAGTTTTATGTTATGCAGACCTCAGCAGTGCAACTCAAGCCTCAAATATTCTGCCATGAGAATTAAGCACTCAGTTCGTCATCGGTCTTCTTATAAACTGTATTGTTCTTTTTACCTTTACAACTGATATATTGTGATTAACTATTGAGTATCTTTTTTTTTAAACGATAATAATAAACTTAGCTTTGTCGGCTCAGGGGCAGTGGTCCGACATGCTGCATATTTTGTATAAAGCTGTTTCAAGGACATACCCCCATCTAGCCAATGCTCCTTATCTTGCCGACCAACGCTGTTAAACAAATATTTAATCACAATATATCAGTTGTAAAGGTAAAAGAACAACAGAGTTTATAAGAAGACCGATGACAAACTTAGTGCTTAATTCTCATGGCAGAATATTTGAGGCTAGAGTTGCACTACTGAGGCCTGCATAGCATAAAAATATATATTTTGCCTATGATATTTTATTTTTGTTAGATTTGTACCCTGCGCTTCCCACTCATGGCAGGCTCAATGCGGCTTACGTATACAGGTACTTATTTGTACCTGGGGCAATGGAGGGTTAAGTGACTTGCAGAGTGACAAGGAGCTGCATGTGCCTGAAGTGGGAATCGAACTCAGTTCCCCAGGACCAGAGTCCACCACCCTAACCACTAGGCCACGCCTCCACTCCAGAGGTGATTTGGACTCTAGCACTTTAATATTGTTTGTGTGGAAATTTATCTCATGCATATTCAATGTGGATATCCTGAAAACATGACTGACTACGTGTGTCCCGAGGACTGGATTAAGAACCCCTGCTTTAAAGAATAGGTTCTCACTGGGCATCTATTTATAGAATCAGCCACCGTGTGTCTATTTAAGATGCTGTCTGCTGCGACCCTGCTCCTCTCCCATTACTTTAAGCTGAACAGGAGCATCTGGAACACAATAGGAGGTAGCTATGATGCTCCGGAATCAAACCCATCATGTCTCATTCCCTCTGAGCACACTTCTAACAGTTTCTCTTGAAAAGTAGGTTTGTCAAAATACTATCCTTGACTTATGAAATTAAAAACCCATGTATTTATATATTTTAAGCTTGCCAAACGTCTGTGAACGAAGCTCAATTAACCTTTGGCTAAGCAGGGGAGGAAGTACCCACGCTACAACTGAGCAGAAGGCCTCTCGTCCTGCAGAAGCAGATTGTTTAGTCCAATAACCGTCTCAGAAAAGTCCACCAGTTCCACAAAATCAGAAGTGATGATGTTCACACCCTTAATGCCAGGTTTCTGTGACTTTATCCAGCTTAAAATAAGTGGAAGATTTCTGCAAAGTGAAAAGAAAAATAGGAGCTTAAAACAAAAAATACACAGATAGCCACATTCAAGCAGAGTTGGGTTGCAAAGAAAAAGGTAATCACATTAAAACAAAACACTCAAAACCATACCATCCCTCAGCAGATAACCTGATCTATATCAGAAAAGTCCTGAGCAGCCAAATCAAGAGAAGGCCCAGTGAAATACTATGCACTAGCTCACATAAAATGGGACACACAATACAAACAACACTGAGTCACTGTACAGATGACACCACACACCCTCTCTACATTCTTAACTCAGCAAAAACACAGGAACTTCCTCATTTCAATGAAAGTAATTAACATTCACACCTGTGAATTACACTATAAGAGGAAATGTGGCAGCCATTACTTGTAGATCTTGCCACAGGGATTAGAATAGGTATCTGAATGACTTAGCAGTTTCCCACAGGGAAAGAGATGGAATGATCCACTTGGAAGGCGGAGGCCCTAAACTGTCTCTGCATCCAAGTCAACAGGTGAACAGCAAACATGACAAAATATTTACTAGCCCTAAGGCCTATGATTATGGTGAAAGACAGACTGTAACACTTTTTGGTCTGCTATTGTTTGAGGATGGTCCCTTTATGATGTAGGGGTCATACTGAGGTCAACTCACAAGTGTTGAAATGAGCTCAACAGTGAAAAGATACACAACTCTGCTGTAATGATGGTAGTACTAGCCCTTTAAGATATAAGACTAGCCAGGCTGCTGTAGGTGTTCATATGAAACCCATAGATAAGGGAAATCCTATTAAAACCAAAAACAAATACTCCAACTCAGTCTCTGCCATGGCACAGCACAATCCAAAATCAAATCAATCATGTGTGGGTTGTGCATATTTTGAAGAGGAAGCAGTAGCAGCTTGCAATTGGTCATGTTTCTAGAGATCACAGCTGAGGCACACATGGCTACTTCATCAGGCACTTGGAAGGACTTCAGAATATTTGGGCTCCAGCTGGTCTGTAGGGGAATTGCAAGGTGATAGGTTGGAGGTGGGAGAGGGTTCATAGGATGCTTTGTATGGTTTTGTTCAGCTTAAGCACGACCATAAAAGTGGAAAGAACAAAAATGTCCCACGGATAATCTCAGGAGCAGGAGAGGAGTGGGAACAGAATCAGGTTCTTCAAAGAACAGACTGAGGACATGCAAAATTGAGGTAAAGTTTATTAGGAGAAGACTCTACAAGGTACCCTGTTTTGGCACTGGAAGTGCCTTTCTTCAGGAGTCTTTAGAAAGACCTCTGGAATATAGTTTAAAATATGGCTTCTAGACGCCACTGGTAAACAGAAGACTTCCAGTGCTGAAACAGGGTACCTTGTAGAGTCTTCTCCTAATAAACTTTACCTCAATCTTGGATGTCCTCGGTCTGTTTGTTGCAGAGCCTGATTTTGCTCCCACTCCTCTCCTTTGTTCAGTTTAATACACTTAATTTATGGGGATGGAGAATGTTGAACTGGGGGAGAATAGAGGTGATACATAAATTTGGAGCATAAATAAATGGGCCAACTGACCTTTCCCTGCCATCACTAAACAACGTTATGATACCACTAGGAAGTCACTCTAGATTTACTATAGGACATTTTCCTCTATGGGTCTCACTGCTTTACAAGTCCACAGAGCTGTTATCTAGTACCATACAAGATTTACATAAAATGGATTCAGAAAATAAAAATATTCATATTCTAGAGTGCAGCTTTGACTGTGCAGATCCTAGTTAAATGGTTGCATTTTTACACTTAATAAAATAATATTTAAAATCATAATCCAAACATATACATAAGTGCATATAGTACAACAACTTAAAAATTATTCATCCTATGATTTTTAAGGGAGAAAAGATTCAGATCTTTCCAGATGTATCTGGACACAAGAAAGAAGGAAAAGATTCTTGGCGTTCCACCATGATGTGATTTCTCGTTTCCAACTCTGATTTCCTTGTAAATGTATGGTTTAACTAAGGGCAGTGCTTCTCAACCCAGTCCTCGGGACACACCCTGCTAGTCAGATTTTCAGGATATCCATAAGAGAGATTTGCATACTCAGAAGGCAGTGCATACAAATTGCTCTCATGCATTTTCATTGTGGATATCCTAAAAACCTGACTGGCAGGGTGTACTCCGAGGACTGGGTTGAGAAACACTGCCTTAAGGATAAAACATACATATACTTAATCCAATCCAATTACATAGGGCCTCTTTTATCAGGTTCCCAGTACGGTAATGCCAACAAAGCCCATTCACTTTGAATGGGCTCCGTCGGCATTGCCGTGCAGGAATCACTAGCGTGACTTGATAATAGAGGCCCATGGTTTTTTGAATTCTCAGGGCTCTCGGGGATCTGCCCAAGTTTGAGTATTAATGTGATAATCAAGGGTTTTATACCTTACTGCTTACTTTTTTTTATCGTTACTGAATTTTGTGCAGAATAACACATAATACCAATAAAATATAAGGAAAAATCCACAAAATCTAGAAAATACTTTTTGGTAACTGTTTCAAATCTTCAAAATAATTAGAGGCAAGAGAAGGGCTACTCTTCCTATAGCTGAGGCTCTTTACTCAGGTAAAGGAGCTCTGACCAGCTGAAAAAATTTTATTACTCAAAAGCAGTATCAATTGAGAGGGATCAAAGAAAAAGTAAGTTTGAGATTGATATTTAACCACACATTTGCATGGCAATTTCAGAGAAAATAAATCACCCAGGGCCAAAACCCTAGGCCTCATTAGAACAAATTAATGCTTTTGTGTGGGTTTTGCTACATCTGGAAAAACCTGAACTCTTAGGGGCCCTTTTACTAAGCCACAGTAAAAAGTGGCTTGCGGTAGTGTAGGTGCCTGTATTGGGCTTGCGCAGGGCCAGTTTTTACAGAATCTACAAAAAATGGCATTTTTAAAAAATGGGACAGGAAAAGGGCCTGCTAATTAGTGCCTGTAACAAAACAGTGGGCTTTTAAGCCTGTAAAAATGTATTATTTCTTGAAATGTATTTCTCTAGTTTGGCCAGCAGGTGGTGCATGTTTATGTTTAAAGCAGCTATAGACAAATGACTGTTCCCTCTTTAGTTAACACAGATAAGAGGTAAGCTGCAGTGATGTGGCCAGCTATTTTTAAAACTTGTTCTGGGCTCTGATTGGCCCAGGAGCTCAAAATTCAGCTAGGATGTACTGGCTTAGCCTGGGAGAAAAGAGAAAAGGATCTCTTTGCTGAAGTCCTGTGATCAGTTATATTTGATAACCTGATCTCCCCATGTACTATTTAGATAGTAAAGAAATGTTTAGATAGTGTCATAATTGATCCATATTTCAGTTACCTGCTGTTTGCAGACTGTACCTTTTCTGTTCACTGTTCTAATTTTTAATGAAAATAAACACTTTTAGTTTATTGCCTCTACTTCTCTGAACTAAGAATCCTGGTGGTTTGTGTGTTGGGTCTGTGGGTGCTTTCTAGGAACTGTGGGACCACTGGGAGTGTGGCCTCAGTAACCTAGGAATCACTGGGGATAATTTGAGAGTGGGAGACTCGCCCAGAGGCGGTTGGAATTCAGTCGGTAGGAGGAGGGTGCTAGTGTAAAGCACAAGTGGCAGGTGCAGGCGGTCCTGAGCTGTTCTGGGGAATAGACCCTCTAAGTGGTCGCAGGGGTACACACAGGTGGGTGGCTAGGCGTTTCGGGACAGTGCCAATTAACAATTATAGTCAACTGCTTGTTAAAGCCAACTAGTAATTAAGTCATGTGTATTAACTGCCCTTATTCTATAACTTGGGCAAATACCTTTGCGTGCTAAGGGGTAGATTCTATATATGGCGCCTGAACAATCTGCAAAGTAAAAAAATACACCTAGGAATATTCTCTAAAGTACGCCTAAATTTTATAGAATAGGCTTAAATTTCCATGTGGTATATAGAATATTGCCAAGCGCCTCTCCACGTGACCAAATTTGGTTGCATCCATTTAGGCCATGTTTTACTTGGCATAAATCCCGATGCCTATATTAGGCACAGAGCAGCTGACTTTCAACTGTCTGACTTGGAATTTACGCGCACCACATTATAGCTTAGCAAGTTGTGTGCATAAATCGTAATTAATGCCAATTAGTGCTAATTGCTTAACCTCCAATTGACAGTGCTGATTAGCTAGTTTACCAATTAAGTTACACACATTGTTATAGAATACGCTTCGGTTTTCACACAGAAATTAAGGCGCAATATATAGAATTTGGGGGTGTCAAGTTGGATGCACAACTTTATAGAATGAGGGGAATGGTTATAGTAGTCCTGTCTCCTCAGTGGGGATTTATGTGGTAGGTTGCTAAGCTCAACCCTATAAGCTTTCAACCTCAGCCAAAGACCAAGACGGGAACATCCTTAGATCACAGCTCACAGCCTAGACACGATCTTAGCCAAAAAGAGGTCATGATCAACATTTACATAAATAAGCTGTTTTTATATATTGTATGGTATTAGCACTCACCTTTCAACAAGTGTATTCTTCAGGCCGGTTTTAAATCCACGGAGGACGGTTTTGAGCCTGGGTGTGAGAATAGCTTGTGACACATGGAAGGTGCCATGTCTCGATTGCTCAGTCAGAGTGGTCTCTAGGAATTGTAGTAATTTGTGTACATTTGTGGTGTTGGCCCAAGGTGCAGGCATCTTCCTCCCAGGCCACAAGAATGGGTACTCCTGGCTCACTGGGTAATGGTAAAATATAAGTACCTGTGTAGATAGAATAAAACTCTGTATTCACCATGATTTAAGCCAAGAATTCTGATTATTTGTCTAATGAATTAGCAATTTCTTACAGAACGTTTATATTTTATATTATAGTGTAACAATTAACTTTGCACTCAGATAATTTAGGTGGGTAATTTTTTGGTGGAAATGGCAGGGATTTGGCAGTTCCTTTGGGCTTCCAACCAATCTGAGCCAACTTTTGTTGACCTATGGTGCCTTGAGCCTTCATTTGCAACTATTCACAATTTTTTTTTTTACCCACTAACCTTTACTTTCTTAATCACCTTGCCCAGTTATAATTAGCTTATTAGATTGTAAGCTCTTTGAGCAGGGACTGTCTTCTATGTTTGTGCAGCGCTGTGTACGCCTTGTAGCGCTATAGAAATGCTAAATAGTAGTAGTAGTAGTAATACGGTCGGGGATGCCCAAATCTTGACATTTAGGTCGACCTTAGAGATGATAATGATACTGACTTTGACACCAGTTATACCTTAGTCCCTGTCTCCCTATCTCCTTATACTCATCCCCCAGTCTTTTCTTCTCCATCTCTCCTATACCATATCCCTCCCAGTCTCTAATCCTTTTGTCTATCCTATCTTTGTTTACCTTCCCATATCCAATTCATTTATTTTAAAACCTCACTATTATTATGTTTATTCAGCCTGTAATATTTCTCCTTACAAGACTCTGTAATTCTAGCTACTATGTAAGCCGCATTGAACCTGCCTTGTGTGGGAAAGCGCGGGGTACAAATCTAATAAATAATAATAATAATAATTGCAGAAGAGGTCCTGAGCTGGGGGCCATGCCAGAGCTTTCTGCAGTCATAAATTCGGTCACTGGAGTCAACACTGAATGACGACTGCGACTCCCTTCCCCCAGGGAAGGAAAGTAGTGTCTCTGCAACATCCCCAGCCCTGGCTGACACAGGAAGGAGAAGACTTGACCCGGGAATTCCACCAGGTCTTCCTTACAGAGCACTGCCACTGAGCCACCAGGCCAGGCCACAATAATTTAGTTTGTACTACTGTGCTATGCACACTGACAGTGCATAATATGTAACACATAGAATAACCTCTATATTTAGTAGCAGTCAGAGGTGCTGTCTGTAATCACTGAGTGGCATGTGCACATTTGCAAGTATTTATTTATTTATTGCATTTGTATCCCACATTTTCCCACCTCTTTGCAGGCTCAATGTGGCAGACTAATGGAAGGGTCCTGGAAATCCAGAAAACAGATGAGCTCTGCCACGTGCTCTTCTTGCAGATGCTGTGAAATGGATCCAAAGAGCTGCGCCCATGGGAGCTGAAGAGCCATGGCATCCTGAAGAACCCAACTCATAGGAAGAGTAACGGACACATATTTACTGAGGAGAGAACTGAAGAATGGGGGTGGCAAGTACAACTTATAAAATGGACCCTCCAACTGGAGGATCCATTTGTAAGTTGTACTTGACATCTTAAAAATTGCTTGGTAATAAGGATACTTGTTCACAAGCAGGCAAGGGCATCCCTGAGGAATATATTAGGGATTGACTCTTTATTGGTTATAGTTGGGTTGTCTCTCCCATTGGGATTTAATGTTTCAGGTAATGATGTGTAACAAGGCACATCCCATAGATTTTGGTAGGGGAATGCCCAGGATATCTGAAATCAAGTCAAATATCATGTCCCAATATTTTGTTGCCACTGGGCAGGTCCACCATATGTGAATAAAAGTGCCTGAACCACCACAGACCCACCAACAAACATCAGGAACTGCTGGATATATTTTGTGCACGTGAGCTGGCGTGAGATATCAGTGATGCAGCAAGTTATAGCCATTCTCTACTAGGTTACTTGCTATAGAGAGCTTAAGTAAGCATTTGAATATTCCATCCCACTCTTTAACAGTATTGATAGCTCCAAGTAGTCCCTCCCAGGTAGCTACAGGGAGAGACCTCTGACCCAGCATTGAACTGCAGGTTTTCCCGTAGATCCCCCTCCAGGGTGGACACATTCTTCAGGTCCAATAATAGCCCATCTGCAAATCGCCAAAAGCGCCTACCAAAGCAAGTGGAGTCACAATACAGTGACAGACAGACCGGGGCATGATCAGACCATACTCTAGGCTCAATAGTCACTGCATCTATCTGACCCCCCCAAAAATCTATTTGGGAGTACAAGTTGTGGACCGATGTAACATGTATAGTTGCAGGCTGAGGGATGCCAGTGGCGCCATGGATCCAGGAGGTCCCACGTGTCAAAAAGTGCCTTTAGCCACTTCCTATCAGTCTGTCCGTACTAGACCCTGTTAGAGGTGTTAACAAGCTGAACATCAAAAGTCAAATTAAAATCCCCCCCCCTTCAAAATAAGATGACCCTTTGCCTTAAGCAGGGTGCCTATTTTATCAAAAAAGTTTTTGGGTCAGAACTGGGTGCATAAACATTGACCAAAGCGTACAAATCCTGACGGATGATGACCTTTATGGATGGAGTTTTGGCTTTACATATGTTCAAGTTTGTTACAGACCTGATTTATGTATTTATAGCGGGCCATTTTGGGGGGTGTTTCAGTTTGTTACAAATGTAATAGTTTGATTAAAGCTGAGGGCGGTTATGCCACACAGATAAGTGTTTTGTGTGTATTTTATAGTATAAATGTGAGTGCAATGTATGAGTGCCTACGTTATGGGAAGGGTGGACTAAGAATCCAATATTTTATTTATTTGTTACATCTGTATCCCACCTTTTCCCACTTACTAGTAGGCTCAAAGTGGCTTACATAGTTCTGGAGAGGTGGTTACAGACTCCGGTGTAAACAAATACAGTATAAGGGTACTATTACAATGTCAAATACAATAAAGAAGTATCAGTAAATAGGTTGGGAGGATTCAAACAATTTGTTAGGCTGTGATCATGTGTCGGGGTTGAATACTGTCCGTTTCCTGATTGAAATGACATATTTCATTATTCGATATTTATGTCAGATACTGTGGGGTATGACTTCTTGAACAGGTGAGTTTTTAGGTTTTTTCAGAATTCTAAATGATTATTCGTAGATGTCAGGCGTTTTGGTAGAGAATTCCAGAGCAGTGCATATGTAAGAGAAACTTGACGCGTATGTTGATTTATACTTCAGGCATTCACAACTTGGCCAGCAAACCGTAGAACACTCCAAAAACCAAAGCAGGGTCCCAGACAGGCAGCGAGCAGAAGAATATTCCAGGAACCAGATAGGGTCAAAGGCAGGCAGCGAACAGTAGCATATACCAGGAACCGACCAGGGTCAAAGAGGCAGCAAGCAGTAGAATACTCCAGAAACCAGACAGGGTCAAAGACAGGATAAAACAGGTTAGCACTGCAACAACACTCACCGATGGGAAACTCATCAGATGACCTCTGTTGCAAGGCAAACTAGAAAGTTCCCAGGTGATTAATAAAGGCAACATACAAGGGAGTTCACCAGGTACGGGTACTGCTTAGTTCCAAAAAACTTCCAAAACAGTCTGGAAGGCTGGAAGATCCGGACCGGAATATCTTCTGGAACATGGGAAACAGCAAGCAGTCAGTCCATAGCAGCCACCAGGTCTAACCACCAGGGGGCGAGGTGAATGACAGCATATCAAAGATTGACAACTTAAGGCTGCAGTTTGATAAGCCTAACAAAATAGAGGATATACCAACTCCAAATACATTATCTTTATCAGGAGTATGGCATCAATTTGAGATTCCATCTTTAATATCATTTCAAAAATTGATATCACATATCTCACCCACATATAGTGCACTAGATCCGATTCCATCAAACTGGTTGAAAAGTTCTTCAGTAAAACTGCAAGCTCATTTATATCTAATTATTACAAAAAGTCTCACAGAAGGAATAGTTCCAACATCACTCAAGGAAGCACTAGTTAAGCCTATTTTGAAAAAACCTTCCCTTGACCCTTCCTCTCCTGGAAATTATTGTCCGGTTTCTAATCTCTCATTTCTATCTAAAGTATTGGAAACAGTGGTATTTAATCAACTTCAATCTTATATAGAATCTAAAAATATACTTCATCCTAGACAATCGGGTTTTCGGAAAGGACATAATACCGAAACAGTTATAACTTCTTTTTTTAAGTGAAATACATGCTAGACTAGAGCAGGGTTGCTTTAATCATTTCACTGGACTTAACAGCGGCATTTGATCTTATAGATCATGACTTCCTATTAAATCGGCTAAAAGAAATTGGTATTGCAGGCGCTATTTATGATTGGTTTGCCTCTTTTCTTGCAAATCGGTCATTCAAAGTAGTACAAAATTGTTCTACCTCAAAAGTGCATCCTATTTCCTGTGGGGTTCCACAGGGATTGGTTCTGTCGCCACTCCTGTTTAATACATACGTCAGTCCTCTTGCTCTACTTATTCAATCGTTGGGTATTAATTTTTATTCATATGCTGACGATTTTCTTCTGATTCACTATGTAAAACAGTTAGATTTTGACCTTACTGAAATTCAGAATGGCCTTAAAGAAGTGGCTAGTTGGCTTAAAAGACATCATTTAGTCCTGAACCCAGACAAGACTGTAACATCATGAATCACGGGTTGTGATACTGTCCCTGCTCTTATACCTATCTTATTTGATAAACCAATACCAACAGTACAATTCTTTAAATATTTAGGAGTCATTATTGACTCAGCCCTATCTTTTAATGAACAAATATCAATGGTAGTCAAGAACTTGTTTTATCATCTTCGAAGACTACGTTCAATTAGAAATTTAATTGATAAAGCCTCATTATGTACGCTAACACATGCATACATCACAACATGTCTGGATTATTGTAATATTATTTATGCAGGGCTAACTAAGATAAACATAAAACATTTACAGATGATCCAGAACACTGCAGCTCGTGTCATCTGCAGGGCCTCAAAATACGATAGAATTACGCCACTTTTGGTCCAACTTCACTGGCTTCCAGTAGAAGCCAGAATAAAATTTAAAATCCTCACATTGACTCATAAAGCACTATATCTACTAATTCCGTCGTATTTATCAAATCTCATCTTGCCTTATTCACCTCAGCGAACACTTCGTTCACTTACAGACAACAAATTGATTATCCCATCACCACAGAAGGCCAGATGGGAGTCTACTAGAAATTCAGCATTCTTCTTTCTGGGCCCCTCTCTTTGGAACGGTCTTCCAAAACACCTTAGATTGGAAGAATCACACATTCAGTTTCGAAAATTTTTAAAAACACACTTGTTCCAGGATACATTTGAAAATAATTTGTGACAAATGGCAATATTAGGTAGGCAGCATTAAATAAGCAGAACTTTATATGTGTCTCATGTACTTGTTATGAATGGTTGTTGGAGTAAGAATTGGTGCTTTCCAATGGAGTTCTTTTATGATTGTTTTATTATGATTTTATATTACCATGAGGCATATTTTCAAAGCACTTAGCCTCCCAAAGTTCCATAGAAACCTATGGAACTTAGCCTCCCAAAGTGCTTTGAAAATATGCCTCCATGTAAACCATTTTTGTTTTGTAACCACAATTTGAAACGGCATGGTAAAATGAATAAACGATAAATGAAACGATAAACCAGGGGCACAACCATGACAGCTGTGTATGTTGTTGAGAGAATTCAGAAAGTTCCACATAGATATAAATTAACATACCTGGAAACCTTTCTTCCACAAATACTGCAGAGTCACATTCTCAACCTGTTCAGTCATGCAAAGCTTATTTCCAAAGATTTCCTGTAGCGTGTTAATGAGATACACGTGATGCACAGGCTTCATGGCATAAAAATGATTGAAATCCAGAAGCACAACTTCCTTAGAGTGATGTGTGAGGAATGTGTCTATCGCCGTTAGTCCATCACAAACTTTAATCCCAAACAAGCCATGTACAAAAAAAATCTCTTCTCCAGCTTCTTCAGGTTTAGACGCCACCCGAAAGTCAAAGTATCTTATGCCAGACTCAAGCTGTTCCTTGAATGTCAGACTTTGAGTAACGGACCATTTTTTCATCAGCTTTTTCACCAAGGAAATTCTAGCTAGGCGTTTGATTGAAGCTGCCTGGTCAGGTCCAACAGGGGACTTCTCATCAAACCAAAAGCTGAAAGAATCATGTGATCCTAGAAAAATACACATACACAAAAAATACATTTCAGCAGGTAAAATAAATAATATTTTATTGCTGTGTGTTCTCCATTCCATTGGCAATCCAAGGGGTCCTTTTACTAAGCTGCGTTAGGCAGGCGTAGCCAGACCTCAACGTTTTCAGTTTCACTAAAACTGAGCATGCATGTCACATGAGAGGAAGCACAGCAGGCAATGCGCAGAGAACAATGTTGGGGAAAGGCTTCAGTTGACGGGGGACTGGGGTCCCCCACAAGCCAAACCAGGGGCCCTAGATCCAATTTGGGGGGCCCAGGCCCCCCATAGCTACGCCACTGGTGTTAGGTGCTAAAGCACACCAATAAAGCAAAAAATGGAGTACCGCAGGAAGTGCTCAGGCATCCTGAGGTAACTTTGAAATTTGCATGCGCTAATCGCATGCTAATTTTTCAAGGAGCATGTCAGGGGCAGAGAGTGGGATTTCTTGCATTAAGCAGTTAGTGTATTTACATAACCAGGTGGGCTCTTACTGCCTACAAAACAGGTGGCGGTAAGGGCTCACACAGTAATTTTAAGTAAAGGTCGCACACTAATGGCAGAAAAAGAAAAGGAAAAAAAACATCACACAAACGTGAGCAACAAACAAAAAAGTGAGGTGGACTCAAGGAGGATGTCTAGAAGTCTTTAATTCTCAGAAACGTAAAATCGACCCAACACAGCCGTGTTTCGGCACAAAAGGCCTGCTTCAGGGGTCAAGTGGATCGCTTCTGTTGTGACTACAAAACTTAACTTAAAAGTGAAGTTAAGATCCTGGCTGTCAAACCTCTATGTAATCCTCAGAAGGAAAAAAGCACAGTGATACAAACACCATCTGATCGGCAAACATTGGTGACGTAAGCTATGGAAAAGTTACGTTTTGTCATCACAACACAAGAGATCCACTTGACCCCTGACGAAGGCCTTTTGTGCCAAAAAATGGCCGTATCGGGTCGATTTTAAGTTTCTGAGAATTAAAGGCTTCTTGACATCCTCCTTGAGTCCATCTCACTTTTTTGTTTGCCACACACTAATGGCAACATTAGCGCTTGGCTATTAATGCAAAAGGAAAAAAGGCACTTTTTTCAACTGTGATAAAAATGGCCTTATTGCACAGGAAAGACCAGCATAAGGGCACGCTAAGGCCACCTTTTACCACAGCAGAGTAAAAGAGCCTTGGGATCTGCGACTACTTTTAGGCAAGAGCATTTACACCAACTGAAAACTGGTGTAAATCCTCATGCCTAAATAAAGCGCAGATCCCCCCCTTATTTTATAACAGTGTGCATGAATTTTTTTTATAACAGTGTGCATAAATTGCGGGAACACCCCCAAACCGCCCATGACCCTCCCATGACCACACCCCCTTTTTGGACTGCGTGGATCTGGGCATGAAAATATGCATGTGTAAATTTAAATTAATACCAATTAGCACTGACAATTGATTGTTAGGGTCCAATTATCAGCGCTAACTAGATCGCTATTCAATTAAATTGCACATTCAAATTGGGCACATGCCCACCTTTAAATGTGCAATTTAAAGAACCATTTATAGAATTTGGGGGTGAGCGTGCAAAATCCATACTGTACAACTGCTAGAGGGATGTGCACCTGGGAGGGGCATGGCGGGTCGGGGCATGCATAGCACTTATGCGAGCAGATTAAAGAATGCTATCAAGCAGGTATTTACACCAGTCAATGAGCTAGCATTCAGTTCAAAATTCTTGCCCCTACTCATAAAGTCATACATACTGACACTCCGTCTTACTTGTCCCTATTGATTCAGCATCACTCACCATGTACTGCAAAAATTGTATTAAGGAAACAGAGATAGAAAACAGAAACTCCTCTGTTGCCAGTGTCGGCACAAATTCATTTAAAATTTTTATGCTTAATTTTTTTAAATGTATGGTGAATGTCCAGTTTATTTGGAAAAATATTGAGTCACAATATTTGGTCTAAGATCTAAGAGGTCAGTATATTTGAATTACCATCAGCTGCTATTTTCAGAAGTCAACTTATGCATAAGAGGTTTTTAGGTACTGTGATACAAAATTTATAGAATTCCATACCATGTGAATTGCGATGCAAATCAGATTATTTGAGATTTGGAAAAGCTTGGAAAACTTGGCTATTTGTAAAATATTTACAACTAGTAAAAAAGCCCCGTTTCTGATGCAAATGAAACGGGGGCTAGCAAGGTTTTCTTCAGAGTGTGCATGTGGGAGTGTGTGTCCCTGCCCTTTCTCCCTCCCCCTCCCCCCTCCGAGTCCAGTCCTTCAGTGTTAAGTTTCCTGCTGTTCTGTGGTTTTGTTACAGAGAGAGTGAGGGCATCTCTCTCCCCTCCCCCCTCTGAGTCCTTCACTGTGTGAGATTTCGTGCTGTGCTGTTTTCCTTCACTCATGGGGAAAGCGGATATCTCTGGCGCTTCACACTTCCGGCTGGAGGCTTCATAGAACGTTGGTCTTGCCTTTTATATATATAGATAGATAAGTTTTATTATTTAGCTACTGTAATTGCTGAATTGAGCAAATTATTCTGTGGGGGTTTTTTTAAACCACCTTTTTATGTAAACCCTTTTGAGCTTTGTGGTTAGACCAGTAGTTTCCAAACCTGGTCCTGAAGGCACCCCAGTCAATCAGCTTTTCAGGATATACACAACGAATATTCATGAGACAGATTTGCATGCACTGCTTTCACCACTGCTTTCTCTCTCATGAATATACATTGTGGATATCCAGAAAACCTGACTGGCTAGGGTGCCTCCAGGACCAGGTTTGGGAACCACTGGGTTAGGCAGTAATACTAACATAGTATTTATATATCGTCTTCTCGAACCTTCCACTCCCTGATTGACAACTGCCTTCTCTATTCCCACATTACAATAAGCTCAATACCAAAACTTGGACCTTCATTGTGGAATTCTCTTCCCTGTATATTGAGACTTGAGTCATTCTATCAACAATTCAGATCTCTTCTTAAAACCTACCTGTTTGAGAAAGCTTTCAACCTACAGCTCGGTGGTTCTGCTGGCTTAGGGATCCACTAACGTCCGCAAATGCCTCAGTATCTCCTTTGTTCTGTCTTTCTTGTTTCTAACTATACCCTCTATCTTCTTTCCTGTTTGAAACTGGCGGTCCTTTCACTGTTTCTAGTTTTTACATTGTGAACTGCTCTGTTATTCTTTGAAGGAAGAGCAATATATTGAGTCGAATAAACCATAAATGCTCACACCTAAATTTAGGTGCATTAACCGCGGACTTATACTAGTATTCTGTATTAGCAATTATGCATGTAATTGTCAACAATATTTTTGCTTAGCACACAGCATCCCAGAACCTAACTTTCGGTGACTTGCGAAAAATTACCCTTGTGGGGTCAATGAATGACCAGTCCAGGCAGTTATCCACATAGCAGGTGCTGTTATCTAGGTAAGCGCCACTGAATATTGGACTAAACATTTTTATTCTGAGCTCGTCTGTCAGAATATTCAATAAATGGGACCTGATATGAAAAAGAAGAATGGAGGGTGGATTTCAAACATATCCAGAGGCAGAAAGCAGAGTTACCAGATTATGCGATGAAGAACATACATTTCTCATAGGGATCAGCTAAGTACTGAGGTGTCAAAAAGCAGCTCTTTCATAATCATTTACAAGGAATAAGCAACAGCTTCCACCTGGTTAATAACTTTTTATGGAATTTTCTTCCAGGAACTCCACTAAATTGACCACGTCCTGTGGCATCAGATTCCACAGGTTAATTGTGTATTGCATGCATTTTTAATGAATTGTTTTCAGTCTGCTGGTCATTAGTTTCATAGAATTTCCACTTGTTTTAGTGTTGTTTGAAAAGGAAAACAGCTATTTCCTATTTAACAGTTCCACTCATGACTTTATAAAGTTCTTATCTGCTATAGGCATCTGGGGCATCCTCTACTAAAGCAGTTTCCAACCTCATCTGTTTTTTTTTTTTTTTAGGATATCTGCAGTTGTCTGCATGAAACAGATGTGCAAACATTGCACACCCTACACTGTATACCAGTGGTCTTCGCTATTTTTTCAAACAGGTTGGATAAATACTTTAAAATCCCCGTGGTATGCACGAACCATAGAAAGATCTACAACCATTGCTGGCAAAATGGCTGAACCCTGGGCAATGGAGTAAGGAGAGAGGGTATCCCCTCCAATGGTGGTAACTAAAATGAAGTCTGAGCTCCTAGACCCTCTCCCTGTCCCTTAACCCATCTTCCTCTAACTCATCTCACCTAGTAAACACTCCTCCTCTCCAAACCCTCCCCCACACAGTCTCTTCCCTAAATCCAAACCTGCAAGTCTCAACCCCTACTAGCCTCCCCACTAGTCAGCCATCAGCATCCTGTGCCCAACTCCTCTGAGCTGGCTGTGGCCCTATTTTGTTAATCCCCTTTCACCTTCCCTGGAGGCCTGCCACCAGCACCACTTCTGGCACCAAGCAGCTCTTAGTGAGTTTAAGTCATGTGGTGCCTACTGACAACACTTCTTCATTGTTTGAAAAGGCTCAGGAAAACAGCATAGAAGCTGTGAAACCATGTGGTTCAAACTCACCAAGAACAAAAACAGAATAGCTATTCGGTAGCACCAGCACCAACCCTCTGAAGAGGGTGGGTAAGGAGTGTGTGTACAGGGTAAGAGTCAGCCGCTGGACCTTCAAACAGCGCTTTTCAAACTTGACATAGAGATCCCACAGCCAGCTGGGCCCCAAAGACATCCACAATGAACATGCATGAGATAAATTTACAGACATTGGAAATCCCATGTATGTAAATTTATCTCACAGGAGACAGTGGAGATCAGGGGCATAGCTGTGGGTGGGTCTGGGTACCCAGTTTGTCATGATCCTCCAATTAGTGCTGGTCTTCTAGGCAACTGTTAGGTTGCAGTGCACAACCTTTTAGTTCAGCACCACGTGCATGAAAGCAGCCGACAGCAAACATCAGCAGCTCTCTTACCAGTACCTGCCTAACATTTCAGTGTGCAGTGCTTGGGACGGGTCTGGGTAGGGAAGTTGGGAGTGCTCCGTGGGCAATTTACCACCTCATCGCGGCTCCTGCCGCAGTGCGCTCCTCTCACCTGGGTCTCACAGTGTCTGCTTTGCTTCCCAGTGCTCCCGCGGTGCATACACCACACAGAAAAATCTGTTGCCAGCGCTGCGGCTCAGCTGGCCGTAACCAAGCTGATTTTCACAAATCTTTTGGCTGCAGATGGCATTGTGGGAACATTTTTTCTTCCTGGCATTCACCACACTGGTATTTGAACACTCAAAATACCTAAAGTGGGAGGAGGTGGTAAGTAAGATGATCCTGTTAGATTTATTGGAATAAATTAAAAACGCATATTATGTTTTTGATCTACGATTGCTCATGGCAATAGTGACTAACCGGATAAAGTAGAACTATATTAAATGTTGTTGATGTAGACAAACCAACAAAAATTGTGTGGTGGGACTCAGTATTTCATATCTCAGGGAATAATGGAAACATATTTTCAGCAATGTTTATACAATTTCTATTGTAAGTCATCTTGTCCTGTATGGGCGCCCTTGCCCCCCCCCCCCCCCCCCCCCGAGATCGCGCTATTCCCCGCTTCAGCCGTTTTTAATAAAAACAAAACAAATCTTTCCAAATTTTCTCAGCCCCGCTCCCCCTCCCTTCCTGTGTCTCCTGTCCTTCAGGGCTCCACCTCCCGCCATCCTCCGCCTCCATGCCCTGCCCCCCTGGGGTGGTCGCCACTGCTCCCACCCTCCACCGGACCTCCCCCCGCATTACCGTCCCGCACAGCGCCTCTCACCTATATGTGAAGGCGCTGCACGGGATAAAACAGCAGATCGCCAATGGCTTCTCCATCCTCCGACGTCAGTCTGTTGTTCCTGGGCCCGCCCTCCATTGACGTCAATGGAGGGTGGGCCCAGGAACAACAGACTGACGTCGGAGGAGGGAGAAGCCATTGGTGATCTGCTGTTTTATCCCGTGCAGCGCCTTCACATACAGGTGAGAGGCGCTGCGCGGGACGGTAATGCGGAGGGGGGTCCGGTGGGAGCAGCGGCGACCACCCCAGGGGGGCGGGAGGTGGAGCCCTGAAGGACAGGAGACACAGGAAGGGAGGGGGAGCGGGGCTGAGAAAATTTGGAAAGATTTGTTTTTATTAAAAACGGCTGAAGTGGGGAACAGCAGCGAACTCGGGGGGGGGGGGGGGTGCCCAGACGCTCCTGACGAGCGCCTTCACCCCCTCCCGATCTATTTGGATTTTTTGTTTGTTTTTGGTTAGTGCAGGGGGAAGTGGGGAGCCACGTGTTTGTGTTGTGGGTTTTTTTTGACATTTGTGGCATGCACAGAGCAGCCAGCATAACGCTTGGCTGCTCTGCGCATGATTTAGGGGCTGATTACCGACGGGGATTACGATTCATTGATACATTGTACTTCTTGATAACGCTACGAACATGTTTTTCGAAATCGTTAAGGACTTTAACGTTTTGGATTTTTTTACGTTTGTTTGATGCATCTGGGCCTGAGTACACAGAAGGCACTTGGCTTTATCAATAGAATTCGTAAGCTGATGCTGAACCAATGTCCTGCTAATTTGTTATCAAGAGACTCTTGCATCTGTAAAATTTCCAAATGATCTTGAGCAAATAACCAACTGTAAGCCCTCTGGCCCTCACTAAAACTGAGCATGCGCATGGGGGAGGGAGAAAGCAGGACAGGCAGCACAGTGCTGAATATCACCACAGGAAAGCTTCTGCTGGCGGGGATTGGGGACCTCTACCAACCAAACCATCAGACCTTGGGGACCCAAACCCCAAATTGGGGAGGGGGGCAAGGTCTCCGGCGGCTACGCCAATGCTCTGGGGACAAAGAAATACCGATTTACAGTACCTGAATATAACAGGCCTCTTAAACTACTACTGAAAAATGCATGAGATAAATCCATATGTACATAAGCGTTGCCAAACTGAGACACACCGAAGGCCCATCAAGTATCCTGTTTCCAAGAGTGGCCAATCCAGGTCTCAACTAGTACCTGGCAAGATCCCAGAACAGTAAACAGATTTTATGCTGCTTATCCTAGAATATGCAGTGGATTCAAAAATCCCTTTCAGAAATGATCACTGTTGGGTTCAGTAAGGCAGTTAAGATTAAAGTAGTAGTGAAGGTAATTGTTTTTGTTATGTTTGTGTAGAGACTTGCTTCCTAATAAAGCAGGATTTCCCCCCCCCCCCCAAAAAAAAAGATAAGTAATTGCTGATGGAAGAACAGAGCTACATGTGTATATGATCAAGATGTGAATTCTTCTGCCATCGTGGCAGCTACTTATCTATCCTGTTAGCCCTAACAATGATGAGTCTTCCCATGAAAGGAGAAATCATATGCTTGGATAGTTGTGCCCACACCCAATCTGGGCTCAGACCGACCCAAATTTGGCTGTCTGGCTACTTTACTGCTGGAGGTGACCAACAAACCATAAAAGTATAAATAGTGAAAGGATAACTTTAAGGACTTGACATGGGCCTTGTTTCAGCTGAATAGCCTGCATCAGGAGTCTTGAACAATATGGATGAACCAGTAACAATGTTGATGCTCAAAGCTGTTGAAAAATCTAGGTAAACTGAATCAATTTAACCAAAGAATCAATCAGCAATCTAATTGCATCAAATGCTAAACTGCAACCCTGTAGATTTATCTCAGCACACTCCGTGTGGACACACTGAAAACCAGACTGGCCTGTGGGGTCTCCAGAACAGGCTTGGGAAGACCTGCCTTAATAACGAACACCAAGGCACGCATATTCATGCAAGTATCCAGAAAATTGTAAGTGTACCTAAAGAGCAGCTGGAGTAGTTTTAACTACAGGCATACAGCACATGTACAACGTAATGTTACCACCTTAAAACCAGCTAAGAAATTCCCTTATTTCCATAGAACCAGTTATACAATACCGAAGACAGAAAAGTACATAATTTCCAGCTTGAGTGGAACTCTATACAGCTTGTTTTCACTGCATTACACTTTGATCGGATACCTTAGACTCCCTCCTTTACACCTATGTGGTTTTTTTGTGTGTGTGGGGGGGGGGGGGGGGGGTCCGGTCCTACTGGTTATGACGAAAGCTATGATGCTCCAAGTCTCAGAGAGAGCCTCCTACCTCACGCTTAGGAGATGAGTACCCATAAGGTGTGCCTAACCTTTGGCCTGCGACTCATGATCTCCTATTCAGAGAATCTGTTCAGCAGGAAGCTGGGTGAAGGCGACCAGAGATCGGATGAAAGCTTAAAAAACCCCACACAAATGCTACGAATGAGCGGCCGTACCTAAGGACTGCAAGATCCTCTGGAATTCAGTTTAGAAGAGGGTGAATTCGCTCTAGAAACACGGGCTAGGGGAGCCGGGCAAGTCTGTCTGTGCCCTATGTACAGAGAAATGCAGAATTCATTCAAACGGGACAGACTCGCTCGATCCTTCCCACTTATATTAGTGTACCAGGAAGAAAAAAACAAAACCTTTAATAGCTCTGAATCCCTACCTGGAATAGCCAGATTGGCCAGAGGCAGGGTACTGAGCCGAGGGGCTAGCGAGCCCATCCAGTCTTCCAGGACCTTCTCGGCCATTCTCCGGGTACGGGAGTGAGAGATCCAGCGGTCAGTCTACAGCAGCCCCGAAAACAAGGCTCCATCTCACCCCCATAGAGACTACTAAACCCAGGCAGGCAGCAGGATCAGTGACGGCTGCTGATTCGGGATACGTAACGAGCATGTGACAGGAAGGGGGCGGTGTCTCTGCACAGCTGGCCTACTGCTTATTGCTGTCTCCCCACTCACTGCAGGAGAGCTCCGATCGCCTCCAAAATGTAAGAGTGCAAGAGGGGGGACCCATGATTCTTCTTCTACTACTACTACTACTGATTCTTCTGTTACCTTTAATGCCGGTAGGCCACGATTGCTCTTCCACCTGTAATACATACCAGTGGTGTGCTGGTAAATGTTTAAGAACAGGCTCTCTCCTCCCCGGTCCACCTGTGTACCCCCCCCCCCCCCCAAATTGCAGAGCTGGCTATAGCCGGGGAGAGAACCTGGGGGGAGGGGCAATGCATTACTCCAGGAAAAAAAAATTAAATGATCCCAGGTTCAATCTAATTCATGTTTAATGTGGGATAAAATGCTGTAAATAAATATAAACTTTTAATATTGAGCACCTGATTCTTAAAGTGGATATATTACAAACACTATAATGAAAATAAAATTATTTTTTTCTACCTTTGTTGCCTGGTGACTTTGTTTTTCTGATCATACTGGCCCAGTATCCAATTCTGCTGCTATCTGTCCCAGAGCTGCCAAGTTACTCATTCCAGGAGGTAGACGTTTTGTCAAGTCCTGGTTTTAAACATATCCCAAAGCAGTGTGGGACTTGTAGTCCATGGCCAAAACATCTCCCTCCTGGAATGGGAAACTTGACAGCTCTGCTGTCCTCTTAACTCCGTTTCCAGGGCTTCCTTTCCATTTATTTCTTTACTTCCCTCCTTTCCTCTTCATTTCTTGCCCTACATCCATAAGTAAAAGCTGGGCCCTCCGCAGACTTGACTGCCCAGTGGATCCAGCTTCTACCTATTTTCTTCATCCATGTGCAGTTTCTCCTCTCTTCCTTTTCCATCATCTCATCTCCTTCCTCACTCTTCCCTTCCCTCCATCCATATCCAGCATTTCTCTCTCCCTTTCCTCTCCTCTATCCATGTCCAACCCTCCTCTCCCCTGCCCTCCCCTCATCCACCCATGTCCAGCAACCCTCCTGTCCCCTGCCCTCCCCTCCATCCACCCATGTCTAGCAACCCTCCTCTCCCCTGTCCTCCCCTCCATCCACACATGTCCAGCAACTCTCCTCCTCCCTCCCCTCCATCCACCCATGTCCCGCAACCGTCCTCTCCCCCCTGCCCTCCCTTCCATCCACCCATGTCCAGCAACCCTCCTCTCTCCCTGCCCTCCATCCACCCATGTCCAGCAACTCTCCCCTCCCCTCCATCCACCCATGTCCAGCAACTCTCCTCTCCCCTCCATCCACCCATGTCCAGCAACTCTCCTCTCCCCTGCCCCCTCTATCCATCCATACCCAGCGATTCTCTTCTCTCCCCTGCCCCCTCCAGCCATCCATACCCAGCGATTCTCTTCTCGCCCCTACCCCCCTCCAGCCATCCATACCCAGCGATTCTCTTCTCTCCCCTGCCCCTTCCAGCCACCCATACCCAGCGATTCTCTTCTCTCCCCTGCCCCCCTCCAGCCACCCATACCTAGTGATTTTCTTCTCTCGCCTGCCCCGCTGTAGTCACCCATTCCCAGCGATTCTCCTCTTTCCCCTGATTACCTCCGTCGAAGTGGTCGCGTTATTGAAAGCCCTGCCCGTCTCTAGCCTTCCCTTTGAGTTTGTTCCTTCAGAGTCCCGCCCTCGCGGAAAGAGGAAATGACGTCAGAAGGGTGGGACTCTGAGGGAACAAACTCACAAAGGGAAGGCTAGAGACAGGCAGGGCTTTCAGTGACGTGGCCGCTTCGATGGAGGTAATCAGGGGAGAGAGGAGTATCGCTGGGTGGCGAAGGCAAACGAAGGCAGTGGTGGGAGGTGAGGTAAATGGGGTAAGCATGGCTTGTAGCGCCCTCCTGCCATGCTTACCTCGTTTACCAGAACCGGCTCGCCGTGCTGAACAACCGGCTCGCAAGAGCTTTAAAAAATTAACAACTGGCTCTTGTGAGCCGGTGCGAGCCGGCTCCAGCATACCACTGCATAGAGCCCACAGATTCTTCTGCCTTTACATCTCTACTTACTGCTGTGTTAAGATTGCCCATAATACCCGAGGTTGTCAGAGAGCATTCCAGCTTCACTTTCAGGGGTGAGTGAGGGGGAGAGTAACCACTGGGGATTCATGAGGGGTCATGCCTTAATCCCTCCAGTGGTCAACTGCTCAATCAGTTGGGGAAACTGAATCAGCAGCAGAAGATGTTTTTGGTTTACAGATGGTCTTCGTACCCCCACCATTCTGCTTCAGTTCTTTGGTTCCTCTCTTCAACCAGTTGAATCTTTCAGTACCTTGGAGTTATTTTCGATTCACACATCATTTTCACCTCAGATCTCAAATGTGTGTAAAACAGGCATTTTTGTGCTTTACCAGCTCTGTGGGATCTGGCATTACTTTAGTTCTGAAAGTTTGCATTCCTTAATTCTCTCTTTGCTCACCGCAAGATTGGATTATTGTAATATCATATACTTAGGTTGTACCCAGGCTTCCATTAAAAAGCTTCAGTCCCTACAGAATACAGCCATTCATTTGCTTTGGCATGCCCATCGCAGTGGCGTAACAAGGATGGGGCGGTGGGGGTCGTCCGCCCCAGGTGCACACTGTAAGGGGTACAGGGAGCAGCTGCGTGGCTGTTGGCTTTGCTGGTTCCCTGTTCCTTATTTATTGTTCCGGGGCAGGGACCTGGCGGAGCCGACAGCCATACAGCTGCTCCCTGCACCCCCAAGGAGGTAAGAGTGATGTGCTGGGGGGGGGGGGGTGCACAGCAGCGATCCGTCCCAGATAGCAGCTGACCTAGGAATGCCACTGGCCCGTCGTTATGACCAATGCACACTCTTCATATTATTAGCCCTCACATTCAAGTCCCATAGGCACGGCCTACCCCGTTATCTTTCCTGCCTCATTATTCCTTAGTCACCAGCTCGTCTTTTCCGCTCGATAAACGATCATCATCTAGTCTTACCTGGCCCCAGATTTGCTCAGTTACAGTTTACTCGTCATTGTACTTTTTTCTTAACCGCCCCTTCCCAATGGAACTCACTCCTACTAGACATCCGTGCCGAAACCTCGTTTAAATCATTCAAATCAAGATGCACTTCAATAAAGCTTTCACCCAAGACTGAACTGTTATGACGGACTGCTGTGGTCCTCCCCCCTTCCCCCACCGTCTATCCCTTTCCTCCCTATTGTTCTCACTTCTCTGCATTTCTGTTCTATCTACTTTCCTGTCAATTTTGTAGTTCCTTTCCTTTTTGTAAATCTGTTTTGATTATTGTAAACCGCTGAGAGCTGCCAGTTAGTCATGGCGGTATAGCAAATTTTAATAAACCAATAAACCAATTTTTGTATCCTGGATATAACTGAAACAGATCTAAATAAAAATGTCCTTTTTTGTTTTTTGTGTAGACTTGGACGGTTCTTCCCAATCAATTATTGCTGTTGGACGTGTCCATTTTAGGCCCTCCTAGGTTGAGATTCTCAAAGCAAACCGGGCTTGCTAAATTTTATTTAGACTAGTTTTTTTTGTGGCTAATGAACAGAGGCTTTTGACCATTGCTTTACCATGCACAGAAGCAGTGACCGAAAATCCTATGCTAATGAGCTTGATTGTATTAAAATAAGCTCATTAGCGATTCCATGCAATGCACAGAAAGCCAGCTCACAAAAAACCCTGCCCTAACAACTGGAAACTACCAACAGCTTGTTAGGGTCCCGTGTCTAAGTGCTGATTGGCTCAGGCACTGACAGGAAAGTCAAAACGTTAGCAAACAGTGGCCCCATATCCCCAAACCCATTCCAGAGCAAGAACTTCCCTCATCAACTAAAAAAATCCCCGGTAGTCCAGTGGACCCCACCCAACCTCTAAAACCTAAGCAAAATCTCTGGTGGACCCCTTCAGACCCCCCCCCAAATCTAAAACAATCCCTGATGGTCCAGTGAACCCCTCCCAACCCCTTCCCCAATAATAGCCTGGTGGTCCAGCAGGCCCACTGTCCTGACCCAGTGGACCCACGGCCAGGCCAAGCGCAACCCTCTAGACACCACTGGCCCTGGTGGTATAGTAGAATCCCACCCCCACCTCTCCACATATTTTTGGCAGGAAGCAGGAGGGATGCCTACTCTCTCCTGCCTTGAGCCCACCCTCTTCAAAATGGCAGTGCCCCACTCCTGCCTATTGCATCCTGGGATGTATTGGGAGGGGCCTAAGTGCCCTATAAGACATTTTCCTTTTTTATGGTACTTAGACCCTCCAGTGCATTCTAGGATGCACTGAGCAGGGGTGGGGCACCACCATTTTGAAGAGGGCAGGCCCAGAGGCAGGAAGTAAGCATCCCTCCTGCCTCCTACCAAAGGTATGTGGAGGGGTCTGTGTGTATGTGTGTTTGGGGGGGGGGGGGGGGGAATTCCACTACATCACCAGGGCCAGTACTGATTATGGGGTCAGGCTCGCTCCAGCCTGACCAGGGGCCCACTGGGTTGGGTCGGGGGCTATTTTCTTTGGGGGGGGGGGGGATCAGGAGTGGTCCACCAGACCACCAAAGATTTTTTTTTTTAGGCTTGAGTGAGTCAGGAGGGATTCACCAGACCATCATGGATTTTTTTTGAATGTGTGTGTGTGTGGGGTGGGGATGGGGGGTCAGGAGGGGTCCACTGGACCACCATGCAATTAAGCGCGTTGGGAGCCCCCCTCTCCCGTTCACTGGACATGCACACAAGAGTTGTGCCTACCACACAGCTCTTGTGCTGTTGTGAGCGTGCACCAGAAATGTTCAGACCCATTTATCACAATGCTCAACACTAACAGTGTGCATATAATTTGCACGCTGTTAGTGTTGGTCGCTAAAAAAAAAAATCTGTGTTCCAGCTGGTGTTTCCGGCTGCCAAGAGGGAGGGGCATGGGGGACAAAAGGCGCCTGGGTCAGGCCACCAGCGCTGCAGTTCCCGGTCTTACCTGCCTGCCTCCTCGGCTCTGGGCCCCCTGCATTCAAAGCAGCAGTCACAGATCGCCTCTTTTCTGGCCTTCCCTTCCTGTGTCCCGCCCTCGCGGAAACCAGAAGTTACATCAGATGAGGGCGGGACACAGGGAGGGAAGGCCAGAAAAGAGGCGATCTGCGACTGCCACCTTAAATGCAGGGGGCTCGGAGCCATGGAGGCAGGTGAGACCGCGGACTGCAGCGGTGGGGGGAGCATTGGGGGGGGGGGGGTGGGGGTGGCCTTGCCCTGGCCCTGGCCCTGGCCCTGGCCCTGGCCCAGGCCCAGGCCCAGGCCGAGTCTCTCGGCGACCCTGCCTCTAGTCCTGCCCAAAACATGTTCCCATGATATTTGGCTGCACTGCAGTGTAGCAGATCCAAATTTGGGGGTTCAAAATTGCAATTTGGACATTTTGGGCAGATGGAGATGTTTTTGTTTTGTTTTTTTGTGGTCATTTTGATACATCTATTTGCTTTTTTTTAAAAAAGTGCCATTGTAAAAGGGCCCCTTAAGTCTGCTCTTCTTAGTAAGCAACCTGTGAGGTTTTTTTTCCCGTTTTTTATGTTTCTGTGTTTCCTAGATTTTACATTTTAGGACAGGGCTGCCCTCAGTAATTGTGAACTGGAACTGTATTTCTT
Source organism: Microcaecilia unicolor (assembly GCF_901765095.1). NCBI lineage: Eukaryota > Metazoa > Chordata > Amphibia > Gymnophiona > Siphonopidae > Microcaecilia > Microcaecilia unicolor. The sequence goes on along the minus strand of NC_044035.1, from coordinate 269,900,858 downwards.
TTACCTAAATTATTTTCATATTTAAGTTAAAATTCTGTCTTTTTTCTGTAATACAGAGATTTTCTGTACAAGTGTATTTCCTTGTTTAGTATTGATAAATTCATTCAAAGAAACAAACAAACAAACAAACAAACAAAATTGCCCCGTTACTGCCCTTTCCAGCCTCCTTTCTCTCCTGATTTTGATACAGATTTTCTCACATAACCAGAGAGGTGTGGTAGCCGTGTTAGTCCACTCTTAAGGTTATCAATAGAAATCAAACAAAATAAAACATGGAAAAGAAAATAAGATGATACCTTTTTTTATTGGACATAACTTGATAAAAAAATAAATAAAAAAGGTATCATCTTATTTTCTTTTCCATGTTTTATTTTGTTTCATTTCTATTGATAACTCACATAACCACAATTCGTAGTTTCACGCAGAAAGGGCCCCTGTTCTGCAGTTTTAAAAATTCTAGCGCTATACTGACCCCTCACTTCCCTCAGCTCTGACGTCTTTAGGTTTCATTTGAAGCTGGTCCAAAGCCGGGGAACTTCCCTTTTCACCAAGGCTGCATTTTTAGCCAGGCTTCCGGACTACACGGATCATTCGACCTGTGCAGCTGAAAAAACCCTGACATGAAAAGCCCCAGGTAAGAAAGAAGCTCATGGTTTCTTTTTTTTTTTTTTTTAGCGGTTCACCTAATGCTGTTCATTCCGAAAAGAGAAAAGACCACAGCTTTGTCTTCCTCTGACAGGTTGGCTCTGCTGTGAGTAATGACTGGAGTATATTATGTAGTCAAGCAAGGTGAGATCAGATGAGCCCTCCACATTTACTAGAGAGAGGCAGCCGGGCTGTGAAAGAGCTAATTATTAACTGGCAAATTATTCAGTTGGATTCTCTTTTAAATGGAGGAATCCGAGGTATTTTCGGAAAGCTCGCTGTAAATTTGAGAGAAATTCTTTTGCTACCGCTGCTGCATTGATTGTAATCCGGTCCACTTTTGGCAGTGCAGGAAAAAAATGTTTCTGTCTTCACAGATCAACTTCAGCTTTTGGCTTCTGTATTTAATGCTGAGATTGATACAATCATTAAGTTACGCATTTCCAGCATTGTTTCTCTCCTAATTTTGATCCGAACTTTCTCAAATGATAATCATAATTTGTACTTTCCATCCAGATAGGATTTCTTGTGTGTTATTTTACAATTATTTTCCTTCAGATACAGGCACGAGACATCTTTGGGGTTAGTGTTTTCAAGTTTGTTCTTTGTACATAGTAAACAAGAACGAACCTCATTCTTAAACCAAGCTGGGATCTCAGCTTTTCACGTGTATTCTGTGCCGGAAGAGTTTCCTTCCGGAGTTTTGAGGGTGTGTATTGTAATTTACACAGGCAGCATGGCAAACTGGACTTGGAAGAAATATGCTTTCACTACGGTGGTGTGCTCAACACAGCTGGGACTATAATGGCTATATTTTTTCACCATATTTTGCTGTTCTCTGATTGCGTTTCTTGGTAATGGGGATTGGTTTCTCGGATATAGCAAAAGACTAGCACTTGATTCTCTCTTCGGTTTAGCAATGTCATGAGAAGAGACAGTATTATTTTGAAATGGGAGACCGAGAACTATGGTTGTGTTGATGGCGTTTCAGTTACTTATTTGTTTTTTTGTCAAAACATGTTTGGTTCAATTCGTAACAATAAACATAATAAACAGTGAAACCATAAAAAAAACTGGGTGAAACAAACAAATTAGACTTAACATTGTAGCATTAGCTGACCCTGGAGAAGATATTGTCAGTTCTATATCAAGAATGGCTAGTTGAACGGGTCAAAATAGAATATTTTAGGACTGTGGGTTGCGTTTGATGAGGGTGTTTGTAATTCAGCTGGAGAAACTGAAGCAGCGGTAGAGCAGGATTGGAACTTATGATTCAGAGGGGATCTCCCAATCCTAGTTTCTTATCTGACCGCTGCGGGTTTCGTCATCTTCGGCAGCTCGGCTCTATTTACTATTCCCAACCTCTGGCTTCTGAGTTTTGAGTGTTTTGTTATTGTAAACTATGTTTAACAAATGGAAAATACAAATTCCTACAAAAAATAAAAAAAATCAACATTTATTTTCCTAAAGTGAAACCAGCTTCCAAAAGATCAGACGTACTGCTTTTAACTTACAACCCAAATCATGAACGTTCAATAGCACAGTAAATGTACTCCCCTCTTCCACGGCCAATTGTGATGTATTTCGATGCTTCTCAAATTTCAAGTCCTCTGATATTGCCAAAGGTCTGACCTTACGATCTTATACCTCCCAAATCTTGAGAAAGACAGCCTGTTGTGGCGCAGGGTATATATTTTTGTTATCACTTTACACATCTGGAATTTTCAATAGTTTCCATGAGACAACCAGGCTCATATTACTAGCCGTGACTTCTTTTAATCACTCACACAGGCTTAGAGGAGGGTAACTTCCATGTGAGCATTGCACAGATCAGGGACTCTCCAGAAAGTCTCTGTACAGAGCTACTTGCCTCTGGCATGCACAGCTGAAAGCCTGCTGATTATTCTAGAGATCAGTTCTCACTGATTCTGTTTCCTATTGACATTCATAACTTCTCTGGGAGGAAGAAAGGAAGAGTTGTTGTGGGCAGAGAAATGAAATCCCCTAGGTGGCATCGGTGGCGTAGCCAAGGGTAGGCTTGGGTGGGCCTAGGCCCACCCACTTTGAGCTCAGGCTCACCAGTAGCAGCACACCTGTGATGTGGCTGGCAGAGATTCCCAAGCTGAAAACTCCCAACAACTGTCCCTCCTGCATACCTTATAAATAGCAGATCTTTGCCTGCAGGAAGCAGCGACTGATACATACTGCTCACACCAGCCCCAAACTTCCCCTCTGACTTATTCCCGCCTATGCAGAAACAGAAAGCTGCATAAGTGGGAAGGATGTGGGGCCAACATGAGTACTGTGTATTAGTTGCTGCTTACTGCCGGTGAAAATCTGCTATTTAAAAGGTGTGCAGGAGAGGGGGGATATTTGAGAGAAAATATGGCATGCAGGCAAGAGAAGGAGAGACCAAATCACCTGTGGGATGGGGTTGGGTTCTTCTGCCCACCCATCTTGGGCCCAGGCCCATCCAAAATTGGGTGTCTGGCTATGCCCCTGGGTGGCATAGTTTTGGTTGAAGAAGGAAACCTTTCTGTCCTACTCTCCAGTTCATTAGATGGACTCACCTGTTCAAAAATGGAGGGCATAGCACTTTAAGAGGTCAATTCTATAAAGGGCACTCCCTTTATAGAATCGCGCTTAGTGCCGATATTTCTGGCACTGCATTTTGAGCTTAACCCCAATCTATCTGTCTCAAGTCTACTTTCATTTCACCCCGCTGTTTATTGCATTTCCTGGACCAAGACTTAGGAATAAAGATCAACAAACAAGCTGTAGGTGAGACATTTTTTTTAGGCTTAACCTAATATATTTTTGTCAAGCTTTAGAGAACCTTATTCCCATTAACAGGCCAGCACAGATTGGTGTTGCTGAATATACATGTAAAATTTAGATTGGCTTACTACACATTTGCTCACCTTTAATTCCACTTATCAAAGTGGACTAACAAGGCAGTTTTGCATTGTCATTCTTGGATCAATGAAAGAACCAGGTTTTATCTAGTTATTGTGATTTATTAACCACCTGTATCAAGAGATTTATCTAAGGTGGTGTACAGCAGGTAAAGTTTAACATAAAACTTACAATGTTTAACAGCATAACAATAGTAAAACGATCAAACATAAGCATAAATACAATCAATGAGGTAAACTTGGAGATAGCAAATTGAAACCTAGTAACAGGACTAACATGACACAGTATCAGCAATAAACACATTTAGCAAAACTGTAAAACAATCATATAACAGAAATATGAGACATGCTAGCAGAGTACAAATGATACCAGCATAGAAGAACATTCATAAGAACATAAGGATCATCATACTGGTACAGACTGAAGGTCTATCAGACTCAGTATCCTGTTTCTAATAGTGGCCAACCCAGGTCACAAGTATCTGATAAAATCCCAAAAGAGTAAAACAGATTTTATGCTGTTTATCCCAGAAAAAAGTATTGGATTTTCCCAAGTCCATCTTAATAATTGCTAATGGAATTTTCTTTTAGAAACATGACCAAACTTTTTTTTAATCCCTTCTGACTGCTGTTACCACAAACTCTGGCAACGAATTCCACAGTTTAATTACACTGGTCTACAAAAAAAAACTTTTTTTTCTGTAACAAGAACAAAACATAAATTTTCTGGAAGATAATTCTTCCCTGAATCCAGATCTCATTTCAGAATTTCTATATCAGCCTCAGTTTTCATGTGATAATGGTTTTTGTAAATGCTTGTGTCGGCGTATGTAGCTATTATATGTATCTGGCAAAATGACACGCTTCTGCTACAAGAGTTCCAAAAAAACTGTATCAGTTCACAAAGAAATCAAAGATATAAGCAACATAAGAGTAAAGAGAAGTGAAGAAACATACCTAAAAAGATTTCCTTCCTGATTTCCTGTGGTACTTTGCCTCAGGAACGTCTCTCCGTAAGGTCCAGCAGTAGTTGGACAACATTGCAGCATTCCATTTGCCTTGATAATGCTTTTCCATTTGAGAAATGTCCTGGTGGAACCGTTCTAACAGATTCGATATCATTACAAAAGACCATGTCACCTTCCTTGGAGAAATATTCAGAAAAAACAGCATGTTGGTCACGAAAAACACTCACTTTCGTATCGCAAGAAAGAAGATTCCATCTTTTTAATCTCGAACCTAAAAGCTCAGCCTGTTGCTTCGACAAATTTAAATCACGAACAAGATCTTTGAGATCCCCTTGTGTCAAAAAGTGGGGCACATTTGATTCACAGAGGTCCTGAAATGATGGGTCGGTATGCATATCCCCTTCTCTGTCTTCTGCATGTTCGTCACTGTATTCATCTTCACTCACTATCAAATTCTCAGGAGACACTGGTACTGGCAATTCTTCACTGTGCCATACAGGTCTAATAGCAGATGGTAAGTTAGGATATTGCACAGTTTTCCTTGTTTTTGAGGTGATTCCTGATATTTTTGTCAGACAGAAATAACTGTTGTGTGATCCGTTGGTTCCCTCCAAATCATGGGAACAGCAAAGGGCATGTGATGTCTTCCTTTTAACCAGCCTGTCAGGAGTGTAACACACATCAAACAGCAAATGTGGGGAGCCCATTTGCAGTCCTGTTCACCAACCTTACACCCGAAATATAGTTTGCAGCACTTTTTTACAAGAGAATTAAGTTTTCATTTTTGCGACTTCAGAGTAAACTCTCCACAGATAAAACAAAAACCTTCACAAACGTAGAACTACAAGCAGTCACTTCCAACAGCAATTGCTGACTGAACTCTCAATGCTGAGATACAGGTGGCAACTGACGCAACAGAACGTGTTTGAACATGTTCGAGCATGACTCAAGGAGCAATGTTGCCAAACCTCCCTTATTTCCTGGTGGTGGCTTTCTAAATTAAGGGTTTTGTATTGTAATTCCTAGTATATTTCAATTGTTTTTCCAACAATTACAACTGCTGAATTAAATTAATCCACAGCAGCAGGGCCGCCGAGAAACTTGGCCGGGCCCGGGACAAGGCCGCCTCGCCCCCGCCGCAGCCCCGCCCCTGAGGTTGCCGCTCCCCTCCACCCTCCGAGGTCCCCGCTGCTGCTGCTGCTCCCCCGAGGGCGGGATACAGGGAGGGAAGGAGACCTGAAGGGAGGAGTTCCGCCTCACAGGGAGGTGAGAGGGAGAGTCGCACTGCGCGGTGATTTAAATACAGGGGGCCGGCCCGGTGGCAGACAGTCAGAGGGCGGGTGGGACTGGCACCGGGCCCCTCTTGAAGACCCGGGCCCTGGGGATTTTGTCCCCCCGCCCCCCCCCCTCTCGGCGGCCCTGCACAGCAGGGTACCAAAATGCAGTGTTTTCAAGGATTTTTATAAAAAAGGGTAGCGTGTCACAAGAAAACTGAGCCCGATAGGCAAAAACTGATTTCATTTTCGAATTCAGCACCCATGACTTAGCTAAGAACGCCATTCACATTCTTTGTAACAAAAATGCCATTTACCAGTGTTATACATTGAGGGGTCCTTTTACAAAGGCGCGCTGAAAAGTGGCTTGTGGTAGTGTAGGTGTGGGTTTTGGGCAAGCGCATACCCATTTTTCAGTGCACCTGCAAAAAATGCCTCTTTTTTTTGTCAAAAATTGACGTGCGGCAAAATCAAAATTGCCACCGTCCATTTTGGGTCTGAGACCTTACCGCCAGCCATAGACCTAGTGGTAAAGAATTTGGATGGTAATGACCTATGTGCGTCAGATGCCACTTGGCGCGTGTCCGCTATGCGCGCCAAAAAATAAAAAAATATTTTTCAGACACGAGTAGTGGACGCGTGCCAAAATTGAAATTACCATAAGGGCCATGCGATAACTGGGCGGTAACTCCAATTTGGTGTGCATTGGGTGCACATAGGTGCCTACGCGTCTTAGTAAAAGGGACCATGAGTGAAGAAATGTTTTTTCTGATTTGTTTTATATTTACTACTTAGTAGCTTCATTGTGTGACCCCTAGTCCTTGTATTTTTGGAAAGAGTAAACAAGTGATTCACGTCTACTTGTTCCACTTGTCAGTATGCAATATGCAAATTTGTCTCATGCAGATTTATTGTGGATATCCTGAAAACCTAGCTGGCTGGGTGTGCCCTGAGAACTGTGTTGAGAATCACTGTCCCAATACATCTGTACAACTCCTCCCCCTCCCCACTTGTTCCCGTCTGCATATTCTTCATTCTGCATCCTTCATTCACTGCTGTCTTCTCTATGGAGGGATAGTATTTACAGGACACAAGTCATAAGAACACAAGAATAGCCATATTGGGTCAGACCAAAGGTCTATCTAGCCCAGTATCCTGTTTACAACAGTGGCCAGCAGCTCAGGTCACAAGTATCTGCCAGAAACCCATAAAGTATCATGACTCCATGCTACCTACCCTCCGAGTTAAGCAGTGGCTTTTCCCATGTCAAATTTATTAACATTTCATGGACTTTTCTTCTAGGAATTTATCCAAACATTTTTTAAACCTGGCTAAGTTTAAAAAAGCCATGGAATAGAAGGCAAAGTCCTCCTGTGGATTAGGAATTGGTTATTGGACAGAGGATAGGGTTAAATGGCCATTTTTCTCAGTGGAGGAGGGTGAATAGTGGAGTGCCACAGGGATCTATACTGGGACTGGTGCTAATTAATATATTTATAAATTATCTGGAAATTGGTATGATGAGTGAGGTTATTAAATTTACAGATGACACAGAACTATTCAAAAGTAGTCAAAACACATGTGGATTGTGAAAAATTGCAGGAAGACCTTAGGAAACTGGAAGACTGGGTATCCAAATGGCAGATGAAATTTAATGTGGACAATTGCAAAGTGATGCACATTGGGAAGAATAATCTGAACCATAGTTACTTGATGCTAGGGTTCACCTTAGGAGTCAGCACTCAAGAAAAAGATCTAGGTGTCATTGTAGACAATACACTGAAATCTGCCCAGTGTGTGGTGGTGGCCAAAAAAGCAAACAGGATGCTAGGAATTATTAGTAAAGGGGTGCAAAATAAGATCGAGAATATTATAATGTCTCTGTGTCGCGTTGTGGTGCGACCTCACCTTAAGTATGGCGTTCAATTCTGGTCATTGTATTTCAAAAAGATATAGTGGAATTAGAAAAGGTTCAAAGAAGAGTGACCAAACTGCTAAAAGGGTTGGAACTCCTCCCATATGAGGAAAAGAGGTTAGGGTTCTTCAGCTTAGAAAAGAGATAACTGAGGGGGGATGTGATTGAGGTCTATAAAATTCTGAGTGGTGTAGACACTCAGGAGGTCTTTTACTAAAAATAGGCGTGCGCTAAATGCTAGAGACGCCAATATATTCCTATGGGCGTCTCTAGCGTTTAGTGCATGCCTGTTTTCAGCGTGTGCTAAAAACGCTAACGTGCCTTAGTAGAAGATCCACTCAGTGAAATTACATGGAAATACTTTTTAAAACAAATAGGAGGAAATATATTTTTTTCCCTCAAAGAATAGTTAAGCTCTGGAACTCGCTGCCAGAGGATGTGGTAGCAACAGTTAGTGTATCTAGATTTTAAAAAAGGTTTGGACATGGGGAAAGCCACTGCTTGCCCTGTGATTGGTGGCTTGGAATGTTGCTACTAATTGGGTTTCTGCCAGGGACTTGTGACCTGGATTGGCCACTGTTGGAAGCAGGATACTGAGCTAGATGGACCATTAGTCTGACCCAGTATGGCTATTCTTATGTTCGTATGCTGTTTTTACTAAATTTTCTGGGAACGAATTCCAGAGCTTAATTAAATGTTGAGTGAAAAAAAATATATTCTCCAATTTGTTGTAAGTTTACTACTTAGTAACTTCATGGTGTGTCCCTTAGGTCCCTGTTTACTAAGGTGCGTTAGTGTTTTTACGCGCCTACACTTATTGCATGAGCTAACCATGTAGGCGCCTATAGGGACATTGTAGGCATGTACATGGTTAATGTGCGTACATGGTTAACGTGAATTAAAAATGCTAACGTGCCTATAATATGGCTTAGTAAACAGGGCCCTTAGTCATTATACTTTTTAAAAAAGTAAACAATCAATTCATTTTGCCTGTTCCACTCCACTCAGGATATTATAGACCTATATCTCTTGCCAGATGTCTTTTCTCCAACCTAAGAGGCCTAAACTCTTTAGCCTTTCCTCATATGAGAGTAATTCCATCCTGTTAACTATATTGTTCACGTTTCTCAGTAGCTTTTCAAATTCCACTATATCTTTTTTTGAGATGTGGCAACCAACCTGCTTATTTTCGAAGGAGAAGGGCGCCCATCTTCCGACACAAATCGGGGGATGGGCGTCCTTCTCCTAAGGTCGCCCAAATTGGCATCATCGAAAACCGAATTTGGGCGTCCTCAACTACTTTCCGTCGCGGGAACGACCAAAGTTCAAGGGGCGTGTCGGCAGTGTACCGAAGGCGGGATGGAGGCGTGGTTAACAGATGGGCGTCCTCGGCTGATAATGGAAAAAAGAAGGGCGTCCCTCACGAGCATTTGGATGACTTTACTTGGTCCATTTTTTTTCACAACCAAGCATCAAAAAGGTGCCCGAACTGACCAGACGACCACCAGAGGGAATCGGTGATGGCCTCCCTTGACTTCCCCAGTGGTCACTAACCACCTCCCACACCCCGAAAAAAACAACTTTAAAAACTTTTTTTTTTTTTTTAGAGTATGTCCTTCGCTATGCCATATAGAGGCAAGAATTGAGATTCGAAAGACTTGATAGTCCGGTTGAGCCAATTTGTTATACCTCAAGATACGTCTATCATTTTAGTGACTCTTGATGTTAAAGCTTTATACACTAATATTCCTCGAAAGGAAGCTTTGGGAGTCATTAATAGTTGCTTGATAAAAATGGATATCTCTGCAGCCCATGTTGCTTTATTAAATCAAATGGCAGAATCAGTAATTATGAAGAACTAGTTCAGATTTCAGGAAAAAATTTTTCTTCAAATAAAAGGGGTAGCTATAGGGGCCACGGTTGCCCCCTCAATTACTTGCCTCTATATGGCATCATTTGAAGATACATTTATACATAATAGTGCATTTAGTTCATCTATGGTCTCTTGGTGGAGGTACATAGATGATGTACTATTAATCTGGAAGGGTAGTCATGAAGAATTGGAAAAATTCCTTGGCTATTTAAATCGTGTTGATAGCAATATCACATTTTCTAGCCATATTGGTGGTAATGAGGTTTACTTTTTGGATATCAACATTAGCTTTGTGGATGGCCGATTTGATACCCAGGGATACAGGAAATCAACAGACTGTAATACATTATTGTATTATGACAGCTTCCATCCCCGTACCTTAAAAAAATAGCATTCCAGTGGGGCAATTTCTTAGGATTCGTAGACTGTGCTCTGATAAGAAAGTGTTTATAGAACAGGCAGAGCATATGAAGAACCGGTTCTTAGATAGGGGTTACCCTAACAAGATTGTGCGAAAGGCTTATAAAAGAGCATTTAATGCTCATAGGGACTGACTTCTGAATCCCTCTGATGCTCAAAAAGATACACATAATCCGACAACCTGTGTCCTGCCTAATGAACCTGGAATTTTTGAAATAAAAATAATAATTAATAAGCATTGGCAGATGCTAGGTATATCCTCAGGTTTTGAGTGCAGACCTAGATTTGCATATTCACAGGGCAGTAATTTAGGAGAACATTTGAGTAATAGGGAATCTGTCTCTTCTAATGATACTGGGCATTTTAACTGTACGGGGTGCGTTTATTGCCGCTATGCTAAGGAGACCAAAAGTATACCTAATCAGTCTAACTATAAATGTTATCTACACAGAAGAACTGATTGCAACTCGGACATGGTTATATTTGGTATCACCTGTCCGTGTGGCAAGTGGTACATAGGGCAGACTGTTAAAAAGATTAAGCACCGCTTGGCCCAACACCTAAGCAACATCAGATTATCAAAAATGGGTACACCGTTGGTAGAACATTGGGTGTCCCAAAATCATTCTATTTCTGAGTTACGGTTTGTGGTGTTGATACAGTTTGATAAAAAGTATTGTGGCAATATTCTGCAAAAAATGATGAACAAGGAACAGAGATTAATGTCACGTCTGTGGCCATGACCACCCTCAGCCTTACCTTCTTTCTGGGGGTCAGCAGCTCTGCTGGCTTCTGTCTGTGTTTGTGTTTGTCTTGTCTCTAGTCTCTGTGCTGATTGCTTCACTAGACCTCACCTGTGTGGGCTATGCCTCTCTAGGGAGCCAGCATCTAAGATGGCTGCCACCGGCTCTGTTCCAGCTTCCAAGATGGCTCCTGCTTGTCTTTCCTGTGGGCTCACTTCCTATGTGTGTCAAGCCTCTCTTTGGGGTCAGTGTACTTCCTGCTTCTGTCCTACTGCTGGTGACTCATCAGTGAGAGCCTTCATAAGGAAGTGCTGTGCTTGCAGTCAGTGCCTTTGCATAAGTGTTATGCTCTTAGGTCAGGTTAGTAAGTGTCTGCTGCACTACTGCTTAGCCTCTCTCTGGGTTCCAGCCCAGTTTCTTTCTGTGTCTGTGTCTCTGTTGTCCTTCCGTGGGGGGTCTTCCCTGCCACTGTCTGTCTGTGGACTGCGGGTCCTTCCTGGCTTACCCTGTGTTTGGGGTGAAGCCTCTGTTCCTGGCTTACCCTGTGTTTGGGGTGAAGCCTCTGCTCCAGGCTTACCATGTGTTGGGGTGAAGCCTCTGTTCCTGGCTTACCCTGGGTTGGGGTGAAGCCTTTGTCCGGGTTTGTTCTCTGTCTGTATGTGAAGCCTCAGCCTTTGTGGGTTCCCCAGTCAGTGTGTGGAACGGCTGTGGCTTCAGACCCTTGGCCTGTTATTCCTGGTTACTCTGTTGTGCTGCCTGCCCAAGACCCTTGGCCTGTTATTCCTGGTTTGCTCTCTTTACCCTGAACCCTGCCTTGTCTAGCCTGTGTGCCTACCCTGCTTGTATATCCTGTGGGTATATCCTGAATCCTGTATCTGTCTGGCTAGTGTGTTTTCCTGGGTGATTATTCCTGTATCCTGTCTCCACCTAGCTAGAGGGTTTACCCTGTGGGTATTCCCGGATCCCCATTCTGCCTAGTGTGTTGCTGCCCTAGTCCTTGCTCCTGCTAGCTTCTGTACGCCTTGTGTTCCTTGGTCTGTCTTCTGGGTCTTGCTAGTGGCTGTGCAGCAGCACACTGTCTGAGTCTAGTTCCATGCCCTGTCGCCCTCGTGTATCCCAGACCCAGGGTGGGTCCTCTGGATCTTCAGTTCCTGCCTTATCCTGCAAGTCCTGCCGGCCGCCTGCACTTCGGAGCTCAACTCCGGAGGAACGGTGGCTAGGTGCAGGTGAAGATGTTCCTGTCTCATCTGTTCTAGTTGCCCGCCTTGTACTACTCCAGTCCAGAGTTCCAGTACTGCTCTTCTGTGTTTCCAGTCCCGAGGTGGTCTTGCTTGCCGCTGCCGCTCCTTGGCAGTGGCCCAAGGGCTCATGAACTCCAGTCCTGCCTCGAGGACCTGACAGAATGCCAAGGCCCTCGAGAACGCGACAGAATGCAAAGGCCAAGAGTCCGGCAAGATCAGCCGTCCAGGTGGACTTCCTGCCCATAGCTTTGTTCCCTATGGACAATCCGGGTGTAGTTTCTGATTTTGACTTTGACCCGGCATGATCATCACTCCCGGTGGGCTGCCTGCCCATGAGTTCGTTCCCTGTGGACAATCCGGGTGCAGTTTCTGATTTTGACTTTGACCCGGCAAGATCATCACTCCAGTGGGCTGCCTGCCCATGAGTTCATTCCCTGTGGACAATCCGGGTGCAGTTTCTGATTTTGACTCTGATCCTTATGTCAGCCCAGTTTCTTTTTTGGGTCCTTTTATGACGCTTCGGGAGTACCGAGATAAACTTTTGTCTGATCCAGCCCTGAAGGATACTCCTGAAGCAGCAGCTGAAAGAAAGCGTCTCTGGTGGCGTCTGGTCCACCATAGCCCAGTTTCTGACATGAATCCTGCTATCTTGCTCTGTGAGTACCGCCTCAGACTTCTGGAGGAGCCAGCTCTGCGGGATACTCCTGAAGCTGAGGCTGAAAGAAGACGCCGGGGAATTCCTCCGCTCAGGTCTCTTCAGCAGAGCAGCCTGCGGTACCATAGCGGGTTAGTTCCTATTCGGGATTCCAGTCCACCAGCGCTGAGTCCAGTCCGAGGAGAGTTTCAAGCGGAGCCTTCGAATCCTGTTCGAGTGAAGCCGCCAGTTAAGCCTCTGAGTTCGTTCCGAGGGATGGTCCTGACCAGGTCTCTGAGGTCAGGCTGAGTGCGATGTCAGACCAAGCCTCTGATTCCAGTCCAAGTGGTGCCGCCACCTAGGCGCCTGAGTCCAGTCCAGGGAGTGCTTCATACTGAGTCCCCGCTTCCAGTTCAAGTAACGCTTCCACTTAAGCCTCCGAGTCCAGTCCGAGGGAAGCTTTCGATTTAGCCTCTGATTCCTGCTCAAGTGGCGCTCCGGGCCAAGCCTCAAGTCCTCCTTCAAGTGGCAAGCCCTTTGAAACCTCTGAGTCCAGTCCGAGGGGTGCTTCTGACGGAGTCTCCGAGGCCTGTGCGACTGGCACTCCGGGTCGAGTATCCGGTTCTTGTCCAAGTGACCTGTCCAGTTCGAGGGGGACTTCTAACCAAGCCTCCGGTGCCAGTCCGAAGGGTGGTTCAGGTGGAGCCTCCGCTTCCAGTCCAGAGGGCACCTCCTATCAAGCTCCTAAGGCCAGTTCGAGTGGTGCTTCAGACCGAGCCTCAGTTAAAGTCCAGTTCGCGGGGCGCTCCCAGCCAAGCTCCTGAGTCCAGTTTGAGGGGCGCTGCCAGTCAAGCTTCTGATTCCAGTCCGGGTCCCAGTCCCGGTTCAGCTCCTGTTCAGAGTTCCAGTTCCAGCTTAGATGCGGAGTTCGCTCTGAGTTCCAGTGCTAGCCAAGATGCTGAGTCCATTCCAAGTTCCAGTTCCAGCCAAGATGCTGAGTCTGTTCCAAGTTCCAGTTCCAGCCAAGATGCTGAGCCTGGGTGATGTTTTCCTGGGTGATTATTCCTGTATCCTGTCTCCACCTAGCTAGAGGGTTTACCCTGTGGGTATTCCCGGATCCCCGTTCTGCCTAGTGTGTTGCTGCCCTAGTCCTTGCTCCTGCTAGCTTCTGTATGCCTTGTGTTCCTTGGTCTGTCTTTTGGGTCTTGCTAGTGGCTGTGCAGCAGCACACTGTCTGAGTCTAGTTCCGTGCCCTGTCACCCTCGTGTATCCCAGACCCTGGGTGGGTCCTCTGGATCTTCAGTTCCTGCCTTATCCTGCAAGTCCTGCCGGCTGCTTGCACTTCGGAGCTCAACTCCGGAGGAACGGTGGCTAGGTGCAGGTGAAGCTGTTCCTGTCTCATCTGTTCTAGTTGCCCGCCTTGTACTACTCCAGTCCAGAGTTCCAGTACTGCTCTTCTGTGTTTCCAGTCCCGAGGTGGTCTTGCCTGCCACTGCCACTCCTCGGCAGTGGCCCAAGGGCTCACGAACTCCAGTCCTGCCTCAAGGACCTGACAGAATGCCAAGGCCCTCGAGAACGCAACAATTAATATATGAATGGGGTACGGTCTCTCTGCAGGGGCTCAATAAGGAAGTAAAGTGGACTGGGCTGTGAGCTCAGGTCACTGATTGGTCACATATAGCTCCTCCTGCTCTTGATAAATGTACGCAAGCGCCAGCGTTCTAGCAGATCTCGGTGCCATTTTTTCCAGGTCCCTTGAGTGAGGTCGATCCTGTGTAAGCAGCCGGTAATAAGATAAGAGGTATGGGAATTAGTTCCATTTGGTAGTTAAAAATAGATAAGAGTAAAGCTATATTGTAGCGGGGTGCTGTATCTGCTTTTATTCTATTTTTATTGTAGTTAAACCGCTGAAGACGCCAGGTGGCAAAACACAGTGCAAGCGTTGGGTTTAATCACTATGGTAACGTCTGGTGCTGATTGTTAATATTTGGCCATTACAGAAGGTGGAGTAATGAGCCTATAGGAGAATACCCAAGGAAGAACCGTGACACTAGTAATTGGAAATGATGATGGAATTGTAAGAACTATCACGTGATACCAGTTGTGAAACTAGAAGAATAATCATCTTGATTGGTTGAAAAGACATCATTATTATGAATTGAAGCTTCCTGAAATTGATAAGTGACTTTTTAAGTGTAATTGCAAACTTGAAAAGAAAAGTAATAATGCAGCTGTGTTGCTAATACCTTAGCATGTGGATGGAAAAAACATCATTATTATGAACTGAGGTTTCCTGAAAGTGACAACTGATTTTTTTGTGAAGTGTAAATTTGAACTTGAGAAGAAAAGTGATGTAGCAACTGTGTTGCTAAATACCTTAGCATATTAGCAAGGAACCAATTATAAGCTGTCAACTTGCTTACGGGGAGTGATATCCTAGTATCATGTGATCTCCTTCGGTTTAAAACAGAGATAAAGAGGTTTGTTGTGAGTAGTATGAATGTGGTTTGAGAGTGAGTGTATGCAGATAGTAGCACATTGTTTGTTATGATAAAACTATAAGTGGAATTTCTATATAAGAAGAATAAATTATTGCAAATTTGGAAATGCAGTTGCTTGATTTACATTATGCGTATTCATTGTGGATATCTTGAATATCAGATTGGCTTGGTGTGTCACAAAGGCTGGGTTGGAAACCCCTGTTCTTTCTTTTAACCAGTTCCCAATCCACAACAGAATATTGCCTGCTATCCCAAGGTTTTTTAATTTTCACAGGAGTGTCTCATGAGGGGCTTTGTCAAAAGACTTCTGAAAATCTAGATACACCAAATCAACAATCTCACCATTATCCACGTTTATTTACAGCTTCAAAAACATAGCAGGTTGGTGAGGCAAAACTTCCCTTGGCTGAATCCATGTTGAATCTGTCCCTTTAAATTATGTCTGACTATGCATTGAGCAATTTTCTTGTTTATAATAGTCTCCACCATTTTGCCTGACATTCATGTCAGGGTCAGTGATCTGTAGTTTCTCGGATCATCCCTGGAACCTTTTTAAAAAATTGGCTTATGTTGGCCATCCTCCAATCTTAATGATAAGTTACAAATTACTAATAGTAGATCTTAAAATTTATGTTTCAGTTCTTTCAGTACCTTGGGGTGAGGCAAATGAATATTAGCTCTCTAAACAATCTAATACCTACCTTTTAATATTCTAGGTCTGTAACAATTAAGGTTAAACTAGGGCAAAAGAAAATTAGACTGTTTAAACAAGCTAATAAATTTTGCTTTTTTAATGAAATTGAGACAGATGTTGTCAATAAATTCACAAGCTCTCTTCTGTCCCAAGCTTTAAGACACCACATCTCCCAGCAAAGTACTGTTCACTTACCCAGAGATATTTCCTCTGCTTTCTGAACTTCTTCAGAAAAGCCACTATACCATGTCATCCTTAGTCCTTGTGTCACAGACCTGAAGGCATTCACTGGCTGCTGAAGCCTCATCTGTCATCTTCAAGGGCTCCATCACTGCATCTCCTACCTGGCGTCTCAGCAGTCAGGCCATAATAGAGGAGGTTCTCCTTCCATATCCACTCCTGTCCGCATCACACCAGCTACTACAGCCCTGCCATCATACATATTTGCTGGCACATTCCTTCTGTCACTGCTTTAAACGGGAATGCACATTCAGAGGTACTGTGCCACATACAAACCAATGGAGACATCAGGGGGTCAAGGAATAATTGTTGCCACACCCTCTTTTTGTACCTTTTCTAGGGTCCATAAGATGCCTCTGGGCAGAAAAAACCTGAGCCCTTACAAAAGAATTGTCCTGAGCTGGAATTGTGCCTTGTGCAACATTCTTCCTAACACTGTCACCTGCCCTGCCCATTGTGCTGCGGATACTGCAGAGGAGATATGGATGGGGGTTGGGGAGCAAATGTTGCACCCCCTTCTCCCTTGCAGCCTCAGTGTCCATACAGCCCTTGGGACGGATCTGCTTTACAATGCGGATAACATGTTGGTGTTGGACACAGTACAAACATACAGGCATGATGTGCACATTCTGTCCACCTTATTGAGAACTAGAGATGGTGGCCAGGGCTAGACTCCATGCCTGTCAGCCACTGTCACTTACATACCCCACAACACACGTGTTCAGTCAAAACGAGAAGTTCTTTTTAGCAGAAAGGAAGGTTTCTATCTAAGTGATCTTTGAAGGAACCAAAAGCAAATAGTGCCAGTCAAAATGAAACTCCAAGGGTGCTGACAGAGCTTTTTCAAAGGTTGTGTTGTCTCTGGCTTTTTTTATTTGAAGAAAATACAGTCACTGGAATGTGATAAGATTTGGTTGTAGCTGCTTTGCTCTCTGCGAAATCATTGTTATGGTTATTGCTGTTTAATGTCACATGTAGGATGTGTTTTGACAGGGCTTAACAAGCTATTACATACACACTATGATGGGAAGCTAGCAAGGGTGGCAAAAAAATAATAGAAGCACAGCTCTGCACACATTACTCCAAGACCCAGTGGCGTATTTAAACTAGGTGCGTCAGTGGTATATGCACCCCCTCTCAGACCTTGCCCCCCCCTTAAAATCATCTCAGCTTTAGTTTTCACCCAGGCAGCAGCAGCAGCACTCATAGACTGCCTGTGGCCTGCTTCCCTGAACTGTCCTATCCTTCACAAAACAGGAAGTTGCATCAGAAGGGGAGGGATGGTTCAGGGAGAAAGTCCTGGAGTAGGCCTCAGTCAGCCTATGAATGCCGCTGCCTGGGTGAAGAATAAAGCTGAGAGGATTTTAAGGTATGGGGGGGGGGGGGGGGTGACTGTGGGGAGAGATGGGGTCGCATAGGGGTGGGGGGAGATGCAGCCCCTGTAAAAAGTTCCTGGCTATGCTACTGCCAAAACCTGCCTGCTATACTTAGATGGGAAAAAGTCATGACCTGCATAATCCTGCCATTTGTAGTTTTACTTGTGATGTTCCTGGGAAATTTACTACAAATCTGAGCGTGAAAAGGGACTCCTAAAACAAAGGGGGAACCCCCCCCCCCCAACACACATTTCTGTTGGTGCTTGTTTGAAAAATGTGGATGTGTAGGGTAAGCTTTGCAACTTGTGTAAAAAATATGAGATGTAGCCTACCCCCTACTCTCCACTCCAGCTCATATTATATGTGATACCATCACATTCACATATGGGAAAGGTCTCCATATTTAGGGAAAAATATTCCTTAGGAAAAAGGATGGCTGCTTCCAGAAGTTCCAGCATCTCTGATCAATCTTAGACATGTTTTGTAAGAACACTATAGGGCAGAATTCTCATAGCCATGCTGATCCTTCTGAGGAAAAGTAAATTTTCTGCAGGCTATATAATGCAGTTGTAAGCCCTGACCTTTGCAGTTACTCTAGGCAGTTGCCTAGTGGACACTCTGGAGCTTGAGAGCTGGCCGAGTACACAATATTTTTGCTTTTAGGGCGTAGGCCAGGACTGGAGATTCCCCCAGGAGGCTGAATAAGGCACCCACTGCACACTCCTTCCACAGAAAAACTCAGGCCACACTGTTGGATGTCCTCTGAACTAGAGCTGTACCGAATAGCATATGTGACTATTCGACTGAATATGAATAATGAAAAATATTATTCAACCAAATACAAATACTGATTACGAATAATGGGCATTGAGCTTTAACATAACAAATAATAAAAGAAGTGTTGCAGGAATTACCACTATTGTCAGCAAAATCTGTGGTACTTCAGGAGTCAAACAGCACACACCAGAATGAGGGAGAAATCTTCTTTATTTGGCAGCAAACAAAGTAGAACATCAGCACTAAGTCTCTTCTTCAGCTCTCTCTGGATCCTGCATCTCTTGTCTGTCCTCTCTCTCCTTCTTCTGTCTGTTCCAATGTAAGCTGCCTCTGCTCCCAGTTATATACAGTTTCAAACCTCCTCTCTAGCCCCCCCTTCTCACCAGATGGCAAAGAATAGATTGATTACCCTGTCTCAACCAATCATCTCTATACATATTCAAAATATCAGTTACATAGGTTTCAGACATTTCCTAAACTGACCTATGACCTGGGGCCCCTCACATTAGACAATGGGGCACCTATCTCTTGCATTTTATTATGATTTTCATAATCCCAGTCATAGCTTAAACAGCTAACTGGACTCTGGCATTCATTAAGGGGTCAAGGGCCAATCTTACTTAATGGCATACATATATGATTTGTTATTACTTTCAGAACCAGTCCTATACTTAGCTAATCAATCAAGGAGAAGAGAGTTGACTAGTCCTGACCTTTTTCACCTATTAGCTTTCTTCACAAAACTAGCTAGGACTGTAGATAATTCAAACCAGATGCTTGACCTCTTAAACAGCAGACAAAGGCTCACTTTAAAGAGTCAGGCAAATATGTAACACTGGATTTAAAGATATTCTACATATTAATTACACAGAATAAAACATATTCTACAATAAACAGAAATCAGAATTCCTTATAAAACAAATCTAAACATCAGGAATATCTACACTTACACTATCTCCTTCTAAGCATTTTACAACTAATCCTTTTAAAACTACAGTATGTCTGCAACATGCCTTGCTTTGCTGATCCCCTCAAGATTTAATAGCCTCCAGCTGTGGTAAAATAATATCTATGAACTAGCCTTAACCATCCATCACTCACAAGGGGTCAAAGAAAGTTTCTCTCTCTGACCTTTCTAACCTTTCAATCTAGCAGAAGCTAACTTCTGAGTAAATTAAATCCAGCTGGCATTCCTTCACTTTACTTTACAGAACTGAGAATTTAACCACCAAACTTTAAACAGAATTAACAATTTCTTTGCCCAGACTGCCTCAGAAGCAATGTGAAATCAGAGATCTAGGCCCTGTTTACTAAGCCGCGTTATAGGCGTGTTAGCATTTTTAACACGCGTTAACCATGTACGTTCCTACTATAGGTGTCTACATGGTTAACGCACGTGGTAATTGTAGGCGTGTTAAAAATGCTAACGTGCTTTAGTAAACAGGGCTCCTACCTAGTGTTTATTTCAGTAGGATTTAGCCCAATAAACCCCAGATTATTTGTAATCGAATTTAAATCACAGTCTCAGTGCACTAGTCTAGTCTAAAGGTAAATCAAAACTCTGCCTGGCCTCAAGGATCAGAAGTTTACAAGGTTCCAAGGTAAAACTTGCCCTGCCTAAATTAAGGTTTTGCTGTTTACAGATATGTGGTGAAGGCATCTGCTGAAAGGCTACTCTTGTCTTCCCTGGGCCTCTCTGGCTTAGCTGTGTTCAGGAGTTTTGTCCTGGACCCTGCTCTCCCTTCCCTGAGCCACACCCTCTCTGCTCTATTGCAGGATTTATGGTGGCTCTGTGAAGGAGTGTTATTAAAGGGGACTGATAACTTCCTATACACTCCCTCATATAGGGGAATTCTCAACATTCAAGTGAATTTCCCTAGGATCCAAAACAGACTCCTTCACAATTTCTTGCACATAAAATTTTTGTGCGGCTGATTTTTATGCACAGAAGAACAGACACTGCTGTGTGCTGATAGTTTTGTTTTTGTTCTGACATGCACACAAGCTCTGTTACCTCACATCAGTCTTTCAAACTTGCAGGCCCTTCTTTTGGGTTGCAGAAGAAGACAAAACTGGTATTAAATCCTTCTCACTAACTCTTCTACACTGCCCTGGACCTGGTGAAAAATACCTTGCATTGTCCATGCATCAAAAGCCACTGTTTCCTTCTCTACATTCCTGTGGAATACTTAATGGCCTCATTACTGTACATTTTACTGCTCAAGTTAACCCCTGCCCTCAACCCCTTGGCCATTAACGTGCACATACAACCCAGGGTAACCCTGAGGTCTGCATCAGCCCCTCAGTGCAGAATGAGCAACAGATGTTGTTACCTGTACGTTAGGCCACAGGCTATTTCTTCAGGGTAGATCTTTCCCCATGTATGTTTATCTTATTAGGTTCTTGATATACTGCCTTTCAATTTTTAGAAATTAAAGCAGTTTACAAAACTGATATTCAGAGAAGAACTGGAAAATGAACTACAATTGTAAAAATAGGACAGAGGAGAGGATAGAGGGAGAGAAGGAGCAGTCCACGTTAGTAGCCACTGTGTGAGCCCTCACCAAAGGCCTCTGAGAAAAGATCAGCCTTCAAGGTGGCTCTAATCCTGGGATAGGATTGTTCATCATACTGTATACCATCCCCTACAGCATGTCATTACTCCATAGACTTCCTACTGCATTTATGAATATCACAGTGTTGCAATGCAGTGATATTTACCCCATCAAATATATGGACACAAGCAACAAAGCCCGTTTCGTGAAAAATGAAACGGGACCTAGGAAGGCTCTCATCTAAGCAATTTCTCCTCTCTCCCCTGCCCTCCCCTCCATGTCCAGCGATTCTTCCCTCCCATCCCATCCATGTCCAGCGATTCTCCTCTGCCCTGCCCTCCCCTCCGTGTCCTGTGATTCTGGCCTCCCCTCCATGTCCAGCGATTCTCCTCTGCCCTCCCCTCACCTCCGTGTCCTGCGATTCTGGCCTCTTGTCACATATACAAGCAGGAACCTAGGTTGTGAGCCCTTGGGCCACTGCCGAGGAGCGGCAGCGGCAGGTAAAACCACCCCACACCAATGACAAGGCAGAGCTTTAATGAATAGTTAGGCTTCAACTGCACCTGGCCGCTTTTCACCAGAAGTTGAGCTTCTGGCTTCAGGTGGCCGGCAGGACTTACTGGACAGGACCGGGACTGGATATCAGCTAGGTAGCACAGGGACTGAGGGTCAGAGGGGAAAGGAACATACAGGGACAGCAGGGCAAGGAATGGGTAAAATAAAGGACAGGACTGAAAGCTGAAAACAGCCACTAAAACAGGGAGCAAAATACCAACTAACAAGACACAAAACTAAAAGCTGCAGAGCAGCCAGTAAAATATAAGCAGACAAGGACTAAACACAGAACTACAACTCAGAGACAGGACAAGCAAACAAACAACAATCTAATCTAACTATCCACAGATTAGCAAGAACAGACAAGAATCAAGGCAGGAATAAACTAGAAACTGGAAACAGCAGAAGTGCACCAGCACCCCAACATACCAGGGCCTTAGACGATGCAAAGGCAAAGCAAAAATGTTTCAAGATGGCTAATAAGCCCAGAAGCAGTTGAGGCTCAGCTGCTGTAATCACCAGGCATGGGTGCTGTGCAGGCTCAAACAACACAAGCAAACCTGGCAGCCTGGAAGATCCGGATCGGACTGAGCAGAAATCTGGAACGGGTGATGGTCCATAGCAGCCACCCATTCTGGCCACCAGAAGGTGAGGAAAGCACAGACGTAACACCTCTTCTCCATGTCCAGCAATTCTCCTCTGCCCTGCCCTGCCCTCCCCTTCATGTCCCAAGATTCTCTCCTCGCCTCCCATCCCCTCTATGTCAAGCGATTCTCCTCTGCCTTGCCCTCCCACCCATGTCCAGCGATTCTCCTCTGCCCTGCCCTGCCCTCCCATCCAATCCATGTCCAGTGATTTTTCCCTCCCCTCCCATCCATGGCCACTGACTCTGTCCTTCCTACCGCCCTGCTTTAAAGCCGTTCATCTTACCTCAGGTCGCAGCAGTGGCAGGCTGGACTGGGCTCACGTCGCTTCCAGCCTTCCGTTGTCTTCCCTCTCAGTGTCCCGCTCTCCTCTGACATAATTTGATCTTTACGCAAGGGCGGGACACTGAGAGGGAAGGGAATGCTGGAGGCGAGCTGACGTAAGCTCATTTCCATACGGTTATGAACCCAGCCAGCCAGCCATCCAGGGACGCAGATGGACAAATTATTATATAGAGAGATAAGAACAGCCATACTGGGTCAGACCAATGGTCCATCTATCCCAGCATCCTGCTTCCAACAGTGGTCAATCCACATCACAAGTACTTGGCAGAAACCCAATTAGCAGCTACAGTCCATGCTATCATTCCCAGGGCAAGCCGTGGCTTCCCATGTCTGTTTCAGTAGCAGACTATGGACTTTCCCTCCAGGAACTTGTCCAAACCTTTTTTAAACCCAGATATGCTAACCGCCGTTACATCAATTGTGCTCAGTCATCTAGACTATTGCAACGCACTATATGCCGGCTGCAAAGAACAAATAATCAAGAAACTCCAAACAGCCCAGAACACTGCAGCTAGACTTATATTCGGCAAACCAAAATTTGAAAGTGCTAAGCCCTTACGAGAAAAACTACAGTGGCTCCCACTTAAGGAACGTATCGCTTTCAAGGTATGCTCATTGGTTCATAAAATTATCCATGGAGACGCACCAGCTTACATGTCAGACCTGATCGACTTACCACCTAGGAATACCAAAAGATCATCCCGCACATTCCTTGATCTGCACTTCCCCAGCTGCAAAGGAATGAAATACAAACTAATGCATTCATCAAACTTCACCTACCTGAGCACGCAGCTATGGAATGCACTACCGTGCAGCTTGAAATCGGTCTACGAAAGAACGAACTTTCACTCATTACTGAAGACCCACCTCTTTAATAAAGCCTATCACAAAGATCAACCAATGTGAATATGTACAAATCGCCTATCTATATTTAGAATTGTCTCTTAATATCTGCTTGTACACTATTATTCTGTCTTATTATCATCATGCTGACCAAAACCCTGCAATACTAAATGTTTATTAATTAACATTCTTCCACTATTCATGATGTATTGTAAGCCACTTTGAGCCTGCAAAGAGGTGGGATAAGGTGGGATACAAATGCAACAAATAAAATAAATAAAATAAATAAAATAAATCATCCTCCAGCAGCAATTTCCAGAGCTTAACTGTTCTTCAAGTAAAAAAAAATATTTCCTCCTATTTGTTTTAAAAATATTTCCGTGTAATTTCATTGAATGTCCCTTAGTTTTTGTACTTTTTGAAAGAGTGAAAAATCGATTCAATTCTACCCGCTCTATAGACCTCAATCATATCCCCCCTCAGCCGTCTCTTTTCCAAGTTGAAGAGCCCTAACCTCTTTAGCCTTTCCTCATACGGGAGGAATTCCTTCCCCTTTATCATTTTGGGCGCTCTTCTTTGAACCTTTTATAATTCCACTGTATCATTTTTGGGATACGGTGACCAGAATTGGATGCAATACTCATGGAGCGATACAGAGGCATTTTAATATTCTTGGGCCGTAATTTTATTTTTTATAATAGTTTCTACTATTTTCCCCGACACTGAAGTCAGGCTTACCGGTCTGTAATTTCCCAGATCACCCCTTCAATCCTTTTTAAAAATTGATGTTACATTGGCCACCCTCCACTCTTCAGGTACTATGGATGATTTTAATGACAGGTTACAGATCAGCAATTTCATGCTTTGAGCTCTTTCAGTACCCTGGGGTGTATGCCATCTAGTCCAGGTGATTTATCACTCTATAACTGTCAATTTGGCTCAGTACGTCTTCCAGGTTCATTGAGATTTCTTTCAGTTCTTCTATATTGTCACCTTTGAAAACCATTTCTTGTACAGGTAAATCTCTTACATCTTGTTCCGTAAAGACCGAAGCAAAGAATTCATTCAGTCTCTCTGCTATGGCCTTGTCCTTCCTCAGTGCCCTTTGTGTTAGTTGTTTTGTTTTGCCTTATTTTGCATATGTTTTTGTTGCTGGTTGCTTAATGTTAGGTGGGAATATGTTTTAAACATAAATAAATAGATAAAAGAATGTCTCAGGTACACACAGGGATGAGAGAGAATCGAGGTTGAGGTCTTAGCACTGCTGTAAAGTGAGGTGGGGGGGGGGGGGGGGGGAGGAACATAAGGCTATTAGCATAGCCATACTGGGTCAGACTAATGGTCCATCTAGCTCAGTATCCTGCTTCCAACAGTGGCCAATCCAGGTCACAAGTACCTTTCAGAAATCCAATTAGTAGCAACATTCCACGTTACCAGTCCCAGGGCTGAAAGATAAATAGTTCGATCAGTCATTCTTCTTAAAATTAGGATTTTATTTTTAGTGGCTTAAAGGGTCACAGAAGAAGTGAACTGAAAGGGTGAGTTCTGATTGATGAGCACCTCCAGGCTGGGAGTAGCTTCCTATCCTCATCTTCCTATTAGATTTCTAACGTGGATTTTTTTTTTTTTTTAACAGGAAAGTAAATTTAACACATCTTGACTTTTCCATCTTTCCCCATTGGTTCTGCAACTTCCATTAAGTTCCTATTTTCCTCTCTCCCCTCCGTTCTTGCCTCTACACCTACCTTTTCTGCCCTGGTTGTATGATTTTGAACCTTTCCTATAAACAATGGAGTTCTGTTCTGTCTTTGCTTTGTTTTTAGAACTGTGCCCTGCTATGATCTGCAGGTTAGTTAATGGCGGTATAATAAATCTGAATAAATTATGAACATAAAAATGCACTTTTCTTATGCTCTTTGTAGGAAAATAGAGTTAACACTTTGTGACACATGGAATGAAGTTTAAAAAAAAAATCTCTTTCTGTTTTAGAGCACAAACCTGGATCCTTTCATTAATTCTGATGGAGTTGCAGACAATTGCCACAGGTATAAGCAACAGTCCTGTCAGTATTTGTTTTCCCCAAAGTGCTGATTCCACCCAGAGGTTAAATGGAAATTGGGCTGCTGGGCACGGGGCAGAACAAAGAATACCACACAGGCTCTCTGGGTCCCAAGATTACAGTGTTTATTTTCTTCCTGTAGCTTCACAGTGCTCTGGATCTGTAATCAATCAACTAGGGCATGAAAGTGGAAGTTTTTCGAGTACACAGAAATAAAAATATGGCAATATTGTTAGCTTCATGCTGGGAGGTTGCTGCTACATCTCTTCAAGCAACACCGTTGCCCTTCAGGAACGTGAGGGGAGTAATTCTATAATGGATGCACTAACATTTACATATGAGTTAGCATGTAAATGTTTAGAATAGTAGGATATATGAACATATGTTTGCACATACATGCATATGAGCCCGACTGAAACTAGGATCTTCTGTTTCTGCTGAAACTGAATCAGTGACTGAAACTGGCTGCTCAGTTTTGGCAGAAATCGAAACTTAAAATGAAACTGCCCCTCCCGGACCCAGACCCAGTGGCAGCGCTCCCATCCTGCCCCCCCCCCCTCGTGGTAGCCCTTCTCCTGAGCCTGCTCCTTCCTGGGCCTACCTTTTCATTGGTGGGTACTCACTCCTGGCTCAGAAAATTGCTTCTGGGACTTCCAGCAGCAGTCTTGTGAGAGTGCTGTGAGAGGTCCCGGCAGCCATCTTGAGATTGGAATTGGCATGGTCAAGAGTGAGTGAGGATTGTTCTTGCCTGTGTTGGTTCCATTCTCAAGATGGCTGCTGGGACCTCCCGTGTCAGTCTCACGAGACTGCCGCTGGAACTCCCGGAAGCCATTTTCTCAGCAAGATATGCACAGGAATGGAAGCAGGAATGAGTGGGGATGCTCCTGCACATATTACCCACCAACAAAAAGGTAGGCCCAGGAGGGGGCTGCAGCTGGGGGGGGGGGAGCTCAGGAGGGGGCTGCCATGGGGGGGAGGGGGAAGCTGCAGCTGGGGGCTAGGGAGAGAGAGCTGCCATCGGGTCCACCTTCTTCAGGGGAGGGGGCAGAGAGTAATTCCGAGGGGGGAGGGAAGTTTCGGTTGCAGCTGAAGATATACTGTCATTTATGGCCAAAACCTGAAACAGAATTTTGGGCTACTTTTGTTTCTGAAACTGAAACCAAAATTTGTTCGGCCTCTAGCATACATGCGAGATATATGCCTAAATGCTATTCTGTAACTAGATGCATAGGCCCACATGTGTCAGCTGTATGGCTGCTATAAGTGCATACATTAGCATTCTGTAAAGGAAAGTAGGCGTCTTCTTTCCTTTATGGAATATGCATGAAGCAGGAGCACCTATATATTGGCTCACTGTTAGAGAATTATTACCCCCGTGTTCTCTAATTCAGACAAGGGGTACCTTACACGGACGTGGTGTTATAGAGAATGCAGACCTTTGCAGTCAAAGAAGATAACATATCTGAATAGGAGCTAAACGAAACAATATGGATAGCTTACTCCCTTCCACAGCAGGTATTTCCTGGCTTGTATGATCATGGGAAGAGTCCCAGACACAAAACACTGCAGAAAACTTCAAATTTAATATTGAAAAGAATAATATTGTTGTTATACTGTAAGCTGAATGGCACATGCTTTGTATTCACTGACCCCTAATTGTATACACTTGCACGCCCAAGTTATAGAATTAGGTCAATTGTGCACATAACTTAATATAATAATAATGAGCTGATAATTGAAGTTAATCAGCAATAATTGGCACTAACTGGTGATAATTCAGACCCAGTAGCCATGATTTGCTGGATTCTACATATCGGGTCTAGTGTTCCTCACTGAAATCTAAGCGTATTCCATAACAACGTGCATAACTTAATTGGCTTAACAAACCAATCAGCATTTTTAACAGCATTTAACAAGCAATAATGAGCACTAATTGGCAATAATTTGAATTTACATGCATAACTCAGTAAGTGTATTCTGTGATGAACTGCACCTAAATTGTAAAGCACACAGTTTAAAAGGGACATAGCTATGGGTGGGAAAATGGGCGTTTCGTGGGCATTCCCAAATTTATTTGCATTGTTATGGAATATGGCCCAGTCAGCGTAAATCTATGCACAGGTATTTATACCACATTTTCATTGGTATAAATGGAGGCATGTAGTTTTAAGCACTAGGATATCAACAAAGTGTATTCTACATATCATGCTTGAATCTTATAGAATACGCTTAGGCGGAAATGTTTTCTGCGCAGTTTTTTAAGTGCTATATATAGAATCTGGCCCTATGTGCAGTACTGACCTTAGTTGTTATTCTATAAAATATGCACGCAAAATCCATAGCATGCAACCGCAGTGGGGGTATGGACTAGGGAGGGGCATGGAAGAGTTAGGGATGTGCCTAGGCCTTGCACACAAATGTTACAGAATCCATGCAGTTACATGCCTAACTGCTACAGTTAGACACAAGCCCTTACCCCAGTCTGAGCTGGCATAAATACTCGCACCTAACGTTAGGAGTGTAAATATGGCCTTATGCTAATATTCTATAACGGCAGTTCTGTACAGAAGTGACATTATATAACTGACTCCTCCAAATTCTATACATGGCGCTCAGAATTGTGGCGCTCGGAATTGTGCATTCAAATGTGGGCATGTGCCTAATTTGCATGTTCAATTTCTTTGAATAACATGCTGTGAAGAAACAGTGTGTTTTAAGCCTGTAAAATGTATTGGATATTTTCCTGTATTGATTATGTTCTGAAGTGTATTTCTCCTATTTGGCCAGCAGGTGGTGTTTCATTGCTGCAAAGTTGTTACAGAGAACTGAGTGTTTTTTCTTTAGTTTGACACAAACAGGAAACAAGAAGCAGTACATATTTGAAATATTTGACTGGGCTCTGATTGGCTCAGGAGCTCATCTCATTTGGACTTTACTGGTTTTGAATTCAGTCTTAGCCTGGGAGAAAAGAGAGACAAATCTCTTTGCTGAGGCTCAGTAAATAAACAGTTATATATCCTGATATTCCCAGGTACTTTTCAGAAAAGTAAGCAAATGTTTAGTTAGTGTTATAATTGATCCATATTTCATTTACCTGTTATTGTTTGCTATTTGCACTATTTTGTTGCACTTTTCAATTTTTTAGACAATAAACAATTTTGTTTGTCGATTCTGCTGTCTGGACTGATAAAGAATCTTGGTGGTTTGTGTGTTGGGTCTGTGAGTGCTTTCTGGGAACTGAGGGACCACTGGGAATGTCGCCTCCAGTAACCTAGAAATCACTGGGGATAATTTGGGAGCGGGAGACTCGCCCAGAGGCGGTTGTAACCCAGTCGGTGGGAGTAGGGTTCTAGTGTAGAGCACACTTAGCAGATGCAGGCGCACCTGAGCAATGCTGGGGATAGACCCTCTAAGGGCTAGATGCACTAAACCTTAACGACCCTCTAATAACCCTTTAACGAAGGAAATTCCTAACCGTTGCATGCATTAAAGGCCTTTTTCCTACGAAGCAAGCAGCTAACAAAAACGGAATGCAAAGGAGAAACTACCATTGAAATGTGGACAATTCGGAATGCACTAACCATACCGATGATTGCAACGAATCAATTACCGTCAGAAATTTTACGTGTGCTCAGACCTGTCTTTAAGACCTGTCCGCTGCCCCCTGCACCATAAAAATCCAAGCCAGCATGTTTAAAAAGAAAAGTGAGATACAAACACAAACACGTGGCTCTCCGCTTTCTCCTGCATCATTACAAAACAAAGCATACTGCTTCTCCCTGCAGCTTAAAAATCCTGTCTCTCCCCTTCTCCAACAGCTTTGAAAATTAACACTCTATCCCCTAAAGCCAATTTTCCCAGTACTGTAAACAAACTGCAAAGAGGTCTTTTGTTACAAAAGGAGATTTACGAGGGTCGAGGGTCATTCTTTTTAGAGTTATCTTCAACTGCACTCTTCTGCTAGATCAGACAGCTAAAAGGCTTGCAGGTCAGGATCCCCCCCTCGCACGCCCCAGTCTGACGTAAGTAACCTACGTAGGTTTAATACGTTTGTGGCTGCTCTGCGCATGCTTAAGGAGCAAATTAACGACGGGGATAATGTACGCTTGATACATTGTACTTTTCAATACCGCACCGAACATTTCTGAGCTGTTTTGTTTGTGCATTCTTCGTTGTTTCAAATTCGTTAAGCACTTTTACGATTTAGATTTTTTTAACATTTGGTTGATGCATCTAGCCCTAAGTGGCCCCGGGGTAACCTCAGGTGGGTGACTAGATGTTTTGTGACACATGCCAATTAGCGCAATAATTGAGTGCTAGTAATCATTGGTGCTAATTGGCATTAATTAAAATTTATGTGAGCATTTATAGGTGCGTAACATTTACATGTGGCTCCAAAAAGGGGGTGCAGTCATGGGAGGGTCATGGGTAGATCAGGGGTGTTCCTACACTTTACATGCGCTGTTATAGAATGAGGGGGATTTGCTCCTAATTTAGGCACTAGGATTTGCACCGGGGTTTAGTTGGTGTAAATCCTTGCGTCTAAAGTTAGGCATCAGTCCTTGCACTAAGTGCTATTCTATAAATGTTGGATAACTTTCAGCGTTGTTTACAGAATAGCACATAATGCGGTTTTTTGGTGCCAGTTTTTCAGTGCTATTTATAGAATTTGGTCCTTAGTGCCCAAATGTTTGGCGACCTTAGTGCCCAACCATAGGCGACCTTTCTTGAATTTATCCCAGATCACATTGTGAAAGGAATCTCTTGTTTGGTTATAATAGCTGGCCTCATCTATGTCAGAAACCCTGATCTTTGCTTGCTTTCTGTCCTCCCTATAGGTGTGGCCTCTCATGTTCAGATAAAATGCAATGTTGGAGAAAACATCACCTTGCCGTGTGTTTTCCCTGAAGTGCAAAGTCTTCCACTGACTGACATACGGGTGTCCTGGCAGACACACTCAGATGTGCTTATGTTTCTGAACTATGGCACAGTAGAATATGACCATGTGACTGACAGATATAGAGGTCGAACAGACTTTTTGGGAGAGTATCAGTCAAATGGAAATTTTTCCCTGCTACTGGCCGGGGTGGATGTCAGAGATGAGGAGGAGGTCATTCACTGCTACATTCAAGTGAAAGAAAGCACTGGATTTGCTCTCAAGTATTCTTCAGAAGTCCAGCTTGAAGTTTCTGGTAAGGAAAAGTTATTTTTCTGGTATCTTGAAAGAGAACTTTGAACCACTGTAGAAAACCAATGCTATTTTGCTGAAATGGGGAAAAACATGAACAGTTTTCTGAATCTTTACAGATCAGTGAAGTGAAACTTATCTACCAGGGATTTTATGTACAAAGGGTAACTCTTATATGAAAACATTTGGAGGGGCATAATCGAACGGGGACGGCCATCTCTAAGGGCGCCCATCTTTAAGAACGTTCCGGCGAAGGGGCGGGGAAACCCGTACTATTGAAACAAGATGGACGTCCATCTTTCGTTTTGATAATACGGTCGTGGATGCCCAAATCTCAACATTTAGGTCGACCTTAGAAATGGTCAACCTAAATGTTGAGATGGTCGACCTTAGAGATGGTCGCCCCCGGTTTTCGGCCATAATGGAAACCGAGGACGCCCATCTCAGAAATGACCAAATCCAAGCCATTTGGTCATGGGAGGAGCCAGCATTCGTAGTGCACTGGTCCTCCTCACATGCCAGGACACCAACCGGGGACCCTAGGGGGCACTGCAGTGGACTTCACAAATTGCTCCCAGGTGCATAGCTCCCTTACCTTCGGTGCTGATCCCCCCAACCTCCCCCCCCCCCAAACCCACTCCCCACAACTGTACACCACTACCATAGCCCTTAGGGATGAAGGGGGCACCTACATGTGGGTACAATGGGTTTCGGGTGGGTTTTGGAGGGCTCGCATTTACCACCACAAGTGTAACAGGTGTGGGGGGGTGGGGGTGGGCCTGGGTTTGCCTGCCTGAAGTGCACTACACCCACTAAAAACTGCTCCAGGGACCTACATACTGCTGTGTTGGAGCTGGGTATGACATTTGAGGCTGGCATAGAGGCTGGAAAAAATGTTTTTTTAAAATTTTTTTTAGGGTGGGAGGGGGTTAGTTACCACTGGGGGAGTAAGGGGAGGTCATCCCTGATTCCCTCTGGTGGTCATTTGGTCAGTTCAGACAACTTTTTGAGGCTTGGTCGTGAAAAAAAAGGGACCAAGTAAAGTCGACCAAATGCTCATGAGGGACACCCTTCTTTTTTCCACTATCGGCCGAGGACGCCAATTTCTTAACCACACCCCCGTCCCACCTTCGGTACACTGCCGACATGTCCCTGTGAACTTTAGTTGTCCCCGCGATGGAAAGCAGCTGAGGACGCAAAAAATCAGCTTTCGATTAAGCCGATTTGGGCGACCTCGGGAGAAGGATGCCCCTCTTCCGATTGTGTCGGAAGATGGGCATCCTTCCCTTTCGAAAATAGGCTAGTTGGTGATGTAACAAACAAGCAAAACACATTGTTCACAAGCGAAATGTACAAAACAAATGCAAAAATTATCTTTTGAACAAAAATACTAACATACCAAAATGTTTCTCACCAAATTTTGAAGTAGACGCCCCCCCGCCCCGCCCCACCCCCCAATTAAATTTTCAACAAAAAACATTCATCACCTTCCGCCTGGTGTCTGATGCATCCGTCGACCAAGAGATATAACATCCGCATACCCCACCACCCCCCATCCCCTAGTCCCCCCCAACCCAAAAACTCTTAGGTGTAGAGAAACCCCACTACAATTGATTCATAATCAAGCTGCATACTCTATGTGGCAACGACTGTAAATATGGAGTCCAAATATCAAGAAACCTCTTTTTACATTTATGTGAACATTTAGCATGCAAAGCTTCCAACGTCATATATGCGTGGAGTGTTGGTGGAGCAGCAGAGGTCCAATATTGTAAAATACATTTTCTGCCAAGAACACTGGCCTTAGCCAGGAAGGGTAACACTTTAATGGCAATAGTTTTGTATGTAATTGCTTTCTTAGGAAGGGTAAAACCACTCTCCTTGCTGTCTTCAGTAGGGATGGGAACAACAAAAAAAAGAGCAGAAAAATCCCCCTCATAGCAAACAACAACACAACAAAAACAAAAGAAGGGCATAGACCAATGTGGTTCCAAAGTACTTGGTTTATTCAATGGCTAAAATGACTTGACGCAGTCCTGCATTTCGGTGCCACATGCGCCTGTCTCAGGAGTCAATAACTTCAGCCACAAATAATGGATTGCAGATGATAAGATTAATAACATCCATGTAATACACCATCCAAAATGCTGATAGATAGAGCTCACACGTGATAAAGCGTGTCAGCTGACACTCATTTTCACTTGTGAGTCCTGTGGATGCTATATTACTTGGATGTTATTAGTCTTATCATCTGCAATCCATTATTTGTGGCTGAAGTTATTGACCCTTGAGGCAGGTGCCTGTGGTGTTCATTGTATAGTTTTTTTGTTTTTGCTGTGTTTGAGTCATTTTGAGCTCTGTCTGTTTTGTTTCCTATTTAAGAAAATAATGTTGGTCTAGGGGTTTCTTCCCACCTGTTCACCCTTTAACAAACAGTTGTCTGATCCAGGTCACCCTGATTCCAACTGCAGCTCAAATAAACTAGTCTTGGTCCTGAGTCCTCTGGAAAGCCTCCTCACCCAATTGCTATAAAAGAAGGTGACTTTGGGCATCACCACCCCTAATCTCCATCTCTGACCCCACCAGGACCCCCTCCCCCCCAAATACACTGAGCCAGCAACAGAATTCCTGTTTACCTTCTTCAGTTTGGTATCTGTTTGGTATGTGTGTGTGTGGCTAAGGCCAGGTATTCTGTTTGCATGAATTTTCTATTATTATTAATTTGCATTTAGTTCACACTTTTTTCAGCAGTAGCTCAATGTGACAGTCAGATACAGGAGGTACTTTTCCTTGTCCCCAGAGGACTTACAGTCTAAGAGACAATGGAGGCTTAAGTAACTTGCCCAGGATCACAAGGAGCAGCAGCAGGATTTGAAAAGGGCTTTGCTGGTTGTCAGCCTGGCGCTCTAACCACTAGGCTACTATTTCACTCCTTATTTATTTAATGGGATTTTATTATCCGTCTTTATGAAGTGATTCACCCAAGGCGGTATACAGCAGGTATGCTTTTCTGCTTCTGTTTTGAAATTTATCAATATTAGTGCACATGTGCACTTATTTTTGGAATTTTTATACAAAGAGCACCAATTAATAGCCTTAGTAATCGAATCAATATTAAAGGATCCTTCTGGACACAGCTGGAATCCCCACACTGAGCTCGTTACTTTACATTTTTCTTCTAACATTAATGCTATGATACACCTTGTAAATACAGTCATGACGTTTATTTCATTTGTCGCCTCAACTCATTTTTTGAAAAATGGGAAATTTGTTTGCAAATTTCAAACCTTCAACAGATCATCACATTCAGCTTTATGTGATCTGTGGTAATGTGACTTGTTCAGTTTTCCCAATAGATGTAGTGATGTTGTAGGACTCACTGTAGTATTTAAGGCACTACTTTTTTGTAGGCAGGGTTCTTGGTTTAGAAGTTAACACTGGCATGGTAGATTTGATCTAAGTTTTGAGTATCTTTTTTGTAACCTTTTATATTACTGTCCAGCCTGGTCAGTTGGGAGGCAAAGAGAGGGGCATTTAGGGAAAGAGAGGGGGAAAGAGAGAAGGTGTGGGGCAGTGGGGTGCAAAGAGGTGAGTGCAGCATAGCATTGGGTTTTTGAATGATGAAAGAAGGAATAGGGCAAAAGGGGGTACAGAGGAGAGTTTAGAGTGGCAAAAGGGAAATAAAAAGAGGGGAATTTGGGATAAAAAGGGGAAGAAGGGGTGGTGGGCAGAGGGAAGTTTAGGGCACAAGAAAGGAAGAGTGGAGGATGGGATAGTAAGGGGAGTGTAGGTAGGGCCAGGATAGGAAGAGAGGGAGAATGGCAATAGGAGGGAAAGAGAAGGTAGTGGTAATAAGATGGTGAGAGGAAGAGAGAGGAGGTAAGTGGACAGCAGGATAAGGGACAGAGACTTAGGTGAAGGGATGAGAGACAAGAGTGAGGGGAACTGTAAGAGTTAAGAGAGAGGCTGTTGGGTACAATTTACAAGGGGACGAGGACTAGGAAGGATATAGGGTTTTTTGGAAGGGGGAATGGAAGGTGTTTTGTTAGGGTCACTGACTCCCACTGTCCCCATTGGGGGTTAGGCTTAGGCCACCAAGCTCCTCTTATTTTTCATAGGTCTGGGAGGTATTATGTTGGGTTCACCAAATCCCTCTTGTTGTTTTTCATTGGAGTACGAGGTGTTAGATTGGGCCCACCTAGACCCTCTTAATGTTCTTGCTGGAGTGTTGGGGCTGCTGAGCCCCTCTTGCTTTTGTGGAGATGGGAGGTGCCATTGAGCCCCACTTGTTGTCATCACATGCCACTGGTGTCTAGTGTTGGTCCAACAATGCTACAATATGCTAAGCTACCTACACTAGCGTACCACTGTCAGAGCAAGTTCTTAGAACAGCTAATGCTCTTTTCACATAGCATCTGTGTTTCCATGTTGACTCATTTCAGGGAGCTTTTCACAGCCCTTGCTGGAAGGACCAGGACATAATTCCTACACGTGCAAAGATAGAATCAATGCTACTTGTACATCCATTGGTGAATATCCAAAGCCACAAGTAGAATGGACCATAAACCAGAAAAAACACCATGACCACAATGTGACCCTGGACCGTGATCTTAATACTAAGCTCTTCAATGTCATCAGCACCATGACCATCACTGCTTCAGTTGACCAGACCGTTCAGTGCTCCATAAAAAATACTCGGAACCAGAAAACGAGACATTCAGTGTTACTCAGATTCCCAAAATGTAAGTCTTTCCATTCCAAAAGTATTTTGCTTTCATCAGTTAAGCTTCTGATCATAGGTGTAGTTTGGTGGTGGGGTGTTGTTGCTGATTCACCTCCTCCCCCCACCCCACAAACTAAGCAGGCAAACTATGCCCATTGCTTGTGATAGGTAAGCATTACAGTACTGTGCTTATAATCAAATTTAAGATAAATAAACAAATCCCACTGACATTAATGTGGTACTATTACCATGGGAAATAAAAAGTCAAGTGCTACCTCTTTTAATAGTATTTATTTCTTGATCCACTACATGTAAGAAGCAAGATGGGGGTCATTCTACAAAGGGTTTGCAGGATAGGGATGAGCACAAAGAAATTAAGAGAATTTGCTCCAGGTTTTATAGCAAATAATATATATGGCATCTTAACCTGAGTCTTTAGTCAGTCAAGTATTCTGATTGACTAAAAACACCCATCTGCTGTTATCATCCCGCACAGAAGACAACCCTGGCTACAGGAGTATTCTGTATTGACCCCTCAGGCCTATTATCAATAACATTTACTAATCTTTAACTATGACATCTGAAGAAGAGGCACGGCTGGTTGATAGCTTAGCTGGAGGAGCAGGGATCATAGAAGAATTTCAGAGATCCTTAGGTTGCTAGTTTGATTATGTCTCCAGGCACAGTCTTATTAGCCTTGTGGTTAGGCATGGGAAAGTAGGGTACTGGAGGGAACAAAGTGGGGATCTTGCATGTTCTTCTACCCAAGACGGTGGAGCAAAAGAGGAGGACAATACAAGACAAAGGAAAATCTTGCAGTAGGTCACACTCAGTGACTGGTAGCTGGAGGGTATCCTTAGCAATATGGGCAGACTAGATGGGTCAGATGGTCTTTCCCTGTGGTCCTATACTATGAAAATTCATAAACATTGTTTTATGCTCATTGTTAAAAGGTTTTGTAAGCGTCTGCAGCTCCTTATGAGAATAGTGATGCCACTTAACTCCCCGTAAAGTGATACGTTATACAGCATTAACTTTATTTGCTCATCTTAAAAAGTCTTTCTCCTTTTCTCAAAGGCATCTTATGAGATATGCAGATCTTTTCCCACTGTAGGCACTAACATTTCTAGCACAACAGCTGTGGAGAAGCCAGCCCGCTGGAGAATAGCTTTGGGAGTACTAGGTGTGGTTCTGCTCCTGGCATTGATAGGCGTTGCCATTTTCATCATTTTCATCCAAAAATCCAGGTGCCCATCCTCAAGGGATCCCGCTAATGGTAAGAAAATTTTTTTTTAAAAACTTTTCATACATCCCTCGAACCTGTCTGCTCAGTGAAGCTCCAAGGAGTCAGATTCTTTCCGGTTCTTGCAGGTGGCTCTGATGCGTCAGTGAATGAGATCGTGGATATATATGGTAGTGATGGATTTCTTAGAGGTAATTCTGTAATGGTTGACAAAAGTTAGGCACCAATAAAAGTCGCCAAAAATTGCGCATGCAAATTTAGGCACAGGTCTGATTTGTGCACACAATTCAATAGAATAATGAGCTAATTAGTACCAATTGGCTTTTTAACAAGCAATTATTGGCACTAATTACATTTAATTTGGAATTATGTGTGTAAAATTAGGCATGGGATCTGCGCCTAAATTTACGTGTGGCCTGAAAAAAGGGGTACAGAAATGGGAGGGTCGTGGGCATTACAGGGCAGATTGGGGGTATGGTTTTAAGTTACGTATTTAATTATAGAATAACGGTGCTGAGCACATAAATTTAGGTGCGGACATTTACATCACATTTTGGTTGGTGCAAATGATGGTACTTAAATTTACGTTCAACCTCTCCACATAAGTGTTATTCTATAAATCGTGCCGAACGTTAGGTGGAGCTTATAAAATACTGCTTAAGCGGGTTTTCTGGCACCGATATTGTAGATGTTATTGTAGAATCTAGTCCCAAATTTTTGGGTGCTAACTAAGCTCCAATTCTGTAATGGCAATTGAGTGGGTAATTGTTGTTGTATAACACTAGCATAAGTACGCAATTACATGCATAACTTTCGGTGTGACCACTTATGCCGTGCCAATGGCTGGTGTAAATGGTCATACCTAAATGTAGTCAGTTATCCACATAACTGACAGTATTCTATAAAGGTCACACGTAATTGTTAGACACATTCATGCAGGGGTGGACTGACCATTCGGGCAACTGGGCAGTGCCCGAGGGCCTAGAGGCTCTGGAGGGCACAGAGGATTTCTTCCCCCCCCCCACATTAAAGTCCCCTGGTGGTCTAGTGGCCTCTGCAGGGGCAGGAAAGAATCCCACTCTTTCCTGCCCGCTGCTGCTTCTCTGTCCGGTACTGCCATGTTTTTAAAATGACTGCTGACACCTGCAAGACTACCGTGGGAAGTTTCGGCAGCCATTTTGAAAGCATGGTGGTGCCGGGCATTGTAGCAGTAGTGGGCAAGAAAGAGTGGGGTTCTTTCCTGCCCTCAAAAGAAGCCACTATACCACCAGGTCCCTTCAAGGTAGGACCATGGAAGGCCCACTGAGGCTCAGGGGTCTGTAGTGTGTGTGTGTGTATGGGGGGGGGGGGGGGGGGAGGGTGGTAACTGTGGCGGTGGGGGGGCTGTAGTGTGCGGGAGGGTGGTGGTGGTGCAGTGGTGGGGCGGTGGGCAGTGGCCAGGGCCTAATACCTTTACTGCCTGGGGGCCCAGATCACTGTCTGCCCCTGCACCCATTCCACAGCCATGCCCCCTTGCAGTTACACACTACAGCACTTAGGTGTGAATGTACAGAATAGTGCCTGAGTGCACTTATACAGAGTACTGCTGTTTTTTTTCCATTAGATCATGTAACTGACGTTTTAGCATGGAAAGTTATGCATCTAATTAGTGCCTAACTTCAGATGCACTAAACAGAGTTAAGGGGGTACTTTGGGGGGTAATTTGATAATTGCACACATTGGTGAAAAATACACATATACCTTTCCCTCTGTGGACTTCATAGGATTTTCAGCATAAAAAATATGCATGTACTTTGAAAATTAGCCCAGGAAAAGTACTGCCAGACAGTTACACCTGCTATTTTGTGTAGATATGTTGTTTGAATAAAAATACACGCAGAACTTTGAAAATTCAAAAGGATGCACATAATTTCAAATCCTGCCTCAAGAAACACACTCCCCAATGGATAAAAATTTATGTAAGATGGTGCTATTGATATAATTTAGTAAGAGAATATCTATGTGAAATGTCAAAAAAGAAGCCTTTTTCATAAAGGTAAGACAAGCAGCTATTCCCCTGATTCTATAAAAGTCCCTAAAAGTTGTGCATGGAAATATAGGTGCTTTCCTGATTTGCATGCATAATTTAATAGAATAATGAGCCATTTAGTGTCAACAATTGGTTTTTAACAAGCAATTATTGGCCCTAATTAGATTTAATTTGAACTAATGTGTAAATTTAGGCATGGTTTACACCTATGGTCCAAAAAAGGGGGTGCAGAAATGGGAGGGTCATGGATGTTTCTGGGCGGAATGGGGGTGTGGTTTTGTTTTATGCACATAATTACAGAATACGGGTGTTCAATGTGTAAATTTAGGCGTGGGCATTTGCACCATCTACATTTATGCACAACCTGTCCGCATAAGTATTTATTCTATAAACCATGCCAAACTTTAGGCACGACTTATAGAATACCGTTTAAACAGGCACTTTTTGGCGCCAATTATTTTAGGTGCTATATATAGAATCTAGCCCACTATGCCTTTGTACAGTGGGTTCATACAATGACCAAAACAAAAAGGTCTTGTAAAGAAAAGCAATAAACACTTAACTTTGTAAAGGGAAAGGACCTCAGAAACCGCCACTATTGACACTTTGCAATTGCTTGTCCATCAGCATTAATGTGGTTAGATCTCATTCATTGGTCCAAAAACCCTTTCAGTTTTGAACTTCTTCCTTTAATTTTAATCTTTAATCAAAAACTTTTTCCAAAAAATCAATCAAAATCAGCTTGCACTTATCTTTGCCAGAGATCTTGCTGCTAGACTTTAGGAGAAGCAATGAAAAAAGTCAGGCAGCAAGATCTCTGGCAATGAACACTGTAATGGTGGAAAGATCGTAATGTAAAGTATAAGCAAGCTGCAAAAACTAAGATTATATCCCTTAGGAAGCCTGATATTCGGGTGAAACGAGACCCATTGGATTTTCCAAAGATAAGTGCAAGCTGATTTTGATTTTTTTTAGATAAAGTTTTTAAATTAAAGATTAAAAATAAAAAAAGAAGTTAAAAATTGAAAGGGTTTTTGGACCAATGAAAGAGATCTAACCACATTTACTCTGATGGACAAGCAATTGCAAAGTGCCAATAGTGATGGTTTCAGAGGTCCTTTACCTATACTGTCATGACTGTGACTCCACTTTCAGTCTCATCTTGTTTTCCTGTGGGCAGCTTCAGAAGTGGCTCCAGTCTGTTCTTTTCTTTGCATTGTTGCCTCTGCTGCCACTTCCTGTGTGTTTCAAGCCTCACTGTGGTGTTCAGTATGTTTCTAGCCTCTTTCCTGTAGTCGTGGCATCATCTGTGAAGGCCTTTATAAGGAAGGTGAGGACATTCATTCGGGTCATTTGCATAGCCAAAGGTCTCCAGGTTTGTCGGTGTGCTTGTGTAGCACTTCTGCCTTGTTTGCTAGTTGTTGTGCTTTTATAGAACTTCTGTCCTATTTCCTAGTTAGTGTGCCTGTGTGGCACTTATGCCTTGGTTCTGTCTGTCTGTGTGCTAGGGTTAGCACTTCTGCCTGTTTGTCTGTGTGCAAGGGTTAGCACTTCTGCCTTAGTTCTTCAGCTTGTCTGTGTGCTAGTGTTAGCACTTCTGTCTTGGTTATTGCCTGTTTGATCTGTTGTTTGTTTGTGTGGCTGTGTGGCCCAGCCTTGAGCTCTGCCTAGCCTGCCTCGCCTAGAGCTCTGCCTAATCTCTTTTGCCTTCTGTTGTTGTGTTTGGGTTCCAGTTTGGCCTTGCGGCCCGTATGAGAGGGCTCTGTGTGCATAGGTTCCAGGTCGGCTTTGCGGCCTGTTTGAGAGTTTTCTCTTCTGGCTTTACTTGGTTCTGTCCCTGTGTTCCCTGCCTAGTCCAGTCCAGTTTTGTACTGTCTGTGTGCTTTGTGCACTTCTGGTCTGTTTCTGCCTGTGTGCTTATTGCACTTCTAGCCTGTTCCAGTTCTGCTTGTTCAGTCCAGTCCTGGTTTGTTTCTTAGAATTGTCTGTGTGCTCTGTGCACTTCTGGTCTGTTTCTGCCGGTGTGCTTATTGCACTTCTAGTCTGCTCCAGTCCTGCTTGTTCAGTCTAGTCCTGGTTGGAGGGTCTGCCTGCTGCTGCCGTTCATCAACAGCAGCCCAAGAGCTCACGTTGTCCCTGAGACTGTGACATATTCAAAATTAAAAGTCTATTTTCCCTGGGGTAATTTTATAAAGGCCCTTTAGAAAATATTATCTAATTATCTTGATTACCCAGTACGGAAAATATCTCAAAACAATCAAATATAACACACTCCACACAGATCAAAATTCAGAATGAATGCCTGATCACTACATGTTTGAAGAAAGCTAGGTTCTTACATGTTTATAATTTCTTGAAAATGGCTTGAAATATTTTCTGGGATCCTTTTGTGATATGACCCAATCTATATTATTTTTCATAACTCAATCCAAATGGCTATATATTATATATCAAGTTTCTTCGAATAAAACATTTTAAAAATAATAATTAAAACTTGAAGTTAGAAATCCTTCAATACT
Organism: Microcaecilia unicolor; assembly: GCF_901765095.1. NCBI lineage: Eukaryota > Metazoa > Chordata > Amphibia > Gymnophiona > Siphonopidae > Microcaecilia > Microcaecilia unicolor. Next base: position 269,859,939 of record NC_044035.1, on the reverse strand, counting down.
TTATTTATAGAATCTCAGTGGCAGTGGCAGTGGCGTGGCATGGCCATAGGAGGCCAGCCCCCCCCCCCCCCCAATTTGGGTTTGGGTCCACAAAGCCTGCTGGTTTGGCTGGCAGGGGTCCCCAAGCCCTGCCAGCAGAAGATTTCTTGCGGCGATATTCGCTACTGCACTGCCTGCCCTTCTTTCTCCTTCCTCATGTGTATGTTCAATTTCACTAAAACTGAGCATGTGTGCCAAGGTGAAAAAGCAGGGCAGGCAGCATGGTGCCAAGTATTGCCACAGAAAGGATTCTGCTGGCAAAGCTTGGAGACCCCTGCCAGCTCAGGTATGTGGAGTAGCAGGGGCAGAGAGCGGTAGGGAGGTGGGGCAAAATGTGGCCTCCCCCAAAATCAAGATCTAGCTACACTTCTGTTCAGCGGTGTTACTCTGGGAACTATACTAATTTTTCCCAAAGCTTTATACACCTACTGCCTTATCGGTTTTTACTTGTAAAATAAATCACTTTTTCTTAACTGTCAGTTTGGGGGAGATCTCTTTAAAGTGAAAGAATATAGAGAGATAAAATAGTGCAAGTAAGAATCGATGAGGAAGTAGGTGTATAAAGCTTTGTGGAAAATTAATATAGTACCCAGAGTAACATCACTGAGGTTCTGTGTATAAAGTATTAAGGATTTGTGACATCAAGTTTTAACCTATTATAAAATAGATATAACATATGCGCTTATATGCTCTTTCTACTTAGTCTCACGCGGTAACCGGGCGGTAATGACCTACGCGCGCCAAATGCCACTTGGCATGCATCTGATACATGCATCCGAAAATAAAAATTATTTTTTGGCTGCGTGTATCGGACGCACACCAAAAATGAAATTACCGCGAGAACCACGTGGGCGTTGGGCACACGTAGAGCCTTATGTGGCTTAGTAAAAGGGCCCCTTATTTTCTAGCTCCTCTTACTCTCTTACCTGTCTATATGTTCCATCTTTGCTTTCTCCCTACGCTGTCTATTAAAATGTTTTATTACATGTTGTGTTGACATTGTAAGTAGTATACTATGCCATACTTTGTATTGTTGTTTGAATATTTTACTGCTGTAATTGTCTATTGCTTATGTTTGATTTATTCTTACTGTACACCGTCTTGAATGAATTCCTTCAAAAAGGCGGTAAATAAATCCTAATAAATAAATAAATAAAATAGATATCAATTACAAAATTACCCTCTTTAAAAATAAGGTACAAATAGGTGCTGGTAAAACTTAGAGCATGTCAATTGTTTGATGGCATTATGGAATAGGCTGCTTTGTTTGTTTCTTTTTCAGTACAAGCTAATGGAAGCACTTCAGTAAGAATCAACGAGACGCCCCTCTTACTCATAAATCACTCAAGAACATCAAATAATACTAACTAGTGAGGACACTGTGCTCATGTCCAAACCTGAAATAAGCTCCTAATTTATTCTGTACATATTGTATAGATAACTTTTATTACTATATCATATACTTTACATTCTTTTTGTTCTGTTTTATAAAAACAATAAAAAAAACGTTTTGTATAAATCTTAAGATTCTGAAAAACTGTGTCTATTCTGATTGTTCTAAGACAGGGATGGGCAACCTCAGCCCTCGAGGGCCGCAATCCAGTCAGGTTTTCAGGATTTCCCCAATGAATATGCATGAGATCTATTTGCATGTGCAGCTTCTATTGTATGCAAATAGATCTCATACATATTCATTGGGGAAATCCTGAAAACCTGACTGAAGTGCAGCCCTCGAGGACTGAAGTTGCCCACCCCTGTTCTAAAATAAGTACAAGACAAACTGTGGACCTAATTCGTGCTGAAAATGGTCAGGAATGACCCTTGGAAAACAACTTATTTGGTTTGGGTCTGACCGAGATTTTTTTTTCCACTGCTCTGAGATACATTTACGGATAACAAACATGAGGGCTATGCTGAAGTCAAATGAGTAGTGGCCAACATTGAACTGTAAAGCTGAGTACTAAATGTGGTGACTGAGTTCATGTGAGTAGCAGAGGTTTACAGTATCAAAATTATTTTAAAGGAAATGAGGCACTGTAATCTACAATTTATTTATTTATTTATTTATAAAATCCCTCACCCATAACCTGGAAACATCTGTTGGAAATACAAGAAGGAAAAAGCCTCAGCAAGCCATGACTCTCTTAAACTTAGTCATTTTTAGGCTTTGTTGAAATCATTGGCATAAAAACCTCCTGTATATCACTTAGGGCCCTGTTTACTATAGCGTGCCTACACTTAGCGTGCGTGCTAACCATGTAGGTGCCTATAGGGCTATTGTAGGCACATACATGGTTAACACACGTTAAAAATATTAATGTGCTGATGCGAGCCGCTAGGCAGCCGCCTATACTGTGAGCTCTGCGCGCAACTAACCCACAGCCTCTTCGGCCTGCCAGCTAGACAGTTTCTACTACCAGCTCTCAGCTACAGCCTATCCTGCCTTTCCAATCCGGGTCATGAGGCAGCCCGCTGTAAGCTCTTTACTGCTTGCAGTCTATATTGTCTCTCTACGGCTATTACGGCGCCACAGTCCCACCTGCCTCCTCCACCGGGCTGGACCCCTTCCACCCGAACCCCCGCCAGCAGAAGTGCTGTCTTCTGACTCTGGCGTGCGCGGCCCACACAGACGCGCTTCTCTCAGCTGATCTTCGCTGTACTCTGCAGGGCTTCTGTGCATCTGACGTCCTGCACATGCCTGAGAATCGTGCCTAACTTTAGGCATGACTATTTGAAACATGGTGCAAATGTACATGCCTACGTTAGGTGCATATCTGGCCTTATTCTATAACAATGCATGCAGATATTAGGAACGCCCCTGTCTCACCCATGACCCTCCCATTTCTGCATTCCTTTTTTCAACTTGCACATAAATTTACATGCATAAATTCCAATTAAATCTAACTAGTGACAATAATTGCTTGGTAAAAAGCCAGTTATTGGTGCTAATTAGTTTGTTCAATTAAATTGTGTGCACAAATTAGGCGCATGCTTAGATTTGTGCATGCAATTTTTGATGACTTTTATAGAATTAGGAGGCCTCTGGCTTTTCTTCAGCAGTGGCTTCCTTCTTGCCATCCTTCTATATAGACCAGGTTTGTAGCGTAATCTTGAACATTGATGAGCAAGGGGGTAGGTCTCAGGAAAGTGAGCTGGTTCACAAGAGAGTGGGACTCATTCTGCCCCAGGATAGGCACAGAGCTCATAGAACTGGGGAAACCCCAGCATGTCTTTGGGAGGAGAGCTGGCCCATATCTGCAGCTCCTTCCAGGAAAGCTGGCGTCAGTCCTCAGGAGCAGACCAGGACTTAGACCAAACCCTTTCAGAAGCCCTTTATACTTCAGACCGATGTCTCTGAGAAGGACTGTCCTGTCTCAGGAGAGTCAAGGCGAAGAGCATCTTGTCCTTTATTTAAGGAAGAAATTGTTATCCCATGTCACCATAGAAGCCCTTAAATAATATTTGATGGGATGGGAGTTACCAACCATTCACTCCTTAAATGGTTACAGCAAATGAAGAATAATAATGCCTGCCTCACTTGCTGGTATTTAGCTCTACAGACTTATAATTATCTGGTGGAGCAGGGCCGGTCTTAGGGCGAGGCGACCGCATAGGGCCCCGCGCGGCGTGCCTGAGGTCACCCCGCCCGCCGCTCCCACCCCCCGACGGTCGATCGCTGCTCCTACCACCCTGTCCTACCTTTAAAAAAAAATTTGAGAAGCGCCGGAGTAGCAGGCAGTGCCTTGCGTCTGCCCTGCTATTAAAAATCTCCTGGACGTCGTCGGGCCTTCCCGCATTGAGTCCCGCCCTCCTCTGAGGTAATAGGAAGTTACCTCAGAGGAAGGCGGGACTCAATGCGGGAAGGCCTGACGACGTCCAGGAGATTTTTACTAGCAGGGCAGATGCGAGGCGCTGCCTGCTACTCCGGCGCTTCTCAAATATTTTTTAAAGTTAGTGGGTGGCAGCAGGAGAACAGAGTTGGTAGGTGGTCGCATCGGGGGGACTCAGAAGGGTGTGGGATGGGGGTTCTCAGATGGGGGAGGGAGTAAGGGGGACTCAGATGGGAGAAGGGTGTGAGATGGGGGTTCTCAGATGGGGGAGGGGGTTTTCGGATGGCAGAAGCCATGGACTGGGGTGGGGAGGCGAGGGGGTTCTCGAATGGGAGGAGGGGAGGGGGCTCTCAGATGGGAGAAGGCGGCTGGAACTGGGGTTTGAGAAGGGGCCATATGGGAAAATGGGGGCCATGCATGGGGCTGGTGGGAAAATGGGGCATGCATGGGTCAGGTGGGAGAATGGTTCTGGGGCTGAAAAGGGGGGTCCTAATACAAGGCATGTGGATGAAGGGGGCTGGAACTGGGGGCTGAAAAGGAGGGTAGGTGGGATAAGGGGGCTAGTACTGGGACTGGAGGCTGAAACTGGGTACTGGGGGCTGAAAAGGAGATAGGGAGAAGTGGCTGGGGCTGAAGCTTGGGAATGGTGAGAGAAAAGGGCTGGGGACTGGGGTTGAAACTGGGGGCTGAAAAGGGGACAGGGAGAAGTGGCTGGGGCTGAAGCTCGGGACTGGTGGGAGAAAAGGGCTGGGGCTGAAACGGCGGGCTGAAAAGGGGACAGGGAGAAGTGGCTGGGGGCTGAAGCTCGGGACTGGTGGGAGAAAAGGGCTGGGGCTGAAACAGGGGACTAGTGGGATAGTGGGGCTGGAACTGGGGGCTGAAAAAAAGGGGCAGAAGGGCAGATCCTGGATGGAAGGGGGAGTGAGAGGGAGGGCAGACCCGGATGGATGGGAGAGGGAGGGCAAATGGTGGATTGAAGGGGCAGATAGAAAAGGGCAGACAGTGGATGGAAGAGATAGAAAGGGCAGACAATGAATGGAAGGGGGAGAGGGCAGACAGGGGCAGATGGTGGATGGAAGGGGCAGAGATAGAGGGCAGATGTGGATGGAAGGGCAGAGAGAGAGGGCAGACATTGGATGGAGGAGACAGCAGAGAGGGCAGACACTGGATGGCAGAGAGATAACGAAGACAGATGCTGGATGGAAGGAAGACAGTGAAAAGAAGATGAAAACAAACCAGAGACAACAAACTGTAAATAAAATATATATTTTCATTTTTTTTGCTTTAGGATAAAGTAGTATTGTAGCTGTGTTAAAAATGTTTATAATAAAACTTGTAAACAATGTAATCTTTTTATTGGACTAATTTTAATACATTTTGGCTAACTTTTGGAGAACAAAACCCCCTTCCTCAGGTCAGGATAGGATACTGTAACAGTACTATACTGTATTGACCTGAGGAAGGATGTTTTGGCCTCTGAAAGCTAAATGTATTAGTCCAATAAAATGGTATTATTTTATTTTCTATATTTATTTTATTTCTATTTGCTAATTTGTAAATTGGTGATTGGTATTTGTTAGTTTTTTTCAAATTTACATTTGCTGTCTTTATATTTTGCACAGTACTAGGGGACATTTTCTGTTTCTGTGGTGTTGCATTGTATGCAGAGTCTGGCATCTTGGGGGTTCAGTTTAATTTTTGTCTAAATAGAAAGTTTAAATATTACTACTTATTCTATAGTGGATTAGGGTGTTATCTGTGTTTGTGAAAAAGACATGGTTTTCAGTTGGCATTGACTGTGCAGGATCGACAAGCCCTGGAGCTGGGGGCCTTGGAGCTCGGAGGGAGGGGTGGCCGGCCCTGGAGCTAGGGTGGGGGTGGAGCTAGGGTGGGGGCAGAGTTAGGGTAGAGGCAGGGCTAGGGTGGGGCCCCATTAAATTGGTCTGCATAGGGCCCCGCACTTGCTAAGACTGGCCCTGTGGTGGAGCATAGGGCAGGGAAGCTGCAAGGGGACACTGATGCCCTGTCATGTATTGTAGACTCTCCAGAGGTTTTGTCTGATCGAACGGAGATTGGCAATATCTTATGGATATGTGATGAGCAAGAGGATAGTTCTCGGAAACTGAGCTGGTTCACAAGGAAATAGAGCCCATTCTGTCCCAGGACAGGCACAGAGCCTATACAACAGGGTAAAACCCCGGTACATCTTTTTAGACCAAGCCCCATATCCCTGGCTGACTAAACAGTATAACGGTACGTGATGTAACCAAAGAGAGGCTGGGAAGGGTTGGGGCTGGGTTTGTCTTTCAGGGAAGATGCTGACATGGGGGGGGGGGGGGGGGGGGGGGAGGGAGAGCTGGTACAGATGGAGTTTATAGAGGAAGGAGAGCAGCTTCCAGTTGAGGAGAAGGAAATTCCCATAGAGTGAAATGGATGTTCAAGTAGCAACTGAGAATAATGAGGACTTGGGTGGTATCAGGTCAGTAAAACACCCATCCTTTTTTGATTTATAGGACCCTTGGTACAGGATAATTGTGCTGTTGGGCTATGCTGGATTGTAGTGGGCAGGTGTGAATTTTTAACACTTGCTAAGGGTTTCTGTCCAGAGCCCTCTCTGACTGTGACATTGGAAGGGTTTTCTTTTTTTCCCCCCTCCCATTCTAAATTGAAACTGCTGAACTGCAACGGACTTGGTGGGGAAGGGAAGAAGTTCTGTGATCCTGGGGATGTTTATGCAAGAAAATAAAATTGCTGAGGATATCTTCCAGATCCAAGGAGCAGGAGCCAATTGTGTTTTGACCTTTCATGATTTTGAGTTTATTGACTGGAGAGCTATAAATACCAGACTGGATTGAGCTCTGGATATTTTGCCCCCCCCCCCCCCCCCCCTCTCCCTGTAACCTTTTCCCTTTGGGAGTTAAGAAACAGTCAGACCAGTTGACCCAAGGGATGCCACGCCCCTGTGCTACTCAACATCAGTCAACATTTTCCCCAGCCTCAGCTGGATATCTCTGTAGTTCTTTTAAGATAATCTTAGGTCTCACAGTGATCTGCCCCAGCAGTTTCCTTAACCCATGGCTATTGACTTTGGAGGGAAGGCCTGTTCGAGGCGTGTCTTGGTGGTGCCAAACTGTTTCTACTTTACAGTGATAGCAGGGCTGGTCTTAGGCTGAGGCGACCGAGGCGGCCGCATAGGGCCTTGCGCTTAAGGGGGCCCCCTGCGGCGCGCCTCAACTCTGCCTCCTCCGCTCCATCCCGCTCCCGCAGCGGCGCTCACAGTCCGCTGCCAACCACCAGCAACCCAGACCCAGCCAGTCTGCTCTGCTGCGCGTGAGCCGGCTGCCTGCCAGAGACTTGCAGCAGCCGGGCTGCAGCGCTCCCTGGCCCTGCTCGCCCAGTTGCCGCTCCTGACCATACCTCTCCTCCTGAGTGATTCCGCACCTCTGACCCCCCGGGCCGCGTGGCATGATGGTCGCGACGCGTGCTGCGTGCGTGAGCGCCGCAGACTGTCTGCAGCAGAACAGTAGATCCATCCTGCTCGGTCATAGGAGCCAACTTTTCAAAATGATTGGGGGTGCTGAATTTTTTTTTTAAACAGGTGGCGCATTCCCCCACCCCTCCCTCCCCCTCGCTGCCCCCCTCCCCCAAGTTCCAGGCCCCCCTCCTCCAAATGCCAGTCCCAACCCCAGCCTGATCTCTTCTCCCACAACAGTCCTCCGCCGGTCCATCCTCGCCTTCCTGCGTGCCGCCCAGAATTTTAAAACTCATCTTACCTCGGGGTCCCCGCGGCAGCAGTGAAAGGCGAGCAGGCTCGGTGCTTCAGCCTTCCCTTCTCTCTCAGCTCTGGTCACACCCTTGCGGAAACAGAAAATGAGAGCAGGACCAGAGCTGAGAGAGAAGGGAAGGCTGAAGAGCCGAGCCTGCTCGCCTTTCACTGCTGCCGCTGGGACCCCGAGGTAAGATGAGTTTTAAAATTCTGGGCGGCACGTAGGAAGGCGAGGACGGACCGGCAGAGAACTGAAGGAGAAGAGGGCGGGCACCGGGCAGGTGGGCTGGCTGGGAAGGGAACTTCCGACTTCCGGCGGGTGCAGAGCTGGTCCTAGGATTTCCTGCACCCTCTTGCAGCCTATTAGTTGGTGCCCCTACCCATCCAGGGGTGAGATCACTGTAGTCACACCCCTTTTACCAGCCATGGCGTCATTGAAAATATTACACCAGTAAAGAAGAAAAATAACTTGTTTCTTTTTTGTTTTCATTATAAATAGTTTCTGTAAGCTGTTACAGCTCCATTATACTCTAAATGACACAAACCAAATTAGCATACGTGAACAGTCTTGCCAACTCTGAAAAACAATGTGTTAGCAAAATCTCAGAATCTAACAAACAGATCCCTATTCAGACACTTGGCCTTGCAGTCACACATGCAGAACAGAGCTATCCCCTCTTCAAATTCTTCAAAAATTAACCTGAAATCCTAAGAAGATAGACCCTGCATGCAGCACAATACCAGACAAACAGAAAGAAACACATTGCTATACATTGCAAAATAAGACAGCAGATGTAGCAGATGTAAATTCTCAAAGTGGACATATTACAAACACTAAAATGAAAATAAAATGATTTTTTCTACCTTTGTCTGGTGACTTTGTTTTTCTGATTATGCTGGCCCAGTATCTGATTCTGCTGCTATCTGTCCTCTTAACTCCGTTTCCATGGCTTCATTTCCATTTATTTCTTTACTTTCCTCCTTTCTTCTTCATTTCTTGCTCTATATCCATAAGTAAAAGCTGGGTCCTCCTGTCTCCCTTGTCCTCCTCCATCCATCTATATCCAGCAATTCTCCTCTCTCCCCTGCCCTCCTCTCCACATCAAGCAATTTCTCCTCTCTCCCTGGGCCCTGTCCTCCCATCCATGTCCATCCATGCTCCTCTGTCCCCTGCCCACCTCCATCCAGCTATATCAAGCAATTTCTACTCTCTCCCTGGGCCCTGTCCTCCCATCCATGCTCCTCTGTCCCCTGCCCACCTCCATCCAGCTATATCAAGCAATTTCTACTCTCTCCCTGGGCCCTGTCCTCTCATCCATGCTCCTCTGTCCCCTGCCCACCTCCATCCAGCCATATCAAGCAATTTCTCCTCTCTCCCTGGGCCCTGTCCTCCAATCCATGTCTATCCATGCTTCTCTGTCCCCTGCCCACCTCCATCCAGCCATATCAAGCAATTTCTCCTCTCTCCCTGGGCCCTGTCCTCCAATCCATGTCCATCCGTGCTCCTCTGTCCCATGCCCACCTCCATACAGCCATATCAAGCAATTTCTCCTCTCTCCCTGGGCCCTGTCCTCTCATCCATGCTCCTCTGTCCCCTGCCCACCTCCATTCAGCCATATCAAGCAATTTCTACTCTCTCCCTGGGCCCTGTCCTCCCATCCATGCTCCTCTGTCCCCTGCCCACCTCCATTCAGCCATATCAAGCAATTTCTACTCTCTCCCTGGGCCCTGTCCTCCAATCCACGTCCATCCGTGCTCCTCTGTCCCCTGCCCACCTCCATCCATCCATCTCAAGCAATTCTCCTCCCTTCCCTCCCTGTACAGCAATTTCTCCACTCTCCCTGGGCCCTGCCTTCTCCTCCCATCCAGATCCATCCATCAATGCTTCGCTCTCCCCTGCCCTCCTGCTCCCATGTCCATCTGCCCTACCCGCCCCTCTTCTCTAAATATTTTAAATTTACCTCCGTCGCAGCAGCTGAGCCTGCGCAGCGTCAGTGAAAGTGCTGACCCCTAGCCTTCCCTTCGCTTCGCCGGTTCGTTCGTTCCCTGTCAGTGTCCCGCCTTCTTCTGACATCATTTCCGCGAGGGCGGGACACTGACAGGGAACGAACGAGCGAAGCGAAGGGAAGACTAGCGGGCAGCGCTTTCACTGACGCTGCGTAGGTGGTACGGTGCTGCGATGTTGGAGGGGTAAGCGGCGCCCCCTGCCTGGGCGGGTGAAAACATTGGGGGTGCTCCAGCACCCACAGCACCCACTGAGTCGGCGCCTATGTGCTCGGTCCTCCTGAGTGACAGACAGTCCTGGTCTGCCACTGATGATGCGGCCCACCCCCGCGACAACTTCCTTCTTCAAGGGCAAGCCGCGCGGGACGGGCAGAGAGAGCTGAGAGAGTTTCAGTTCCAGCTTGAGCTTCCAGCCGCAGCTAGTCAGAGACAGAGTGACAGACAGAGTCAGAGTCTTCTTGAGTCAGAGAGTTCTGGTATATATTTTAAAACAATTTTAATACCTTGGTGGTCTATATGTTTTTATATTGTACATTATATTTTACACATCACTTTATTTTATTGTATATCTTTTCATTTCATTTTTATTTTATTGCATATATCTATATTATTTTTGCTTATCAATGGGGTGGAGCTAGGGTGGGGCGGGGCTAGGATGGGGCTCCACCAAATTGGTCTACACAGGGCCTCTCACTTGCTAAGACCGGCCCTGAGTGATAGACCTGACAGGACCCCAAAAGATATTCAAACACAATGAAATTTTCTTATAGCTTTTCTCTAGTCTGTATCTTTTGAAGATCTTTTGTTCTGGAAATTTCTGAGCTATTTCTTTGGTTTTACACTTGGTTTTACGCAGGGGCGTAGCCAGACAACAGATTTTGGGTGGGCCTAGGCAAGAATTGGGTGGGCACCAAGTGTTCCCCCCCCCCCCAAAAAAAAAAATCTCAGCTGGTGGGAAAACGCTTCTTTCCACCTTGGCAGCAGGAATGCACTGAAAACTGAGCATGCGCAGGTGCCGGTGTCGTGGAGAGTAGCATTTTCGTTACCATCAGGGGGAAATCTTCAACTGGCAAAGCTTGGGATTCCCACCAGTTACCACTAAACATGTGCTACTGTTGGGTGGGCCTGAGCCATAAATGGGTGGGCCCTGGCCCACCCAAGCCCACCTGTGGCTACACCACTGGTTTTACGTTTTCTGTGTGCCACTGTTAGTCTCCTCTGACTGTTACATGCAGGAATGCTTGCCTAATCACAAACTCTCATAAGACCCCCATTGCCATGCCAGCCCAACTGACTTGTTACAAATATAACCAACAGAGCAGAAGGTGTGGCAAGGACCCCAATACACCCTTTCACTATTCTCCGGTGTATGTGTAGGACTTCTGATTGGTTCAGGGAGAGAGAGAGGTGATGGGAACTAAAATGCTATAAATGTACTGGGCACTGAAGAAAAAAACAGAATAGCCCTCTAGCAGGAGAGAACACTTTATCCTGGAGTTCTTCCAACAGTTTAGGTCTTTCCTTTAAATATCCTTCCATACCACAAAAACTTCTTGATTCTTCATCCAGAAGGAATCCATTCAACTAGTGTGATATGGCATGTGTACTCTATCTACCTTAAGGCACTTTTTAGACATATACAATCAAGCCTCTTTGATTTTGAGGTTTTCACTGCAGCAGTTAATGTTGAAAGTTTTGATTATGTTTCTCTAGATACCCTAAATTGTTCATCTATCCATACAATGCCTTCTAAAAGTTTCCATACCCTTGTACCTTTTCAAAATACATTATGTTGAAAGTGTAGGGTATGTTGTGTAGATCAGTTTATGTACAAGGATGTGGCAACTTTTAGAAGGCACTGTCCAGATAGATGAACAATATCTAGAGAAGCATAATCAAAACTTTCAACATTAACTGCTGCAGTGGAAGCCTCGATTTGGAGGTGTGGGAAAGGAGGTAGTGGCTATCAGCAACATATAAATGTCCTGCTCTGTAAATTTCAAGTGTCCTCCAGGTACATGAAATGAGCTTTTGGTGCTTACCTATTAGTAGGCTTCATGTGATAATAGCCAGCCTACCTGCTGATGGCAGCTGAGGAACAGACACCAGACTGCCTTCTGCATTCCATTTGTACTGTCTATAGATATACACATGAAGCGATTTTCAGCTGATAAACTGAGTAGAACAGGAACACACTGGTGACCATGATGATATTTATCATGAAGGAAGAGTGTCTCTCCATCATCCTTTCAATGTTAAACAGAAAACCATCAGGACCTAGAAATTTTCCAGTTCATGGTAGGATGCTTCAGTTTCATCAGAGTCTTGGATTGATGCATACTTTATTGGGGGTGGTGGAGGTTTGAATGGTGGGGGTCTATCCAAACTACAGGAAAATTAAAAGGCATGAAAATGGGGTAAATGAAAATTTAAAGACATGAAAATGGAATAAATGAGTTAAAAAAATACTGTGTCACATTTCTTCCTTTACTAGCAAATCTTGTTCTAGGACCTGCCCTTCTTTGGTTAGACCCTGAATGCTTGTGGGATAAAATAGGAAGAGTAATCCTCTCTGATCTGAGATACCACATAAAACAGAGGATCAGAATTCTTTTTTCACTTCTGGTCCTGCCGCTGATTGATCATTGTACTCATACATTAGAGATCAAGTGCACTGATACAATGGAATACCATGTGAGCATGTGCTTGTTTTGGGGACAACTGAGTGAACCATCTACCCAGTGCCAATCTCATATATCCAACGGCAACACAAGTTCTTCATTCAGTGGTTTATATGCAAACTACAGGAACACAATGGGACCCTCTCCTCATTATGTACAGTTCTATATAACATCGGCCTCATTTAAATATTAATGATGGAGCAGGAAATGTGAAAAAATATCAAAATCCACTAAATCTGTCAAAAATTTTAACAAATGATGCTATATCTCTCTTCCATTTAACCATGAGGTCACTAAAGGCCCATCTGTCACTGTCAATTAAAGTGTTCTATTTGTGCTGACATTGTAAGTAGTGTATTATGCCATACTTTGTAGTGTTATTTGAATATTTGTACTGCTGTAATTGCCTATTGATCATGTTTGATTTATTCTTACTGTACACTGCCTCGAGTGAATTCCTTCAAAAAGGCGGTAAATAAATCCTAATAAATAAAATAAATACATTAAGGGTAGCCTACCCTATCCATGAGTTTTCAGCAGACAGGGGAAGATCCAGGGTGGAGTGTGGGTGTTCTGCTGAAGTCTAGAAGAAGAGTTCTCAGCCCAGTCCTCGGGACACACTAAGCCAGGCTGGTTTTCAGGATACCCACAATGAATATGCATGAGATAAATTTGGCACTGCCTCTTTTGTATGCAAATCTATCTCATGCATATTCATTGTGTGTATCCTGAAAACCTGACTGACTAGGTGTGTCCTGAAGACTTGGTTGACAATCCCAGGTGTTGAGATAGCCAGTGATACTTAGCCGCTATCAGTATAACAAAAAGGCTGTCCTAAATTTATCCCTACACCGATATGAATAACAACTGAATATCATTGGCTATCATTATATTGGCGATGCTCACTGCCATATGCATATATTCAATGCCACTGCTTCTGCAGATAGTACCACTAAATATATAGAAAATATTTAAATGCTGCAGCCAGCCCTTAAAAACATTGACCTGTAACTTTTGTGCAAGATGTGAAAACAAGAATAGCTCACATAAGATGCAAAGAGGGCACCTTACCTTCTGGCATACTGTTATTACTTATAGTTTTCAGTTTATTTGGGGATTCCTTTGAGGGAATGAGAGGACATTCAGACATTGCTGCCTCTTGGCTTGGTGGGTTCCCATTCTAAGGTCACTGCTTCATACTTACATTTCTTTCCTGTACTGACACCATCGTCTGATCATGAAGAAGACCAAAACAGTACAAATCAAAAGCAGAATGGACACTAGGATAGGCCAGGTTATAGGAGGGTGTGGAGACATCCCTGTGGAACCTAAAGACACATTCAATGTTCTACATTGTTCATTAAGAAACTCAAAATGTCATTATCTGTCCATTAATCCAAGAAGCACAGCAACCTTGCTGCCCAGCTAATGTCAGCATGCCAACTGTTTGTCAAACATGCTCTGTACATTAAAAATGTGGAAACGTTTTGCACTGAAATGGAACATGCAAAAACTGTGAGCTTCAACCCTTCAAACTAATTCAATATTTTCCAAACATTTTGCAGCTGAAACCCCTTTTTAACAGGTAAACTGATCAAGTGACCTTTTCTCCTATGCCTTTGCTCTAAGCCAACTTGTAGAACAGACTGGCACTGCCACTGGCTCAGACTCCCACTGAGCATGTGTAGGCCAAGTTATAGAATCCCAATATCCCGTGTGGGTCGAAGACACTCTTGGGTTTTTATTTTTTGGCAGCTGTGAATTGTGACCCCACATGAGGATTTTGTGCCTCCATTTGAGGCCACAATCCAGAGTTTGGAACTGAGCCCTTCATTTATTTTCCCCATACTCAGCAGGGCCACAAAGATGGTTAGAGTGAATAAGAGCCAAAGATTCAATATGTTCAGGTTAGTTTGGGACACGGACTTATAGCCCCTGAAGCAGGCCTTGGAAAGGGTGAAATATGGCTTTGAATTATTTATATATTTATGTTTTTCGATGACAAATAAACTTGGACTCTTCTTCGTACCATTGATTCTGCTGTTTTGCTGACCAGCAATAGATTTGATTCATTTCTCTCTCATGGTCACAATGATACAATACAGAATTGCAGCAACCTCATAGACAGATCTACAACCCAACAGGAAATGAAAGACAGCCAGTGACTTACTGGTGATATTGAACAGCTTTCTTGTGGTGAGGAAACCGCCAATGGTAGAAATCAAAACACCTTATGCAAGAGCAAAACAAAATATATATGACAAGGCATATACTTTTAAACATACAAACATATGAAACCACGCAAAATTACAATCAGAAATTGCCAAGAATCAAAGTAGACACTTTAAAATCAGATGCAAGATATTTAGACCATTGCACTCCTGCAGCTCACAGTATGCTCATCTTTCCCCCTTATTGTTTTTGGGTTATTAATCTGAAATGTATGATTTCTCTGGGGATTATACCATGAGTTTCCAGTGTGATCTGCATTACTTTCTCCTTGCTGTTTCCCCAATTCATTCCTCTCCCTCTTTCTCTCTCCCAATGGATGCCTTCAGAAATCACACAACTGCATTTATATTTGGATTTGAATCCAATGACGGACAGTTAATTTGAAACATTGGACTAAGGATCGTATTTTAAATTTGGGGCAAAATAAACACAAAACAGAATGCAAAAAGCCCACCAAGCAATTTATTTGCACAGTTCTGAAATAGCATCTCTTTTGGGGGCCCTTTTACTAAGCCACGTAAGCATCTACGCATGCCCAATGCATGCCAAAATGGAGTTATCGCCCGACTACCGTGTGGCTCTTGCGGTAATATCATTTTTGGCAGAAGTTAACCCAACTGCTTGACCAATTCTTTGCTGACTGTTCAAGTTGTTTTTACTGTTCCAGTTATACGGACATCATGCTAGTCACATGCTAGTTGTTTTAAAAGCTCAGATCGTGGGCAATACCATGTGGGGTTGAGGTCTTGATTAGATTAAAGCTTGTGGCGTATTCTCATTATTGACTTAAAAAAAGTGATCTGCCACATGACGACCTCACATCTTGATTATTTAATTTTTAGACCAATTGCCCATTAGACTAATTAACTTTTAGACAAATCAGTCTTTAGATGAATTATGTCCTTAGACCATTAGATGAATTGTCATTAGATGAATTTTGACCAAACTCCATACACTGATGTACCTGCCTTTTTCCTACTCCTTAAATCTGACCCATAACCTTGAACTGAACGAGTCAATTTTGGTTCCCTTTGTTAAGGGTCAGATTTAAGGGAAAAGGCAGGAATATCAGTGTAGTATATTAGATGTAACCAACTCACCATGCATAGTTTTTGCCTTCCTAATTGGCATATAGGAAGTGAAAAGCATTGTCATGTAAGGATGGAAAATGTCAGTGACACATTTCATGTCATTGTACGTTATTAACACATGACATGAAAATGAGCACAAAAAACATAATACTTTGTGTTTTCTTGTTTGTCAATCATATTGCAAATATTGCGCACTCTTTGCAACACTGCTCCCATGATGACAAAATGGCCAAGAAGACCTGAAAAATGAAAATTTCCCAGAAATGACATGAAACATTTTTTTTCGTCTTCTCATCCCTATTGTCATGAAATACTGGCAGCTGTAAAAAAACTTACTGGTAACAACTGAGAAGGGTTCCATAGTAGTGGCTGACGTCCCCTCATGTTTTCTGCTGGTGCCAGTGGGTACAGTGCCTTCAACGTTCAACAAAGATAGTTTTAATGACTCATAGGATGAAACCCAGAAAGAACCCCCCCCCCCCCCCCACCCGATGGACATGAGGGAGTCAACCGAACTGCTAGATCACTTCTTGGCTGACTGTTCAAAGTTGTTGTTACTGTTCCGATTATACGGACATCATGCTAGTCACACACTTGTTGTTTTAAAAGCTCAAATCGTGGGCAATACCACGTAGGGTTAATGTTTTCATTAGATTACAGCATGTGGTGTATTCTCATTATTGACTTAAAAAAGTGATCTGCCACATGACAATTTCACATCTTGATTAATTTTTAGACCAATTGTTCATTAGACAAATTATTCTTTAGATGAATTATATCCTTAGACCAATTGACCATTAAGCGAACTGTTGTTAGCCAAATTGTACCAAACCTGTTATACTGATTGATGTACTACTACTACTAACTAGCATTTCTAAAGCGCTACTAGGGTTACGCAGCACTGTACAATTTAAACATAGAAGGACAGTCCCTGCTCAAAGAGCTTACAATCTAAAAGACAAGAGAACAATCTAAAGACAAGTGAACAATCTAGAGGACGAGTGAACAGTTAATCTGATAGGGTGTACCTGCCTTTTTCCTATCCCTGAAATCTGACCCATAACCTTGAACTGATCGAGTCAATTCTGGTTCCCTTTGTTAAGGGGCAGATTTCAGGAGTAGGAAAAGGCAGGAAAATGTCATGAAATGCTGGCACCTGTAAATAACTTACTGGTAACAACTGAGGAGGGTTTCATAGTAGTGGCTGACGTCCCATCATGCTTTCTGCTGGTGCCAGTGGGTACAGTGCCTTTAAGATTCGACAGAGATAGTTATGATTCATTTTGACCTTCAGAAGCAGCAACATGGAATGGCTAACATTCCTCATTTATTCCATCCAGTACATCAACTGTTTTAATTTCATGGAGATTTCAAAGTTACAACCAACGGTTCTAAATCACTCTAAGTAAAGGGTTTGAAATAACAGCATGAAGCCAAGAATGCCAATCATCAGTGAATTTTCTAGCCAGTCAAAAGCAAGCAAAAAATGATGTCAGTAAATCCATAAAAATGATTTCAAGAAGTAAAAATTTTTAATTTCAAGTGTCTCAGGGGAGGGGTGGTGAGGGCTTATGACCAGGGGCTTTGGCTCAGCTACTGCATGTCTGATTCTAGTGCTCTGTGTCAGTGGTTCTTAAACCTGGTCTGGGGGACCTCCAGCCAGTCAGCTTTTCAGGATATCCACAATGAATATGCATAAGAGAAATTTGTATGCCTACTACGTCCATTGTGCATATTCAGTAGGGACATGCTGAAAACCCAGCTGACTGGGGAGGGGGTCCCTCGGATCAGGTTTGAGAACCATTGCTTTATGTCCTTCCGCTCATCTCCCAGGCCTTCAGCGTAGGTTGCTTCTGATCGCCAACAGGTGCAGTGCTACAGGATGCAAAAGCAACTCGAAAAGCAGTGCTCTCCAGTCAACACATAGTGCAAGAGTCCAATTCTGCAGCTTGAGTTTACGACTGCCAGTTGGATCAGTACCCGCCTAGCTGGAGAATAGAATTAAGTCAATGTGGGGTGAGGAGGAGCAACTGTGACAGGATCCAGGGCTGTCCCACGGGCTGTGCAGGTGGTACGGTCAAACAGGATGCAAGAGGGGCAGGGGTGCAAAAATTACCCCCCATTCAGTGGGTGGGGCAGGGCCACTAGGAGACATATCACACAGGGTGCGATTCCAGCTTGGGACACTCCTGATAGAATCTCTGTACAGCTGAGAAAAGTCTTTTGGTAGAAACGTAGTCCAGATGACTCCTGATTCAGGTACAGAAAACCTCCTAGTGCAAAATGGAATGAATCTTGGCTGTGCACAAAGGGCCAGATTTTGTAAATGGCGTCTAAAATCTAGACATGTCTGAAAAAAGTGCGCAGCGCAATTCTATTTAATGTGCTAAAGTTAGGCACATTCTATAGAACAGTGCATAGGGCCAGGGAATGTGCCTACATTTAGGCATGGCCATTTACGCCACTGAAAACCTTGTGTAAATACTCGCGTCTAAATATAGGTGCAGTTCCTGAATTCTGTAACAACATACATACGTTTGAGTAACGTCCATGACACATCCATACTCTCCCATTGCCGTCCCCCGTTTTCAGCTATGCGCATTAGAATTTACATGCACCTCTTTTTAGAATACGCCTAAAAAGAAGCGTGCGTAAATTCCAATTATTGCCAATTAGTGATGATAATTGGTTGTTATCGGCCAATTATCATGACTAATTGGCTCATTACTCAATTGAGTAGCATGCAAAAATTGGCTGTACATACAATTTAATGTGCACTATTCATTGAGACATATAGAATCCAGGGAAAATGGCAAATGATAAAACACATATCCATAAACAGTGATGTTAGCATAGGAGCCAACTTTTAAAAATGATTGGGGTGCTGAAAATTTTTTTTTTTACAGGTTGTGCATTCCCTCCTCCCTCTCCCTCTCCTCCGAGTTCCAGGCCCCCTCCATCTCCTCCAACTTCCAGGCCCCCTCCCTCTCCAAGTGCCAGTCCCCCCCCTCCTCCGAGTGTCAGTCCCAACCCCAGCCTGACCTCTTCTCCCACAACAGCCTCCGTCCTTGCCTTCCTGCCGCCCAGAATTTAAAACTCATGTTACCTCGCTCGGTCCCGGCGGCAGCAGTGAAAGGCGAGCAGGCTTGGCTTCAGCCTTCCCTTCTCTCTCAGCTCTGGTCCCGCCCTCATTTCCTGTTTCCGTGAGGGCAGGACCAGAGCTGAGAGAGAAGGGAAGGCTGAAGCCGAGCCTGCTCGCCTTTCACTGCTGCCGCCAGGACCGAGCGAGGTAACATGAGTTTTACTGTTCAGATAGAAGAGGGCGGGCGGGTTAAAATATTGGGGGTGCTCGAGCACCCACAGCACCCATGGAGTCGGCACCTATGGATGTTAGTAAATATCTAATCAGATTATAGCAGTATTCAAACAATTATATATATATATATATATAGAGAGAGAGAGAGAGAGAGAGAGAGAGAGTGAGAGAGAGAGAGATAGTGGGGGGAATTCTATGTACAGCACCTTAAAAATTGTTGCCAAAAAACCGCATGGTTAGCATGATTCTATAAACTGTGCCTAAAGTTACACATAGTTTATAGAATACACACACGTGCCATTCTTGCAACTAAAATTTAGGCGCATGCATTTAAGCCACCTAAAATCAGGCCTAAATACAATTGGGTGTATTCTATAATAGTGCGCATAGTTTTTTGAAACCACAGTGGTCTTCATACGACAGCCACACTGAAGATTCAAAGGCTGGTTTAAAAAAACTTCCATCATTTGCCAATAAACCTCAATGAAGCTTGTTTAAAGTGACTGGTGCTATTATCATTTGGAAAATGTGTCTTTTATTTACAGCTTTCTTAACTGGCTCTCAAGCTTTTCCGCAGAAGCAGGTGTTACTGGGCTTTTCGACAGTATAATAATTTTTTTTAGTATTTGCCAACTTTCAATGAATCAATTTGCAAACTTTTAATGAACCTGTTACTTGTTCTCAGGTGTCAGTATGGATTGTGAATAACACACATCAGTTTGGAACTTTAAGTAAGATAAACAGAAGCTTTATTTGAAAATGTTTTAAGTTAAAATAAGTTGGAGTTTTTTTGATTGACTATTTAAAATGACTTTTTAACAAAAGTTTTTTTGTGCAACATTGTGGTTCATTGGTAAGTAATTAGTTTGTTAAGCCAATCTTTGAATCTTGGCTGTCGTGCGAACACCACTATGGTTTGAGTCAGATATTCCCCACTGAAGATTCAAACCATAGTGGTGTTCACACGACAGTCAAGTGGGGAATATTTATTTATTTGTTACATTTGTATCCCACATTTTCCCACCTATTTGCAGGCTCAATGTGGCTTACATAGTACCGCAGAGGCTTTGAAGTCTCCGGTGAACAAATACAAGGTAATGGTGTGATAGGATAGAATATCTGATGCCAACTACCTATATATATATATATGTGTGTGTGTGTGAATTCTGTTATAATCTGATTAAATATTTACTTGTTGATTATCTATTGCTCTTAGTTGTTTATAATTGAAGACCAATTTATTCAAGAAAGCTTACCATAACAACGCACCCTAATTGTCAATTAATAAGATGTACACTGGACTTTCACAATATCTAATTCTTTATTTTCTATTGCTCAGACTAATTTTGAAGTTTAATATTCATGATGGTTTAAGCTAAGTTATCCCGATTTTTATTACAAGATGAACTTTCCTTCCTGAATACCTACTCCATTCTGTCTACTCTACCTTAACTATGTATTTCTTTTTTCCGGAACTGGTAATCATCATTTCGGAACTATGTAAGCCACATTGAGCCTGCAAATAGGTAGGAAAATGTAGATACAAATGTTGTAAATAAATAAATAATTTTGATTGAAAATTGTTTGGATTTTGTTTTTGTTGTTAGTAAATATGTGCAACTTTAAATTACTCTCCTTACCTATCTATGGCCCCTGTTTACTAAGGTGCATTAGTGTTTTTAGCACGCCTACACTTAGCGATCACACTAACCATGTAGGTGCCTATAGGGATATTGTAGGCACGTACGTGGTTAACGCACCTATAACACTGCTTAGTAAAAAGGGCCCTATATGTTCTACCTTTGCTTACACTCTATGCTCTGTATTAAAATGTTCTATTGCATATTGTGTTGACATTGTAATGTCAACTATGCCATACTTTGTATTGTTTTTTGAATATTTTTATTGTGGTAATTATCTATTGCTTATGTTTGACTTATTCTTGCTGTACACCGCCTTAAGTGAATTCCTTCAAAAAGACAGTAAATAAATCCTAATAAATAAATAAATAAATGTGGCAGGCTAAAGGGGTCTTTTACTAAGGTACTCTAGTGTTTTTAGATTGAACTAAAAATCAGCTGGTGCTAAACCCTACTACTACTAACTAGGGGCGTAGCCAGACTTCGGCGGGAGGGGGGGTCCAGAGCCCAAGGTGAGGGGGCACATTTTAGCCCCACCTGGTGCCACCGACCCCCCCCTGCTACCACCAACTTTGACCCCCCCCTGCCGACGACCCTCTCAACCTCCCCTCCCGCCATCAACTCTCCTCCGCCGTCGCCTACCTTAGCTGGCGGGGGACCCCAACCCCCGCCAGCCAAGGTCTTCTTCTTCCTTCGTTCTGTTTCTGAGTCTGACGTCCTGCATGCTGTAAGAAGTAAGAAAAGGACCTCGGCTGGCGGGGGTTGGGGGTCCCCCGCCAGCAAAGGTAGGTGACAGCGGATTGACGGCAGGTTGGTGGCAGGAGGGTGGGGGGTCGAGAGGGTCGTTGGCAGGGGGTCCAGGGCCAAATCTACAGGGGCCCAGGCCCCCGTGGCCCCACGTAGCTACGCCCCTGCTACTAACCATTTCTATAGCAGTACTAGATGTACACAGCACTGTACACATCATCTGCCAGATTCTATATATTATGCCTATCATTCCATACCTAAATCTAAGTGTATTCCATAACAATGCATGTAACTTAATTGGCTTAACAAGCCAATCAGCATTGTAGCAGCATTTAACAAGCAATAATGAGCACTAATTGGCAAAATAATTAGAGTTTGCATGCATAACTCACTAAGCATATGCTGTAGCACACTGTGCCTAAATTCTAAAGCGCATATCTAAAAAGGGGCATGGTTATGGGTGGGGAAATGGGCATTTCATGGGCGTTCCAAAACTTACGCACGTTGTTATAGAATATGGCCAGTCCGTGTAAATCTATGAGCAAGGATTTACGCCATGTTTTCATTGGTACAAATGGATGTGCGTAGTTTTAGACACTGGGACATCAACTAAGCGTATTTTATATACCACGCATAAATATAGGCACCGCTTATAGAATATGCT
Organism: Microcaecilia unicolor; assembly: GCF_901765095.1. Lineage (NCBI taxonomy): Eukaryota > Metazoa > Chordata > Amphibia > Gymnophiona > Siphonopidae > Microcaecilia > Microcaecilia unicolor. The sequence goes on along the minus strand of NC_044035.1, from coordinate 269,837,929 downwards.
TAGGCAGAAATGTTTACCTCATGGATTTTCCAGGCGCCATATATATAATCTTCCCCTATATGCAGCTACTTTTTCTGTTCCTAGAGGGCTCACAATCTAACCCTCCTGTTTACTAAGCCGAGCTAGCGGCTGCAGGCTGTGTCGGCATTTGCGCGGCTTAGTAAACAGGGGGGTAAGTTTTTGTACCTGGGGCAATGGAGAGTTAAGTGACTTGCCCAAGGTCAGAAGGAGCTGCAATGGGCATCAAACCCATGTTGCCAGGATCAAAGCCTGCTGCACTAACCATTAGGCTATAGGAATATAATAGGTGTCTCACCCTTTAGTGCCAGTTAAAATGTTAGCTCACCTTAGTAAAAGACCCTCTAAGTGCAAAGAAATGTAAGCATTGCAAACCTTGATTTATGCCCTTCGTAGTTCATGCTTATGGTTTCCTTTGAGTCTCTTTTTACTCCATGTCAGAAGTTTTAGGAAGAAGGTGACAACTAGCTTTTGAAGGTTTGAAAAAGTTGGCATAGATGTGCAGGGCTTGGTTTCCTCTCTAACTAATAAATCCTAATGTACAAAAGGGAAAACACAAACTAGGAAAAATACGCTATACTTACTGCTTTCATTAGGAGGTTCCCAAAAGCTCTGGTTGCCAAATGCAGATCCTGTGCTGTTCATGGCACTGCCATTCTGAAACCCAGTAACTTAAAAAAAATAATAATTACTCAATGAAATATCATCTAGATATGCAAATAAACAAATAAAATAAATGCAGATGTTCTTGTTTTATTAGAGCGAATTGATTGGATCCACTTGGTTCCAAGTGTGTAGGGAGAACCTGGATGTACCTAAGAGAGGTTATTTCAAGAAGAACTGAATCTGATACCTCACATGTTTTAAGAATTTTATTCTGTAAGGGCTAAAAGGTTGGGGATTCACTCTGAATATTTCAAGAAAAGAAAAGCCATTTAAAGGAAAATGTTGCAGTCATTTAAAAAACCATCTAAAGATTGGCTCAGAGACAGGCAAGATTAGGGTTACTGGTTTTCCAGGACAAGTAGATCTCATTCCTGGTTCTTCCCTATTGCACACACAGCCTTGTACAATTTTTATTCACACTTGATATACTGCACCAATGGAAAACCTTCTAGGCAGTTTACAATATACCAATGTTGAGAAATAAGAAATGAAATACAGTAATTAATAGGACAGGAGGGAAACGTAAGATGCAGGAGAGGTACATAAGATTACAGAAATATAAGAGATACCACACTAAGAGGTCCTTCTACTAAGCTGCAGTAGGGCTACCGTGTGGGTACTTGCGCCAAATCGACCCTACCGCTGGGTTACTGCGGGCACCCAGTGGTAGTCCCGAAGTTGGCGAGCGCAGTTTCCCCATGGTAGAAAATAATTTTCTATTTTCTAGCATTCCCGGTATTAGTCGGCAGCGCGGCCATATTTTCACGTGCTGTCGGATTACCACATGAATCCTTACCGCCAAGTAAATAGATGGCGTTAAGGGCTTAGGCAGTACATAGCTGTGCACTACTTCTAATATTAGCGTATTAGCCATTTAAAAAAAAGGCCTTTTTACCCGCTGCAGTAAAAAATGGCCCAGTGCCCGCCAATTTCACATGCCAAGACCAGCGCAGGCCACTTTTTACTGCAGCTTAGTAAAAGGGCCCCTAAGTGAGATTCATTATCCATGGAGCACAGCAGCCCATCTCTGATCAAGGCTGCTTTAACCTGAGCAAATTTCGGGGGATAGGCCCCCTTTTATTTTGTTCCACATTGCTGCTCCCTGAAATCATGTATTCAGGAGGGGGTAATTATTCACTGGCCATCTCCATTTACATGCCACAAAGCCATGGGGAGGGAGTCTATTCTATTACAGAAGCTAAGTTTCTAAGTCCCGTTATAGAACACTAGCGTAACCTGGTTATCAGTCCCCCCCAATATTCAGCCAGTGGCAGTCAGCATTTTTTAAAACACTGATCGTCGCCAGTTAAAATTATCCCCGATATTCAGTGCCATGTCCAGGCACTGGCACTGAATGTCAGGGGCTAATTTGGGACTGCAGGCTGCTGCAGCTTTTGCAGACTTGGCTGATATTCAGTCAAGCCCACATAAGAGTTATGCGGACCCGGCTGAATGTCGGGTCAGGACTGCATAAGTTGTTTAAAACATTTTTTTAAATTGAAATTCCCCCGAGTCCCCAACCCGTTGCATCCCCTCCCTCTCCCTATCTGCCATCCTTCCCCAACCCAACTCCCCCGGACTCAATGCAGGGTCCCTCCGAGCCTACCTAAATCCCTAGTGGTTCAGTGGTGGTCGTTGGGGGTAGGAGCAGAGCACCCTTGCTCTTGCCCCTTGTGCAACCTTTGCAAAATGGCTGCCGCAATCTCTCACGACAGCTTGCGGTACTTCATGTAGTACTCACATTGTTGCTCAGTTTAAACTCTACATTTAAAATGTTTTTTGTATGAAGTGATTAAAGTTTGATATTTGATCAATTATGACATCAGTGAATCACTGCTACTACTACTACTACTACTATTTAGCATTTCTATAGCGCTACAAGGCATACGCAGCGCTGTACAAACATAGAAGAAAGACAGTCCCTGCTCAAAGAGCTTACAATCTAATAGACAAAAAATAAATAAAGTAAGCAAATCAAATCAATTAATGTGAACGGGAAGGAAGAGAGGAGGGTAGGTGGAGGCGAGTGGTTACAAGTGGTTACGAGTCAAAAGCAATGTTAAAGAGGTGAGTTTTCAGTCTAGATTTAAAGGTGGCCAAGGATGGGGCAAGACGTAGGGGCTCAGGAAGTTTATTCCAGGCGTAGGGTGCAGCGAGATAGAAGGCGCGAAGTCTGGAGTTGGCAGTAGTGGAGAAGGGAACAGATAAGAAGGATTTATCCATGGAGCGGAGTGCACGGGAAGGGGTGTAGGGAAGGACGAGTGTGGAGAGATACTGGGGAGCAGCAGAGTGAATACATTTATAGGTTAGTAGAAGAAGTTTGAACAGGATGCGAAAACGGATAGGGAGCCAGTGAAGGGTCTTGAGGAGAGGGGTAGTATGAGTAAAGCGACCCTGGCGGAAGATGAGACGGGCAGCAGAGTTTTGAACCGACTGGAGAGGGGAGAGGTGACTAAGTGGGAGGCCAGCAAGAAGCAGATTGCAGTAGTCTAAACGAGAGGTGACAAGGGTGTGGATGAGGGTTTTGGTAGAGTGCTCGGAAAGAAAGGGGCGGATTTTACGGATGTTGTAAAGAAAGAAACGACAGGTCTTGGCGGTCTGCTGGATATGAGCAGAGAAGGAGAGAGAAGAGTCAAAGATGACCCCAAGGTTTCGAGCTGAGGAGACAGGGAGAATGAGAGAGCCATCAACAGAAATAGAAAACGGGGGGAGCGGGGAGGTGGGTTTGGGGGGGAAAATGAGAAGCTCGGTTTTGGTCATATTTAATTTCAGGTGGCGTTGAGACATCCAGGCAGCAATGTCAGACAAGCACGCTGAAACTTTGGTTTGGATGCAAGGTGAGATATCAGGGGTAGAAAGGTAGATTTGGGAGTCATCAGCATAGAGGTGGTAGGAAAAGCCATGGGATGAGATTAATGAACCAAGGGAAGAAGTGTAGATAGAAAAGAGGAGGGGACCAAGAACAGAACCCTGAGGTACACCGACAGGCAGAGGGATAGAAGTAGAAGAGGATCCACCAGAGTGAACACTAAAGGTGCGGAGGGAGAGGTAGGAAGAGAACCAGGAAAGGACAGAGCCCTGGAATCCAAGTGAGGACAGGGTATCGAGAAGTATGCTGTGATCGACAGTGTCAAAAGCAGCGGAAAGATCAAGAAGAATGAGGATGGAATATTGACCTCTGGATTTAGCCAGTAATAGGTCATTGGAGACTTTAGTAAGCGCAGTTTCAGTTGAGTGGAGAGGGCGAAAACCAGATTGTAATGGGTCAAGAATAGCATGTGAGGAGAGAAAATCAAGGCAGCGGCGGTGAACAGCACGCTCAAGTAATTTGGAGAGAAAAGGAAGGAGGGAGATGGGTCGGTAATTAGAGGGACAAGTAGGGTCAAGTGAAGGGTCAAGTGGACTGAGATTCAGTGTGATGAGATTTATTGTTAAGGTCACATCTATGAACATTTCCCTGTATGCATATTGGTTGTGGTGTTGAGCTTTTCCGGAAGTAGGGTTGACCAGCCTGCATAGATCCCTGCATGGGAGTGCCGGTCGTAGATGTTTAACCACTTTATCTATTACTGACTTTTCTATATGCCCTTGTTGTGACTGTTTTGTTTGTACTGTGAAGAGGAGGACAAGGGGGTTGAACAGATGGAAGTGGATGGGGTAGAAGGGAGGAGGCTCAAGAGCAGAAGGAGACAGAGCAGAGCCTTGCCTTTACTCCTTCCCCAGAGGGAAAGAGAGAGAAGAGAAAGGTTAGTGCCCCCTGGAAAATGGAGCAGAGAAAAAGACTACACTACCCAGCAGCCCCAGGGCAAGCCTTGGTACAGAGCTTATCTTCCCCAGCAGGCCCCAGGTGAGAGGTCGGACAAGGCAAGGGAGGGGCCCCTGGAGGATAATCAAGTGCACGAGGAACAGCTGAAAAGGGGGTGGGACATAGAGCCTATGGAGTAGCAGGAGACTGGAGAGAGGGAGAAAGAGGAGAGCCTGGATGAACCCATGGACCTTTCTGCCTGGGCTCATTCCGTAGGAAGAAAACTGAAAACCAAGGTGAACTCGTGGTGTGACCGCTGGACTGGCAGGGGGGAAGAGAAAGGGTCATGCGGGAGAAGGATCAGTGCATTGATGGAGTGACCCAGACTAGAGGGAACTGGATGCTGTGAACTGAGTGCTAAGGCACGAAGAAGTGTTTGTGTGAACTGGTTTTCAAAGCTGGGAGGGAGCAAGTTGCAGAGTTTGTTTTTGTTTTTTGTTGTGGATTGCAGCCCTACTGCTCACCTCCCTTGAAAAAGGGGAGGGAGGTGGTGAGCAGGAGAGCCGAGCTGTTGGGACTGTTTAAGGTGGCTCCCCTTGGTTCTAAACACCGCCGGGGATTGAGTTGTTTCTTTTTCTTTTTACCCCTGAGGAGCTTGTGCCCTGAGAGGAAACAGGAGAAGACTGTTTCTTTTGAACTTGCTGGACTGTGAATCCCTGAAATAAAAGGAACTTGTTGATTTTTACTTTTTTTTTTTGAGTGGATTTCTTTAAGTCTGCCCTGAGGACTCCCGTGGACTACAAGGTTGGGACAGGAATCTTGTGGGTGTAACAGCCGGTCCCAGGCAGGGCAAGATCCTCCGGACCCTGAGAGGCCGGTGGGATCTTTCACAGTACGGCTTTCTTCTGTATTTCGTTTTTAGTTTATACATTGTCATTTATTTTCAATTTCTTATTGTCTAAAAGATGGAAAGTTTTCTAATGGGCATTAAATAAACTTGAAACTTAAATTTAATTCAAAAAGAGAAGCTGTACATAGTCTCTGCTCTGCTACTGGTCTTGGGGCAGTAACTGGTAGTGTTGGCTCAGACACACTGGAGTATTGTGTATGGATGACATGAGCTTTGTTACTGCTTTGCTCTTGTATTTATTGCTTTCTGTTGTGTACAAACCAGTATATTCAATAAAGACCTTGTAAAATAAAAAACAAATTGGCAACATTCAGTTTTATGGACTGTTGTTCCCTGTGAAAGAGTAAATAATCATTCCCTATTTACTTATTCCATACCATTCCTGATTGTATAAACCTCCATAATTTTCTCACTAGGGAGCCCTTTTACTTAAGTGCAGTAAAATCTGGGATTAACACATTGTAACACAGGATTTTTCCACTCAGTAAGCCCAGATTTAACAGAGCACTTTATAGGGCATTTTTCTTTTCTTTTCTTTTTTTTTTTTTTGCAGGTTGTATGCTAATGTTTAGAACCTGCAAAAAAGTAATGTGGGTTCACTTACCACCTCCTATTTAAGAGACACTAAGGGGTCCTTTTACAAAGGTGCACTGAAAAATGGCTTGCGGTAGTGTAGGCACGGGTTTTGGGAGCATGCAGATCCATTTTTCAGCGCGCCTGAAAAAAATGCCTCTTTTTTTTGCCCAAAATGGATGTCGGCAAAATCAAAACTGCTGCGCGTCCATTTTGGGTCTGAGACCTTACCGCCAGCCATAGACCTAGTGGTAAAAAATTTGGGCGGTAATGACCTACGCGCGTCCGTTATGTGCACCAGAAAATAAAAAATATTTTTCAGACGCGCATAGCGGACTCGTGCCAAATTGAAATTATCACAAGGGCCATGCAGTAACCGGGCGGTAAATCCAATTTGGCACACGTTGGGCATGCGTAGGCACCTACGTGGCTTAGTAAAAGGGGCCCTAAGTGCTCCTGCATTAACTTTGCGTTATCCAGGCATTGTGCACTAATCCTATCGTTCTAGCTGGAAAAACAGGAACACCCACTCTCCATCCGTGACACTCCCTCTCAAAAATATTGGTAAAAAGTCAGTAATGCATGGGCTACTGCATGTGAACAGGCAAAATATCGCAAAACACTTCAATGCGTTTCTGAGGTAGCCTCTTAGCATGAATGCCCTTTAATAAAATGACCTCTAAGTTATCTCTTCTCCAGGTTGAAGAATTCAAATTTGTTTAGCCTTCTGGTTAGTACAGTGGACTTTGATCCTGGGGAACTGAGTTCGATTCCCACTGCAGCTCCTTGTGACTCTGGGCAAGTCACTTAACCCTCCTTTGCCTCTGGTACAAAATAAGTACCTGATTATATGTAAACCGCTTTGAATGTAGTTGCAAAAACCTCCGAAAGGCAGTATATCAAGTCCCATTTCCCTTTCCCTCATAGGAAGCGATTCCTTCCCCTTTATCCTATTGTACATTTCAGTTATATCTTTTTGGAGATGGAGCTAACTGAGTTGTGTATCACACTTGAGGTGTGGTCTTACCATCGATTTGTACAGATGTATATCATCAAATTCTCAGGGTTATTCTCCATTCCTTTTTAAATAATTCTATTAGCTTTTTTGACTGCTCCTGCAGGCTGAGCTGAGGATTTCAATGCACTGCCCATAGTGTTTCCAGGGACTGATATTTCCTGTGTGCACCTGTCCACATTGCATTTCATTTGCCATTTAGATGCCCTTCCAAAGAAACATAATAATAGCTGCATAGTCCCAAAGGGCTGTGTAGTCGATACTAAAATAAATAATTATATTAGATCATATGACGTACAAGGACCACAAATTGTCACTATAAGTTAAAGGCAACAGCAGAAAAAAAGAGGAATTACCAGTACTCTCACTTGGCAAAGAGGAACTTGGATTGCTTGGTTTTGAATTGGTGTAGCTCAGATGTGGAAATGACGTGCTCATCTTGGTCTGGTCGAGGGTTGTGAAAGATGTCTTCTGAAGTTCTGTTAGAAGCAGAGTTACTCAGACTTACTTCAGAAGTAGCTCCAGATTGCTCAGCCTCTAAACCTGAGCTCCCCTTTCTTGCCTTTCTACTGTAAATATACTGAGTTTGATTTTTCAATAAAGTTGAGCTCCTAAATTTATGCTCCTAAATGTGTACTGTATTTTCAGTTGAAAATTCATCCTAACCAAAATTTCTTTATTGGTCATAAATAAATAAAACATGATAAATGACAATGACAAGAATGTACATCTTAAATATCTTACAACATGCCCCCCCCCCCAAAAAAAAAAAACCATGCCCTCCTGTCCCTAACAAGGCTCCCATCCCATCAATCATACAAAATTCATAAGGAGACTGGAGAAATAATTCAAAAACAAAGAAAAGGAAGTGATCAAGGGACTCTGTACTCTGATAACTCCACATGATATTATCCTCAACTATTTATTAGCAACAAACTTTCTCCACTCCCCCTTCCCTTATCTCATTGTACCCCAATATCCTAAAACTATTGAGTGGAGCAGACCACCCTACACTGTATTTAGGGGCTCATTTTTGAAACAGAAAAACATCCAAAAAGCAGCAGATGGATGTTTTATTTGCCAAAATGTCCAAATCGCTATTTTCGCAACCCATTTTAAAGACATTTTTCTATGCAGTTTGCAGTACATCCAAATCACAAGGGGGCATGTCAGGGATGAGATTTGGGCATTCTCAAAACTTGGACTTTTTCTGCCATAATGGGACAAAACAAAAACATCCAGGGCTAAAATTTAAATGTTTTGGTCTAGACCTGTTTTTATCATGACTAAGTCAGAAAAAGATGCCCTAAATGACAAGATGAACACTGGAGAGATTAAGGCATGACCCTCCTCTTACTCCCCCCATGGTCACTGATCCCCTCCCACCTCCCAAAGTTGTTAGAGAAACAGCACATATCAGGCTCTATGACAGCATCAAATGTTATGGCCAGTCCTCTTAGAGCAGCAAGCAGGTACCTGGAGTAGCCTAGTGGCTGGTGCAGTGGACTGTAGAGAAAAGGATCCAGGCCCATGTCCCACTCTAATTGTTACACTTGTAGTGGAAAGTGTGAACCCTCCAAAATCTACCAAAACCCCACTGTACCCACATATAGGTGACACCTGCAGGTATAAGGGCTAGTGTAATGGTGTACAGTTGGGTACAGTACCTTTTTGGTGAGTTTCAGAGGGCTCACCATACAATATAAGGGGGTAACGGTGAGATGTGTACCTAGGACCTTTTATGTCTAATCCACTACAGTGCCCCTGGGGTACTCCACTGCTCTGTTGGCATGTCTGTGTGGCCAGTTTACTAAGAATGTTGCCCCCCCCCCATACATCCCAATGGCTTGATTTTATGTGTTTTTCACTTGGATTTTTTATTTTTTGAAAATTGTCCAAAAAGATAGATGCACTGAGCACAACAATGTCTAGCAAAATAGCCATTTTTGAAACAAAAAGATAAGATTTTTTCTGTTTTGAAAATGGTCATGTTTGCTACCCCCCCCCCCCCCCCCCCCCCAGGTTAAAAAATCCTTGGGTTACATAAGGGAAGCTTTCCAATAAAAAACAAAAAAACCACAAACACACATAGGCAATTATATATTTAGGAAGGATAGAGAGGGTCGTAAAGGTGGCGGAGTAGCTCTGTATGTGAGGAATGATATCACTGCGACTGAAATGACAGGGACCTGGGGAAAGGAAGAAGCGATATGGATCACCTTAAAAAGAGATGATAGAACCTCTGTCCACGTGGGTGTTGTCTACAGACCTCCGACACAATTGGAGGAATTAGATAAAGACCTGATCAAAAGTTGGGAAGCAAGAGAGAGGTGCTGCTGCTGGGAGATTTCAATCTGCCGGATGTAGATTGGAAGGTTCCATCTGTGGAATCGGAAAGAAGTAGAGGGATCGTGGATGCTTTCCAAAGTGTTTTGCTCAGACAAATGGTGATGGAACCCACGAGGGAGGGAGCGACACTGGATCTGGTGCTCACTAATGGGGATAGCGTGTCAAATATCTGAGTGGGTGCCCACCTGGGCAGCAGTGACCATCAAACGGTTTGTTTTGATATAACAGCTAAAGTGGAGAGCGGCCACTCAAAACTCAAAGTCCTGGATTTCAAGCGTGCTGACTTTAGTAAAATGGGGGAATACCTGAGGAAGGAGATGATGGGCTGGGAGGAAGTAGGAGAAGTGGAAGGACAGTGGTCCAGGCTGAAAGAAGCTATAAATAGGGCCACGAACCTTTATGTAAGGAAAGTAAATAAAAGCAAGAGAAAAAGGAAACCGATATGGTTCTCCAAGCAAGTGGTTGAGAAAATAAAGGCTAAAGAGTTGGCATTCCAGAAATACAGAAAAACTCAAGAAAAGGAACACATGGAGGAATACCGGATGAAACTGAAAGTAGCCAAGAGAGAGATATGACTGGTAAAAGCGCAAGCGGAAGAACAAATGGCTAGAAATGTAAGGAGGGGTGACAAAAATTTCTTCAGGTATATTAGTGAAAGGAGAATGACTAAAAAGGGAATTGTGAGACTAAAAGATACTGCGAACCGCTATGTGGAAAATGATGAAGAAAAAGCAAATTTGCTAAATAGATACTTTTGTTCTGTTTTCACAGAAGAAAATCCTGGAGAAGGACCGCGATGGACTGGAAATAGTACAATTGAGAATGAAGTGGATAGAGCACCGTTCACGGAAGAAAGTGGGTATCAACAACTTGAAAAGCTAAAGGTTGACAAAGCCATGGGACCGGACGGGATCCACCCCAGGATATTGAGGGAGCTCAGAGAGGTTTTGGCGGGTCCTCTTAAAGATTTGTTTAATATATCCTTGCAGACGGGAAAGGTTCTGAGGGATTGGAGAACGGCAGAGGTGGTCCCTCTTCACAAAAGTGGTGATAGGGAAGAAGCTGGAAACTACAGGCCGGTAAGCCTCACTTCGGTTATTGGAAAAGTAATGGAAGCGATGCTGAAGGAAAGGATAGTGAATTTCCTGGAAGCCAATAAGTTGCAAGATCCGAGACAACATGGTTTTACGAAAGGGAAATCGTGCCAAACGAATCTCATTGATTGCGTGACAGGAGAATTGAATCAGGGACGAGCTATGGACGTAATCTACTTAGATTTCAGCAAAGCTTTTGACACGGTTCCCCACAGGAGGCTCTTAAATAAACTGGACAGGCTGAAGATAGGACCTGACATGGTGAACTGGATTAGGAACTGGTTGACAGACAGACGCCAGAGGGTGGTGGTGAATGGAATTCGCTCGGAGGAAGGAAAGGTGAGTAGTGGAGTGCCTCAGGGATCGGTGCTGGGGCCGATTCTGTTCAATATATTTGTGAGTGACATTGCCGAAGGGTTAGAAGGTAAAGTTTGCCTATTTGCGGATGATACTAAGATCTGTAACAGAGTGGACACCCGGGAGGGAGTGGAAAACATGAAAAAGGATCTGAGGAAGCTAGAAGAATGGTCTAAGGTTTGGCAATTAAAATTCAATGTGAAGAAATGCAAAGTGATGCACTTAGGGAATAGAAATCCACGGGAGACGTATGTGTTAGGCGGGGAGAGTCTGATAGGTACGGGCGGAGAGAGGGATCTTGGGGTGATAGTATCTGAGAATTTGAAGGCGACGAAACAGTGTGACAAGGCGGTGGCCGTAGCTAGAAGGTTGTTAGGCTGTATAGAGAGAGGTGTGACCAGCAGAAGAAAGGGGGTGTTGATGCCCCTGTATAAGTCATTGGTGAGGCCCCACCTGGAGTATTGTGTTCAGTTTTGGAGGCCGTATCTTGTTAAGGATGTAAAAAGAATTGAAGCGGTGCAAAGAAAAGCTACAAGAATGGTATGGGATTTGCGTTACAAGACGTATGAGGAGAGACTTGCTGAACTAAACATGTATACTCTGGAGGAAAGGAGAAACAGAGGTGATATGATACAGACATTCAAATATTTGAAAGGTATTAATCCGCAAACGAACCTTTTCCAGAGATGGGAAGATGGTAGAACGAGAGGACATGAAATGAGATTGAAGGGGGGCAGACTCAAGAAAAATGTCAGGAAGTATTTTTTCACGGAGAGAGTAGTGGATGCTTGGAATGCCCTCCCGCGGGAGGTGGTGGAAATGAAAACGGTAACAGAATTCAAACATGCATGGGATAAGCATAAAGGAATCCTGTGCCGAAGGAATGGATCCTCAGGAGCTTAGTCAAGATCGGGAGGCGGGGCTGGTGGTTGGGAGGTGGGGATAGTGCTGGGCAGACTTATACGGTCTGTGCCAGAGCCAGTGGTGGGAAGCGGGACTGGTGGTTGGGAGGCGAGGATAGTGCTGGGCAGACTTATACGGTCTGTGCCCTGAAGAGCACAGGTACAAATCAAAGTAGGGTATACACAAAAAGTAGCAAATATGAGTTATCTTGTTGGGCAGATTGGATGGACCGTGCAGGTCTTTTTCTGCCGTCATCTACTATGTTACTATGTTATAAACCTCACAAGTTTGCTATTGTTTTCAATAGAGTCTGTGCATGTTTGAAGTCACACAATATGGCAGCTGCATGGGGATACAGCTTCAACTTTTTGACGTCATGTCATCTGTCATAAAACCTCCTTGGGCATGCCAATGTCAACTTATGCTAATATTCTATAATAGCATCTTGCTGCCCAGATGTCATTATAGAATCAGTGCTCAGCGTGTGGCATCAAGGCACCTACAATTCAGTGTCCAGTTATACAATTGCCTGCTTAGAGTGAGGAACTCCATCCTACTAAATTTTCAAAGATCCCAATTTAGGAGCATGACTTTCAAAGCTAGGAACATAAATCCTTTGAATATCAGGCCTTCAGTTGTAATTAAGCCACAAGTCCCATTTTCAGTTGGCATTTCCTGGCTAGACAGCCAGTACGGTAAATCAAAAGAGGAGAACATTTGAATACAGAAATTCAGCATAGTATAAGCCCTTAGTTTTACACTGGTTCAGAGCACTGATGTGCAAATAATTTGCAACTAAATGGGAACAAGCCTGGTGTGAGTTTGACAGACCTTTCTTATTTTACCCAGATCTGCTGGAAAAATCTGTCAAATTATTCCTTGGCTGACATGGATGAAAAGTGAAAAATAATGTGAAATGAGTATGAAAAATCTTAATGCAGATCAAACAACCAAATAAAAGGAAGTTCTTAGTTTTCAGATGTTAGCTCAAGAAGGGTCAATTCAGTGGAACTCTTCCCGGACTCATTGAATGAACCTACAGTATGATGAAAAAGCTCCCAGTATCTTAGATGAGATCATTGCATTGGTATCATGTGATCAAAAGCCCACTTTCAAATTTACTACTACTACTTATCATTTCTATAGCGCTACTAGACGTACGCAGCGCTGTACACTTGAACATGAAGAGACAGTCCCTGCTCGACAGAGCTTACAATCTAATTAGCACAGACAAACAGGACAAACAAGAGATAAGGGAATATTAAAGTCAGGATGATAAAATAAGGGTTCTGAACAAGTGAACAAGAGTTAGGAGTTAAAAGCAGCATCAAAAAGGTGGGCTTTTAGCTTAGATTTGAAGACGGCCAGAGATGGAGCTTGACAGGCCGGCTCAGGAAGTCTATTCCAGGCATAAGGTGCAGCAAGATAAAAGGAATGGAGTCTGGAGTTAGCAGTGGAGGAGAAGGGTGCAGATAAGAGAGATTTATCCAGTGAACAGAGTTCCTGGGGAGGAATGTAGGGAGAGATGAGAGTGGAGAGGTACTGAGGAGCTGCAGAGTGAATGCACTTATAGGTCAATAAGAGGAGTTTGAACTGTATGCGGAAACAGATAGGAAGCCAGTGAAGTGACTTGAGGAGAGGGCTAATATGAGCATAACGACACTGGCAGAATATTAGTCGTGCAGCAGAAGTTTGAACAGATTGAAGAGGAGAGAGATGGCATTGTTAAATGCAGGCTTCACAGTACACTATTGAACAAATGAAAATAGATATGGTGATGCTATTCACAAATAAGTATCTCTAACGTCAATTGTACCAATTTTCTAGTTCTTGCTTCCTAATAATATCCCTTTTATTTGCTAGAGGCCCCTATGTGGTAGCATTAGGGAAATGTACTATCATTTTGATTTAGGTGGTCAACATCAATGGTGTTGATGAGTTAACCAGCACTGAATCTGATTTCATCAGAACAAGATTCCAAGAAACCAAACAAAAATGATGCCACAATCCAGTAAGAAGGTCAGTACGATATGTTTATGTTTAATGTCACTAGCTCAATTGAAGCACCCTTTGATGCACTGGAAATGATTATGGAAAGGTCCATCTTGCTATATTGAGTGTGCTAGTGTGCTAGAATTCAGTGATGAATACGCTTGTATGTTTTAGTCGGATCCAAATTTACACCCAATTTGCATGCACAATTTAATTGACAAGCCAATTAGCACTAATAATTGGGCGCTAACAATCAATTATTGGCACTATTTGGCACCAATCTGAATTTACGCATGCATCTTTGTAATCAGTATTCTATAAAGATGCATGCGTCCATTTTTACGCACAGATTCAAAAATGGGGCATAGTCGTGTGGGGGTTGGGATGTTCCTACAATCTGTGTGCAATGTGATGGAATAAGAGAGATCTGCACCTAATTTAAGCACAAGAATTTATACCAGGTTTCAGTTGGTGTAAATCCTCACATCTAAAATTGTGCGTGGATCCTGGCACTAAGCGCTATTTTATAAACAGCTCCCAACTTTGAGTGTCATTTATAGAATTCAGTCCTTAATGTTGCATTGTGATACCAGCATAAACAGACAGAATTATTGAACAGCACTGTACCTTTATTAATTGATGTGATGGACAATGGGGAAGATGATGTTACTTCATTTTCCTGGTCTATGAATAACCAAAATAAGAGACAGATGACACACAAGTTACAGTAGCTATTTAGGTAATAGTCTCCAGCAGCTCTAATAGGGATTCTCAACCTAGTCCTTGGGACACACTCAGCCAGTGAGGTTTTCAGAATATCCACAATGAATATGCATGAGATAAATTTGCGCGCACTACTTCCAATGAATGTGAATTTGCCTCATGCATACTCATTGTGGTACTGGCTAAGTGTGTCCTGATGACTGGGTTGAGAACCTCTGCTCTAGATTAAGTGGGAATAAGGGGTGCAGAATCAAACTGGAGAGGTGTATATTCACACTAACTCTGTCCAACTACCAAGGCTTCTATTGTATAAAACACAGAATTTTGCAAAATGAATGCAGATATTTTTTCATGACATGTATTTTTTTATAGATTAAAATATGTAACCACCATAGTCTTTTCTGTAGATGGGACCTCACCTCTAGCTAGTTCTTTTTAGGGCTGTACCGAATATTCGCATTTGATTCAATTTGGCCCTGAGTACATTATTCGTATGTGGCCGAATAGTGATTTAAATTCAAATATTAATAATCTGGGACTCTACTTTGCAAATCCTACAGAAATAAACATGAACTCTGATTTCATGTTGCTTCTTTTATTATTTATGTTAAAGTTCAATGCCAATTATTCGTATTTGGTATTTGTATTTGGCCAAATAATATTTTTCATTATTCGTCTTTGATCGAATAGTAAAATATACTATTTGGTACAGCTCTAGTTCTCTTGTTGATTCATTTAAGATTATCTCAGTTTATAGAGGCTCCAGGACTACCATAACTCCGTCTGATACACCACTCGGGAAAAACTTTGCTTGAACAAATCTTTTAGTGAGACTGACAAAATAATTTACTAGCTTTACACTGGTAAAATGCAAAGAGATTCTCAGGTTTCAGTTCAAGACTGAAAATCCTGCAACCAGCTGGCAATGATAACACAATGAGCTCGCACTATAGGTCAATTGCTGCTATAATAAATCAAGACAACATTCATTTAGACAGCTATCTTCGGACCATCAGAGGCGGTACTCCGCGACTATACAGTGGTGCAGTAGTAATTTCCACCTTTCTTGTCATTGGTCCATTTTTTGAAAGAAACATTTCAATAGTACTTCAAAGATTCTTGAAATTGCAATATGTCTGTACTTATCTTAAACAGTGATTTTAGGGGACTTAGAGGGGCATAATTGAACAAAAACGTCTATCTCCATGGGCGTTTATCTCCGAGAACGGGTCCGTGAAGGGGCGGACCGAACCGTATTTTCGAAAAAAATAGACGCCCATGTTTTATTCGACAATTTGTGAGCTGGGCGTTTTTGTTTTTCAGTGATAATGGAAAATGAAAGCGCCCAGCTCAAAAAACGAATAAATCCAAGGCATTTGTTCGTGGGAGAGGCCAGGAGTCGTAGTGCACTGGTCCCCGTCACATGCCAGGACACCAACCGGGCACCCTAGGGGGCACTTTTACAAAAACAAATAAAAAGGTAAAAGAGCTCCCAGGTGCATAGCACCCTTCCCTTGGGTGTTGAGCCCCCCAAATCCCCCTCAAAACCCACCGCCCACAAGTCTACACCATTACTATAGCCCTAAGGGGTGAAGGGGGGCACCTACATGTGGGTACAGTGGGTTTGGGGGGGGGGGTTTGGAGGGCTCCCATTTACCAGCACAAGTGTAACAGGTGGAGGGGGGATGGGCCTGGGTCCACCTGCCTGAAGTCCACTGCACCCCCTAATAACTGCTCCAGTGACCTGCATACTGATGCCAGGGAGGTGGGTATGACATTTGAGGGTGAAAATAAAAAGTTGTGAAACGGCATATTTTGTGGTGGGAGGGGGTTTGTGACCACTGTGGGAGTCAGGGGAGGTCATCCCCGATTCCCTCCAGTGGTCATCTGGTCATTTAGGGCACTTTTTGGGGCCTTATTCGTGGAAAAACAGGGTCCAGGAAAAGTGCCCTAAATTCTCGCTAAAAACGCATATTTTTCTTCCATTATCGGCGAAAGGCGCCCATCTCTGATCGTCCGATAACCACGCCCCAGTTCCGCCTTCACCACACCTTCGACACGCCCCCATCAACCTTGTCCGCATCCGCGATGGAGTGCAGTTGAAAACGTCCAAATTCGGCTTTCGATTATACCGCTTTATTCCTTTTTGTGAGATAAACGTCTATCTCCCGATTTGGGTCGCAATATAGGCGTTTTTCTTTTTCAATTATATGCTGGTTAGAATCCATGTATGATTCACATGGGTCTATATACCGACATGTGTTTTGCTTCAGCTTTTTCAAGGCAAGCCCCTTTTAGTCTCCAGGCTGAGTACTTAATTCTTCACCCCTTACACCTAAGTACTTGGTCTGGAGACTAAAAGGAGCTTGCCTTGAAAAAGCTGAAACGAAACACATGTCGGTATATAGCCCCTTGTGAACTGTACATGGATTTTAAGTCCCCTAAAACCACTATTTAAGATAAGTACAGACATATTGCAATTTCAAGAATCTTTGAGGTACTTTTGAAATGTTTCTTTAAAAAAAATGGACCGATGACGAGAAAGGTGGAAATGACTACTGCACCACTGTATAGCAGCGGAGTACCGCCTCTGATGGCCCGAAGATACCTTTTTTTATGAATGTTTTCTTGCTTTATTATAGCAGCTATTGACCTATAGTTTGAGCTCTAAGTATTAATAATTGAAGCTTTTCTAAAAAAAATATATATATTAAATAGTGGACATTTTTGACTAATGAAAAATACAATTACATACATAGAGGAATGCTTATCCTTTTTGAAGAAATATGCTGTGTTTCATTTCCAAGTACTGAAAAGAAAACTGTGCACCAGACAGTCTGATTCCTGGTTAGCAGGTTGCTACTCAGCATCATCACCGACATTAGCTCAAAGAAGCCATTTGCATCCTTCATCTCCTTAGTGGCAATGGAGACCACTAGCAAAGAAAAAAAAGCACATTATCAAGACAGTGAACACATGGAAGGGATGGGGGTGATTTCATAAGGTGGTATTTATACGAAAAGTCCAAAAATGTGCCTATTTTATGGCTGCTTTATATCGGTTTCCTAGTTTTCTGAGGTTCTTTCAAGAAGGGTAAATTCAGTGGAACTCTTCCATTTTTCCCGACTCATCGAATTAACCTATGGTGAAAAAGCTCTCAGTATCTTAGGGGTCCTTTTACTAAGGTGTGCAGAAAAATGGCCTGTGCTTGTGTAGATGCGTGTATTAGACGCATGCAGGTCCATTTTTTCAGCGCGTGTGCAAAAAAGGCCTTTTTTTGCAGGAAATGGAAGTGCGGCAAAATAAAAATTGGTGCATGTCCATTTTGGGCCTGAGACCTTACCACCAGCTATTGACCTAGCAATAAGATCTCACACGTTAACTGGGCTGTAATGGTCTATGCGTGTACAATGCCGATTACCGCCTGGTTAGCGCTGCGTGCCAGAAAATTTCCAGTGCGCTTAGTGGACATGTGTAAAATATGAAATAACCATCCAGGCCACTCAGTAGCCAGGTGCTAGTTAAAATTTGACGAGCATAGGATGCTCATACGCACCTACGCGGCTTAGTCAAAGGGCCTCTCAGTGAGCTGAGATCATTACTTTGGTCATTATTGACTAAGTATCATGTGATTAAGAGTCCATATTCAAATTTATTTGTAAATTCAGGCTTCACAGTGCACGCTTGTTAACATGGCCACCTATGTGCCTTTATGAACAGGCATCCAAAAGCAGCCCCAGCAGAAGAGAAACCCTTTCAGTCACAAGTCACCTAAATTTAAACACTTTTTATGGGCTTAAATTTATAGAATATTGTTATGCATGCGGGTAAGTGTACACGCATGTAAATAGGAGCAATGCGTCTAAGCGTTAATCTATAATTATGCATGTAAATGTCACAGAGAGTCGTTCACAGGGAAGGGGCATAGCTAAGACATGGGGGAGGGTCTGACATTTACACAGGCAACTTACATAATACCGTAAGTTACATGCATAACTGTTGCATTTAGACGTTAACACTTACACATGCCATAGAGTTGTGGTAATGTTAGTACCAAGGAAAAAAAGGGGAAAAGTCAAACACTTCCACAAACCACAACAGGAAAGTGAAAACATGGGAGAGACCCAAACAGAATATGTTCCAGGAAAAAACTGAGTGCCAATTTATTCTCAAATGTACAAATACACAGTCCCAAATAAGGATGGATCCAACATGGGCCATGTTTCGGCTCTCAAACCTTCGTCAGGAGTCCTCTGTTGTATGGTATATAAACTATGCCCTAATTGGGCTAATATTATGGCCAGTCCTCTTCTCCAGCCCGGCCAGGTTGCTGGCTGATCTGCAAGGCTTTGTTCTGTTTCTGTGAGTCTGACATCCTGCAAATGTAGCTACGTAGCTACGCCCTGCCCCAAAGGGTACAGCTGGTAATGTCATTATAAATGGATGTGCCAGGCATAACAAGATGCAGAATTTAAAACTGCAATCCTGGAGATTTAAGTTCCCTCCTAAAGGATTACTTTAAATGTAGTCCAATCCTGTGTTTTTCCTTGGTTTAGCGAGACATGGCGTGAGGTTAGAATTAGGTATTAGTTGTTGTTCACATCACTACCTCTGACTTTGAACAGTTATTTATATGATTGATGGCTGTTTTATTTTTGTTTAGTGATATCATGCCACGATGCAGTCTAAGCATTGGAAGTGGTGTCCTGAAATGATGTGACATTAGTCTGGATGATTCTAGGGTGGAGTTCTTTTCCATTAATCACAATGGGGCCCTTTTACTAACGGCTTGCCACCCATTGCTGCGGGGCAACTGCTGGCCCAACATGGCCATCGATGGTAGTTCCACCTGGAGCGCAAGCCACTTCCGGCACTACGGAAAATAATTTATAGCACGGCGCTAACCCAGCAGTAATTGGGCAGTGCCACACACTACACGATTCCCGCCAGGTTACTGTGGGAGCACTTACCGCCACCTCAATGGGTGGCGGTAAGTGCTTCCCTCCCCTCACATGGCTACGCGGTAAAAATAATCTTAACCGCTTGGCTAAGTCTTTTTTAGGTGCTTTTTATCCGCTGCAGTAAAAAGGGCCCTGGCATGCATCAAAACAGTCCTTTTTACCGCAACTTGGTAAAAGGACCCCAAACGATATGATATTTTGGGTTATTTCATATCAGATTGCAATTTGAGCAATTTATAAATGAAGAAGTGGTATGTGATTTCCACTGGTCTACTTTGTTGATTCAAAGAGCAGATTGCACAGTATTTGTGGTTGAAAGGCTAAACACTGATGCATTATTCAGGCACAGAAGAGGCTGCATCTCTTCTGAGAGACAAGGAGCAGATTACAGTGAAGCTGGTTCTTTAATGTCACTGCTAGAGTACTTAGCATGGCAGGTCTTTTAGGTTACAATAATACAGGAAGCACCATCTGTTTTCTTGCCACATGGGGGTAACTAGGCCAAGCTACAGTGTACACACAGGGCTCAGAACACTGCCTGAACATAAGGCTTCCTCCTGGGTGTAGCCGAGGACCAGTGGGTAACAAATTTGTGTCTAGTTTCAGGATGAGTCTGATGTTCTATGGTTTCCAGGGTATTTCTGAGAAAATTACTTGTTTGCTGTAATTTATGTGGTATTCGTGCAATTCTAAACCCAGGAGGGAAAGCCGTCATATTTGAACTGCTCTTAGTGACGCCTTGTTGTTTGTGTATAAGACACTGGAGAAGTGTGTGTGAGGTGTGGTAGGAGTGTGTGTCCTTGTGGTGGGTGGACAAGGGAGTCAGATTGTTTGTGCAGTAGTTTTGAAAGCACTAATGTTAGCAAATTAAATAAAAGGAATATTAGGTTTTCCTCCCCCCAATGGTCATAGCAATTCATGTGTATCTGCGTGTGAGTGAGAGAGTGTGTGTGTTTGTGCAAGAGAAAGAGAGTGTGTAATTGAATAAAAGAGACAGTGTGTATCTGTGTGTGTGAGAGAAAGAAAGAAAGAAAGAAAGAAAGAAAGAAAGAAAGAAAGAAAGAAAGAAAGAAAGAAAGAAAGAAAGAAAGAAAGAAAGAAAGAAAGAAAGAAAGGGTGTACACAGAACACATCCCAGAGGGTTCAGTGTATTTGATTCTAGCTAATGTTTGCTATATAAACTGCTATAAGCACTTTCTAATTTGCTGTTTGTTTGTAGAGTTACCTATACAATGTTGTTTACTGTACAACATTGGCACTATTTCCCTTTTGATGGCAATAAAAATAATTTTTCAAAAAGAAAAAAGAAAGGGTGTGTCTATGTGTGTGTGAGTGAGTGAGTGAGCGAGTGAAAGAGAGAGAGAGAGGGGTGTGTGTACCTGTGAGTGAGAGAGAGAGAGAGAGTGTCTGCGAGTGTGAGAGAGAGTGTTTGCGAGTGAGAAAGAGAGAGTGTCTGCGAGTGAGAGAGAGTGTTTGCAAGTAAGAGAGAGAATGTCTGCGAGTGAAAGAGAGAGAGTGTTTCCAAGTGAGAGAGAGTGTCTGCGAGTGAGAGAGTGTGTCTGCGAGTGAGAGAGAGAGAGAGAGAGTGAGAGTGCTAGTGAGAGAGAGAGAGTGTCTGCGAGTGAGAGAGAGAGAGAGAGAGTGTGTGTGCGTGAGAGAGACAGCATGTATGAGTTAAAGAAAGGGTGTGTTTCTATGTGTGTGTGAGTGAGTTAGTGAAGGAGAGTGTATTTGTGTGAGCAAGAGTGTGAGTGAGAGAGTGTCTGCGAGTGAGAGAGATAGTGCCTGTGAGTGCGAGAGAGAGTGTCTGCAAGTGAGAGAGAGAGTGTGAGTGATTGTATGTGTGTGTGTGAGAGAGACAGCCTATATGAGTTAAAGAAAGGGTGTGTTTCTATGTGTGTGTGAGTGAGTGAGACTGTGTTGGTGTGAGTGAGAAAGAGACAGAACGAGAGTGCGAGTGAGAGAGAGTGCGAGTGAGAGAGAGAGTGTCTGTGAGTGAGAGAATGTCTGTGAGTGAGAGAGAGAGAGTGTGTAAGTGTTTGTATGTGTTTGTGTGCATGAGAGAGAGACAGCGTGTATGAGTTAAAGAAAGGGTGTGTTTCTATGTGTGTGTGAGTGAGTGAAAGAGAGTGTGTTTGTGTGAGTGAGAGACAGTGCGAGTGAGAGAGAGTGTCTGCGAGTGAGAGAGTGCGAGTGAGAGAGAGAGTATCTGTGAGTGAGAGAGAGAGTGTGAGTGTTTGTATGTGTGTGCTTGAGAGAGACAGCATATATGAGTTAAAGAAAGGGTGTGCTTCAATGTGTGTGTGAGTGAGTGAAGGAGAGTGTGTTTGTGTGAGTGAGAGAGACAGAGAGAGAGACACAGTGCGAATGAGAGAGAGAGAGACAGTGTCTGCGAGTGAGAGAGAGAGTGTGCGTGAGTGTATGTGTGTGTGTGCGTGAGAGAGACAGTGTGTATGAGTTAAAGAAAGGGTGTGTTTCTGTGTGTGTGTGTGTGAGTGAGAGAGAGTGCAAGTGAGAGATAGAGAAAGAGAGTGTCTGCAAGTGAGAGACTGTGTGTCTGCGAGTGAGAGAGTGTGTGTCTGCAAGTGAGAGAGAGTGTCTGCGAGTGAGAGAGTGTGTTGTCTGTGTGTGAGAGAATATCTGTGAGTGAGAGAGTGTGTGAGTGTTTGTATGTGTGTATGTGCGTGAGAGAGATAGCGTGTATGAGTTAACGAAAGGGTGTGTTTCTATGTGTGTGTGAGTGAGTGAAAGAGAGTGTGTTTGTGTGAGTGAGAGAGCATGCGAGTGAGAGAGAGAGAGTGTCTGCGAGTGAGAGAGTGTCTGTGAGTGAGAGAGAGAGAGAGTGTGTGTAAGTGTTTGTATGTGTGTGTGTGCGTGAGAGAGACAGCGTGTATGAGTTAAAGAAAGGGTGTGTTTCTATGTTTGTGTGAGTGAGTGAGAGAGAGATAGACAGAGAGTGCGAATGAGAGAGAGAGTGTCTGTGAGTGAGAGAGTGTGTGTGAGTGTATGTGTGTGTGTGCGTGAGCGAGACAGTGTGTATGAGTTAAGGAAAGGGTGTGTTTCTTTGTGTGTGTGAGTGAGTGAGTGAGTGAGTGAAAGAGTGTGTTTGTGTGAGTGAGAGAGAGAGAGTGCAAGTGAGAGAGAAAGAGTGTCTGCAAGTGAGAGAGAGTGTGTCAGCGAGTAAGAGAGTGTATGCGAGTGACAGAGAGAGTGTCTGCGAGTGAGAGAGAAAGTGAATGTTTGTATGTGTGTGTGTGAGAGACAGCGTGTATGAGTTAAAGAAAGGGTGTGTTTCTGTGTGTGTGAGTGAGTGAAAGAGAGTGTGTTTGTGTGAGTGAGAGAGAGACAGAAAGTGTGAATGAGAGAGAAAGGGAGAGTGTCTGCGAGTGAGAGAGTGTGTGTCTGCGAGTGAGAGAGAGAGAGTGTGTGTCTGCAAGTGAGAGAGAGTGTCTGCGAGTGAGAGAGTGTGTGTGTGTGTGTGTGAGAGAGAGAGTGTGAGTTAGAGATAGAGAGAGAGCGTGTGAGTGTTTGTATGTGTGTGTGTGCGTGAGAGAGATAGCATGTATGAGTTAAAGAAAGGGTGTGTTTCTATGTGTGTGTGAGTGAGTGAAAGAGATTGTGTTTGTGTGAGTGAGAGAGAGTGCGAGTGAGAGAGAGAGTGTCTGTGAGTGAGAGAATGTCTGTGAGTGAGAGAGAGAGAGTGTGTAAGTGTTTGTATGTGTTTGTGTGCATGAGAGAGAGACAGCGTGTATGAGTTAAAGAAAGGGTGTGTTTCTATGTGTGTGTGAGTGAGTGAGTGAGTGAGTGAGAGAGAGATAGAGAGTGTGAATGAGAGAGAGAGTGTCTGTGATTGAGAGAGAGAGAGAGTGTGTGTGTGAGTGTATGTGTGTGTGTGCTTGCGTGAACGAGACAGTGTGTATGAGTTAAAGAAAGGGTGTGTTTCTACGTGTGTGTGAGTGAGTGAAAGAGTGTGTTTGTGGGAGTGAGAGAGTGGGAGTGAGAGAGAAAGAGCGTCTGCAAGTGAGAGAGTGTGTCAGCGAGTAAGAGAGTGTCTGCGAGTGAGAGAGAGTGTGTGAGTGTTTGTATGTGTGTGTGTGTGTGTGTGTGTGTGTGTGTGTGCATGAGAGACAGCGTGTATGAGTTAAAGAAAGGGTGTGTTTCTGTGTGTGAGTGAGTGAGTGAAAGAGAGTGTGTTTGTGTGAGTGAGAGAGAGACAGAAAGTGTAATGAGAGAGAAAGGGAGAGTGTCTGCGAGTGACAGAGAGAGTGTGTGTGTGTGTGTGAGTGTATGTGTGTGTGCACATGAGAGAGACAGTGTGTTTGAGTTAAAGAAATGGTGTGTTTTTATGTGTGTGTGTGCGTGAAAGAGAATGTGTTTGTGTGAGTGAGTGAGAAAGAGAGAGAGAGTGCTAGTGAGAGAAAGAGAGAGAGTGTCTGCGAGTGAGAGAGTGTGTGTGTCTGTGAGTGAGAGAGTGTGTGTGTCTGCGAGTGAGAGAGAGAGAGTGTGTGTCTGTGAGTGAGAGATAGAATGTCTGCAAGGGAGAGAGAGTGTGTGAGTGTTTCTATGTGTGTGTGAGTGAAAGAATGTGTTTGTGTGAGTGAGTGAGTGAGTGAGAGAGAGACAGTGTCTGCGAGTGAGAGAGAGTGTGTGTGCGTGTGTGTGCGTGAGAGAGACAGTGTGTATGAGTTAAAGAAAGGGTGTGTTTCTATGTGTTTGAGTGAGTGAAAGAGAGTGTGTGTCTGTCAGTGAGAGATAGAGAGAATGTCTGCGAGTGAGAGAGAGCGAGAGACTAGAGAGAGAATGTCTGCGAGTGAGAGAGAGCGAGAGACTAGAGAGAGAGAGAGTGTGTATGTGTGTGTGTGTGTGTGTGTGAGTGAAGGAAAAAGAGCGAGAGAGAGAGAGTGTGTGTGTGTGTGCGAGTGAAGGAAAGAGAGAGAGAGTGTGTGTGAATAAGAGAGAGAGAGAGTGTATGTATGTGAGTGTGTGTGTGTGCGTGAGAGAGAGACAGCGTGTATGAGTTTAAAAAAGGGTGTGTTTCTACGTGTGTGAGTGAGTGAGTGAAAGAGAGTGTGTTTGTGTGAGTGAGAGAGAGAGAGAGTATGTGTGTGTGTGTGTGCGTGCACACGCACGTGTGTTTGTGTGAAAGAGAACATTATGAGTGAAAGAAAGAAAAGGTCTGTGTATGTGTGTGAGTGAAAGTGTGACAATGTGTGAAAGCTTGTGAAGAAGAGAAAAGAGTGTGTGTCTTTGTGAGTGAAAGAGAGAAAGAGGGACTGTGTGTCTGTGTTTGTGCATGTATGCGAAAGAGAGAGAGAGAGAGAGAGTTTGTCAAGCAGGGGAAGGCCTCTCTATCCCAACATTCCATGTTACTTCAATGCACAAATGTTTCTTATGCTAGTTCTCTATATAGTTCAAGAGATGACGGCTATGCAGTGGCGTACAAAGGGGTGGGGGCGGTCCGCCCCGGGTGCACGCCGCTGGGGGGGGGGGGTGCTGTGGTGCGCGCCTGTTGCCCTGTCTCCGAGTTCGCAATTCGCATGTGTTCACTGCTCCCTCTGAGTCTGCCCCGGAACAGGGGGGGGGGGCGCCTGGGGGGGGGGGGGGTCGCGCTGCACCCGGGGGGGGGGGGGGTGCATCGGCGATCCGCCCCGGGTGTCAGCTAGGGTCGGAACGCCACTGCGGCTATGAACGCTTTTTTCTGATCCTCATGACATGCACTTTTCAGCCTGCACTAACTGGGCTGATCTCCAAAATACCCACACATTCTGTGTCTGAAGATCAGGTTGTCAGGCAGATAAAAAGTAAATGAGCTTGTACTTTTTGCCGTCTCAAATGAAGGGATAAAGAATGTGCATAGGGAGCACATGTACATTTTTAAAAAATTGAGAGGATGCTTTTAAAAGGCATTTCTGTGGGTAAAACATGCAGAAATGCCTTTTTCTAAAATTGTTTTCCAGATATACTGGTAGAAGTTCATACAAAAGCTTGTATGTGCACATGTTTACTCACACTGAGGAGAGGGGTTCTAGGGGACAAAGTTTGGGCAGAGTTTTCATTTGCCCACATGCCTGTATGGGTCAAATATCAGCAGGTACAGCAAGCAGTTTTTGAAAATGACAGCCTCGGCATTTTAAAAAAGCCACGTATATTGCACATAGTGAGTGGCACTGAATATACACGGAGGCAGCTTAAAATCGAGGGGAGGAGAGAATCGCGAGGAGAGGGAGGGAGGGAGGAAGGGAAGGGGAGGGGATGGAAGGGAAGGGAAGGGGAGGGAATGGAAGGGAAGGGAAGGAGAGGGGAGAGGAGGGCAGAGGAGAATGGATGAGATGGGAGGACAGTAGAGGAGAGAATCGCAGGACACAGATGGCAGGGCAGGGAAAAGGAGAATCGCTGGACCTGGAGGGGAGGGGAGGGAAGACTTGCTGGACATGGAGGCATAGGCGCCGACTCCATGGGTGCTGTGGGTGCTCGAGCACCCCCAATATTTGACCTGCCCGAAGTCCCAGAATGGAAGTTCCCAGCCAGCCCGACCTGCGCTGCCCGCCCTCTTCTCCCAGTCCTTTGCCTGCTCCTCTCTCTCTCCTGCGTGCCGCCAAGAATTAAGTTCTTACCTTGGGGTCCGGCGGCAGCAGTGGGATAAACATAAAGGAATCCTATTCAGAAGGAATGGATCCTAAGGAGCTTAGCCAAGATTGGGTGGCTGAGCCGGTGGCGGGAGGCGGGGATAGTGCTGGGCAGACTTATACGGTCTGTGCCAGAGCCGGTGGTGGGAGGCGGGGCTGGTGGTTGGGAGGCAGGGATAGTGCTGGGCAGACTTACACCGTCTGTGCCCTGAAAAGGACAGGTACAAATCAAGGTAAGGTATACACAAAAAGTAGCACATATGAGTTTATCTTGTAGGGCAGACTGGATGGACCATGCAGGTCTTTTTCTGCTGTCATTTACTATGTTACTATGTATGTAGAATGGCTGCGAGGCAGGAACTCGCGCCACAACTGGCTGTTGACGTCCAGACTCCTGCGTCGCTCAAACTCCATCTTAACCAGCAGGGTGGCAGGAAGCGGGCAAGCGTGGAACTCGCACCACAACTCGCCTCCTAACGGTTCCCTTTAAAAACATAATCGCCATTACATGATAACCTTGCTAGCGCCCGTTTCATTTGTGTGAGAAACGGGCCTTTTTTCCTAGTATGCATATAATTCTCTCCCCCCAACAAAGCTATTGCCCTCTTTTACTGCAGCACCAAGATAGGTCTTAATGAAGCCTTTGAAAATGTACTCTCAAATGTTTAATAAAATTAAAATATATTAATATATTACCGCCTTGCTCAGGACGCAGCTGTTCTTCATTTCTGTACCAGAAAAGCCTTGGTCTGGGATAAGCTTTTCTTACAATGCAGCTCAAATTAACCTATAGGGGAATTTGGACAGGAGAGGAACTCCATGATATATCTGAGGACCAAAAAGGATAATTAACGTTTCTTTTCCTAATGACACTGAAACTAGTACCCAACAAGAACATTACAGGAAAATCACATGGATGGAATATATGATGCACCGAACCCATCTGGCCTCAAGATGTCACCATTGTCCCACACAGCACATGCTTATTTATGAGGGAAACCGAAACTTCAGGAATGGAGGCAGAGTGCAATGACTGTGCTTAACTTTAACTGTGTTGCTGTTGCAATGTCTCCTTAGATCAATCTATCTATTTATATGGGGGAGGTGGTGAAATATTCAGCAAGCAGCGATCAGCAGTTTTTTTGTCTGTTGCCGGCTTTATCCCTAGATATTCAATGCCAGATCATGTCCAGACACCAGCACTGAATACCTGGGCATACATGGCCAGATAACTCTTACACAGTTATGTGCAATATTCAGTATTTAACCACATAAAGATAGGACTGCGTTTTATGCAGTCCAATTTATGCAGTTACTTTATGCAGCAGGGGCCAGAGCCTAAAGTGTGTGTGTGGGGGGGGGGGGGGGGCACAATTTGGCCCACCACCCCGCCGCTCCCCCCTCCCGCCGCAATCCACATACTTTGGCTTGCGGTGGACCCCAACCCCCATCAGCTGAAGTGTTTCTCCATTGCTGCTCTCCTTACGTTGCTTGCCCTTCTTCCCCTCACGTTGTGCATGCTCGATTTTAATGAAATTGAACATTCACAAAGTGTTGTGAAGTGAATGCTCAGTTTCACTAAAACCGAACATGCACTTGACGAAAGGGAAGCAGGGCAGGCAATGTAAGGCAATCTCCACTCTTGTCTCTCCCTACGCCCCCCTCGGGTACTCCGTTCTGTGGATAAATCTCTCTTGTCTGTCCCCTTCTCCTCTACTGCTAATTCCAGACTCCGTTCCTTTTAACTCGCTGCACCTTACGCTTAGAATAGACTTCCCGAGCGTGTACGTCTAGCCCCGTCTTTGGCCATTTTCAAATCCAGGCTAAAAGCCCACCTCTTTAATGCTGTTTTTGACCCCTAACCACTACTCACTTGCCCTCTACCCTTTTATCCCCTCTTTAATTCCCTTACCTCTTAGTTGTTCTGTCTGTCTGTCCTGTTTAGATTGTGAGCTCTTTGAGCAGGGACTGTCTTTTCGTGTATGGTATACAGCGCTGCGTATGCCTTGTGGTGCTATAGAAGTGATAAGTAGTAGTAATAGTAGTAGAGAGCAGTGCTGGAGAAACGCTTCAGCTGGTGGAGGTAAGGGACCCCCACCAGCCAAACCGGGGGGCCCTAGATCCATTTTGGGGGCCCAGGCCCCTGTGACCCCCAGCTAAGCCACCATTATGCAGTTAAACATTGAAAATCAGTACTTAACTGCATAAGTGCCGACTCCGCCTCTGACCACCCACAAATTTGCCAGTTTCGGCTTAGATGCTAATCGTTCAGTGGAGCCATCCAGCTAAGAGTTGATATTATTTTACTTGGATTTGCTCACACCTGATGAATATCTGTGGTTAGTCTTGGACAAGTGAATTAATATTGACCAGAGGATTCATAGCCTGCCTATCACAAATCTAAGTGGGTCACAAAAATCATACATAATTGGAATTACAATAAAAATCCACAAAAACACTAACTCTGTCGTAAAGGCATATTTTAAAATAGCAAAGCCTGAGTGAACAAATGTGCTTTTGATCGATTTTTAAATACATTCTTAAAACCCGCAGCAAACAACTGTACGCTAAATACCCAGTGTACCTGAATGTAACTCACCTTGAGCTACTACTGAAAAAGGTGTGAGCTAAATCCAAAATAAATAAATGAAATATATATTCATTAACCCCCACATTCTATATGTGGCACCTTAACTTGTGTGCGCTAATTTGGCCACACAGCCAAATTGCACGCTCAACTTAATTAACAAGCTAATCAGTGCTGATAATTGGCAACAACCAATCAGCGGCACTAATTGGCTTTAATTAGAATGTACGCGCACAACTTTCTAGGCATATTCTACAAAACGGTGCGCATAAATTCTAATGTGTGCAGTTGAAAATGGGGCATGGCCATAAAAGGGGGCATGGCCACGGGTGTAGAATGCACGGGTTATGGGTGTTTTAAAAAACTATGCACACTATTATGGAATACACCTGATCTGCAACTAACTTAGGCATTGCTACACAGGAACCGTTAGCGCAGCTAAATACAAGAAGTCCTTAGTAAATGGACAAATAGCTGTTGAATGAAGTTTTATTTGTTTGGCTGCATCTCAAAAAAGATATAGCGGAATTAGAAAAGGTACAGAGAAGGGCGACAAAAATGATAAAGGGGATGGGACGACTTCCCTATGAGGAAAGGCTAAAGAGGCTAGGGCTCTTCAGCTTGGAGAAAAGATGGCTGAGGGGAGATATGATAGAGGTCTATAAAATAATGAGTGGAGTTGAACGGGTGTGAAGTGTCTGTTTACGCTTTTCAAAAATACTAGGACTAGGGGGGCATGTGATGAAGCTACAAAGTAGTACATTTAAAATGAATCAGAGAAAATCTTTCTTCACTCAACATGTAATTAAACTTTGGAATTTGTTGCCAGAGAATGTGGTAAAGGCGGTTAGCTTAGCAGAGTTTAAAAAAGGTTTGGACGGCTTCCTAAAGAAAAAGTCCATAGACCATTATTAAATGGACTTGGGGAAAATCCACTGTTTCTGGGATAAGCAGTATAGAATGTTTTGCACTTTTTTTGGATCTTGCCAGGTATTTGTGACCTAGATTGGCCACTGTTGGAAACAGGATGCTGGGCTTGATGGACCTTTGGTCTTTCCCACTATGGCAATACTTATGTACTTATGTATGACACTGAGGGCTTCTTTTACAAAGCCGTGCTAGCGATTTCTGCATGGTAAATAAGAGGAATCCAATTCAATTCTTATGGGCTTCCTCTCATTTACTGCTAACACAGCTTTGTTAAAGAAGTCCTGAATAAATCGCAGAGTATGCCTAGAGTAGTAATATATGCACACGTTTTTAAGAGCAAAGTATTGAAGTTTTCAATCACATATAATGTACTTTAATTTATTGTTTGCTGTATATTTGTTCTGATGCAGTTTTAAGTAGTACTGATTTTGTAGTGTAGTAAGTCTTTTGTTGTTTTTAAGCAGCATTTTTTGCCAAAATAGAGTCTGTACTTCTCTAATAATTAAGAGAAACAGCTGTCGGACAAAGTTTTATTTATTGATACTAAATGAACTGCAGAGTATGCCAATGCAGTAACATATGCGCACGTTGTTAAAAGTAGAAAAAAGAGTATCAAAGTTTTTAATTACTCAAAATGTATTTTAATTCATTGTTTGCTGTATATTTATTGTTTGTGCAGAGGTTATGATGCAAGTGGAGATATTCCTTTCTTTTAGCTCCCTGTATTATAAAGTTAGTCATATTGGATTGGATGTTTGCATCCTGGATAGGGGAAATTATTGTTCCATCTTTCCCAGCTTTTATTATTGTTCTTCCCCCTTTCTTTGATACAATTTTTAATATAGTTCCTCATATTGATTTAATTTTAACTTCTGACTTTTCCAAGATTTGGGGGGCCTTAAGTTGGATAGCTTTTTTTGAAATCAACCAGGTTGGTGGCAATCAGTCTTAATATTTTACCACTTAATGCTGCTTGTGGAATTTTGGTCACATATAAGTTATCATTTAATAATGTAGCATTTTAGGGCCCTTTTATTAATCCATGTATGTGCCTACACGCGTCAATTTGGAGTTACCGCCTGGCTACCATGCAGCCTGGGCAGTAATTTTGTTTTTTACGCACGTCTGCTAAGCGCCGAAAAAAGAATTTTTATTTTCTGGCGCCTGGTGGAAACCAGGCGGTATTTGTCATTCTACGCGCACAGATGATTACCGCATGGTTACTGAGTGAGACCTTACCACTAAGTCAATGGCTGGCAGTAAGGTCTCAGATACAAAATGGACGTGCACCAATTTTTATTTTATTTTTGGCAAAAATAAAAAAAGGCCTTTTTTACAGGCATGCTGAAAATGGATCTGCGCACGCCTAAAACATGCGCCTACACTAGTCCAGTCCATGTTTCTTTGCACCTCAATAAAAGAACCCCTTAGTATGTCACCATTCCCTCATTAATTTTTCTTTAAAAAGTCTTTTTTAATTATTTCTTTATTATCGGTCACTTTTTCATTTTTGGATTACCATACATTACGTCATAACTTTCATTTTACTTTAAGCTTCAGTGCAAATCGCATGGTGGTATACTTTTGAAATCCATAGAAAGCTACATGTGAAATTTTCATGTGCTTTTATATGTTTATATAAGTTTTTTTTAACATGTTTTCATTATTCTTAACAGACCCCTGATGCAGGCATAGATGCCAAAATATTGCCCTGCATCTTGTCTTAGAAAAAAAGATTTACTTGCTATTCCAGTTCTGGAGGCTGCTAGTGCTTTTTTCTGTTTGTCTTGTATGTTGTGCTTTGGTTTCCCTCTCTTTTTTTTTTACTGCTCTAATAACTTAATCAGTCAGCCATACTCCTGAATCCGTGCCCCTGAATTGAGGGCTGTCCTTGTGATAGTGACTGTTTAGATGGGGAAAGATTTTAAAAAGGGGGGGGGGGAGGAAGGAATCTCAGATAGCTGCACATAAAGGGTTATTGATCCGATGTCCAGGGGAGACTGGTAGTAATTCCAGATTAAAGCAGCAGAGGATATATCAGTTTTGTAAACTTAAGAGATAAAATGTGAAAGAATCTTACATGATTAAGTGGTAAGGTGTCGGGCCCTGTTTACTAAGGCGCATTATAGGTGCCTATACTATCCCCTATAGGTGCCTACACGGTTAGCCCGTGTGCTAATTGTAGGTGCGTTAAAGACATTAACGCACTTTAGTAAACAGGGGTCATTTTACTAAGGTGCAGCAAAATGTGGTCTGCGCTGCTGTGGACGCATGTATTGGATGCGTGCAGGATCATTTTTAAGTGCACCTACAAAAAAGGCCTTTTGGGGGGGGGGGGGGCTGAAAATGGATGTGCAGCAAAATGCAAATTGATGCGTGTCCATTTTGGGCCTGAGACCTTACTGCCACCCATTGACTTAGCGGTAAGGTCTCATGCGTTAACCGGGCAGTAATCATCAGTGCGCATACAATGCCGATTACTACTACTACTACTATTTATCATTTCTATAGCGCTACAAGGCATACGCAGCGCTGTACACCATACACAAAAAGACAGTCCCTGCTCAAAGAGCTTACAATCTAGGTAAACAGACAGGTAAACAGACAGAACAATAAGGGTAACAGACAGAACAATTAAGGGTAAGGGAATAAAGAGGTGAGGATAAAGGACATGGCAAGTGAGTGGTGGTTAGGAGTCAAAAGCAGTGGTAAAGAGGTGGGCTTCACAATTGATTACTGCCCAGTTAGCACTGTGCGACGGAAAATTTCCAGCATGCCTACCGAATGCGTGTACAAAATGAAATTATCGCCCGGGCCATGTGGTACCGAGCGGTAGTTCCAAATTGGCACATGTTGGGCACACATAGGCACCTACACGGCTTTGTACAAGGGCCCTTAAATGTATAAACAGTTTTAGAGTACATAATATATAACGTTGTGGAGACATTGTGGAATGTGAGATGTGTAAGGTAGTGAATGAAAAGTTAAGAATAGGGAATATATGATTAAATGAATGTACAGTGATACCGTGTTTCCCCGAAAATAGGGCATCCCCATAAAATAAGACCTACCGAGGTTTTTGGTGCCCTTAGAAAATATAAGGCCTCCCCCGAAAGTAAGGCCTAGCAAAGTTTTGTTTTTTCCGGTAAGTAGGGTCCCCCCCCCTGAGATCGCCGGGCCCCCCTCCGTCATTCTGAAACTAACCCCCCACCCGAGGTCATCCCCCCCCCCACCCGAGATGGCGCCCCCACCCGAAGTCGCCGGACCCCAACCCCCTCTGTCGCTCCGAAACTAACCTGCACTTAAGCCTCCTTTCACTTTCCTTCCAGTTCGCAGCAAGCAGCAGCAGTAGGAGGGCAGGCCACTCCTTCCTTCCGTGTCCCGCCCTCACCTGACGTAACGTAACGTCAGGCGAGGGTGGGGCTCGGAAGGAAGGAGAGGCCTGCCCTGCCCTGCTGCTCCTGCGAACTGGAAGGAAAGTGAAAGGAGGCTTAAGTGCAGGTTAGTTTCTGAGCGACGGAGGGGGGTGGGGTCCGGCGACTTCGGGTGGGAGCGCCATCTCGGGTGGGGGGGGGGCGACCTCGGGTGGGGGGTTACCGGTAGTTGCAGGAGCGACGGAGGGAAGGTGGGCGGGCCAACCGTGTTTCCCCGAAATATTAAGACATCCCCTGAAAATAAGACCTAGCGCCTTTTTGGGCGCAAAAATTAATATAAGGCAGTGTCTTATATTCGGGGAAACACGGTACCTCGGTTTTTGTCGATAATCCGTCCGAAAACAATCAGCGAGATCCGAAACCGAAGAAAACCAAGGCAATTATTTCCACATGGAATTGTTTGGCTAGATGCACAGGGTGATGCTCACATGAGAAACAACGCCACACTGAGCAGGAGAACGTGTGGGTCACCCTTTGATTTTGCAAAATTAGCAGAGAGGTCACGTGGGCACGCCGACGAAATCCGAGACAAAATTTTCACAGAAAAAATCAACGAAAACTGAAACCGATGATAACCAAAGTCAACGAAAACCGAGGTATTACTTATTGAAAATAAGATTTTATGGAATTATTTAAGAATTTGATATGAATAAAGATTATTGTATAGAATCTTAATTATTTGTGGTTAATATATAAATGAAAGTGTAATTGTATTGGAATTAAGATATCCATTTAGTAATATTTATTTATTTGTAACATTTGTATCCCACATTTTCCCACCCATTAGCAGACTCAATGTGGCTTACATAATACCGTCAAGGCGATCGCCAAGTCCAGTAGATATTAAACAAATACAGTTTAAAATAAGGGTCAGGTAAGGTTAGGGTATACAAGTACAACAAGGGTCAAGGAACTGAGGAATATACAATGTCCATTACGATGTGAGGTTTTGATGCATTTCGGAGTTAAGGCATTTAAGTTGGATCAGTAGAGCAGGCCTTGCAAAACAGGTTTTTAATGATTGCCTGAAGTTTAGTAATATTGTTGTATGCATATTTATTAGGGAGGTGCATTTGTGGCCCTTGAGAACTAGGACTGTATTCTACTGCTTTAGGACAATGCTTTATTTAATATACATCCCAAAAAAATAATATCCCTGGAATTCATGCTAATTTCTTCTTTCGAACAAGAGTCCATGCCCCACTCAGCCTGCCAAACAGAGGTCGTGAAGCAGTTGCATTTACAGAT
The DNA here is from genome assembly GCF_901765095.1 of Microcaecilia unicolor. Classification (NCBI taxonomy): domain Eukaryota; kingdom Metazoa; phylum Chordata; class Amphibia; order Gymnophiona; family Siphonopidae; genus Microcaecilia; species Microcaecilia unicolor. The sequence continues at coordinate 269,803,798 of NC_044035.1, read as the reverse complement.
TTAGATGATATAGTTTTACAAGGCTTGAAGGTTCTGTTTGAACATTCCTGCTGGCTATTTTACATGCCAAAGATTCCTGACCCAGAAGAAATGACTTACCTCACTGCTGGAGATGTTTCTAATGGTGAGCGAGATCTCTGGTGGTATAGCTTAGAGAGAGAAAAAAAGTATCATTTCTGACTATATTTTATAGGGGAGAAGATTGGGGACAAGGGTCATAGATGTCATATGTAAACCTTCAGTCTTTCATGCCTCCCCCCCCCAATTGTTTTTCATGCTGCTAGCCCTCCCCTCAAGATTTTCATAACGAAGCTCAACAATCAAGATTTCTCTAACATCACCCGGCCCAGAACAATCCTGTAAAAAATCATAATGCATAGATGGAAATCACACTTTTAAATGTTAAACTTTGCTTTATATGTACATACGTAATGAAGGCAATTTCCAAAAGCCATTTACCTGGATAAATGACTGTTTATTCAGATAAATGGCCTATTTGAAAATTACCTCTATTGTCTTCACAGGGATTTCAAACTATATGAAAACTTCCACTTATGATAGTGGACTTTATAATACTTGGTGTATTCGTCCCTATCGGGAGTTTTGAGGTCTTATTTGTTGAAATTTCTGTAAAGAAGCTTTGAAGGTTACAGGTGAATGAGATACAAATTTTCAAACTATTTCTCAAGTAGATTGCTATTTGAAAATTACCCACCCTCTCTGCAGGTAAAATTACGGGTTGATGACTTTTTACGTGTGTGCGGCCATCAGGAGTGATTGATTTGCTTTGACTACAGCTGCTCTTTGTCGCCCCCACCCCAGAAGCAGCTGCCTACTTTGTCTAAAGATTAAACCAGCCTTTTGGGGACGTGGATCTGTAGTTTTGCAGGATCTTTATTTACATGTGGATGTGAAATAATTATTTATACTATGCAGTGTCTGTGGACTGAGTTGCTGCCAGATATAAACCTTGTATGAAAAGGAATTAAATAAACTCAGGGGACACATTCAACTTCCAGTAACAATTTAAGAAGAATATTTATCGAAAAGGTAGTTTAGCAAATAGAAACCGAGTAATGTATTTGTTCAGATGCTATCTCAGGCAGTTCCGCATTGCTGCTTACCATAACACTGTGGTGAGATTCCCGACTCTATACTAACCTTGAGATGCTACCAATTGCATTCAGTGGTGTGGAAATATTATACCCCAGAATCCTGCTAGTCCCGACTTTTCGTTGCTCCAACATTGTTTGGATAAAATTGACAACTGGATTTCTACCCATTGTCTGATGCTGAATCCCAAGAAAACGGTGGCCCTTTGGGTTACCAGTCACCAGTCCTTTCCCTCTAGTGCTCCCTCTTTACAGGAATCTCCAAATCAACTGGTTGATACCTTCAAGTATCTTGAGGTTTACTTTGATATGACCCTTACCTTCCGATCACAAATTTCTGCAGTATCTATACCTTGTTTCCATTCCCTTCCGCTAGTTCAGTCTCTTTGCCCTTATCTTGATGACAGCAGCTATGCAACTCATCTTTATGCATTAGTTGCATCCAAGCAGGACTATTGCAACATTGTGTAAACTGGCCTTCCTTCACTGGCCCTCAAAAAATTCCAAACTGTTTGCTCACTCATGTCCGTCACTTTGACCATGTGCCCCCACTTCTTAAACACCACCACTGGCTACCTAGCAAGTATTGTATAGTCCATAAGATTCTTACTCCATCTGGGTGCCCCTCTTTACCTAGCCTCTCTCATAACTCCCTATAGGCCCACTCGAGCTCTCCGCTCTTCCTCGGGACACCAACTTGCCACACCTCCTTTGCACCTGCGCTATTTGGCTTTATTTCTCTTTGGATCCTGCCCTCTGGAACTCTTTCCCCCTTGATGTCTGTTCAGAACTTTCCTATCTCCTATTCTGTGATCTCACGAAGTCTCAGTTGTTTGTATAGGCTTTCCCTAATTAAGTTCCTTATCCATGTGTGGGTCCTGGTTTGGCTCACGTTCACAGTATTGCAGTTTTTTTCTTTTTCTCTGTCTAACTTCTCTCTTTCACTTATGGTCTACTCTCTTCCTGTTCTATTTATTTTGTAGTTTCTTTCTGTTTCCATTTATCTTGTAAACCACTTTTTTCCTGAGAGGCAGTATGTAAGTACTGCAATAAACAAAAACATATAGCATATGGGGGTAATTCTCAAAAGGACTCCTAAAGCTAGGGACCAGTATAGAATTCATGTGCTGAACGTGAATTCTATACTGGTAATTGGGCGTGCAATTATCATTATATAACACCACATTTTTGTGCCTAACTTTATGTGCAAGCAATTACTTTAGCTCAAGAGCCAGTGTAAATGCTTTTGCCTAGTAATTATTGTGCGTACTACTGCTAGGCACTCTCCTGACCCACCCATGACCCTCTCAGGTCCATGCTCCTTTGCAGTTGCACATGTAACTGCTAATTAGTGTCAATTATAACCAATAATTTGTTGTTAATGCCAATTAGCAGCTAATTAAATTATGTTACACACACAACTGACACTGTTCTATAACTTGAAGTGTAACGTTGTGCAGTAAGCGTGAAATTGGGTGCTCAGGTTTATAGAATTAGAAGGTATAGGCTTAACTTTTGTGACCTTATAGCTGGTACGAAAGGTTTACTAAAATGTCCTCGTGATTGTTATCATAAGTCTCAGTTATTAACACAATAGCTGGTGGCAATGAGTACCATTTACTCGGATAGCTGTATGATGTATAAGATTCGGAGTGTGCAGATGGTTTGCCCCACTGCGAATGCCCTTGGGAGGAGAATATGGAAGCATAGGAAGGAAAATTGTTTTTTTGCCTCTTTTCTGTCATTCAGTAATAGGCTGAAAGCTCAGCAGTCTGGAGTCTCAGGCCTGGGTTGAACTTTGAATTATCAAGCTGGTCTTAGGATAAAGGAAGAAGGGAGGAGTCATTGGTCTTTTGAATCTTCTCTACATCCTGAGACAGGAAGTGAGGTCACTGACTTCCAAGCTTTGAGGAATTTGGCCCTGATTAAAGGACAGTTTGGGGTCCAGGTGGAAGAGAAGAATGACTTCATCTGTGGTGGTGAGGCCTAGAAGGAAGAAGTCCCAGGATTTGGGAGGTGAAAATCCCTTCTTCTGAATATCTGCCTGACTAGGATTAACAGCAATCAAGGAATAGAGTGTCTGGACTACGCAGTTCAAAGTCCTGGCAGTTAGGCTCAATAACCCAACTAATCCTTTCTTCTAGCTTTTTCCATCCTGCAGAACACCTAAGTGAAGAGAGAGGAGGTGTGGGAGATTCCTATTTGTATATCCCATCTTGGATGCAAGGAAATCTGAGAGGAGTTGGATTAGGAGATGCTTTGAGGCATCTTACAGGTCAGAAATGTGAATTCCTGACTGTGAACCTGGGTGAAAAAGAAGATTCCTAGCATCAGGAACAGGCAGTGTCCTTACTTAGGGAGCCAGTAGGAAGTGTTCCAGGGAACAAGAAATGCCTAACTTTTCGCTTAGCTTTGCCTTTTCATATCTGTCTGTAAATATATCTTTTTTTTTACCTGCTTTTAATCAATCATACAGATTGCATTTTTTAATATACAGCCAAGACCTGGACTGGAGGTGACTTCATTTGGTTCAGTGAGGAGTGCATGGAGGAGTGCCTCGTAAAGCATCCCATGAGCATCCCATCTGCAGAAGGTTCCTAAGCGGTCAACTACACTCGGAAGTAAAATGCATTTAAAACAGTATTTGTTCCAAGTAGCCACACATCCTACCTCACAACAGCCAAGTGAAAAATATATCCACAAATCCTTAGAAAATGAAGCAGAAAGACATGGAATGGTTTGGTTGGGTAAGTGTCCACTCCTCTAATACTTTTGTATCAAATCCAAATATATTAAGCTGTGGTGTAACCAATCGGTTTCATAACAGCAGGTCATCTTGTGGCCCCTAGTTTTCTGTTCTAAGAGGCTTTAATAACTTTAAACTGTTACCGAGCTATCAAGTACATAGTAACATAGTAAATGACAGCAAATAAAGACCTGTACGGTCCATCCAGTCTCCCACCAAGAATAACTCATTTTACATGGTATGCAATACTTTATATGTATACCCAAGTTTGATTTGTCCTTGCCATTTTCAGAGCACAGACTGTAGAAGTCTGCTCAACACTGTTCTTGTACTAAAAGTTCTGAAGCTAACATCGAAGCCCCTTAAAATTTACACTCCAGCCCATCCATATCTATTCAGTCAAGATCAGGGCACAGTCCGTAGAAGTCTGCCCAGCACTGGTTTTGCTTCCCAATTACCGGTGTTGCCACCCAATCTCCGCTAAGATTCCGTGGACCCATTCCTTCTATCAAACTCCTGTTACTCTATCTTCTCCGTCTATATGTTCCAACTCCACTTATCCCCGTGCTCTCTAAGATATTTTAATGAGTTGTGTTAACATTAGAAGTAGCATACTATGTTATAGTGTGTTTGAATATCTTTGACTGCTTTAATTGCGTATTGCCTACGTCCAGGTTATTCTTGTTGTACATTGCCTTGGATGAATTTCTTCAAAAAGGCAACAAATAAATCCTAATCAGTCAATCAATCAATCAATCAATCAATCTGAATGGGGTTGTCAGAAGTTCAAGCCTGGCCTAAAATTTCCCTCCTAGAATGGGCTAACTTGGCAGCTCAGCTATTACATTGCTGGATATTATAAGAGTCAAGTTTTCAAAATGATTGGGGGTGCTAAATTACCTCTCCCTGGACACAGTGAAAGAGTTTGCTTAATATTTGGGAGTGTTCAAGCTGCCATAACATTCACAAAGCTGGCTCCTAGGCTGGATATAATGAAAACGATCATTAAATTAATTGTAGGCAAGCATTACATATTCACATTATTTGTACATACAGGGGGTCTTTTACTAAGCGGTGGTAAGCCCAACACAGGCTTACCGCTCACTAAACTAGAAGTACCGAAGGGCTACCGCAGCAGCCCATTGGTAATTCCCACCCCCCCAGCGCATGCCAGAAATGGCACCGGTGTTTACCCAGCGGTAATTGGGCAGTGCTGGTTACTGCAGGAGCCATTGCCTAAGTGCTTTCCCCGAAATGGCTGTGCGGCAAGTGCTTCATTTGCCACACAGCCATTTCTTTAAAAAAAAAAAAGCCTTTTAACCACTGCAGTAAAAGGGGGCTCGGCACATGTCAAAAACACTCACCAATGCCAGTGTAGGCCCCCTTTTGCAGCAGCTTAGTAAAAGGACCCCACAATGATTCCAATCCTTGGGACCCTTAGGGTGTCCTCTAACCTGAAAAAGAGTGGTTATTTCTGCTAGTGTCCTAATAATACCTTACCAAAAGCTTTGAGGGTGGTGGTGTTCTTTATTTTTTTCTGATAGGTTTCTACGTAGCAGGAGAAATTCCTTCCATCATCTAGTGTTGTGGCTGATGAAATGCTCAACGTATAATTTCCAAGCAGCTGAATTCGTTCATTGCCTAATGCCAAGTATGGTCTCTCTGAGTGGTTTTCAGAGCTGAACAATATTTTTTCCCTTCCATTCTCTCCCTGCTCAAAAATAAAAATGAAGTTACACCCTTTCTCTTGTTCTATTTGATTTGAGCTTTGTTAGATCAGGCCAAATGTTAATTCTGACTTTGTTCATCTTTTATAAGGGATTGTAAATTACTATGCATTAAGGGGCCCTTTTACAGAGGCGCATTAGGTGCTATGCGAGTGCAGCACTTGCCACATAGCAACAGGAAACTACGTCAGATGAGGGTGGGACTTGGCAGTGACATGCAGCGTGCCCAGGGCCGCCGAGAGACTGGGCCAGGCCCAGGACAAGGCCGCCCCCGGGGCCCCCCACCCGAGGTTGCCGCCACCGGACCCTCTCTCCACCTCCGGGCCCTCTGCACTGACCTTAAGCGCCTCACCTTCGAAAGCGCAGCATCAAGCAGCGGCAGACCACTCCTTCCTTCCATGTCCCGCCCTTGCAGAAGTTACGTCAGGTGAGGGTGGGACACGGAAGGAAGGAGTGGTCTGCCGCTGCTTGCTGCGCTTTCAAAGGTGAGGCGCTTAAGTTCAATGCCAGGGAGCGATGGAGGGCGGGCCGGACTGCGGTGGCAGCGCCGGGCCCCCCCTGGAGGCCTGGGCCCAGGGAATTTTGTCCCCCCTGTCCCCCCCTCTTAGCATCCCTGAGCGTGCCTAAGCGTGAGGCTCTGCAGTAGGTTGCTGTTTACACCGCTGACAGACACTGTCTTGGCAGGAACATGGTACAGCTGAGTGGAGGGAGCAGACCACAGGGAGGTAGCGAGAAGTGAAGATCATGATGGACCCTCTGTAGGGGGAAGGAGAGAATCACCCTTCAGAGGGAGTTGTGGCTGCCCCAGTGGAAATGTGGGAGATGACCTGACAAAGCAAGAGCCTCCTGCTGAATGCGAGAGACTTGGCAGGTCTGAGATACTGATTAATGGACTTTTGTAATCTGTTTTGGGAACAGCCCAGGTAAAGTATGCAGAGAAGAGTATTTGTTATAATTTACAAATCATACCATCAAGGGTTTGACTGGAATTGTAAGTAACATCTCTAATGTATTAAAGTGTTGGAGAGAAGAAGGAGAAAATGATATAAATATGTTGGCCACCTATATAAGGAAGTTATTATTCTTTTGCTTCATCAAATGGAATTCAAGTAAAGTTTGCTTTGGTTCAATTTTACAACGAGTATGGACTAAGTTATTCACCATACATAAAGTCTGGTGTTGTGTTTGCAATCGGCCTGCCAGGTTATATATGAGCCTGGCCTTGGTCCTGAGCAAAGAAATAAATAGTGTGCCCTTGTTTTCCACCATCCTGAGCCTATACTAGGCAGCCACCTAGGTGCATATGCAAAGTTACATACACAAACATCTTCGGTGGTGCTAAATCTATTTTACAGAAAGTTCAACACTCTGAGCTTTCTATAAAATATTGGTCTGCATTTACATGGGCACAGTTACAGTTCATATCTGTTTCTTTCCTTAAACAGCCTAGCAAAGTCATCCTTCTTGGCTGAACTGCCTTATTTTAATCAATTTGGTTTTATTAATGTATATCCGATATTTTCCTGTATCTCATTTTTTATGCTAATGTGAATTGATTTGATGTATCACTCTGTTGTTCTTTCATATGTTGTACACTGCTTTATAGCCTTCGGGGAGAGGCAAGTTATAAATTGGACTAGTAAATAAATAAATAAATAAACTCAAGGATATGGTACAATTTAGGGGCCTTTTTACTAAGCTGTTTTAGATGCTAATGTGTGCCTAATAGCCTAATGCAGAATGTCCTAAAGCATCCTGCATTAGTTTTGCCATCTGCAAGCATTAAGTGCACGTTTTTTTTTTAAAAGTTTTTTTGGGAGGGGCATGGCGCAGGAGGGGAAAGAGCAGAGCATGGGCATGGAACTGGTAACCAGTTAGTGTGAGCACATTAATGCACGCTATCTGGTTATGGCAGGATTAACGTGGGAGCCCTCACTGTCTCCTCAATACTGTTGGAGGCAGTCATGCCCAGATGATCGAAAGCTCCGCACTGTTCCAAACACCACTCTAAAAATAGTGCTGTAACAGCGCGGGGCTTTACTGCCCCTATGATCAGAGATAATAGGATGGAAATTTATATTTATGTGCGCTATTATTTCTGATCATAGGGTAAAGTGCGGGAGGATTGTGCCTGAATCCTCCCGCACTTGTTTGACAGGTCTGGGCTGTCAAAAGCCCAGACCTGTCAAACACAGGGGCTGGAGGTCTGTGGAACCACCAGACCCCAAACAGCATGGCTCTGTGCCCTCATCAAACCCCCACCCCCAGCCACTGACAAGGAGGCTGGAGGTCTGGTGGGTCTTCAGCCCCCCTAACCCCCTCGCATCCCTCCCCAAAAAGCCCTGGTGGGCCGCAAATCAAACCCCCCAAGTCTGGTGGTCTAGTGAGCCTTTTTCCTGCCCCCTACTTTTGTTGGAGGAGGGAGGTACACTCCCTCCTCTTCTCCTCTTCCAGCAGCACCACCTTGAAAAAGGCGGCGCCCAGCCCTATCCAGCTAGACGGGGCTTCACACCATATAACGCCCTTATATGCTCGCTGGTCATTGGGAAGGAATAGGTTTAGCATGCATTTGCATGCTGCTTGCACTAAGTGCTCTGTTTAGCATGCATTTGCATGCTAGTTGCGTTCAGAGCCCGCAGGTGCGTTGTTTTACGTGCTCGGGGGCTATGATCATGGGGCGGTAACAAATGCAGGTGCTAATACGGCGCTAATAGCCTCTAGCACCCGCGTTTACTTCTGATCATCAGCCCATAAGTGCTCCTGCAGTAATTCTTTTAAAGGGCTGCACATTAATGGTAACATTAATAAAACACATTGAAAAGAAGCCATTTTACGACCACACAAGAAATGGGCTTAGCATGTGGGAAAGTCCCATGTTAGGGCATGCTAAGGCTATTTGCTAGTACAGTTTAGTAAAAGAGCCCTTTAATTCCATATATATCTGTGGCTGCTGGATGCAGTTTGAGAACCACAGATGGGCTACTTTATAATTCCTGGCAGCACCTATAGATCCCAAGGCCTTGTGTTTCCTTAGAAGAAACATCTTGACTGACTTCTGAGTGTTCCTGTCTCCATCTGTAACCTTCCCCTCTGTTCCTCTGCCAAGTTTTCTCACTCAGCACCAGCACACTGACAATTTCTGTTTCTTAAAGGTAGACATGCAGAGATTCAGACAGGTCAATATTCAGGCTCAACAGGAAGTGTTTTATTTTTTTTTAATTCTGGCTGTAGCATTTTAAAAAGTCTGCATATTCAGCGTTGCAGCGCTGAATGTCAGTAGTGTATCAAGGGTGGGACAGTGGGGGTTGTTCACCCTGGGTGCAGGCAGCAAGGAGGTGCACGGAGCAGTAGCACATCTGTTGGCTCCGCTGGTCCCCTGCCCCCTCTGATGTTACTTCCTGTTCCTGAGCAAGGGACCAGCAGAGCTGACAGCTGAGCAACTGCTCCATGCACCCCCTTGCTAGGAGGAAGGGTGGTGGGGGCGATGCACTTCGGGGGAGGGGTGGGGTGATGCGCCTCAGGGGTGGAGGGTGGGGATATGATGCACCTCGGAGGTGGGGGTGTGATGTGCCTTGGGGGGGGGGAGAGCGGAGCGGCGACTCTTCCTAGGTGGCAAGCACGCTGGGTATACCACTGCTGAATATACATGGCGACTGCTCACCACTGGTGACTACAGGTGGGGAGCCAGAAAGACTAGGGTTCAAATCCCACTTCTGCTCCTTGTGACCTTGGGCAAGTCAGCTAAATTTCCATTGCCTCAGGTACAAACTTAGGACCCCTTTTACTAAAGGGCATTACACCCTTAACACACTTGTAGCATGGGAAAACAGGCTACTGCAAAACACGTCAAAGTGTTTGGTGGTATTTTCTCTGTCTCTGTGCACTAAATGTGCATTACTTATTTTGAAAAAAATATTTGGGGGAGGGGGAATGCATGGTCAGAGAATGGACATGAAACAGGCACATCAAACAGGAAGAACCTCTACGTATACAATAGAGGAACGAAGGAGTAGATGCTGGCCAAAGGGCAATCCAACACAAGAGGTGGTGCTTTAAAAGATACTTTATTCGCTGCTTGGACATAAGGGACCCGACATGGTCTGTGTTTCGGCGTTACAGAATGCCTGCCTCAGGGGCATGGTCAACTGAGTCGAATGCAGCAGAAATGTCATATTGTAACAATAATAATTGTTTACCCCTACATAAGTAGTTGTGAACAACTGAATTCAGAGTTAACAAGAGAGTTTCTGTACTGTACTGGGTTCGAAAACCAAATTGTGATGTATGCAAGCACGAAAATGACTCAGTATACTGAGATAGCTGCTGACTAACAAAAGTCTTCAGTAATGAGTAAAGGAATCTCTGCAATAGGCCTGAATCTAGGGGTGAGAGACACATCTAAGACCCTTGATTTTGGTATAGGTGTGAGTGCAATATGTCCCATCTCCAAAGGAAATTTACCAAGAATTAGTAAATTGTTAAAGAAATTAAATATATAGAATCCTGGAGTTAAAGGGCAATTCTATAAATATGCACCTGTATTTACATGTCATGTACACATGCAAATATAGCAAAATGTACCACATATGGGCCCCCTCCCCTTGATCTCCCTGCCTGCATTGCTACTACACTGTCCAGGCATCTCTTATCCTTCTCCCCACCACAGTCCATCTCCCTCCCTTTTTTTTTTCCATTTGTACCCTGTGCTTTCCTACTCATGGCAGGCTCAATGTGGCTTAGGTACTTATTTGTACCTGGGGCAATGGAGAGTTAAGTGCAGGGGTGTGCTGGTAAATTTTTAACAACGGGCTCTCTCTCCGGGCATAGCCGGCCCTGAAATTTGGGGGGGGGGGGGGGGGGAAATACATGCCTCTCTCTCCCCTCCCTTGTGCAGGCACGCTAGGCATACCTTTGCCGAGCCCCACCAGCCAATAAATGGACTGCCACCATTCTCTGCTGCTTGTTTCTGGCTCTGAGCAGCATGATGGAACCTTCTTGCGCTTCCATGAAAAGTCCCAGCCTGATGCTCAGAGTCAGAAACAAGGAGCAGGGAGCAGCAGCAGTCTATTTACTTGGCTGGTGGGGCCAGCATCACTGCCAGCAAAGTAAAAGAGAATTCAGGAGGGGGCCCAAGCCCACATTTTGGGAATCAGTTTTTAAAGTAGCCATGGGGAGGCCTACTTTAACAACCGGTTCCCAAAATTCTTAAAAACTTAACAAATGGCTCTTGTGAGCCTGCTCCAGCACACCACTGGTTAAGTGACTTGCCCAGAGTCACAGGGAGCTGCCTGTGCCTGCAGTGGGAATTGAACCCAGTTCCCCAGGACCAAAGTCCACCACTCTAACCACTAGGCCACTCCTCCCTTCCCCTCACCTTGTGGTCTTCTTTAAAAATGTATTTCCCTTCTCAGAGGGGCCCCAGCGCAGCAGCCATCCTCACAAGCTGCTTCTGGCTGCCACGAAGCTTTCCCTCTTTCCGCGATCCGCCCAGGCGGAAACAGGAAATTGCATCAGAAGGGGCAGACCGTGGTAGAGAGGGAAAGCTTCAGGGTAGATGGAGGCAGTTTGTGAGGATGGCTGCTGTGCTGGATTTTTAAAGAAGAGCGGGAAGGTGAGGGGAAGGGAGGAGGAAATGTACCGTGGTGGGGAGAAAGGAAAGAGATGCCTGAACCAGGGGGCCCCCTGGTGCTGGGGGCCCCGGTTTGCCTCCCATAACACCGGTCCTGCGTAGCCCCTAACTGCAAGAGGGGCATACATGCGGACAGAGCATTGGCAGGACAGGCATGTTTCCCAGTTATGTATGTAATTGACACAATCTTGTAAGTTAACTCATTTCATTGCCGCTTGTATGCATCTGTGGTTATGCCAGCTGTACGGCAGGTGTAATTGCGGGCACGTACATTTTAGATGCGCTGATCAGTGGCGTAGCTACGTGGGGCCAAGGGGGCCTGGGTCCCCGTAGATTTGGCCCTGGACCCCCCTGCCGATGACCCTCTCGACCCCTCCTCCCACTGCCAACCCTCCCCCGCCGTCGCCTACCTTTGCTGGCGGGGGACCCCAACCCCGCCAGCCGAGGTTCTCTTCTTCCTTCATTCTGTTTCTGAGTCTGACATCCTGCACGTGCAGGACGTCACACTCAGAAACAGAATGAAGGAAGAAGAGGACCTCGGCTGGCGGAGGTTGGGGTCCCGCGCCAGCAAAGGTAGATGAAAGGCGGGTTGACGGTGGGTTGGCGGCAGGAGGGGGGTAGAGAGGGTCATCGGTGGGGGGGGGGTCAAAGTTGGTGGTGGTGGTGGCGGGAGGCGGTCGGCAATGGCGGGGGGGGGGGGGGGGGTCGGCAGCACTGGGGGGGCTAAAATGTGCCCCCTCACCTTGGGCTCTGGACCCCCTCCCGCCGAAGTCTGGCTACGCCCCTGGTGCTGATGCCGAGATACGCTAGTATTCTATAACAGGATCTGGGCACTCAGATGCCATTATAGAATAGGAACTCCCTGGGCTGCATTGGCACCTAAAGGAGGTGCTCACATAGACTGCCCCTTTAGTGCCTCTGAAAATTTATAGATAGGAGACTCATACCTTAGCAGCCCATATTGTATCATTTCTGTCTACAAACACTAATTTTGACTTAACACTTATGTCTATCCACAGAGCACTGAAGTGCTGGGTCCATGGGGGCGCTCTGTAGCCTTGATTACTGCCTTTCTTAGTAGAAACAATTTTAGTGCAGAAGTGAAAAATATTAGTGGGTTTTTTGCACCAGTTCTCATATGAAAGAATAAACATGCTTGTTCTTTGAAAACTGCTCAGGGAAAAGGTTCTTGCAGGAATTTACATCCGCCTTTCTGCAGGTACATTTTACTGCCTTAATTACATACGTTGCCCTGTCCTCTGGCCTATCTCTGCTCTGGAAGACCTCCGCAAAAATGCAAGTAAAACTATTTGTATTGTGGGACAGTGTGCTTACATTTACCTGCAATAGAGTGGCAAACTTTCCAAAAGCCCTTTTATCCTGGCCAATAGCTATTTACGTCATGTGGGTGGCTCTTGAAAATGACCCTTCCTGTGCACCAGGATTAACCAGGCCTGTAGAGTTGAGAAATGTATACATACCATTGACCATTTCCAGGACAAGACGGGAGGAGACAGAGAGGATACATTCTTTACACATGAAATTTCAAAGGTCTCATTCAGAACGATTTCCTGTACACTGTGTGTTTCTTCTGCTTGGAACAAAAACAAAAATAGATACACTCAGAAAATCAAACCGCATTTCGTGATAGTGATTCATATTATTTCTCTAATACACCTGTGCCTGAGATTGGCTATTTTTCAAGGTGGGATTTTGTGCCTCTGTTTCTTGATATGGCTGATACGATACAACAAAAAAAAATTTTCACTTATAATTAGATGTACTAGAAACACGTCAGTGACATCAAAGCAGTTTTTACAATAAAATAAAATAAAGTAAGGGAAGACAGACAAACAAGGGATAACAAGAGAAAGTACTACTACTATTACTACTTATCATTTCTAAAGCGCTACTAGACGTACGCAGCGCTGTACACTTGAACATGAAGAGACAGTCCCTGCTCGACAGAGCTTACAATCTAATTAGGACAGACAGACAGAACAAACAAGAGATAAGGGAATATTAAAGTGAGGATGATAAAATAAGGGTTCTGAACAAGTGAATAAGGGTTAGGAGTTAAAAGCAGCATCAAAAAGGTGGGCTTTTAGTTTAGATTTGAAGACGGCCAGAGATGGAGCTTGACGTACTGGCTCAGGAAGTCTATTCCAGGCATATGGTGCAGCAAGATAAAGGGAACGGAGTCTGGAGTTAGCAGTGGAGAGGAAGGGTGCAGATAAGAGAGATTTACCCAGTGAACAGAGTTCTTGGGGAGGAATGTAGGGAGAGATGAGAGTGGAGAGGTACTGAGGAGCTGCAGAGTGAATGCACTTATAGGTCAATAAGAGGAGTTTGAACTGTATGCGGAAATGGATAGGAAGCCAGTGAAGTGACTTGACTTGAGGGCTAATATGAGCATAACGACACTGGTGGAATATTAGTCGTGCAGCAGAATTTTGAACAGATTGAAGAGGAGAGAGATGGCTTAGTGGGAGACCTGTAAGAAGCAAGTTGCAATAGTCTAAGCGAGAGGTGATAAGAGTGTGGATGAGGGTTCTGGTAGTGTGCTCAGAAAGAAAAGGGCGAATTTTGCTGATATTATAGAGAAAGAAACGACAGGTTTTAGCAGTCTGTTGAATATGTGCAGAGAAGGAGAGGGAGGAGTCGAAGATGACCCCGAGGTTACGAGCTGATGAGACATGAAGGATGAGAGTGTTATCCACAGAAATAGAGAATGGGGGAGGAGGAGAGGATAGGTAGAGTTAGTACTGGAAAGTATACAAGGGAATTAGAAGCACTCCAAAAGAGCAGATCACACTTCGAAGAAGTGATAAAAAGAATTTTTATTCTACAAGTTGCTGCTGCCATCTGATATCTTTTGACTGCATTGCTGGCTGACTTTTAGCTGTTTCTATGTGATTTGTTGGAAACTTATCTTCTTTTGCCCTGACAAAGCCTTGTGTTTAGGCGAAATGTGTTCCATGTTGGGCGTTGTACTGTGAGATCTTCATTGCTGAATAAAAATTCTTTTTATCACGACTTCAAAGTGTGATCTGATCTTTTCGAGTGCTCCTGTGTGACACTCTCCTCTACTGTGTTCTACCTACAAGGGAATTACTACATCAATTTTAGAAAATACACAAGGCTTTTTCCACATTAAGGGGTCCTTTTAGGGAAAGGGAATGGGACTTGATATACCGCCTTTCTGTGTTTTTTTCAACTACATTCAAAACGGTTTACATAGGTAAACCGGTATTATTTGTAACAGGTATTTATTTGTACCTGGGGCAATGGAGGGTTAAGTGACTTGCCCAGAGTCACAAGAAGCTGCAGTGGGAATCAAGCCCAGTTCCCCAGGATCAAAGCTTGCTGTACTAACCACTAGGCTACTCCTTCGCTGGTAAGTGTTAAGCTCTTAATGCATATTTAGCACATGAAAGAGGGTTCCGTACACACATATTAAAGCATTTTGTGGTATTTTTCCTGTTTCTGTGTGCTAGACCCTGTGTTATTAATTTTTCAGGAAATTTTTTTTGAAGGAGGCATGGCATGAGTGGGGAATAGGCATTTCTGAGTTATCTGGCTAGAGCCTTAAGAATAGCGCATGCAAACTGAATAATGCAGAGTTAACACAGGAGCACTGTTCCCTTTAAGCAGAGCGGGAGTCCTCCAACTGCATTGCTGCCAGTAGGGGCAGTATTGTGTTTTCAATTGCTAGAGACAGGTAGGTTCCCTGGAGTCCTGCAGAGCTTGCTTGTCCCTCACTATTGGAAATGGAATAGTGAAACAGCACCCCCCACTGGTAGAATTGTAGGTGGAGGACTCTGCACAGCTTAGAGGAACAGTGTGCAGTAGTACTTAACACTTCCTAAATAGGAGGTGGTAAGTGTTCCTGTAATTTTTTGCAGGTTCTGTGCGCTAATGGGAACATTAGTGCATGTCCTGCAAAAACACAAAACCAGAAATGCCCTAAAAAGTGCCACGCTAAATCAAGGCTTAGCATATGGGGAAATCCCAGTAAATGTGCACCAAGCCCAGGTTTTAATGTGATCTTGGGCAAGTCACTTAACCCTCCATTGCTTCAGGTACAAACTTAGATTGTGAGCCCTCCTGGGACAGAGAAATATCCAGAGTACCTGAATGCAACTCACCTTGAGCTACTACTGAAAAAGGTGTGAGCAAAATCTAAATAAATAAATAAATAAATCATAACTCCAGTGAGAGGCTAATTCCTAAGGACCTTATCATCCCAAATTTACAGACTTAAATTTCTGCTAAAATTTGTATCAAAAGCATTTATTTGGAGCACTCTATTTACCATATGAACTATTGTGCAAAATTGTGATTCTATTACTTGCAATCACAGATTCAAAAAAAAAAAAATGTAAAGAGTAGCCCCCCCCCCCCCCCCCCCCCCGCAGGTTTACAGCCCTGGTGATCTGGTAGTGTAGTCAGGTCAGGAGCAATGCACCAGTCACGGCAGCCATTTTGAGATCAAAGATAAAATAGGCAGGAGTAACTGGGAACATGGATTGTAAGATAGGCCCAGTGTGGAGTGGGAGGCTATTTGTGGAGGAGGGAGGCACTCAGAGGGTTCAGAAGGAGGGGCAACTCCTGCTCAGGGGTTGAGGAGGAGGAAGGGAGACAAACATGAGAAAATACAAATTTTTGGCTTCAACAGAAAAACATATGATTAGTTACGGCCAAAACCAAAAGCATGGTTGAAAATTAAAATAACCTTTTGGCCAAAACCAAAAACTGAGCAGGAAAAGGATTTTGGCCGGTTTCAGCGTTGTACCGAAACTGAAATTTGGTTTGGCTCTAACATGGATATCCATAGCACCCAGAGATTTCAAAGGGGCACAGTTTGGGCAGGCCTAAAATCTACACATGCATTCTTCATTTTACAAAGGGAATACATGTGTATAGGTAAAACATTTCCATATTAGATTTTACAGCAACTCAAATACATGCAGGTTTTTTCTTAAAAAGGGCTGAAACATGAGGGTTTAAAGGAGTTACACTCCTTAATCCCGTGTAGTTTATATCCTCCTGCAAAATGAAACCACACTGAATTTGTGGGTTCACTACTTATCTAACCCACTACTTAACTGGTAGCACTTACAGCTACACACATTTCTGATCCATCTACCTCCCCAAAATCATTGAACAACTTTCTCACCCAGATGTCTAAATGGCTAAAAGACAGTCTCCTTTTTCTTAACATCTAAATGTGAATCAATCATTTTTCCCAACCTACATGACTTACCACCCTGCCCTTCCATTGACAATAGACCACTTCCATTCAAAGATACAACCAAAATTTGGGGTGTCATTTTCAACACCAAACTTAGCTTTAAACCACAAATCGACTCCATTGTTTGCTCCTCATTTTTCGCTATGCACTGTAGTTGCTCCATCTGCCCTTATTTCTTTCCCCTTCTCTGCACCCTTATTCTAGCATTGATTATGACCCATCTTGACTACTGTAATTCACTTTATGCAGGTCTTCCTCTGTACTCCCTTAAACTAATCCACTACCATCAAACTTCTCCACAATTCTCATTGCTTTGACCATGTCACACCCTTGCTTCGCTCCGAACACTGGCTTTCGATTTCCATGCATATCAAATTCAAACTCCTCCTACTAATCTACAAAGGCCGTCTGCTTACTGCCCCCTCCTTTATTAACAAGCTCCTTCTCACTTTCTCTGCTCAGCCGATAACAACTTCTTTGTTCTTCCATCTCACTCGGCCTTGTATCTGACCATCTCCAGTGAAACAGCATTTAGATACCTAGGCTCAAGCTTTGGAGATTACTTCCTCTGTACATCAAGAACCAATCCTCTGTCCACATATTTAAGAAATTACTCAAAACCCATCTTTTCTGAGACCTTTGGCTCCTCTATTGATTGAAACTTCTCTAGCCTCCTCTAATCTACCTTCTTCTCTTATTTGTCTCTCTACTTCTTTCCTCTCCATTTCTCTACTATGTTGTAAACTGCATAGATGTCTTTTACACCCATTGAGGTATATCAAGTGCAATAAATTATTAAATAAATTAATTGCCACTTCCATCTGTAAATGCCGATACCTTCTTGGGGAAGCTGCAGGGGTTGTGTCATTTGATCCATGTCTACATTTCTAAAATGGCTGCTTCCACTACACATACCAGCCAAAAGGAGGCATAAGATCATAGATTTGATATACGGTCGTTCTGTGGTATAACCACAGCAGTTTACATATTATATGTAGGCACTTTTTCTGTCCCTAGTGGGCTCACAATCTAAGTTTTTGTACCTGGAGCAATGGAGGATTAAGTGACTTCTCCAAGGTCACAAGGAACTGCAGTGGGAATGGAACCCAGTTCCCCAGGTTCTCAAACCCCGGCACTTAACATTAAGCTACTTATTCCTATGGATATTTTAGAAAAAGCTCTGCATCAACAGATCCTTTTCTAAAATACCACTGGAACTGAACATATCTTGACCTGGATGTCTCAAATCTGATATCTGCATTCTGTAGAAAATGGAGCTCCACATGTTTTGGCGTCCTAATTAAAATATAACCAGTGTTCACTGGTTAATATGTGAACTCTGAAGTGACAGAGAAGAAACATTCTGCAAATCTGTCTGATCTGAAGGTTTCGTTTTTTAAAAGCTCAGCTGGAGGCACCTGAAGCTTTAAATGAGGTCAGAAAACATGCAGGAAGTGGTTAAAATAGACTTCCTGCAAAAAAAAGCAGAAAATTCTACACAGCGCTTCTCTGCCTTCCTGTGTCTTTCTTGCTTAACTTTAAAATCATGTCAGTACAGTTCATAAGACAGAGGGGTCAGACAGAAGAAAACTCTTAGGGGGTCAGGAGGGATATTTTCAGGCAGTGGCGTAGCCAGAAGTCAATTTTTGGGTGGGCCAACAGGTTGGATGGGTGGGCACTAGACAGTGGTGTGCTGGTAAATGTTTAACAACAGGCTCCTCTGCACCCCCCCCCCCCCCGTCCACCTGTGCACCTCCCCTCAAAATTGCAGAGCTGGCTATAGCCTGGGGAGAGAGCCTGGGGGGGAGAGGGGAGGCAATGCATTACTCTCTCCAGGAAAAAAAAAATTAAATGATCCCAGGTTCCAATCTAATTCATGTTTAATGTGGGATAAAATGCCATAAATAAGTAAATAAATATAAACTTTTAATGTTGAGCACCTGATTCTCAAAGTGGACATATTCCAAACACTATAATGAAAATAAAATGGGTTTTTTTTCTACCTTTGTTGTCTGGTGACTTTGTTTTTCTGATCATGCTGGCCCAGTATCTGATTCTGCTGGTATCTGTCCTCTTAACTCTGTTTCCAGGGCTTCCTTTCCATTTATTTCTTTACTTTCTGCCTTTCTTCTTCATTTCTTGCTCTATATCTGTAAGTAAAAGCTGGGTCCTCCGCAGATTTGACTGTCCAGTGGATCCAGCTTCTGCCTATTTTCTTCATCCATGTGCAGTTTTTCTCCTCTCTTCCTTTTCCCTCATCTCATCTCCTTCCTCACTCTTCCATCCCCTCCATCCATGTCCAGCATTTCTTCTCTCTCCCTTCCCTCTCCTCCATCCATATCCAGCAACCCTCCTCTCCCCTGCCCTTCCCTCCATCCATCCTTGTCCAGCAACCCTCCTCTCCCCTGCCCTTCCCTCCATCCATCCATGTCCAGCAACCCTCCTCTCCCCTGCCCTCCCCTCCATCCACTCATGTCCAGCAACCTTCCTCTTTCCTCTTTCCTCCCCTCCATCCACCCATGTCCAGCAACTCTCCTCTCCCCTCCCCTCCATCCATCCATACCCAGCAATTCTCTTCTCTCCCCTGTCCCCTCCATCCATCCATACCCAGCAATTCTCTTCTCTCCCCTGCCCCCCTCCATTCATCCATACCCAGAAATTCTCTTCTCTCCCCTGCCCCCCTCCATTCATCCATACCCAGCAATTCTCCTCTCTACCCTGCCCCTATCCATCCATACCCAGCAATTCTCTTTTCTCCCTTGCCCTCCCCTCCCGCTCCCATCCATGTCCTGCGATTCTCCTTCGCCCCCATCCTTCCCTCCCATTCCATTCCACCTGCCCGCCCTCTTCTCCCCCAAAAAATCTACAGTGGAAGCAGGCTGAGCTCCGTTCCTGCATCTGCCTCCCTATCTCTCACGGTAGCGCTTCCCAGACGCTGCCTACCGCCACCACGATTGCAGGATCTACCTCTCTCCGTCTCAGCACTCAGCAGCAGCGGTAGCGATTCATACACGCTGCCTCCTGCTTCTAACCGAGAAGCGTCTCCTCTGCCGCGTCCTGCCCCAGCAGAAACAGGAAGTTGTGATATTGGGGCGGGACGCGGCAGAGGAGACGCTTCTGGGTTAGAAGCAGGAGGCAGCATGTATGAATCGCTACCACTGCTGCTGAGTGCTGAGACAGAGGGAGGTAGATCCTGCGATCGTGGCGGAGGCAGGCAGTTTCTGGGAAGCACTGCCGTGAGAGAGAGGGAGGCAGATGCAGGATCGGAGCTCAGCCTGCTCCCTCCGCTCTGCTGCCTCCACTGCTGGGTGGGCCTGAACCCAAACTGGGTGGGCCTAGGCCCATTCAGGCCCACCCGTGGCTACGCCCCTGTTTTCAGGGCTGCCCTAAAAGACAGGGGCAAACTGACCATGCGAGCAACTGGGCAGTGCCTGAGGGCCCAGGGCTGTGTGTGTGTGGGTCCAGTGCTTCCCTCCCATGTGTCCGATGTGCAACATCCTTCTTTCTCCTCTGGAACCAGGATGCGCTCGTCGTCTCTCCCTTTTGCGCTCCTATCCCCAAACCTCCTCTTCGCAGGCAGGTGCACCGGCAGCTAAATTGGTCATCTGCTGCTGATGCTGGAACTTCCCTCTGCCACAGTCTGCACCCTTCTGATGTCACTTCCTTCTTCTACAAGCACAGGCTGCAGCAGAGGGAAGTTTCAGAGTCAGCGGCAGGGCCGCCAAGAGGGGGGGCAGGGGGCAAAATTCCCCAGGCCCGGGCCTCCAAGGAGGGCCTGATGCCTGGGTCAGGCCGCTGGCGCTGCAGTCCCCGGTCTCACCTGCCTGCTTCCTCAGCTCCTGGCCCCCTACATTCAAAGCAGCAGTCGCAGATTGGCTCTCTTCTGGCCTTCCCTTCCTGTGTCCCGCCCTCGCGGAAACCGGAAGTTACATCAGACAAGGGCAGGACACAGGGAGGGAAGGCCAGAAGAGACACAATCTACTACTACCACGTTGAATGAAGGGGGCCCGGAGCCGTGGAGGCAGGCAGGTGAGACCGGGGACTGCAGCGGCAGGGGGAGCAACAGGGGGGCAGCAACGGTGTGGAGGGGGGGGCGAGGCGGGGCGGCCTTGGCCTGGGCCCGGCCTAGTCTCTTGGCGGCCCTGGTCAGCGGCAAATGGCTGATTTAGCTGCAGGACCAAAGGAAAAGGTCAGTGGCAGGGGAAGAGGGAAGCAGCAGGACCAGGGGGAGCCCAAAGGTCCTCATTGCCCAAGGGCCCAGACCACTCTCAGTTTTCCCCTGCTTTCACATTTTATCACAACATCCGTCTCTCCTTGGTTACTGCAGCACTGCTCCAGCAAATCATTTATGTGGGAACTCTCTAAATGGTGCCTAAAGTTAGGTGCCATGCAACTGCAAAGGAGACGTTCCCATGGGAGAGGTATGGGCGGGTTGGGGCATTCCAGAAAATTGCGCGTAGTATTATAGAATATTATAGACTATCCTGTCATGCACGCTCAACTTGCATGCTAGGCTATACACCTGGCTTCAGTTGGTAAAGGTCCGCATGACCAAAGTTGAGCGTGAAATTCAGCAACCAACAGTATTTAATAAAGAGCACTCATCCTGGACTGCCCTTTATAGAATTGCACTGGGCACTGATGTTTTTTGATGCCCATATTTGGGTGGCATTTACTGAATCTGGCCCATAACCCTTAATTACCTCTCGTACAAACTGAGGGGGCAGTTCTATAACTTGGTGACTCATTTTAGGTGCCTCAATACCTTACACTGAGCGCCAATTCTACAATGGCATCTGAGCACCAAGACACCATTATAGAATATGAGCATAAGTCAACATTGGTGCACAGTGGTGGCCCTACCATTAGGGCCACCTCTGTGCACCAATGTTGCACAGTGGTGGCCTTTTCTTGTCTTTTAAAATGAAAGCAGCAGCAGCAATTCCCATAGGCAGCCCTGCCGCTGGTCCCGGCCCCTTTTCTTTACTAAGGGAGGCCCGCCTCTGAGGAAACAGGAAATTACATCAGAGAGCTGGGCCACACATAGTAGAGAAAAGGAGCTGAGATTGGCGGCAGGACAGCCTACAGGAATTACTGCTGCCACTGCCTTTTAAAAAAATAAAAACAAGAAAAGAATAGAAAAGGTAATTTCAGGTAAGGGGGTTGGAGAAGGAAGGGGGTGGTGGAGGAGGAGCCGGGGCGGTAGGTCATTTCTTGCTTCAGGTGGCAGATTGTCTTGGGCTGCCCCTGTTGATGTGTGTAATTGTAGGTGCCAACAATTATGCCGTGTCTATGACAGGTGTTACTGCTGGTGCCTATGTGTGCTGAGTGACACGCATAACTTACGGTATTTAAGTTATGTGGGTAACCAGGAGACCCGTCGGCGCTGCGTCCACGTGCGTGCTCCCATCACATTTATATGCATAGGAGGGAATTTGATAAACAGCGCTGAAACTTAACAATTTAGTGCTAAGCGCTCTTCTATAAAGGGTGTGCGTCTTATATAGAATAGCTTTTAGCGCAGACCCTGTACCTAACTTTTAGGCACTGAACTTATACTGCTAAAACCTGGTTTAAATGTCGGTGGCCAAGTTAGGCAGTATTCTGTACTTCTGCATGCAACTTTTTAGAATGCCCCTGACACGCCTATGGCCACACCCCTTTTTGAGATCCACTCCATGGGATTTAGGCGCTGTGCCTTATAGAACTGCACGCATCCAGATGTGCGAGCTAATTTTAATGAGTGCCAATTAACATCACTAATTGGTTGTTAGCATCCAATTATTGATGGTTCAGAGCTCATTATCCTATTTATTTGCTCATGCATCTCAGAAGCAGCAGATTTGGATGCTATATATAGAATCAGGGGGGGGGGCGTGGAAGTGATTTGTGCATGTGGGTAGTAGAATACTGTCTGGCACTTACATAAGTATATACTGTATTCACATAAGTGCTAGCATTGCATAATTTATGCGTGCAATTGGCATCTAACTTTAGATTTTACTATCTAAGCACACTATAAAACTATGTGTTCATATGTATGTATATACCCTTCTGGGTTTTGTGTGATTTGAGTATTTTAAAGATTACGATGTAAAGTTTCTTTTGGGTAAGTGCACTGGTTTCACTTCTGAAAAAATTTGTGAGTTCTGTAAATGGTTGAACATGTTGAGATTCTCAGCATGTGATGCATTTTTTCATGCTGCAAAAATAGTATATCAGAACCTAGGGCTGGCCCAACTATAAGGCATGACTAGGCAATTGCCTAAGACAGCAGTTTCTAAGGGGGCAGCAAAAAGCAGCCGCAGTAAAAGCAAAACAAGTCCTGACTGTCGCATAAACCTAAAGAACCTTAAGCATACACTTTTACCTGCAAAAAAAGTTTAACACTTAAAAACACAATGTCCAATTATGATTTTGTATAGCATTGTTGTAGGATGATCATGATTGTAGAGTTTAATTATCAAAATCAGGGGAGGGGTTGCCAATGGGATAGGAACCTGAAAATTAATTTGAGGAGGGAGGAATAAGTCTGAAGGTTTGCATAGGACTCCCAATATATATACATATATATATTTTTATTTGTACCCTGCATTTTCCCACTCATGGCAGGCTCAATGCAGCTTAGGTACTTATTTGTACCTGGTGCAATGGAGGGTTAAGTGACTTGCCCAGAGTCACAAGGAGCTGCCTGTACCTGAAGTGGGAATCAAATCCAGTTCCCCAGGACCAAAGTCCACCACTCTAACCACTAGGCCACTCCTCCACATACTCTTGCACTGGCCTTGTTGAAGCCTGTTTTTATGGCGGGAGGAATATTGGGGTATGTCCTACAGATATTTTTTTCCTGTCTATAATTTTTTTGACTCTTAATTTAATAGAATTCAGATCAATGTTAGCATGATTTTCTTGTAAAATACTGTGAACATTATGTACATGACTTACCTTCTGTCTGAACAAAGAGATGAATGATTTTTGATTTCGTCCCATAGGGGTAAGTCGCAAAGTTACATGAATACTGGCCAGTCTGTGAGGGAGCCACACTGATCAGATGCAGCAGCCATGTGCTCGGTGGCTTAAATTCAGCGGAGACATTGTGAAATGTGTCATGTAAAGTGCCGTAAGACGTGCCATGGCTTGGGTTGTGCACTACAATCATGGTTTGCTTTAAGTCTACAATTTGAGACCACTGCATTTGTGTTACTGTCATGTTCCCTTTCAGGATGCATTTCAAAGTCACGTCACTGCCTGCTGTTACATGAACTATTTCATCGTTTTCAATATCACCCTCTGGCTGTCCTAAGGGCAAAAAAAAAAAAAAAATTTGAATTGTTAGTGCAAATAAAATCACAGGTACATTAACCAGCATGTCAACCTTATGTGGGAAGAGGATTTCCAGTCCCTTGAAAGAGCATATGCCTACTTTCATAATATGCACAAATCTGATAGCATAACTCCCCCCACCCCCACTTTGCATTACCTATATGTACATACATAAAGTTAACTGTTTAAAAGTCCAATTTTCAAATTCAGTTTAGCAAGTACCTTAAGTATAAAAATCTCTTTGTTGTGCTGGCTTAAACGTACCAGATAAGAATCCTGCTGGTAAATGTAGCCCATATTCTTTATTTTAAGCATTATTTTTTATCTGGCAGTTACCCCCTGCTGTTCTGGACTTCTAGCTTAATTGAAACCAGCTTGTACTGGGATTATGGCACAGTGATCCATCATTCAAAATTACCTGGGAATTTGCCTTCTTTTTTTAACATTCAGCACAGGCTCGAAAACTATAATTCCCTTTAGAACCCAGTAAATATGCACCCTAAGTATGGCCAGTAGGTGTCACTGTTGATTAATGGCTAGTACTCCTTCCCTCTGACCATTTCCTCTCCCTCCCCCTCTCCCATCAGTCTGAACACTGCTTATGCAGCATCCTATGAAGCAGAAACTAGGTTGTTAGTTAAACCCAGATCTCCCACATGGCAGCATACAGTAGTCCCACTGAACCAGAGGAACCAGACTATTTTAAGCAGGCATTTTAGTATCATTCAGAACACATAACGTTTCTATTTCAGCACTACCATGGCGTCCATTTTTCCCTGTCAAGTGACTAGCCCCTGGACTCTCATAGCATAAACTTGCACATCCATTCAAGCTGACAGGTGTATATGCCTTCCAGTGGAGTCAGTACTAAAGGCATCCAGAGGAGTTTATGGAATTTACATCCCATCTTACATGACCTTCTTCTGGTAAAATAGATGTGTTTCTTACACTCTACAATTCAATTGTTAACTGTTGCTGAATAATTTGTTGTGTGTCTCTGTGGTGCAGTAAGTACACCCTTACAAACACTTAAACAAATTGTAAATATATTAGAATCAATTTAATTGTATGAAAATACCCTAGTCCCCTCAGTATTGGAAGGGTCTCTATGGTCTACTTACCACTAACACATAGGTGGAGGATGAAAACGTGAAGAACAGAGATCTGTCTTTTCCTCATGATGTTCTGCAGTCTGTTTTTACAGTGCTAACTCCATATTGGTCCCCACAGCCAGCTTTTTGCAAGCTTACTGTGTGTGGGACACGTAGATACTTTGTGAAGTCTATCACCACAGGAAGTGATTCTGAATGTGCACCACAGGCAACCTGTAGCCGGGAAAGGAGCAGTGGTTAATCAGAATAGCAAGTTATCGCTTGCAATAACCATTCTTCCAACACAGGGCAAGGTGAGATAAAGCGAGAAAACGAGAGATCATTTGATAGAAAGAAGTAAGATAGCAAGAAATGGGGCTTATAACCAACTATCCTAGAATACAAGTATACCTAGTTGCATACAGGGCAATTCTTTAAACTGATGCCTAGAGGTGCATGCCACTTATGAGTATCAAAGAAGCCATTAATTGACAGGTACCTATATGCACTAGGTGTTATTCTGTAAGGTAGCGCCTAGGTGCTGTGGAGGGGCATAATTGAACGCGAACGCCCATCTCCTACTACTACTACTACTATTTAGCATTTCTGTAGCGCTACAAGGCATACGCAGCGCTGCACAAACATAGAAGAAAGACAGTCCCTGCTCAAAGAGCTTACAATCTAATAGACAAAAAATAAAGTAAGCAAATCAAATCAATTATTGTGTACAGGAAGGAGGAGGGTAGGTGGAGGCAGGTGGTTGCAAGTCAAAAGCAATGTTAAAGAGGTGGGCTTTCAGTCTAGATTTAAAGTGGCCAAGGAAGGGGCAAGACGTAGGGGCTCAGGAAGTTTATTCCAGGCGTAGGGTGCAGCGAGACAGAAGGCGCGAAGTCTGGAGTTGGCAGTAGTGGAGAAGGGAACAGATAAGAAGGATTTATCCATGGAGCGGAGTGCACGGGAAGGGGTGTAGGGAAGGACGAGTGTGGAGAGATACTGGGGAGCAGCAGAGTGAGTACATTTAAAGGTTAGTAGAAGAAGTTTGAACAGGATGCGAAAACGGATAGGGAGCCAGTGAAGCGACTTGAGGAGAGGGGTAGTATGAGTAAAGTGACCCTGGCGGAAGACGAGACGGGCGTTTATCTCTGAGGACAGGTCCGCGAAAGGGCGGGCCAGACCATATTTTCGAAAAAGATGGGCGTCCATCTTTTGTTTCGATAATACGGTTTGTGCCGGACAAACGCATCACATTTGGGCGGATTTGAGCTGGGCGGTATCAGTTTTCAGCGATAATGGAAACCGAAGGTGCCCAGCTCAAAAACGAACAAATGCAAGGCATTTGTTCGTGGAAGGGGCCACACTGGTCCCCCTCACATGCCAGGACACCAACCGGGCACACTAGGGGCACTTGTAACAATTAAAAAAAAATGAAAATACCTCCCAAGTTCATAGCTCCCTTGCCTTGGGTGCTAAGCCCCCAAATCCCCCCCCCCCAAACCCACTGCCCACAACTCTACACCATTACCATAGCACTTATGGCTGAAGGGGGGCACCTAGATGTGGGTACAGTGGGTTTTGGGGGCGGTTTGGAGCGCTCCCATTTAGCAGCACAAGTGTAACAGGTAGGGGGTGGATGGGCCTGGGTCCACCTGCCTGAAGTTTACTGCACCCACTAACAACTGCTCCAGGGACCTGCATAATGCTGTGATGGAGCTAGGTATGACATTTGAGACTGGCATACAGGCTGGAAAAACAGTTTTTAAAGTTCTTTTTTTTTGGTGGGAGGGGGTTAGTGACCACTGGGGGAGTCAGGGGAGGTCATCCCCGATTCCCTCCGGTGGTCATCTGGGCAGTTGGGGCACTTTTTGGGGACTTGTTTGTGAGAAAAAGGGTCAAGAAAAAGTGACCCAAATTCTCGCTTCTGGCGTCCTTCTTTTTTCCACTATCGGCCGAGCGCGCCCATCTCTCCTCGGCCGATAAACACGCCCAGTCCCGCCTTCACCACGCCTCCGACATGCCCCTGTCAACTTTGTTCGTTCCCACGACAGACTGCAGTTGGAGGCGCCCAAAATCGGCTTTCGATTATACCAACTTGGGTGCCCACGGGAGAAAGGCGCCCATCTCCCGATTTGGGTTGAAATATGGGCGTCTTTCTGTTTTGAAAATAAGCTGGATAGTGCCCAACTGCAAGGGGGGCATTCCCATGGTCAAAGCATGGTTGTGTCTCCCAGTTACGCATGTAGTTTAGAATACTACAAATACTATGCATCACTTGGCACACCTAGGCACACCAAATTATGCCTGCCATTGGCATGGCATAAGAGGGTGTGCCTAAACAGGGGCATACCAATGATGACTTCCACTAGTATTCTATAATGGAATCTTGGTGCCAAGATGCCTTTATAGAAATGGTGTTAAGGGCATGACATTGGGGCACCTAGACCAATGGTTCTCAACCCAGTCGTCGGGGCACACTCAGCCAGTCAGATTTTCAGGCTATCCACAATGACTAGGCATGAGATTGATTTGCATGCACTACCTTCTTGGCATGCAAATTTATGTCATGCCTAGTCATTGTGGATATCCTGAAAATCTGAATGGCTGGGTGTGTCCCAAGGATTGGGTTGAGAACCACTGACCTAGACTGAGTTGCCAATCTATGCAATTGCCCTGTTGTCTGCAGTAGCTGTATTTAGCAAGCATTATAGCCACACTTAAGAAAGCAACTGGTATCATAGATGCCTCACATCAACTTTGCCCTTACTGAATACCATCTTCGCAGTCACTTCGAAGTAGCCCTGCTCAGGATAACTCACCAAGATTGACACAGCCCTGTATATGTTGCCTTGGCTACTGCCATGCTCTGCTGGAATCATTGGCTGTTCAATTAGTCAGTTGCTTGGTTTTCCTCAAGAAGGTCAGTCATCAGTCTGCTAACTGATCACTACAATCAGGAAGTAACAACTTTTTAAAATAAACAATAATCATCTCTCATCAATAAAGGGTGACGCAGCCCAGTCCTGCTTTCTTCCAGGTACTGACCTTTTGAGCACAACCATTTTCTTCCTGCTCATTTGTGCTTACAACTCACTTGGAACCAGGGCTGGATTTTGCATTAGGAGCCTTCCTAAAGCACCTACCCTGGGGGGGGGGGGGGGGGGTTGCCCATTTTATAATTCCTCCAAACTCGAACTCACTTGGTGGAATTGTCAGCCAAAGCTCCCTCTTCAAGAATGGATCCTAAATTCTGCCACTAGCAGACACTATTGGGTCAGTGACTGGAACTTCCTCTTCCCAGAGGCTCTGAAGGTTGAACCTTGTCTCTACAAAGTCTTCAGCCCTGGTCTGGCCAGGGAGCAGAAGAGCTGATCTGCAGGGCCGCCGAGAAACTGGGCCGGGCCCGGGGCCCCGCCACCACCGCCACCACCCAGAGGTCATTGCCGCTGCAGCCCCCCTCTCCACCCGCCCCTCTCCGTCCACCAACGCGCCGGGCCCCCTGAATTCAAATCACAGCACCTCATCTCGCTCTGTGTGAAAGTGCAGCAGCGGCAGTCTGCAGATCGCCTCCCTTCGGGCCTTCCCTCCCTGTGTCCCGCCCTCGCGGAAGTTACGTCAGATGAGGGCTGGACACAGGGAGGGAAGGCCTGCAGATTGCCGCTGCTGTGCTTTCACACGGAGTGAGGTGGTGAGGCTCTGTGACTTGAGTGGAGGGGGCTCGGCCTGGTGGCAGACGGAGCCGAGGGCGGGTGGGACTGCCTCTCCCTCCCTGCGGCCCTGCTGATCTGGGAATGAAACCCAGATCTCTCTGCAGGGTAGTGCACAGCACCAATCGCTGAGCCACCAGCTTGGACCCTGGCAATCACATTTATTTTGACATTTGGAGATTTCATTCAACTTTCACATTTGAATCTAGACTGCAATAAATAGAAGACGGAAGAGAGAAATCTGATGAGGGGGGTGAGGAAGAGAAGGGGAGAGACATTGTTGTTACATTGGCCACCTTCCAATCTTCAGGTACCTAGGATGATTTTAATGAAAAGTTACAGATCACCAATAATAGATCTGTAATTTAAATTTTTGAGTTCTGCGGTGTATTGCCTCCCAGCATCTCCTCTCTGTGTCCCTGTCTCTGTCCTTCCCCCCATTTTCAGCATCTGCCCTCTCAGTGTCCCCCTGTGTCCAGCTTCAGCGCTCTGTGTCCTTATCCTCTCTCCTTCTAGCATTATCTCTGTGTCCCTATCCCTCTCTATGTCCAGCTTCTTCCCCTCCCTTCCTTTTCTCCCGCACACCCCCTCAGGCCAGCATCTCACCCTCTCTGTCCTCTACCTCTCCCCACCTCCCCGCAATCCAGCCTTTCTCTGCTGCTTCCTCCCTGGGTCCAGTGTCTCTCTCATTTTGTTCTTCCCTCCACCATCTGGTCTCTCTCTCTTTTCCCTCCACTCACCCCCACTTCTGGTCTAGAATCTCTCCCTCTCTGCCTTTGTGGGTCCAATGTCTCTCCTCCTCAGATCTCTCTTTTCCCTCTGGTTTTCTCCCCCCTCCCCCGAGTCTAGTACCTATCTCCCGCTCCACAGCCCAGCATCTTTCCCTCCCTCCTCCCCTTCCAGTGGTTTTCTAAGTTTGCTCTGTGTCGCTGTCAACACCAGCATTGCAAGCCTTCTACCTCAGCTGGCCCTGAGGGCCTTCCTCTGTTGCACCCCACCTCCTCTGATGCAAATTCCTGTTTCTGTGAGAGCAGGACACAGCTGAAGAAAGACCCTTGGCACTCGCTGAATTAGTGTGTGTGCATCACTGATGCTGCTGGTGACACAGAGTGTCACAAATTGCTAAACTGAAACTGAATCTGGACAAATCAGATGATTATGTACTTATAATGTGGTATATCAAGAATAAACTAACTTGAACTTGATGACCATTGGAAGGAGAACAGGAAAGACAATGAAAGGTGCTGAGTTGTGTGGGTTGGGGTGGGGGGAGGTGGAGGGAAAGAGCGAGATGTGATGCTGGACCAACTGAGGGGAGAAGGGGAGAGAGATGCCAGACTCATGGGAGCTAGGAGTAAATGCTATGAATACTTTTAAACTGGTAAAAACCTGGTTATTTACAGTAGTTTGAAAGGAGTATGAATCAGGTACAGCAAAGTCAGTTTACAGTTCATAGAAAACCATGCTGCAGACACACTCTCAACCACAAAAGAGGAAAGAGAAGGGGTGGGCTACAGCCCACATACACAGGAACAAGGGCTAGTCAATAGGAAAAGTCCCACAAGAACAGGGACAGGAGCTCAGGAAGAGCCTATCACAAGAGAACTACAATTATATCACTCTTTAAGTAGTCCTATCCTACTTAAAAAGCACAGGACACATATAAACAACAAGCACTCTGCCTCCATGAATATGGGGGCGGAACACATCTGCCCAGATTGCGTGTATCTTAATCCTGCCCTGAACCCATTTGTTCTCAGCTCTGGTGTTACCTTTTTATTTATTTAAAGCATTTTCAACCACTCTATTTATAGTATTTGGTGACATACAACATCATGTAACTAATTCATAAAAATAATATAAATCCAAGGGAGATATAAGCTCAATCACAACACATATAGATGCCTTCCTAGGCTGCAGAGGTATGAGTTGATTATATTTTATGCCCATCTGCAGTTGCTTGTCATTGCCTCATATCTCAACAGCATCTCCAGTCATACTGTACTATTCAATGTGCACTTCAACCAAATGTTCCCAGCCCACCCAGTAACATCAGTCTGATGGGTGTGCAGACATTTAACTGGCATGGAAAACACCAACCCCCTGGATTCTATATATAGCGCCAAATTTCCACGCCCAACTTTATGCCTTCATCAGAGATGTATGCGCAAATAAATTGATTAATGAACTCGCATTGGATGCGAGAAACCACTTAGTGATGTTAACAGTCTTAAAACTTTGCACACGCATCTCACTGCTTGCTATTCTGTAAAGCAGGGCGCCTAACTTCAATTGCATGTATCTGAAAAGGAGGTGTGTCAGGGGTGTTTCAAAAAGTTGGGTGTGGATTTACAGAATTTGCTAAATGCACGCCTAAGTGGGTACCAAAGTTAACACCTGTTTTTAGCAGGCATAAGTACAGCACCCAAAAGCTAGGTGCGGGCTCCATGCCGAACACTATTCTATAAAGGACATGCTCCCTTTATAGAATACCACTTAGCACTCAAGTTTTTCGGTGCCAAATGTTTTGCACATTTATTGAGTTCCCTCTCATATGACATTTATTGCTTTATTTTGAGTCCTTTTATTAAAGTGTGGAAGATTTTGCAGTTACTGCAGGTTAACAATACATTAGTCTTCTATAATTGCAAATATAGGGGTTCTTTTTACCAAGCAGTGCAAAAAAATGGCCGACGCTGTTGTCAGCATGTGGGTTTCCCATGCTGCAGTCACTTTTAGCATGGTGGTAAAATGGCTGCTTTTTGATATTTTGTTTTGTAATAGCCACACACTAACTTCCTCATTAGTGAGTGACAATTACTGTGGGAGCCCTACTGCTACCTATTTAGGAGGCAGTAAAGGCTCCTGCACTAGTCAGGTAGCATGCAGTAATGTGCCCATGTTACCCGATTAGTACAGACATGCCTGCTCTTCGCCCATAGGCATGCCTCCCACACTGAAAAATAAGAAATATTTTCCAGTGTGCTATTAATACAACTAAGTAGAAACTACCAGAGCATGGTAGGACCACATTAAAGGGCTCCCTTATGCAGCAACTATTGGGTGTGTGGCCAGCATTTCTTTTGCAGGTCGTGCATTAAAAATGTCAATTATTGAGCATACCCTGGTCACAGTTATTGCCTCGTATTTAGGTTGCACAGATGTTGGACAGTGCACAGTAGTTACTGCGTGCTAACTGCTGAATACTCATCATACCATTCTTTATGTCCCACCTAGTTATCACCTCCTAACATAAAATGCCCTTAACATGTGAATTAGTACGCACTGACCATCAAAATAAAGCAAAAGAAGCTTCCAGGCTCGTACTGTAGCAGTTTTCAAGCACTAATTCACGCCTAACATACTTTAGTAAAAGGGACCTTTTGTGTCATTTTGAATCTGAAATGACAAAGAAAAATGAAATGCCATTTCGCTTGCCAGTTCAAAATATTTTTGTGTGCAATAAAGTGAAACAAAAATTAATGAGCTGATATTCAGCTGGTTGCGGTCAGCGTTTCTGACAGCTCTAGCCGCTGTGGGCAGAATTAAGCCTTGACAGTCCATACCAGCACTGATCCAGGTGAAGGCACTGAATATCCAGGTCTTTGGTGGCACCTGGACGCTATGGACTAAATTCTATATGTCATGCCAAAAAAATTGGCGCCCATACAAAATAT
The DNA here is from genome assembly GCF_901765095.1 of Microcaecilia unicolor. Lineage (NCBI taxonomy): Eukaryota > Metazoa > Chordata > Amphibia > Gymnophiona > Siphonopidae > Microcaecilia > Microcaecilia unicolor. Next base: position 269,771,538 of record NC_044035.1, on the reverse strand, counting down.
GCCTAGGCGTATTCCATAAAGTACTCCTAAATTTAAGCGTACTTTATAGAATAAGCCTACGTTTCTGTATGGTTTATAGAATATGCCCAGCACCCATCTGCACAACTAAATTTAGTTGCAGGCAGCTAGAAATGCCCACGACCAGCTCATTCCACACCCATGGCCACACCCACTTTTCAACTATGTAACTTAGAATTTATGAGCATCACGTTATAGAATACGCTTAGACAGTTCTGTGCGTAAATTCTAATTAATGCCAATGATTATATATATATATATATATATATATATATATATATATATATATAAATTCAAATATATATATATAACTAGAGTCCTAGTCAACTAAATTCAATTCAGAACAGTAACTTTAAAAAGGACAATCAGAAAAATCTCCCCTTTGTGCAAACCAAGGAGGTTTAATTGACAGGAGACGATGGGAGCATGTTTGGCCCATTATCTGGTCTGAAGCCAGTAGGCAGAGCTTGCTGCCATACAAAGTAATGTATTTTGAGTGAATGAAGATGGCGGCTGCTGCATAGGAAAGCATTTAAACCTCCATGGGTATAGACGGCTTCAGCTTTGTCAGTGACATTGTCTGTCAATCAAATCTCCTTGGTGCAAACAATTAGAGTATCAATAAAGCAACAATCTTTTAAAGAAATTACTTATCTGGTGATAATCACAAATGGTCCCACTGACCATGGCCAGTATTTTGTTTAGGGAAGCTGAATCAGGATATAAGGACTATTGAATCGAACACATCAATTAAACTCGTGATAGGATAATCACTTCAATTTGTCTATCTAAGGAACTGTTCTGAATTAAATTTAGCTGACTGGGGGCTCAGTTTCAAAGCACTTTTAGAAATAAAAAGTACCATAGGTTACTGTGGTACTCTGTGTGTCTAAGTACTTTGAAAATGAGCCCCTGGAACTCTAAGGTGTTTTCCTCTCATTATATATATGGACTTTCCAGTGAGATTTGAATTGTCTGTTTTTTTTTTTTTTTGAATTATTGACACTATTATTTTGTGTGGAAATTTAGTTTTATATAAGATATGATCTTGAACTCCAACATCTTGCGGATACAATTAAAAAGAGTAAAACTGCAAAGTATTACCAATGTGGCAGCAAACACTTTAATCCAATAATCTTTAGGATTTGTCTTTATCAGAAGAAAGGGGTACTAGCTCCTAAAAGCTAGTCAAAAATTGTATTGAATCAGTTCAATAGAAAGGCATCAACTTATGATGTGTCTATCTATCTCTATCTATATATCATATGTCAAGTAATATATAATTAGGTTTTCATTTATTAACCTTTATCTCTGTGCATATAAACTGAGAAGTTGTATTTGATTCAGGGGTTATTCTATCCATTCACAAAAGATGTTCTCAATCAATAGACTCAACTAATCTTCTTCCTCTTCTCCATTACTCCGTCGGAGTCATTTTCTCCTTTTAAAATGCAGTAGCCAGGTTCTTTCACCATACTGCTGTATATATCCCACAGAAAAATGTGGCCTTGAGACATGGAGTTTTAATTGTCCTAGTCCTCCCTGTGGGTGAAACCTGTGGATGTCAATTAAGGAGGGAAAACGTGTCCCCTACCTGCTGCATGGTTGAAATGTGAGCATTTATTAGCATTCCACATCCAGTTTTTGTGGCAGAACTAGAGGCCTGTGCTGGAATGATAATGCACCACCCTTTGTTGTTGACCAGCTGGTTGGCATGCCTTGCACAGCAAAGAGAAACCTTGAAACCTTTTTTCAGATATCTGAAGAAAAGATGAAAAGGAGAGAGTTTTCTCGAGAACCCTTTCACAGTGTCCTCAGGAGGCATGGCATTTTTTTCAACAAAAAGAGACAGGATAGGGAAGGTCACATGATACTGATTAACTTTCACACTTCTGCTTGGTTCTGAGGCAAGCTATTGTATTTAAAGTTATCGTGTTTTCTCTGTAGAAATGTGTTCACTGTTACTGGAGAAAGACGAGAATATACAGGGGTCCTACAATAGTGAAGTAAACAGAGGGCAATTTCTCCTTCAAAGCAGCATGGCACATTTTGACAGTTTTATCGTACCGCTAATAGTTATAAATTCAGGGTGATTGAATTTCTGGCTTTGGTTATTATTCTCAGTGTATATTGTTTGTTAGTACCCAAAACTTTCTGAAAATAGCAAAGGGGCAAAAATAATGGACTTCCAAGCAATTTTTCTTTTCAGATATTCAGTTATTGGTTTTTGCCTTTGATCAACATAGATCCCAAGAGAGGCTTTCTTTTAGTTTGTAAAAATGATATGCTAATTGACCCCAACTGAGGTCATCCTGCTTTCAAGTTTCATAAACTTTCCACATGTACCCAGAGCCCCGAGAAAGAATAACAGCTAGGAAAGGAAGAACCCGATGTTGAAAAGCAGCTATCCAGTTAGTGCTGCAGAATATCCCTCTAGTGGCACCTGCTAATAATCATATGTACCTTTGAATATCAGTTCCACAATTTTCATTTCTGTTATTTCTCTGTGTGTCCATCCTAAACCATATCGCAGTCCTTCATAACTGGTACTTCCAGGGCGCTGTGACCAGCACTTAGTTTGAGAAGCAACCATGCGCCATTTGCTTTCTGTTTCCGATAAGCCAATAACTTTTGTAATAGCACAGGGAACTCCTCTGTCAAAGTCAGACCGTCTTGATTAATTTCTCGCTCCCACCCAACACAAACTGGAAACCAAATCCTGAACTGCTGACACTGCCAAACATATCATTCATCTTCTACTGCTCTGTACCCCACATTTCCATTGGTCGGTGGCTGCTTTGGTCGAGAAAATCTGATGCTTGGTTTTGTTTCTCAGATGGTAACAAATTTTGCAGATAACAAACACCTCATGGCTGTGGACTTCCTGTTTCATTGGCAGTCATCCTGTGGGGTTTGAGCTCAGCTGAACTTAGCAATTGCTGCTGTATTTTACAACTGTTTCCACCACCAATATCCTGTTACTTGTTAAGATCTCATGATAGCATCAGCCGACACAGGTATGCATGAATTGTCAACTAGTCACATACTCCCAGTCTATACAGGGTATCTTGTTCATTTTTCTTCAGGTTCACACAGCAATTCCTGTGTCTCTTAGAATTGCTAGGCTTATTGTCACAGCATGCATTATCTTTAATGTTTTCATTCTTATTCTATCTTTTATACTTTCTGAAGTTTCTAAAATACAAGAATGGAAATACCAAGCACAAGCAGCAGAATGGGGTGAGGCACCTAGGCTGTGGCATGATCAACATTTTGCTCCATATGGCATCAACAACTACAGAGCATGGGGGACAAAGAATGAGGTTGGTTTGTTAGGCTCACCCAACCAAAAAGATGTTCCACTGCTTCTGGTACAAAAAGTAACCACTATTGAAAAAAGTTTCTTTTAAAAATAAGGATATTTGTCTTATTTTGATATTTAAAACAAAGGTCTGCTTTCAAAGTTAGCTACGTTGACTAAGAAATACCCCTAAACCTAGTACTACACATACTAGCTCCTAGACAATCCCCATCCTATTGCAGCCTTGTAGAATCCCATTCCATTCACTTGAGAGCTGGAAAGCTAGGTCTAGACAGACTTTGGTAGAGTGGAGGAGTGGCCTAATGGTTAGGGTGGTGGACTTTGGTCCTGGGGAACTGAGGAACTGACTTTGATTCCCACTTCAGGCACAGGCAGCTCCTTGTGACTCTGGGCAAGTCACTTAACTCTCCATTGCACCATGTAAGCTGCATTGAGCCTGCCATGAGTGGGAAAGTGCAGGGTACAAATGTAACAAAAATAAATATTGTAAAGCTAAAACTTTAGATCAGCCCCAACTGCATATGTCCTGGTCTACCAAAAAGGAAAAACAAAAGATGGGTTGGTATAAAAACATAAAAAAATCTTTGATCAGTTTTTTTAATAACAAGTGGGGTCGATATTCAGCGGGACTTATCAGGGTGGTGTTGGGTAGGTCCAGGAGCGGAGCTTGGGTAGAGCCGGTAGTTACCTGGTTAGTGGTGATATTCAGTCTGCTAACTGGGTAACTGCCAGGATAAAGTTAGGACAGAAAAAAAAGCTGTCCTAACTTTATCCCATTACCTAGCCAGTGACCTAGTGGTTAGAGCACCAGTCTTGACATCTAGAGTGTTAATCTGGTCGTGAGCCCTTGAGCCCAGGCCGAGGCCTAGTATAGGGTTTTGGCCAAGGCCTAGGGTAGGCCAAACAGGAACTATACACTACCCCAGCCACCAAGCCCCGCACACACACAACCAACTAGCACCACCAGAAAATGGGAGATAGGCCGTGAGGCCCGCATGAATGCTCTATCGGGAACCCACTCGCACAGAGTCCAAGTGTGCGGGCCTCACGGCCGAACAGGAACCGAGTCATACACTGGGAACGGAGAAAGAACAACGAGGGGTCCCCAAAGGGACTGGAGCACCAACAACGCACTCAGCGCTAGCTAAGGAGGCAAGGGAAAAGTGACCGACAGACGTTTCTATAGGAAACACAAGGCTGTTCCACAGGGCAGTCAAGGATAAAGGAACCCACACAAGGGAACACTCTAGGCTGTACCATAAAGCACAAAGGGAAAGGGAAGCCACCTAAAAATATACAATATTGACCTCACAACACACAAGGGAAAAGGGAACTGCAATATAGGGATACACAAGGTTGTGCCACACAGTACTCAAGGGAAAAGGGAATCCACACACAAGAATGCACAAAGCTGGCCTCACAACACACAAGGGAAAAAGGGAACTGCAATATAGGGATACACAAGACTGTGCCACACAGCACTCAAGGGAAAAGGGAATCCACACACAAGAATGCACAAAGCTGGCCTCACAGCACACAAGGGAAAAAGGGAACTGCAATATAGGGATACACAAGACTGTGCCACGCAGCACTCAAAGGATAAGGGAAAGGTAAGCAAACAGAGAACATTGCCTTAACACACACAGATCAGATAAGGAGCAGAGCTCACCAGTAACATGAGACAGACACAGAAAAGAAAGAATTAAAGCAGGTAAAAGGAAAAGCCTGCTTAAAAAAAAAAACACTAACCTGCCAGAAGCAGGCTTACACTGCAGTCAAAGGGTTAAAGTAAACAAAGGGAAAAAACAACCCCCCAGGACGATACAAAGGGACAGGAGGCTGCCAACAAACGCAGGATTACAAGGCAAACACTAAAAATGGCACAAAAAGGGTTAACACAGAGGAAAGGGAAACTTAAACAAACAAACTGGAACGGTACAAGGGACAAGCTTACCATGAACAATACAACCAGGGGCGTATCTTTAATGGGGCCATGGGGCAGGGCCCCCGTAGATTTGGCCCTGGACCCCCCTACCGACGGCCATCGCAACCCCCCTCCTGCCGACAACCTGCCGTTGCCTACCTTTGCTGGCGGGGGACCCCAACCCCCGCCAGCCGAAGCCGTCTTCCTTCGTTGTTTGATTCTTCTGTCTGAGTCTGACTCTGACATCCTGCACGTACACAATGTGCAGGTCTGATGTCCTGCACGTTGTGTACATGCAGGACGTCAGAGTCAGACTCAGAAAGAAGAAACAATGAAGGAAGACGGCTTTGGCTGGCGGGGGTTGGGGTCCCCCGCCAGCAAAGGTAGGCGACAGCGGGTGGAAGGTCGGCGGCGGTCGAGACGCTTGTCGGGCGGGCCATGGAGGTGGTTCTGGTGGTGGCGGGGATGGGGGGGTGGTGGCAATGGCAGCGGGGGGCAGCAGTGGCGCCGGGGGGGGGACTAAAATGTGCCCCCTCACTTCGGCTCTGGACCCCCTTACCGGCGAAGTCCAGATACGCCCCTGAATACAACACCAGCCAAGCAAAGAATAGACCCAGGTGCAGAGAAGTGAGGCAATCAAGCACACGCTGGGAACACCCAGCACTCACACAGAATCTACAAGCTATGAGGAGAGAAAACAAATCTCCAATGTGAACACAATGTGCACTAGCACAAACAGAGAGAGAGGAAATCTGGCTTCAGCTGACAGCAATCAACGCTAAAGCAAGGGAGGTAGGGAAAGGTAGGCTTAAGTAGATCAGGTTTCTGATGTCTGCTGCTTCAGTCGTCAGCTCAGCCCCTGATAAGTCAATCAGGAGCGAGTTCCAAACATTCCCATGCCTGTCAGCAGAATCATAACAGTTACTTTTATAAAAAGGAAGTGCAAAGTAAAGATTAAAGCAGGAGCCTCCAGCACTGCTAAAACTAGTGGACCTATGTACAGGCATTTATTTATTTATTTTTCACTTATAGCAGGTAACAATAAAAACACACACAATAAAAAAAAATGTAAGCAAACACATACTATACTGAATCTCAACTCTTCACCCCCATTTTTCTCATCAAGCGTATGCTTGTACAAACAGATGTGTTTTTAGCCTTTTCTTAAATTCATGTATTGATGACAAAAGGCACAAATTGCTGGGCAGTTTGTTCGATAGCAGAGGCCCCATTATGGACATCCCACTATCACAGGTATCTGAATAATGAACTTTTGCTAATGATGGCAGCAGTAATTACTATGTCTCCACTGATCTCAGGGAGCAAGGTAGATCGTAAAGTTGTAGAACTTGATTGAAATACTCAGGAGCTACACCACTGAACATCTTAAATATAAGCAACAATCTAAATTGTGCCATAAACTGCACTGGGAACCAATGAAAGCTTTCATTTAACAAGCAACATGATCCTTCCTACAAAACCTATACTGGCTACCAGTACCTTATAGGGCTAAATTTAAAACTCTATGGTTGATTTTCAGAGTTCTCAGACAAAATGAGTCAGAGTACTTAAAGAATAAGTTAGCTCTTTATTTATTTATTTATTGCATTTGTATCCCACAGTTTCTCACCTCTTTGCAGGCTCAATGTGGCTTACAATACATCATGATAGGTGGAAATATAATTAGAAAATATACATTTAATGGTACAGAAGGCTCTTTTGTAACATTATAATGAAAACTTGATAGTAATATAACAAGCAGATATAGTAAGACAGTTCTGAATATATGTGGAGGAGTTGTGTATGTTCATATTTGTTAGTCTTTGTGGTATACACCCTTGAGACTTCTAAGGTCCTTTCAAGGAGCATCATTATCTGTGCCCTCATCAAAATAAGTTGTACAATGTGATACCTGCCAGCGAGCCTTCTCAGGAGTAGCCCCCACAGCCTTCTCAGATGTAGCCCTTCTGGAACTCACTCACAAAGGGCTACATCTAACTCCTCTACTTCAGGAAGCAGGTGAAAGCTTGGTTCTTTTCCCCAAGCCTTTAATACATAGGGTGACTGACTATACACTCATTCTGCACCTGGGCTAGCTTGTTAGCTTGGTTAACTGTACAAAGAACTTGCCTTGAGTTTATCCACCCATCTATTTATCCCAATTGACTTTGTACCACCCATCTTGCCCCCATCTATATATCTGCATTTGGACCCTTGGCTACATGGTAAGCTGTATTGTAGAAAAGCATTAGCATCATATCTACGGTCTGAATGTTCTAATGTGTACTTTCTAGGTGTTTCATTGGTATTATGCTGACAATGTATTATACCTATATTATTGAATGCTTTTTCATGTTGTCTATTATGGTATTATTTGTATTATACTGACATTTATCATATTTCTTTAACATATTTGTTCTGCAGTGCTGTTTAATGTGTATATTTTTGATACTGTTTCATGGTAGTCCTATTAATAGTTTCAATTTGCTATTTCCAAGTTTACCTCATTTATTGTATTTATGTTTTATTTGGTCATTATACTATTGTTATGCTATTAATACAATTAAGTTTTATGTTAAACTATACCTGCTGTATACTGCCTTGGGTAAATCTCTTCATAAAGGTGGTTAATAAATCCCAATACATAGTCACCTCCTCCTTGGAGGTTTCATCTTCATCTGGACTCTCCTGAATAAGGGTGGGCATTCCACCCCATCTCGTCCTTTAGGGTTACCATATGGCTCCAGAAAAAGGAGGACAGATTAAGCCAGTCCAGGTTTTACTTCCTTTGCTTTCAATGGAAGTAAAATCCGAACTGGCTCAATCTATCTTCTTTATTCTGGAGCCATATGGTAACCCTACTCCTGGTTTAAATTATTCTCCTTCACTAGGAGGGTCTTCCCAAGTTGATACCTCTTCCCAGGGTGGTGTGTCTACTTTATTATTGATTAAACCCCCCTTAGAAGACCCATCACTTTC